>NW_006408523.1:10085519-10153658 GCF_000296735.1 Chrysochloris asiatica | reverse complement strand
TCTTCCTTATTCACTGTCCAACATTCGCATGCATATGAGGTTATTGAAAACACCACAGCTTGGGTCAGGAGCACCTTAATCCTTAGTTCTGACTCATAGCAACCCTATATAGAGTTCCCAAGGCTGAAAAACTTCATGTGAGCAGAAAGCCTACCTTTCTCCCACAGAGCGACCAGTGTGTTTGAACTGCTGACTTCACAGTTAGTAGTTCGGCACCACCCGTGTGCCTTGATTGGTATAACAAGGCCTTAACAATAAGTATAAAATATTCCACATTGCTTCTCTAAAATATTCTTAACAGCATACAGAAGATAAGTAGTTCAAAATGGAATATTTTCCTCTCTCTGGTTGGTATTATTATTCCATTATTGGATGGCATTTTCTTCAAAAAGCTTTATTTTGATGGGTTTAGTGATAAATGAGAACTTATATAAAATAAATAGAACTAGTGTTAACTGGAACTAATGAAAGTGAATTACTTTTGACAAAAGTTTTCATGTTTTATACTATGCCAGCCTAAAAAAAATTCTAAGAACTTTTAAATGACTTTGGCTAGACTGAGTATATGGAATGTGTTTTATTAAAAGGAATGGTAGTAATTTTGTCTTAAAGTGAAATAAATAAATAAATTTAATTAATTTAAATAACCTGGTAGTTCCCAAATGAAAAAAAAAGAAAACATAAGATAAAAATTAAGCATAGAAAGTTTAAAAGGTTAAAAAGTTAAGTAGGCTACTTAATATTTGATGAGGTTACCTATAAAGAAAGGCTATAATAAAGAGAAAGCTAAACTGTTTACCAAGAGAATAGTAAATAAAGAATCTGGGACCCCTCCCAACAAGGTGTAGCTATATTGAGGATAGTTTTTAAAAGGATAAATATTTATATATCCCACAGACATATAAGAGTTTGAAAGAGGATATTGGTACATGAATTATTTACCTTTTCTGCAAACACAACTATGATATCTTAAGGCAATGAGTAACTGGGCCTGGGAATTGAGGACTATAGTCTTAGGGCACCCCATGGTCAGTTGGCAGAACATAGTCCACAAAGACAATGTTCTACATCCTACTTTGGTTAGTAGTATCTGGGATAGTAAAAGCGCATGAGTGGCCACCTAAGATACAGCTATTGGTCTCTCCATGTGCATAAGAAAGAAGAGTGATGAGAACTGAAGATATTTGGGATCAATTAATCCAATGGACTCATGGAATGTGTGACCATCAGTCTCCACGACTCTGAGACCAGAAGAATTAGATGGTGCCCGGCTACTACTGACTGCTATGAAAGGGATCTCATTAGAAGGTCCTGGATAGAACAGAGTATGTGAAACAAAACTCAAAACTATTTTTTTAAAAGACCAGGTTTACTGGTCAGAAAGAGTCTGGAAGAACCTGAGACTACAACCTTCGACCATCTTTCAGGTCTGGAAAGAAACTCACCCTTGTGTCCCAAGTGTCAACCCAGCACTAGCTAGGTATATAGGGGAAACAACATCAGTAAGGTATGCTCAACTGTGAATGTGGAAACCGTCAATCATTCAAAAAAAGGGGCAACTTGTATCTACGGACAAAGTTAAGAAGGGATGGCAAGGTAGGTGGAGTGGAAACAGGAACCACAGAGAGGAAGTGGAATCACTATTGTTGCCTGGGGGGATTGTAATCATTGAGATGAAACAAAGTGTATGATTTGTTGACTGTGGATGATCTTGTCTGTACACCTTAATTCACAATAAAACGTTTTAAAACAACAACAAAAAGAATAAATAGAGTGAACATTGATGAAGTTAAAACAAGAAAAATGTTCTCTTAATACAAAATTTCAATCAGAAATTGAGTGGATTCCCAATATAGTTGCGGTTGTTAGGTGCCGTCATGACGTTTCCAACTCATAGCATCCCTGTGCACAACAGAACAAAATAGATCCTGTGCCAACCTCACAATCATTGCTATCTACGCTTGAGCCCCTTGCTGCTGCCACTGTGCCAATCCATCTTGTTGGAGTCTTTCTGCTGACCCTTCACTTTACCCAAGCATGATGTCCTTCTCTAGGGACCATTTCATCCTGATAACATATCCAAAGAATGAGAGACAAAGTCTCACCAACCTGGTTTATAAGGAACATTCTGGCTGCACTTCTTCCAAGATAGATTTGTTTGTTCTTCTGGCAGTCGATGGTACTTTTAATATTTTTCTTCAGCACCATAGTTCAAATGCATCAGTTCTTCTATAGCCTTCCTTATTCACTATCAAACTTTTACAACAATTAAAATCAGTTTGCCTTATATTAGATACCAGGAGCATAATATGATAAGTACAACTTTATTTCTTTCATTTAGCTCTAGTGGCCTCAAAGCCAAGCTTAACTGAGAATTCCTATAGTTAATCTATAGAGTTTTATTAATATTCAGATATTTGCAGATTTGGTATAGCCTGATTGTATGATATTATGTTTCAAGAGTATTATACATTATAGCTGAAGTTTTTGGAAACTGGATTTAACTTTTATATTTAGAGATATTTTGACTGAAGTTTTTTGTTTTTGTTTTTTTAAATTGACTTTGTGCTTTGCATTATTTTATAATGAGTTCTTATCAAGGTTTATTTGTCATAATTGGTTATCTATGGGCACTTTTAAGTTTTGCGTTTTGTTTTGTAAAATGTATTGAGGTTTCAGTGAAAGTTTGCAAAGCAAATTAGTTTTCCACACAACAATTTATACATTTTTTCTTCATGACATTAGTTGCAGTTCCCTCAATATAAGGGCACTCTTTAAATTCCTCCCTGAGTCTCCATCTCTATTCACTCTCCTTCCCCCCCTTCAGAGCTTTGTTTGAGGGTGAATGTTGCTCTTTTGGTCTCCTATGGTTGATTGTTCTGAGGAGTACCATTCTCCTGGGTCCTGTTATTCACTCTATAGGTCTGTCTATTGTTTGCCTGAAAGGTGATTCTCAGGGGTGGGTTCAAACCTTGAGATTTGAAGGGTGTCCAAGAGTCACAACCTCATGGGTTCGACCAGTCTCTCTCCGCCTAGTAAGTCTGGTCTTTTTTACAATTAAAAACAAACAAACTTCTTACTGTGTATTGAATGAGGGTTTACAGCGCAGACCACTAGTTTCACATCCAACCAAGCGACAGTGAGCACCCGCTGCATTTCATCTGACTGAGTGCAGTCCCCTCCCTGTAACATCACTTAGCCCAGATTCCAGATTCTATTCCTCCTTTCCCAACTCTTGTTTTTTCTTAAATGATTTTAATTTTTATCCTACATTCTTCTCTCATTCTGTCCAAGAGCTTCTATTTTATTTTTTTTCTGTTTTTATTGTGAATATTTATGTGATAGTTTACGTGGGAGAACATTAGCTTTACACTCATCCTATCTTATTTTGTTTCATTGCAATGATTACAATCTCCCGCATGCATCATAAAACAACCAAAGGGTACACTCCCCAAGCCTGCCCCCACCCACCGGCTGTCAGTACATAGCCCTTCTCCCTCCCTGAATCTAAAGTCCCCAGCTCCTCCATCTCTCCAGTCATCATCTCTGCCCCCATCTCTGACTTCACTGCTTTTCTGGGTAGGGTCCCACACTCTGTTCCTCTCCTTTGATGGTTCCAGGGACCTCCACTCCTGGACTGCAAAATCAACCACTCCCCTCCTTTCGTTACAAAATGTCTACCTTTACCTTTCCAGCACTCAGTCAGTCCTGATAGCAATTATTCACTACCCACCCACAAGAGACTTATCCCCATCTCCTTTCATCCGCCCCATCCAGACAGGTTGGAAACCACTCAGTGGAGAGTCTACCTTTCCCCCCGCACCCTTTGGTACTAGGTTCCCTATTGAAAGCTTGTAAGCCAGTCACTTCTTGCCTTTCTAGCCCCCATTTTGGGTAGCCAATGTCTAAGTTGCCCATCCTTGTCAACCCTGTATACCAAAGGGGTGGGAATGATCCTCGCTGTAAAGATCTTCCTTTGACCCACTGCATCAACATGCATAGGTCAAGTTCATCAGTTTGTAGTGGATTACTCTTTTTCCCCTTTTCTTTCTTCCTCTAGTCAAGTTCTGATCATCCAGCCATTGAAGCCAGGGCAAGTGGGTACCATCTGCAAGTATGGGTGTTCTTGTGCATCTCCTCTCACTTCATATCAGCTGGACGCTTCACACTCTGCTCTAGTCCTCTGTGGCCATGTCCCTGTCCCTGGGCCCAGGAGTCCCCAGGTCTCATCATGTTGTTGTTGTTGTTGTTGTTAAGTGCCGTCGAGTCGGGTCCGACCCATAGCGACCCTGTACAGGGTTTCCGAGGGTGTAAATCCTTACGGGAGTAGAAAGCCTCATCTTTCTCCCGCAGAGCAGCTGGTAGTTTCGAACCGCTGACCTTAAGGTTCACAGCCCGATTCGTAACCACTACGCTACCAGAGCTCCTTCATACTGCTGGTTAAAAGGTCTCAATCCAGGTTAACAGGAGTCTATTGAATGTGGTAGGTCTTAGCTTACAACTTCATCACTGTTTTCAGGAATTTCTATTGTGACCCAGACTAGAGTGGTTAGCATGCTTTAAGTTCTGTTGTCTACAAATAGTTGACACTTTGCTGATTCCCTTAAAGTGCTTGACCAGAGCATGTCCACAGAAAATGGGAGAGGTCAGAAACTTGTTGTGAAGTGCCACCGAGTCAGTTCTGACACATAGCAACCCTGGATAGGGTTTCCAAGGAGCAGCTGGTGAGCTTGAATTGCCGACCTTGCAGTTCAAATTGCTTTGCAGTCTGGCGCATTAACCTACAGCGCCACACCAGGACTCATGAGAAACTTAGGGGAAGGCTATTTTAAATGTCACTGGACTGAACCAAGATTTCCAGAACAATTGTTTAGAAGGTGACAGGCTCACAGACTACTGCTGCTCTTGAATCTCAGGAAGCAGAAATTAATTACATAGGACTGAGTGGACCAGTGGTGGCTCTAACGGTGAGCGCGGGTGGGTGAGGGGACTATACCCCTGACATTGTCAGACCTGAGGTTCTGTGACGTTAGGTAGGTCGTTGTTGCCGGAGGGGCCACCGGGGTTGTGGTGTCATTAGGATTGGTGTCACCTGTCACTTGGTGTGGTAGCTTATCAGCCTTCCCCACCTCATGACTCACCAGTCAGGGTGCAGGCGGACTGGCCATGGTGTCCACATTGGGCAGAGAGGAGCGTCTCCACTTACGTCAGTGGGCGAGGGGAGGAGCTGGAGGGTTGGGAGAAGAGGGGCTGCGTAGACCAGTGCTCAGTCTTGTGGTGCCGATGGGGGCTTGACACCATGATACCAAACAGGTAACACCAACTCTAGCCACACCACTGGAGTGGACCAAACAGTATGGGGAGATTCTATTATGTGGGAGAAATTACTGATGCTTTAATGTTCTATTTTGTGGACACGAGAAACTTCTTTTCTGCTTTCTTCTATACTGTTAATTAATGGGGTTTTTTAAACATGTATATTGGACAGGTTTATGCTATGCATTTATATATAATTAATTAACCAAAAAGGGAAAATAAGAAATATGAGAGGAAATCAAAAGATGGGATCAGAAAAGAAACTTTCAGAGGATTCAAAGAACTATCAAGTCTCATAAGGACTCTGTATAGGGTTTCCAAGGAGCGGCTGGTGGGTTTGAACTACTGACCTTATGGTCCAGTGTATCATCCAGAAAAACCTTTGCCATAGACTACTTTATAGGAAGCATAGTTTATCTATGTTATTGTTGTTAAGTGCCGTCTAGTTGCTTCCGACTCAGTGACTCTGTATTGGGTTTTCAAGGAGTGGCTGGTGAGTTTGAACCAATGGCCTTGCAGTTCAAACTGACTTTGCAATCCAGTGCTTACTTATCCTACGGTGCCACACCAGGATTCTATTTATGAAGTTTTATTAATTTATTATTCAGCTATTAGTTACTGAAATAGCTCATTTTTGCATTTAAAAAAAGTTGTCTTTAGATGGGTTTTGATATAACTCTGAAATTAGAACATTCTGTTGCTAAGGTTGTAAAAACCATAACTAGAGGAGTATGTGAAGTTTGAGCTATGACTTTACAAACCAGAAGAGGGTTAGGTTTGCAGTTAGTCTCCTGGGCAGCCTTCATAGATGATGCTATGTTAATAATAGGCAAGCTGAGGTTTTCCAAAATAGACTTACTGCTGAAGCAGCTGGAAAGCAGTTACTGATGCTTCTTTATGGATAACCATACCTTGTGGAAACTGTTTCCTTGATTTAAAGGGCCATGGTTTCGTGGTCCATTTCAGTCAGTTGGCCTAATAGTGCTCTTAATGTTTCTGTTCTATTTCTTAGTTCATTGTGTCTAGGATCGTAAAAGGTTGAGAGATGTCACCAAAGGTGCAACAATTGGCCTCTGGCTGGGGAAATGAGGAAAAGGAGAGCCAAGAGGAACAAGAACTAGGCTCCATGTCATGCCTCCATTGTCAACAGTTGCCTTTGCCGTAAAGCCAGAAGAAATAGATGGTGCGCAGCTACCATTATTGAGCATTTTTGATCAAAGGTTTTATAGCAGAATATTGATCAAAATTAGGAAGCTGAAAAACAATTTTAATTCTCTTGGAATCCAAATTTCTGGATTCCATGGTGCTGGAGAGATCTACCCAGGCCATGGCCCTGAAGGTGGTATTTTTCATCTTGAGTGGACAGGTTTCTTAAAAGTCACATTTAAGTCAGGCAACATTCTTGCTATAAATTAGTATATTTTAGGCATTGGGGTCTTTTGAAGAATTCAATCATTTTTGGGAAATGGAAACTTTAGGGTTTGACCAGAAGCTGTGTTTTAGGGTAATTGTTAGTAAATATGGTTTGCCCAAGACTTTTTCCATAGCTAGTGGATAAGATGTGGTGCTGTGGGTTCATGTGCCAGACTGTAAAGCTGTTTAAAATGCAAGGTTGGCGGTTCAAGCTCACCAGAAGCTCCTTGGAAAACCTATACAGGATCGCTATGGGCTGGAACTGACTCTATGGCACTTCACAGCAACAAGGTGGAAAAGATGGGATGTAATTCTTTGCAGGATCTCTCGTCTATGGGACATTTTTGACTCCCTAGTTGCTGCTCCTTGGAAATCTGATACAGGGTCACTATGAGTTGGAATTGACTCAACAGCACTTAATAACAAGTCCTGGTGTGGCGCTGTAGGACAAGCACTGGACCTTAAGGTTGGTTTGAACTGCAAGGTCTTAGGTTCAAACTCACCATCTGAACCTTGGAAACCCTGTACAGGGTTGCTATAATTCGGAAAAGGCTCCATGGCACTTAACAACAACACAATTAGGAGCAAATTGACATACAATTTGTATGTACCTACTCCTAACAAGACCTTTGTAAAGTGTTGAAGATCAAAGATGTCAGCTTGAGGGCTAAGGTGTGCCTGACCCAAGCCATGGTATTTTCAATAACCTCATATGCATGAATAAGGAAGACCGTAGAAGAATTGATGCTTTTGAGTTATGGTGTTGGAGGAGAATATTGAAAGTGCCATGGGCTGCCAAAAGAACCAACAGATCTGTTTTGGAAGAAGTGCAGCCAGAGTGCTCCTTGGAGGCCAGGATGGCGAAACTTCATCTCTCATACTTCGGACATATTTTCAGGAGGGACCAGTCACTGGAGAAGGATATCATGTTGGTAAGGTGGAGGGTCAGAGAAAAAGAGGAAGACCCCCAGTGAGATGGATTGGCAAAGTGGCAGCATCGATGGGCTCAAGCGTGGCAACAGTAGTGAGGTTGGCCCAGGATCAGGCGGTGTTTTGTTCTGCTGTGCATAGGGTCACTGAGTTGGTGACCTTGATGACACCTAACAACAACAACAACTCCTCACTTACAAGTCCTGGTTGTTGTTGTTGTTAAGTACTATTGAGTCAGTTTCAACCCATAGTGACCCTGTATAAGGTTTCTGAGGAGCAGCTGGTGAGCTTGCAGTTCAAACTTACCCTGCAGTCCATTACATTAACCCACAGCAACACATTGGGCTGCCAACTATAAGATCAGAAGTTCAAATCCACCAATTGCTCCATGGGAGAAGGATGGAAGCTTTTTTGCTCCCATACGGATTGATGGCTTCAGACAGGGTAGCTACGAGTCAGAATTGATTCCATGGTATGTAGCAGCTGCTGCTGGCTTATCACTGTCTTGTTATCGGACATTTTTCATTTATGACAAGAATAGTAAGTCTGCTTCTGTGCACATGATACATGTCTGGCAGTAATCAGCACCGAGGTGAAAGCAGTGCTGGTTATGATGGTGAAGGTTCTGTGTCGGCTTTGTTGGCCCATGCTTCTCAGTGGCTTGGCAGTTACGTAATGAGGTAATTTGGCAGTTATGCACCATGGAGTTACCCTCCATCTTGCGATCTGATGTGGTCATCTCCATTTTTGCATGAAGTTGATTTTCGCATAATGACCTGGTCTTCGGAAACTAATCACGCTGGTAAGTGAGGAGTTGTTTGTGTTGTTAAGTGTCACTGAGTTTTGGGTCACAGTGACCCAAGTGGTGTGGTGGTGGTAGTTATGTGCCATGGAGTCGGTTCCAACTCAGAGTGTCCCTGCACAGGGTTTTTGAGGCTATAAATCTTTACGGGAGCAGAAAGCTTCATCGTTCTCCCGTGGAGCAGCTGGTAGTTTTGAACTGCTGACCCTGAGGTTAACAGCCTGATTCATAACCATTACGCTACCAGAACTGCTTTATTAGGGAAGTACCAGGCTACGATTCAGGATTAGAAAAGGCACTGGATACGGTACTTTCTTCGTAACCACTAGTATATTAAATAAACTTCAATCAGTTTCTATTATTGGCTTAATAACTTTTATTTTAACAAAGTTTTAGATTCTTATACCCCAGTTTTTCATTTTGTGGCCAGTAGTTTGAGGACTAAAGTGTGCCTGACCCTTGTAAGCCATGATATTTTCAATAGCCTCATATGCATGTATAAGTTGGACAATCAATAAGGAAGATCATAGAAGAATGGATGCGTCTGAGTTATGTTATTGGTGAAGAATATCAGAAGTATCAAGGATTGCCAGAAGAATGAACAAATCTGTGTTGGAAGAAGTTAGGATACTGGAAGGAGTATCTAGGATGCTCTTCAGAAACCAGGATAACTAGACTTCATCTTTTTCATACTTCAGACATGTTATCAGGAGTGACCAGTCCCTGGAGAAGGACATCCTGCTGGGTAAAGTGGAGGGACAGCAAAAAAGAGGAAGACTCCCAACAGGATGCACTGGGACAGTGTCAGCAGCAATGGACACAAGTGTAGAAATTGTGAAAAGGGCGCAGGATCAGGCAGTGATTCATCCTGTGTGCAGAGGGTCCCTATGACTTAGAGCCAACTGGATGGCACTTGATTTCACACAGCATTGGCTTGAAGAACTATTAAAACAATTATTGATTTACCCTAAAACAGCTCTAGTTTGACCTTTTGAGTTTTTGTTGAAATTGCACATAGATAATTCTTTTAGAAAAGCATAAAGCCTAAGGCAAAATGTTCTTTACTAATGAATCTAGACCATTGTTTGACTGAAAGGTGACAGATTATCTCAGGGCTTGGGAGGGGACATGCCCAGGGAATTCTGGGAAAGAAGGTTGTGTGTGGCCAAACAGGCAGCAACAAGGAAGTTCTGGCTGACTCTACAGGGCCTCTGCTCTTTCAACAATGGTCTTCCCCAGCAATCCTTACTTAAGTTCCTCTTATCATTCTTTCTTGGAGGCAAAACAATCAACCAACCAACCAAAACAAAACACCAGCAAACATGAATACTTCATAGTTGTTGAGACATGCCTACTTTCTAAACGCCCAGGGCTGCAAAGAGCTAAAGGTCGAGGTTGTCTTTATCCCTTCCCAGGCTCTTTGTCAGAGCCTTTAATTCTTGTCTTTGCTCAGTGGTGTCTGGAGCCAAAGGAGATTTATATTTTCTCAGCAGGAAGCTGGTGGCTATATCACATGTTTACCCTGCATTTGGGTTGTTGTTGTTGTTGTGAAGTACCATCGAGTCGATTCTGACCCATGGTGACCCTGTACAGGGTTTCCAAGGAGCAGCTGTTGAGCTGGAACCACCGACCTTGCAGTTCAAATGACTTTGCAGTCTGACGCATTAACCCACAGCGCCACACCAGGACTCCTGCATTTGGGTTGTTGTTGTGAAGTACCATGGAGCCAGTTCCAACTCATAGTGACCCTATACAGGGTTTCCGAGACTGTGAATATTTATGGGAGCAGAAAGCCTCATCTTTAACCCGTGGAACGGCTGATAGTTTTGAACTACTGACCTTGAGGTTAGCAGCCTGATACGTAACAACTACGCTACTGGAGCATTTGGGTAGACAAAAGTAAAAAAATGTGTACAAGCATTGACTATGTACTAATATTGAGTTTGTGTGCACGTCCTAAAGTAGGTGGTGTTTTGAAAAGAGTTTCCATGAAACTATAAGATAAAATGTAAGATCAAAAGGTTCCAGGGGAACCAAAAGAAAAACCCAAGCCCACTGCCACCGAGATGATGCCAACTCATAGCAACACTGGAGTGTTCCCAAGGCTGTAAATCTTGACATTTATACACACAAGGACTTCAACCTTGTATTTTCTTCCAACTTTCCCAAGCAGGTGAGATGTCTGAAGTTGTGTCTCACCCAGTCTCTCTACAATGCAGAGGGACTGGAGAATGTGCCCTTCAGTAATGTCTAGTTCTTCTTAGACGAAACACCCATCATTTCTAGTGTCCTGTTTTAGAGAGGCAATGGAATATACGAACCTAGTGAATTTCATGAGGCCATCTAGAAGTCCTGGTGTGGCGCTGTAGGTTAATGCGCCAGACTGCAAAGCTGTTTGAGTTGCAAGGTTGGTGGTTCAAGCTTACCAGCTGCTCCTCAGAAACCCTATACAGGATCACTATGGGTCGGAATTGAATCAATAGCACCTAACAACATCCAGGTTAACTCTCTCTCCTTAATAATGTTGTTGTTGTTAAGTGCCATCAATTCGGTTCCAATTTCTGAAGAGTGACTGGTGGGTTTGGATCACTGATGTGCTAGCAGTCCAGTGCTCGTCCTACGTGGCACTGTAGATCATGCATTGGACCAAAAGGTCAGTTTGAACTGCAAGGTCAGCAGTTCAAAGCCATCAGCTGCTCCTCAGAAACCCTATACAATGTTGTTACGTGTCAGAACCGACTCGACGGCATTTAATAACAACATGGCGCTGTAGGATAATGCACTGGTCCTCAAGTTCAACTTGAACTGTAAGGTCAGCGGTTCAAATCCACCAGATGGTCCTTGGAAACCCTATACAGAGTCACTATGAGTCGGAACTGACTTGACGGCACTTCACAACATTCATAGCATTTCAATAGTTGTTGTTGTGAAGTGTCACTGAATCGGTTCCAACTTACAGGAGTCCTGGTTATGGCACTGTGGGCTAAACTGGACTACAAAATAGGTTTGATCTGCAAGGTTTGCAGTTCAAGCTCATTAGCCGCTCCTCAGAAACCTTATACTAGGTCGCTATGGGTTGGAACCAACTCGACAGCACTTCACAACAACAAATTAGGGTTTCTGAGGAGCAGTTGGTGGGTTTGGACTGCCAACCTTGTGGTTCAAAGTCCAGCGCTGACCCTACATGGCCTCCACTCTAGAGCCCAGCATTTCAATCAATACGCCACATGTATTTTCATTCCAGTGCCCAGAGTACATTTTCTTCCTTTTTAAGGTGAATAGCTAGCTCATTTTGACCATTACATCCAGAATTCCACATTTGGAAACGGAAAAAATCCTTGCTAAGAAAAAATTGCTTCATTGCTGGAAAGGGGTATCATGGTTGGTTAATAACTCTCACACACGAGGGGGCTTCAAAAAGTTCATGGAAAAATGGAATTTCTACACTTTTTGAAGCCCCCTTGTACTATTACTAACAAATATTAATTTAGTAGCAAAGAGCTTTTTGTTGATGCTGATTTTTGCCAGTGGAAACAAAAAATTACATACTTACTAAGGACTGGACTGTGAACCACAAGATCGGCAGTTTGAATCTGTGGTTCTGCAGGAGAAAAGTGAGGCTTTCAGTTCCCACAAAGCCTCGGAAGCCCTATACAGGATTCGCTATGAGTCAGAAGTGACTCGACAGCACTTCACATATTACTTGAACCAGCCATTGATGCATTAAGTGGTGTACATTTTCTCAGTTTCTAAGTCTAAATCTTCGAACCCTTTCGGATCACGTTAAGCATTAAAAGCAACAGAGGAGATTGTAATCATTGCAATGAAATGATGAGTGTAAAGCTGATGTTCTCCCATGTAAACTATCACTCAATTCACAATAAAAACGTAAAAAACCCTATGTAGCACAGTTCTGCTCTGACACACCTGAGGTCAGAGGTCACCATGAGCTGGAATTGACTTGATGGCAACAGGTTGTTTTTAAATTTGTAACCTGGCTGTTACGTGCTTCATTCAGATGCACGGTGAAAGCTATGAAAAACTTGTATTTTGTTTTTCAAATAAAATCCTTTAAGTGAAAACAGGGAAGAAAAAAAAAGAATTAAACACAAGTCCTACACAGCTGACCTCAAACCGGAAGGTTGTGCGAGGATAAAAGAAACAATTATGCAGTGAGGGAGTTTGAGGTGGGAGAGTTGTCCATATGCAGATGGTGAAAGGCGCTGGTAAAATCAGTCCATGAAAACAGACCTGTCGTGGCTCAAAGCCAAACGGTCTGAGTTGGCGAACTGGAAAGAATGGAATATTTCTGGAAGGGAACAAAATCAAGCTGTCAAAGCAAAGCTTCTGGCAAATTCAAGTGGAATCCCAGCCTTCTAGGTGGGTTTAACCTGGATTTCTAAATTCATGAAAAGAAATGGCTTTCCATGAGAAAAACCAGCAACTAGGTGAATGGGAGCAAATACTAGTCACTTACACAAATGTGTCACCAAAGAAATTTCTGAATTTGGTGTCTGCAATGGGCATAGTTAACGTGAATTATTATTCATAACAAGAGGTTCTGACATCTTTTGGCATTCTAGCCAAAAGGACTATAGCTGCTTCAGGTACCAGAACTGTAGCCGTTTAAACCACTGGGCACGGTAGTCTTTGCCTGCACTGTGAGTGGGTAAAATGAAAACAGAGAGTGGTTTTCAGGCATTGCCATGGCCCACCAGTGAGTTACTCATGTGATAAGATGCACTGACTGTGATGTTATGGAAATATGGGTAGATAAATGTTACAGGCTCAAGCATGGAGAGTTATTTTTGAAAGTCTTGACTAATTTTCGATGCCATGGCTGCTCCCAAGAAAAAAAAAATTCGAAGTGCTACTCGCTCAGCTGGTTGAGTTACATGGCAGTCAGACTTGTGACCTTACCTACAAACTAAAGCCACCCATTCAAGAGTTCTGGGAGAAGGGAATAGGGTGAATAGATACAGACTGGGAATCATGAACTCACACCACCAGGGCGACTGAAGTGGGAGACGCTTATAGAAATCTATGCTTGGGGGAAAATAACCAGCAACGGCTTCAGAAAGGCTGGGATTGTGCGCCAGTTCAGTGATGAAGATGAAGAAGACAGTGATGATGAGATACCAGTTCAGACGTCACAGAAGAGCCTCTGCAGACAACTCTGATACATTTCAACAGTAACAGTGACAAGGGATCAGACTTCGAAGGATTCCAGGCATCAGATGATAATCGTGATCGTGAACGGAACAACTAACATGGCCTATTTTAAGGTGAAAACAATCTCTTTTAGTGACTTTTATCTATTGATTTCAAAGACATTATCAAAACTCACGTTTCGACTTGTTTAAGATTTAGAAAAGCAATAAAAATATCCCATTCAGTTCAACATTAGTTGCACTTGATCTAGGAAAATACCTACCTTAAAGGACATTTCATGGTATGTTTTAGCCTGACTACATCAAATCCATTGGACAGACACAAAAACATTGAAATGGAAGTAACATGTGAAAAAATTTTTTGTATAGTGCGCTTATGAAAATAACAAAGACAACATGCAGTGATCATACAGTTTAAAATATATACAGCATGCGAAATGCGTGTATAAAGTGATATTGGCACAATACTCCCTGGCAGGTCTAAGCTCTGATTTTATCTTATTTACACAACAGTACGTTATGTTCCTCTTTCATGAATGCTGGAAGTCAAGAAACTCTTGTATCAGAGACACAAGAATTTACAACCTCACAGTAAGCAAGTAAGTACTAGCATGTTTGCATCTATTCCTTTTGCCTTCAAGTCCAGTGGCATTGGACATCACAAATGCCCCAGGTGTTTGCTACATATACAGAGGGCTTCTGTTGCAACTGAGGAACACTGACTTGGGGAATCCGACCCGTATGATAGCAAGCAATAAGCAGACTTGCTCTTTGGACCGGAACTCGGAGAAACGTTGCCTCATTCCTCAAGGTTGTTCCCGGAAAACGCAACTTTGAGAAATGGCCCACGTAGAGTGGTCAGGGCCTGCCTTCTTGGCATGTTGCAAATTGCATAGGGGAGAACCACGAAGGAGTGTCTCCCAACACCCATGAGGGCAATTTGACAATGTTCCTAAAATTTGCAAATACTTACCTTCTGATTTAGCGATTCTACCTCTAGGGATCTAGCCTACATATTTACTTGCTGGTGCACAAAATGTTTGTAGGAGGCTATTAGTTTCAACATACTTTCTAATAGCAAAGAATCAGAAACACCGTAAATATCCATCAACACAGGGTTGGCCGGGCCATGACACAGCCTGATAATGAAGTATTATGCAGTTGTAATACGGAATAAAGAATTTCTGTGCTGATATACACATGGCCAAGTTATACGAGGTGAAGAAAACATGCAGAAAAATAAGATACTCTTCCATTTATATAAAAGAGGGAAGAAAGGAATATTATCAAAGGGCCAGGTATTTACACAATTAATGTGTGTGTTGTATGTGAATCCCTGGAGAGCTGGTGAAAGCATAGCGTGCTGATAAAAGCAACAAGTTACAAATTCCAATAAACAGGACAGCAACTGAAGTATTTGGGTTCAAAATTTTAATAATAAACTGTGCCAATAAGCTTTTCAAAGGCAATGATATATCAATAAATAATAGTTAAATTGAGTTCCTGAGAAAGAACCTACCACATGGAAGCATGTCAGAGCGTCGCAAATAACAAAATGGCGTTACTATCAAATAGCGAAAATACTGATAGTCCCAATACAAGCACAGCAGACTCCAGAACATGCCATTCATACAAATGTAAACAAGTACACAGGAATCTTTTCTTTTGTTTTTAAGATTAGACATCGATAAATTTATAAATGTTGTTGCCTAGATATAAACTGAATAATGGATACATTATACAAAAAAAAAACTTCAAGGATAAAATATGTGGAGTAATATAATGAAAAATAGGATGCTTCAAATGTTTAAAAAAGCAAGAAAGAACTGAATTTTTTACTCAAAATATAAAATCACTTTAAATAGGATTGATACTAATTTGAAATAAGAAATATTTGTGTGTGTTTATCTATGTAGTTATATATATACACCTATGCTGCTAATACCTACGGCTAAATCATTTCCATATTCCATGTTACTCTGAATAATCCTTGCTTTTTTACAAAGACTGGAAAGATGCTTTGTTTTATTTTTTAAGGAAGAAAGAAAAAAAAAAAAAAAACGCAACCAAACAAAACAAGTTAAGAACTGATACTTCACAGCACACCAGAGGGTGGGAGAAAAAAAAAAAGTGAAGGAAACACAAGACTAGTAAATCTCATTGTGGTAACACTTCAGATGCGTAAGATACCTTTCATTTAAACCTTTCAGTGTGGGCTGAAGAAACGAAGCCGTTCGGGCACAGCTAGTGAATTCTACATATTAGCTGTACCGAAAATGAAGCCTATACTAAAACTTGAGAAATGGACATAATTTCATAATTTAAAAAAAATTTTGGCATGGCTAAATTCATCCCTTTTGATGTATACAATTTTAGTATGTAATAGGTGCTTAAGTTTATGCCCCAAAGAATCCAATCACACCCCAAGACACACACGTGTGCACATGCGCACACTCAACACACACAAAATTGCTTCTCAGTTACACATCTGCATTTTTTCAGCAAAACAATAAGGGATAATATAATCATAGCAAGGGAATCTCCCATACAATACATTATCAACACGCTGTCTAGAACACCTCATTTAAAGATACTCGGTAAAAACATCTTCACAGAACCTGCTGTGAATGGCAAGATACGGTAATTTAATAATAGAAAAAACAAAATCCTGCTCATGCAACATTCTCCACACACCAGACAGCTGACATCATCATCTTGCTCACACTTTCTATTGTACTAGAATATGCAAAAAGAAAACAAAAAAGCAGCCTTAAACTCTACAGCTCACAATTTTGAAATGTGGGAGAAGTACAATAAAATAAAAACTTACTGCGTGAAGAAAATGGTATCAGTAACATTAGAGCAGAGTGTTATCTGTTGTTGTTGTTGTTGTTGTTGGAATTATTGCACAGATTTTCTTATCACACGCTTTTCAGGTTTTATGTCTTTTCCTAAATGTGAGTAAGTGCTATGGATAAAATACAAATGTAGGAAGTAGTAGCAGCATGATTTGTCAAAAGTTAATCCCTATCATTTAGTACGAAAAAATGGATATAAACAAAATAAGTGCTCTTTTAAACTGTACGAAATTTTAAAAAATAATTGTTTTAATGTGGTGATGGTCTTCAAATGCCATTTCAAGGATAATCTTGACCACCATCAACTGCATGTCAATGAACATCTGCTAGGCTCCTCCAAGACCTTTTATGTTTGGGTTTGGTTGGTTCTTTGTTGTCGAAGACCGGATTTCACATGTAACATCAATGCGTCAACTCCGCAACCTTCCCCACAGACATGTTCCAGATGGGCCTGCGGGGACATGGCTTCTGGGGAATGCAGAGTCTACACATACACAGGCTGGCAGCCCTCAGTCTGGTCCCCAACGCCTGTGTTTTCTCCATTTGCACTCTCAGACGACGTGGCTTCTGCTTCCGAGGGTTTGGGGCATCGGAAAGGGTATCCATTGTCATCAAAGAACCTTCGGAAGGTGAACTCATAGAAGGCGTGCTCCGGGTGTTTGTTGTTGGCAGAGGTAAGTGTGTCCCATGCCTTGGTGCTGTCTTCACTGGCCTGGTCCCATGGGCCTTCCTCATCCACGGGGTCAAAGTTGGAGGTGTCCATGGGATGGCTGATCTTGGGCACGTAGGGTGCTGGTTGCTTCCGGATGTCGCTGGAGAAGTCAATGGCACTGAAGAACGGGTGGGCTTTGAGCTCATCGGCCCCGGCTCTGCCCAGCCGGCTGTCGGCAGCACAGCATAGCCTGGTGATAAGGTCTTGGGCCTCGGCGCTCAGCTTAACCTGAGCTGGGATGTGGAGTGTGCTCTCCCAGTTTATCACCTAGAGGGACAGAGAACACTCCCTGAGTTCCATTGTACATGCATGGCCAACCTAGTGTGGATGTGGGCCTCTAAGTGATGATGACACATTAGCTTCGAGTGATCTGTTTTCTAAAGGGAGAAAGCACGGACAGACGTGGAGGCAGCCTTTTTTGATTTGAGAGGCTATGAAATGAACCGAGACGAGAAGAACTAAATAGTGCCTGGTGACCACTACCAACTGCTCTGAAAGGGGTGGCCCACAAGTCCTGGATAGGGTGGGAGATAAATGTGGAAAGAAACCCCCCAAATTAGATATATATATAAAAGGACCAGACTTACTCGTATCAGACAGAGATTGGTAGACCCCTGAGAACCAAATCATAGATTTATAAGGAGAACTCTGTGTTGAAACATCAGTGAGGGATGGATACCTTAGAATCATCAACCATTTGAGATCTAAGGGCAGCATTTACCCAAGAACAGTGTTGGGAAGGGTCAGAGGAAAGGAGGAGGAATGGAAACAGGAATCACAGGGAGGGGGTGGGGAAAGTGATGTTACCTTGTGGGGACTGCAATCAATGAGATGAAACAAAACATGTATGAATGGCTGAATGAAAAACTGATCTGTTCTGTAAACCATCACCCAATTCACAAAGAAAAGCTAGAAAAAATGATAAAAAGGTCACTCTATTGGCATGGAGCAACAGAGGAAGGCGTGTGAGGAACAGGAGGAAGAAATGGAATGCTTGGCTAACTGCCTCCATGAACCACTGCCTTCTTTGCCAGGAGGCCGTTAGACAGGGATGGTGCCCAGCTCCCGTGACCAAAGGTTTTTATCAAAGATTCCACAGAAGAATCCTGATCGAAAGGGAGAAAATGCAGAACACAATTTCAAGTTCTCACGGACCCTTCACTTTCTGGAGCTATGGAAGGTGGATAAGCCCTGAAACTACTGCTCTGACGTAATATCCAAACAAACTAAAACCAAACAACCGTTTAGTTTAACTAGTAACAGACGCCTGCCTTGAGCAGTATGTTCTTTTTTTCCCCATTTTTTATTGTGAATTGAGTGAAGGCTTGAGAGCAGATCATCAGTTTTATATTGCACACATCATCCACTTTGTTTTATGACAATGAATGTGATCCCCTCCAGGTACCATCAGTTCACAGGGTTTACCTCTATTCACCTGAACTCTTGCATTCCTCCCCCAGTCTTCCACTACTTACGGCTTCCCCCTGCTGCCAACCTCCATCTTGTTGTATATTGTCTTCCCCATCACCCAAGAACATACGCTCTTTCAGGAAGTGTTTCTTATCAACTGACAACAGCGATGTGAAAGGCTAGATCGGAACCTTAGGAAGCAGGGAATTTATGTTGATGATGGAGGAAGACATTGGAAACCAGTGGTGAGAATGGCTGTACAACTTACATGATGCCATCAATGTCCCTAAATTGTACACGTAGACACGGCTGAATTGGTGTAAGCTAGGCAGTGTGTAGCCTCAACAACAAAGTAAATAAAATTTGGTGGTGGTGGTGGTCACTATATTCATAGTGACCCTGTAACAGGGTTTCAGAGGCTGTAAATCCTTACAGGAGCAGAAAGCTTCATCTTTCTGACACGGAACAGCAGGTAGTTTCGAACTGCTGACCTTGAGGTTGGCAGCCCGATTAATAACCACTACACTAAAATTTAGGGTGGTGGTGGAAGTCACTTCTTTTGGTGGGTAGTTCACAGTTCGAAGCCTAGGATGACGATGCCAAATACAAACAAAAGGGAACTGAGTCCCTCTATAGAGACACTGTCTAGCAAATTGATTTCTGTGGATGAATCTTTTCTTTAGCTGTGGCAAAGGCTCTGTGTTGAAACACTATGGCTCTCATTCAAGACATGGCTGAGAGATGGATGGTCACACTGGGTTTTTTCTTAAAATATTCCAACTTCACATAGAAGAATGAAGCTGAGTGACCCTAACCCTTGACACATGATTATGGTGCTCAGCTACAGAAACGAGCTGTCGGATGTTCAAAGAGAGAACCTACAGGAAGTCTTCAATGTTTAGGCCTAGAATTGGGATCAACAAGGCAAGTCTAGCTGCCTACAGCTGCGGGGGATGGGCAATGGATGAGGCAGGTAGGCTGGTGAGAGGGGTGGTTTGAACCTGAGCTGTTGTTTTCACTGTTTTTGAGAAGTACATGAATATTTTATTCTGCTGCTTTGATGAGAAAACAAGAATACAAATATTTTTATATATTCTAACAGGCTTGTTGCTGTATACTGTTGAGTTGGTTCCAACTCATAGCTACCCTGTATAGGGTTTTCCAAGGATATAAATCTTTGCAGGAGCAGAAAGTCTCATCTTTTTCCCTTAGAGTGGTTGGTGGGCTTGAACAGTGAACCTTGCAGTTCCAGGGCTTATCCTAGAGTCACCATGCTCCCGACTAACTGGTTAGATGATAAATAATAAGGGGGAAGTGAGTTCTTTGGGGGAACTTCTGAAAGATGGGATTGGAAGCAAATCCTAGTCCTGCATTTAGCTTAACATCAATGCTGCATATTCTCCTTGTCAGTGACTAGCAGGAAAAAGTTGTATTTAACAGCATTAAAACCAGACTACTAATGAGGTATGCATTTTTTGGTGGGGTGAACAGGTGAGGGATAAGGGGGAAAAGGAGGTAGGCATGGTAAAAAACTAAAAATATAACCCCAGAGGTCAGGCTCAAACTTCTAAAACTGTAATGTTTATGGAAACAAATCGCCAAATCTTCCTCAGTTATCAGCAGTTGGGGATAATCCACCCACCTACTACCATCAAGTCGATTTCAACTCACACCAACCCTACAGGACGGAGCGGAACTGCTGCACTGGGTTCCCAGGCTCGAGAGAGAGAGCTTTACAGGAGCAGACGGCCTCACCTTTCTCCCACAGAGCCGCTGGTGGGTTTGAACCACCGGCCTTGCGGTAGGCAGCTCCTTAGGTGTAGTGTAGTTTCTTAAGTCAAAGAAATGAGATGAGGCTTGGTGAACACAACAGTCGGTATTTGGAACAGTCAAGCGCAGAGAATTAATAATCAAATCACCTTCCTATAATACAACAATACTAAAAAGCTGAAGAACGTCCATATACTTTGACTTTATCAATTCAGTTTTAGGGACCTCTGCTGAGTAAACTACATGGATGATTAGGAAGATTTGGCTATATGGAGATGTTCAGGGTAAGAAAAACCTGAAACAATATAAATGCTGATTATAACACACTGCTTAAATTATAGTACATTTAGATATAAAGGGCCAGAGTCCTGGTGTGGTGCTGTGGGTTAATGATGCGCTGGATTGCAAAGTTGCTTGACTCGTGAGGTCGGTGGTTCAAGCTCACCAGTCACTCCTTGGAAACCCTATACAGGATTGCTATGTGCCAGAATCGACTCAACGGCAAATACAACAACAACAACAACATACTATCAGGGGAGTCCTGACATGGTGCTGTAGGATAAGCACTGGACTGCTAACCAAAGGGTCAGGAGTTCAAATCCACCACCAGCAGCTGCTCGGAAACCCTATGCTATGAGTTGGAACTGACTTGAAGGCACTTAACAACAACAACAACAACAACAATATATAATCATAAAAATACCACAGAATATTAAGTAATATAACACAACACCACAATTAAACCCATGTCTCAGTGCTTCTACGTAGAAAAACAGTTCACAGTCTTGGCCTTAAAATAACAAGATGGCAAATAACCAGTACTTTAAGTAAAATTTCAAGTACACACATAAAAGGGTAAGTCAAAAAGTACTGCTACAAAAAATCACAGCATCCTTTACTAAATGAAAATGTGAAGCTATTGTTTCTCCTCCATCAAGGTCTACACACGTCTGAAGGTGGTGTATAACCTTCTTCTCTCTAACCCTTCTCCAAAGAATTCTGTGCTCTTCCATCTACACCACGTCAAAACGGCAGCTTTGACATCCTTGAGGGAATCAAACTGTGCTCCTTTTCAATGTTGAGTTCTGGGAAGAAGAAGTCTGAAATGGCAAGGTGAGGGCTGTCGGGTGGATGGGGTACGGTCTCACAGTGGACTTCCCCTAGGACAGCCCTTGCTACCTTATAAGAATGAGCAGATGTACTGGTGCAACGGAACAAATTCTTTGGTGCAACTTTCCTGGCCCTTTCCTACCAATATAGTTTTCAATTTTCTTAAAATGTCTTCCTAAAAAGCCCTTGTGATTGTCCTATATCCTTTGAGAAAATCCATGAAGATTAACCCTTTGTTGTTGTTAGAGCCGTTGAGTCAGTTTCGACTCATAGTGACCCTTTTATAGGGTTTCTGAGGAGCAGCTGGTGAGCTTGAACCGCCAACCTTGAAGTTCAAATGGTTTTGCAGTCTGGTGTATTAACCCACAGCGCCACACCAGGGCTCCACAACCTTCAGAGCTGACCCCTCTGCCTTGAATTGAGCTGGCCCAGCAGATCCCCTCAGAAAGCTACTATTTGGATTGGACCCCGTTTTTGAAGGCGCCCTAATAACACAAATATATTACTGAGAGAACCGGGCCGCCATCCACTGATGGCAGAGACATACTTAAACACGTTTTGTTTGGAATAAATCCATGGATGTGTGAACTGGAAGCCTAGTAGCAATATTTTCGGACGGACACTCATACAGATCTAACTCCTGTATCTTATCAAAATACATTTTAAAGAAATAGATGATAATAATAGTTTTTAAATCCCATTACATACAGCTAACATTCCTACCCCACTCAGAGTAAGTAGGCAAACGTTCACCAAGGAAGGGACTCATCAGAAAACCACTGTCTTTTTGGTCGCCTTTTCAGTTACCTTCAGTTGGGTTTCTGTGGGAGTAGGCGCCAAGAAGGGCGGCTGCCCCACAAGCATCTCGAAGAGAATCACCCCAACACTCCACCAGTCACACAGCTGAGTGTATCCTGCAAGACAGAGAGGTTCACGACGTTACACCCCAGATCCTTAGCTCATCCCTCTCAGAGATGAGTGTTAGGAGGGACAGAAAACATGAATCTACTGTAATTAATGCGCCATAATTCAGAGTCCACCTCAGGCCGTGTACCAGACACCTCAGTGATGCTTCTGGGCTCTCTGCTGCAGTAGGAAAGCCTGTTAAATAGCATGTGATTTACTGTCCTCGAAAGAAGACAGATTTACATACAACAATTGACCTGCATGTAGGGACTGGAGCAGAAGGCTAGAAAAGACATAAATGGTGTTAGCAGTCCTCACAGAGGTAGGCCTATGCCACTTTTCCATTGTGAATTTTCAAGCATTAGCGTTACAAGTTGGGTGAAGCCGATTATAGAAGGCTGTCGGAGAGGATCATTGTCAGGAGAGGATCATTGTCAGTTGTGGAATCAGTGGGAGCTATGGATTGGAAGACAGGAGGGGACTTGAGCAAAAAGAACAGTTAGACATATTCCTTTCACCCTAAAACGGGCTCTTCATACCAGACACTATGAAGACCAGGGCCCTTCCTCAGAGACCCCCTGCTTCAGCAGCAGCTGGGTCCGATGCCAGTTCTCAGGCAGGGGTGTGGGGGTTTGCAAAGCAGGTTTGTTCGTCTTTGATTTTCTCCCACTTTTCTGTCAGCGCCCCACAGCCCAGTCCTGATGTTGCCTACTCCTTGTTCAGGTGTGAGCTGGCACTTATAAATAAATGCCAGGCCAATTCCTTCTGAGTCCCCCCCATCTCCCAGTTCTCCCCTCCCGTCCATCTTGTCCCAGCCTGGTCTGCACTGGAGACAGAAGAACGACTCCAGCAACTTCCAACCACGGGTTCTGCTGACAGCTGCACATGCCGAGGGGCCAAGGGCTGCTCTCAGCTCACCTCCTCCCACCATCCCCGGTGACAGGACTGGAAAAGGCATATGCTGCACCCCAAAGTCAATATTGACAACCATGAGACTCTGAGTGGTTCAGTAACTTGCCCTGGAATATGAGCGCTAACAAACTCTAGACTAGTGCTCAGGGCTGACTGGCTCCAAAGACAGACTTAGAGCAACACACAGCCCAAGAAAGACTGTCTCATCTCTGGATTGATTCCCAAGAATCCCACTGGCACGGGATAGAATGGAGTACCCATAAGGGAGACAAATCTCATGCACACTGGTGTGCACAAAACCTTACCTTCTGGCCTCGCCAGGGGAACTGGAGAAAACAATGCCTGTTTTAAGTCATATGCAATACTCAGTCTGAGGTGGTACAAGCTAGCTAGGAACCCAGGCTAGGAAGAGCCAAACCTGCAGCCTGAATATGAATGGCTTAGGCCTCCTGAGAAGTAGTCCTTGACACTAAGAGCCGTTCCTATCATATTTTTTTCATATTGCCACTGAGTCGATTCCAACTCACGGCGATTCTACCGGATAGGGTAGAACTGCGTCATAGGGTTTCCAATGTTATAAATCTTTTTGGAAACAGACTGCCTCATCTTCTTCCAGAGTGGCTGGTGGATTCACACCACTGACCTTTTGGTTGGCAGCCTGATGCTTAACCCACTGTGCTACCAGCGCTCCCTTTCTACCGTGCAAGTGTTTCTAAAGTCAAATCCAACTTGGGTTCCAGGTGGAAAACTGTGCCCCACAATGAGCCCATGACCTAGTGAGGAAAGGCCACCTCACTGACCATAGTCAGGAGCAAACTGAGACTGGCCTCTGTGTGTTTTCTCTCACCTCTGGGAACCAGGCAATTCCAAGACAGCAGTGTGATATGCAGGGACGTGTTTGTTGAGGAAACAACTGAATTCTGAAGCAACCACGGGCACAACGATATGATCTGACTGTCAAGTCTGGGGAGAAACTCAGGGTCTCCTGGCTCAGTGAGTCTGAGGTTAAAAACTACTGTCAACTTGCGCCCTGGGCCTGTGAGCACTGACCTTTGCGCACCAGCACCTCCGGGGCGATGTAATTGGGAGTCCCCACCAGGGAGTGTGCCAGACACCTCTGGTGCTGTTTCCGTGCCCTCTGCTCCAGGGTCTTCAGCCGGTCTCCACAGCGACAGTTGGACACGTCATCCCAGAGGTCGCTGGGTTCCATGCTGTCTTGTCGAACATGGTTCCCTTGCACCCGGGAATCAGGGCAGGGAGAGGAGAGAGTGAACAGGAAAATCGTCACTATCCAACAACGCCACAAGCCCATAACTTTACCCCACAGCCCCACAGAAACAGGTGCCCCCTCAACTGCTCTTGGGGCACCAATTGTCGACAAAGATAGCACCAGGGTGGGGACAATGGCTGAAGCCACAAGAGAAAAGCACAGCGTGCTAAGTTGGCGATAACGAACGCTAACCTGCCTGCGAGGACCTCATTCTTTGTGATTACCAGGCCAATGTACAGATATCTTGTTGCTGTTGTTAAAGTGCCATCGAGTCAGTTCTGACTCATAGCGACCCTGTTTAGGGTTTCTAAGGAGCCGCTGGTGAATTTGAACCACCAGCCTCGTGGTTCAAAATGACCTTAAGGTTGAGTGCTTATCCTATAGTGCTACACCAAGACTCCAAGCAAGGAGCGTCCCCGGGTGGACTTGAATCACTAACATTTTGATTAGCTGACAGCACCTGAATTTTAAGAAAAGTTTTAAGAAAAGCACCTGAAATGTGAAAAATACGAGCACAAATACCTTAGCTGTTACAAGATGGGCCTGCAGAAGAGTGAAATGGTTTAGGAATCACTTTGAGTTAAAAATAAAAGCCTGAGCTAAGGCATTAAAACAGTTATTTCAAAAATCTGAGCAATACAGGTAATAGATAATGACCTGTATTTTTGACTGTTCCAAACAGTAAATGGGGTTAGATTATATAAAGACAGAGGTTCAGGCTTGAGGAGAGGACTCTTTATAGAGAAACAATGAACACGGGAGCACACTCCAACGGGAGGTCATGGAAATTGTACTTTTTTCCGACTCTTTTCAATAGGACAGAGTGGCTCTCCTCGAAGGTCTTGTGACACTCCTTAGCCTGTTGTCTTCAAAATATTATAATGAAATTCAGATCCACGTACAAACAAACACACAAATACAAGCACAATCATGTCATGCCAGTCACGCTACTCTTCAGGGAGGAAAGGCTGTCATGTCAAATGAGATGGAACGACAGGTAAGTCTCTGTCTCAGCTGTTCCATGACAGTGACATACAAAAGACAATACCTTTCTGGTAGTATTTGGAATTGTGAGTCCACCGAAAGCCCGTGCAGAGGCCAAAGTCTGTCAGCTTGATGTGGCCATCGAGGTCGATCAGAATGTTGTCCGGCTTGATGTCGCGGTGGATGAAGCCCATCTTGTGCACGCTCTCGATGGCCAGCGTCAGCTCCGCGATGTAGAATCGGGCCAGCGGTTCAGGGAAGACCTCCATCCGGATCAGCAGGCTCATCATGTCCCCCCCAGGGATGTAGTCCATCACGAAGTACAGGCTGTCCTTGTCCTGGAACGAGTAGTAGAGCTTCACCACCCACTCATTGTCCGCCTCGGCCAGGATGTCCCGCTCTGCCTTGACGTGCGCCACCTGGTTCCGGTTTAGGACATCCCTCTTCCTCAGTGTCTTCATGGCGTACAGCGCATGTGTGTCTACCTTGCAAGTAAGGCACACCTCCCCGAAGGCACCGATACCCAGGGTTTTGATTTTCACAAACATGGACTTGTCCATCTTGGCCCTCTTGAGTCTGTTGTAGTTGGATTCCTTCTGGTACAGGATCTTTCTCATCTGCTCCTGCTCGGCTTCGCAGAGACCAGCCTTGGCGGGAGAAGAGCAAGGAGGAAGAGTCACATTGGAGCAGCCTCAGGGCAGACAAAACCAGGAGACCCTGACTTAATGCAAGGACGCGAGAATACAGACTTACTCTTTGTATCTATCTATCTATCTATGGACATGCATCCGGAAACCAAAGGGAACAGAAAATCAGTTCTTTCTCTAAAGCTAAGGAAAAACAGATGAATAAAATCAGATGAATGAAAATCGGTGGGGAAGGGGCACCCAATGACCTGGAACTCCAAGAGCAAGTTAGTATTTCAATAGTACAGGGCACGGGGGAAAATAGGAAAGAAGTCTGAAAATGGGACCACAGGAAGCAAGAGTACACATTTGATTTTTAGAACTTGAAATCATTGGCTTTGTGAGGAGCAGCTGTATGGTTACATTTTCATTTCATTTCATTAACAAGTCATCTAAGGGAGTCCTGGTGTGGTGCTGTAGTATAAGCACTGGACCCCAAGGTCCGTTTGAACCGCAAAGTTGGCGGTTCAAACCTACCAGCCGCTCTTTGGAAACCCTAGAAAGGGTCTTAATGAGTCGGAATCAACTCAACAATACTCATCTAAGAGGTACTTAGAACATGATTCTAACAATGGCTTAAAGAAGAATAAACGGATTCTTACTACATGTCCCACAAACTCAATTTATAAAATCTCAGCCTTTGGTTTTGCTCTTTCCCAAAGTGTTGTTGTTAAGTGCTGTCTAGTTGGTTCTGACTCATTGCAACCCTGTATAGGATTTCCAAGACGCAACGGGTAGGTCTGAACAACCAACCTTGTGGTTAGTAGTCCAGTGCTTATCCTAAAGTGCCACCCCAGGAGTCCAGTAGTTAGTAATCCTTGATGAATTTTGTTAAAGAATAAGAACATACTGGGTGGTGATTAGGTGTCAACAGGGCTAGGTTACAGATTCTCAGTGGTTTGGGAGACACCACATACACTTTCCATTATGGAATCTAAGTGAGTTGGAAGGGGTTTCCTTAGGGGTGTGGCCTGCCTCTAGGATATAAAGCTCACTCTCTTTTCTCAAACCCCACTCTTCCCATCACCTGATCCTAGTACTTGGGACCAAAGTTTGCAGCCTGCTTCTTGATGTGTAGATTTTGGATTCACCAGCCCCCTCGCACCGTCTTGGGTCAGCACAGGCCTCTAGCCTGCTGCCTGACCTGCAGATTTGGGGCTCATGCAACCATGTGAGCCAGCAGAAGGTCTTCAGCCTATAGTGTCTGACCCACGCATTTGGGACTTGCCAGCCCTAGCAACTGGGGGAGCCAATTTGAAGTCAAATTCTCACTCTAGGGATTGATATACACTTCACTGGATTTGTACCATAAAAACCCATTTGTAGCTTCACCTATTAGTAAAACAAAAGGACAGGGTGTGCAAATGGCTTCCACAGATTTTCCTGGAAGAGTCACGGTGCAAGGGGAGACCAGGTGGCTTAGTTAATAACCTGCAACCTTCGGAACTTCTCCAAGTTGTTCCCATCATAACCAGACTGTCGCCCTGGGAGGCAGGCTTGTGAAAAAGATGTACAAAGTAGACACATAAAGGGATTCTGCCCTGGCCTATGTTACCAGGTAAGGAAAGAACAAAGGCTGAGCGGTAAGCACGCAATGAAAAATTACTTTTGCCATTTCTTGCTCCAGTTGCAGCCTGCGGTTGACCTTCTGCTGGTAGGTTTTGATGACATTCTCCACGTGCTGCTCCATGAAGAACTTGAACGCGTACGGCGAGTAGCTCTTGATGCGAGACTCTCTCTTCTCTTCATCTCGGCTGTTTTTCCGAACGGGAACTGGAGAAGTCTGGATTTGCTTTTTGTCCTTCCCTCCTTTGTCCCCTTTGGCGCTCTTGTGGCCCTGGTCGCTCCTCTCGGATGGCTCAGTGGCCTGGCCTGCCCGGAGGCCCTGCTCCAGCCCCACGCACAGGCTGTCCACACTGAACTGCTCCGACTTACTCGGCAGCAGCAGGTGCTTCGGGTAGGGCGGGGGCGGGCAGCACATCTCCATGTCCAGAGGGTACCCACTGGCACCCCCCAGGGGCAGAGGGGGGTCCTCCTTGGGTTCCAGACCCTCCACGGCCGGGCTGGGTGCCGGCATCCAGGCAGGGTGGGAAGGCCCCACAGCTGTCTGGGGCTCTGGCCTTAGCACCCGATGGCTCTTCACGGGGTGCAGGATGTGGGCGGACGTGACGGCCGTGACGGTGTTGGGTGAGGGCATGGAGGGCTCGGCTTTGCTGGGGGCTCCTGCCCTGATGGGCCCCACCATCTGTTGCTGGTGGTTGTTGAAGGAGCTGGTTCTGCTGGGGACAGAAGCGTCGGGCCGGAAGGGCACGTGCGGGCGGGGGGCCGCCTCCAGGCCAGGCTTCTGAAGAGAGTCCCGGCGGGACAGAGAGGAGGAAGGCATGCACATGTTCACCTCATACAAGTCCATGTTCAGGCTGTTCCTAGACGGGGGGCTGTCACTCGCAAACACCTGTCCTCGAGAGCCCATCACATGCATCTGGTGGGAGGAGGGGCTGGTCTGCTTATGGTGTGGGTACGGCAGGTACAGCCCGGCCACCATGCCCCCGGGGGGAAACACAAGGCTGGCGTTGGGCTGGGCCCCCTGGCCCTTGGCAGGAAGGTTTGTGTACCCAGCTGCCTCGGGTGGCCCCTTGTTTTGGAAGGAGGGGCTGCGCTGGAGGCCATAGACCAGAGGTTCCCCCTGCACCATCAGGTGTGATCGGCCATAGTGTGGGCCGTTGGGGCTGTGAGGGCCTGGGAGCTGCAGAGCTGTACCCCCTTGGTTAGTTACAGGGAAACTCAGCCCCGGGGCCTCCATGTTTGCACAGTATCCTTTGGGTGGGTGCTGATGGCCGCCAGGCAGGCCGTGGGTGGGAGCCGGCCTCTGTCCAGAGAAGACATAGTCCATGTATTGGTGAGGTACTTCTTTCAGCACGTTTGGCCCCTCTGCCCCGAAGCCCGGTCCCTCGTAGGCCACCCCGCTCATCTGATGGTACGATGGAAAGGAGTCACTCGTTCCTTCAAAACTCGGCCTCCGAGCCACGCTGGTGGGTCCCAGGCCCTTCCCTGTGGGGGTAAAAGGGAGGGAGCGTTAGAGGAGGTACGGTCTCCACACTAGCATGACCCCAGGCTGAGGAGGTGACAAAGCTCCTCACTGAGGCCCTGTGAAGGATGGTCAGTGGGGACCCTGTGCTGGGGACAAAGGCCAGTGGCTGCTGAGGGGGCCCAAGGACACACGGAAGGCATCTGACTCTTTCTGGGGTACAGTTCCCCACCTCTGAGGGGGCAACATTGCCCGCATCATGCATCATGGTGCCTTTTCTATGATCGTTAGGGAGTGTTGGACTAAGGGCCCCACAGACATGTCTCGGAGCCTGTTCTTCCCTAACCCCAAGCAACAGAATCGGAACCACAGCCCAAATGTCTTCTTGTAATTCTGAAATAGACGCTGTCTGGGAATTTTATCTGTATTAAAACAAAACACACAACAACAACAAAAGCGAGTACACAAAACCCCTCTACAAATAACCAGATGGACTCTAGCGGCTGCCTACTTGGCCCTGACTCTTGTGTACTTTGTAAATCTCTCCCCCCTGGGAGGACATAGCTGCCTGGGAGGACGGGCTCCTTAGTCCCCTTCCTGGGCGCCACTCTGCTTTGATGTCCCCTCTCTCAGGGACCCCTCCCACAAATGCCTCAGCATAGTGCAGACCCAGGCAGCCCCCACAGACTCATTTCCTTGGGTCCAAGTAGCCCATCTTGGACCTGAAGAATGAGTACTCTACACACACTTCCTTTTGCCTGGAATAAAGAAACAAATGAGAAGGAAAATAAAAAAGGCAAGCGCTGCCCACTGGGGTCTGCAGCTGTCTGTGGAGGCAGACTGTCTGGGAGGGTCCTTTAAACAGCAGTCCCCAAAGACAAACCTGCTGCTGTCGATTCGATTTGGACTCTCAGTGAGCCGACAGGACGGAGGAAACCTGCTCCCTAGCACTTCCAAGACTGTGAGTCTCCAAGAGCGGACAGTCTCTTCTTTCTCCCTCAAAATGTCTGGTGGGTTTGAACTGCTAACTATCTGGTTAGCACCCAAGTGCTCAACTGCTGTGCCACCAGGGCTCCTGAGAGTCCTCTGGCAAGGATAAAACAGAAATGTGTGTGTTGTTGCAATAATGAAGACACCACACACAAAGTCTTGTGTCATTTCCTGCTCACTGGACAAAGTGGATTTTATCTCCGACTTTCCATACATGGAGAAAACTCCTTTAGTTAATTATCATGAATATGAATCCTTTATCATACCCAAGATCCCTCCCAAAAAAAACCCCAAAACAACCCCTGCCAGTGAGTCCACTGTGATTCAGAGACCCTACAAAGGGCAGTGGAGGGGGGGTTCCTTAGGGTTTTCCGACAGTAAAGCTCTAAGGCAGCAGCCTCATCTTTCTCCTGTGGAAGAGCTGGTGGGTTTGAACCACCAACCTTGCAGTTAGCAGCCCAATGCATACCCACAGCCCCACCACGATTCCTTCCATGGACACTCTCCCCATCATGGAGGGTGGGGGTTGTTCATGGGAGGCAGCCACACCACACACCCCACCACTAGGGTCAGAGACTCTCAGACCTGCAGGCATTGCACCTCTTTTTAAAAGCACCCTAAGGAGACTTTGTTGTTGTTGTTGTTGTTGCTAAGCGCCATCGAGTCAGTCCTGACGCATAGCAACCCTGCATAAGGTTTCCAAGGAGCGACTGCTGGTGAGCTTGAACTGCTGACCTTGTGATTCACACCAACCTTGCGGTCCAGTGCTTTATCCCACAGTGCCACACCAGGTCTCCGAGGAGACGAAGTGAATTCCTGAGAGAACTTGTCTGCAGCCATTCACTGATCTCAGAGACATGTATAAACATGTTGTTTGGAATCAATCCGCTCATGTATGAAGTGGAACCCCAGTAGCAATACTTTTTGACTGACCCTCATATGTTAAAAAGGTGTGTTTTAGAATCATTGAAGGAAGTCTCCCTTTCCAAAGGCCCAAGAGAAAAATAACATTTAAAAAAATCTCTCTCTAGTATCCAATCTGTAGGTGGAGCTGATGAAATGAAATGCAGATGGGTCTCTTGTGAATAATTGTTATCAGGACTGTTTGTGAGGGTTGGAAATGTAAAGGTAGACGTTTTATAGCAAGGAAGGGAGTGATTAAATTTCCAGTCTAGGAGCGGAGGTCCCTAGGGCCATCAATAGAGAAGAGTCGAGAGCAGGATCCTACCCAGAGAAGCAGTGATGCCTGAGATGGAGGCAGAGACGATGATGTGGAGAGATGGAGCAGCTGGGGACTTTAGATCCAGAGAGGGAGAGGGGCTGTGTGCTGAAGACTGTGGGGGATCGGGCAGGGGGAAGTGTAGGGAGCAGACTTGCAGGGTATACCCTTTGGTTGGTTGATGATGCATGGAGGGGATTGGAATCATGGCAAATGAAATGATATACGATAGAATGAATGTAAAACTAATGTTCTCCCATGTAAACTATCATATAATTCACAATAAAACATTAAAAAAAAAAAAAAATCTCTCTCACTTCGCTGGGCTGCCAAATTCTTTATCCTGTGAATTTGGGGATGTTTCTTTAAAAAAAAAAAACACACACCAAAAACAAGCCCATGTAGTAAGTGGTGGTGGTGTGTCGTAGAGTCGGTTGTGACTCATAGCGACCCTGTACAGGGTTTCCAAGGCTGTAAGTCTTTACAGGAGCAGAACGCATCATCTTTCTCCCACAGAGTAGTTGGTAGTTTCAAACTGCTGACCTTGCGGTTCACAGCCCGATTCGTAACCACTACACTACCAGAGCTCCTTCAGGTAGTAAGTACCACGAATTATTTCAGATGGAGAGGGTCAAGCACTCAGCTAAGTCCCCTCCCTGATGCACTACTGGCTAGTCTCTGCTCCCTGGGCTCTGCTGCGGCACAGGGCTGATGAACAAGTCCATGTTTCCTGGGGAATTATGCTGGGCACTGTCCACTGCCATGCTGGGTCTGCCTGCCCTTCCTCCCACAGAGCCGTCTCTGGTCTTTAACTCTCAACCCGCTGCACATGGCGCGTGGCACATCTGGGCTCACCTGGGGAGGTCTGCTTGATGACCCGCACAATCTGCTCATTCCTCGGGTCCAAGTAGCCCATCTTGCTGATGTAATCCAGAGCGGCCTCGATGCTCCTGCTGCCTGTCTGCTTGAGGGCGCGGACCGCCATCTCCTGGGGGGAAAGCACACGCAGTCAGCCCACCTTCAGAAGACAAGAAGCCCGGTTCTGTCATGACTGCTGGGCCTGCTCTTCTAGAGTTCCATGTGATGTACCACAGAGAAGTCTGAGTTCACCAGCCAGTTGGCTATGTGACCGGCACGTACCTAGTAACAGAATCAGAGTCCTGGTGTGGCACTGTAGGGTAACCACTGGACTGTAAGGTTGTTTGAACCGCCAAGGTGGCAGCTCAAATCCACCAGCGGCTCCTATAGATGGTTGCTATGAGTCGGAACCGATTTGATGGCACTTTACAACAATCAACAGCGACAGTATCTAGCTTATACGAAACCATCGGATGTGTGGTGTATGTTGAGAATATAAAGATTGAAAAAGAAAACAAAAACAAACTCCTTGCTGTTGCGCCACTTCCGATTCATGGCCTCATTTTTCTGCTGCAGAATATAGCTGGCGGGTTTGAACTTCCAACCTTCTTATTAGCAGTCCAGTACTTAACCAATGAGTCACCAGGGCTCCTTAACATAAAGACATTAAAAAAAAAATTACTCTATTTTTGTTGTTGTTGACAATATCTTCGGGAGCTGCACAAAGTTTGTGGATAAATGGAATTAAAAGATAATGAAGCTTTTCCATGAACTTTTGGAAGCTCCCTATACACAGCAAACCATACACCAATTTTGTTCACATAGAATTCAGTGTCACATTCTTCAAGGTGTATACTGTTCTTTAACACTGACTTACCGCACCCGAGATTCCTATCCAAATGTTCAAGTTGCTATTGTCAGTTTGATCTCATACAGATGGTCCTTCACAGAGTGCAATGTACATGGGAGATGTTCTTTATTACTTACTGCTTGGCTTAAGGAAGACTTTTGGGGAAATTTTTTGGTTTAAGGCGAAAAGACATTTTTATGCTGGATCTAAGAGAAATGTACATTCTGCTTCTCCTTCAAAAACTCTTGTGATTAGACTGGTAAATTCAGGTTTGCGGATAAACCTAAAACTGAAGATGTTTAATGGAAGAAGATGGTCACAGTGGCCTCCATGAAAGGATGTGCCCCTGTGAAGAACATCCACAATGGGAGAAGAGGAATCATGAGGTCTGCTCCAAAGGGGAGGGCAGAGGTGCTGAAGAGTCATTTATGAAGTATTTTCTTTGACTAACTATTTAGTGAATGACTGCTGTTTACAATGCCCTTTGCCTTACTGCAAGGAGACCTTGGTAATGCTGTAGTTAGGTACTGGGCGGCCAACCATAAAGTTGATGGTTCAAACCCACTAGTCACTCCACAGGAGAAAGATAAGGCTGTCTGCATCTGTAGAGATTTAGTCTCAGCTGTGAGTCAGAATCGACTCAGTGGGAGTGGAATTTTCGGTGTCTGGCTGCAACAGTAAAGGATCATGCCCTTAGGGACCTGGGCTCCTGGGAGAAAGAAAAGATGGCACAAAAGTTGCCTTTAGAGCAAAGCCCAGGCTGTAGACGTTTGTTTAAAACTGCTTGTTGAAGTACATGAATACTGGACTTGACTGCAAATATATCCATGAATGTGGTGGTGGAACGTAGAAGACAAAGTCATGAAGACTTGTAAGACATAACCAAACTTCTTCGACATAAACTTGATGGACTGAGTTACTGGACTTGGGGGCTCAGGGTTACGGTCTCGGGGAAAACCGTGCCAAATGGCCTAACAGTCCACACAGACAATGTTCTACACCCAACTTTGGTGAGTGATGACTGGGGTCTTAAAAACTAGAGCAGTCATCTAAGATGCAACCATTGTCTCTGCCTGTTCAGAGAAAATCAGTGCGAAAATCAGAAACAACGACTTCCACGCACTAAGGGAGCCCAGGAACACCAGTGTCTATGACCCTGAGGTAAGAGTTCTTCCACTCCAGGGGAAGTGGCGTCACACATGACACACTCTGGCAGAGAAGAGGACCCTGGCAGATAGGGAGTGGGGGTGAGAGTGTGGCTCAGTGGAAGATGGGCTGAGGGGGGTGTTGAGTGAGAAAGACAGGTGACAGGCCACCCACTGCATGGACTTGGATGGTAAGTTCTGGAGGGGAGTCACAGACTCTTTGAAACTGGCACAAATGGCAATCCGAACCCAACTGTGTGGTAGTTGCAGGATGCACTGAGCAGACAGGCAGCTCATACACGCAGTGACAGAAGACAGAAGAGCCATTGCTCAACTTGCGTGGAACAGGGAGGCGCAAGGCTCGTGGGGGAGGCCAGACACGTCAAATGCAGCAGCGGGGATGAGATAGGCACCGTGAGCACTGTGAGTCAGGCTGGCTGTGATGTTAGGAGCAGCTCTGCACAGTTGTAGGCAAACGGGAAGAATGGGAAGAGGGCAAAGAACGTCACAGAGGCCACCCTTAGCTTCCGAGTTGTTACGCTGTAGTTAAGTCAGTTCTGACTCATAGCGCCCCTCTATAGGGTTTCCAAGGAGCAGTTGGTGGGTTTCAATGACCAACCTTGGGGTCAGCTGTCCAATGCTGATCCCACAGCGTCACACCAGGACTCCATAAGACAAGAACAAAAGTAAAGGCAGCCAAGGGGGCATAATATGAGGAGGGAGAAGTGGAGTTTGGAAGGCTGAGGGGCAGACACAGCAGGATGAGGGGGGAGGAAATGGCAAAGAAGAGGGGAGAATACAGGAAGCTGGTAACTGAGCGGGGAAAGGGTGTTTCGCGGGAGGAGGCCTTGGAAAGGAGGTCTCTCTACCTAGACAGGAGCAAAGCAGGGAAAGGGTGGTGATACAGGAAGGCCCCAGCCCACCCAAAGGATACTGCAGAGGAGCTACCTGGCACGGCGCCACGCAGAGGCAGCAGCCAGATGTGCAGTTCCCAAGTTCCAGACATGAGGAAGGTTAAGCTGAGGGTAAATGGATTCTTCTTACTTCCTAAAATCCACTGTGGTCAATATAGGGCACGGTAGAACTGCTACCTAGGAATTCTGAGACTGTAAAGCTTTATGGTAGCAGAGCCTCATTTTTCTCCCAAGGTACAGCTGATGGGTTCGAACTGCTGACCTTGTTGTTGGTAGGCGAATGCTTAACCCACAGCACCACCAGGGACCCTACCTTCTTAGTCATGTTTTGAAAACTAAGTTACAGGACACAGGTCCGACTGGCCCTTCTGCACTCTGTGTCCACTATCCCCCCAGATGATCCCTGTGGCACTGCCTGGTGGGGCAATGTGCCTGTCTCATCCATGGTGGTGGTGGTTGTGGTTGTGCCATGGAACTGGGTCTGACTTACAGCAACCATGGATAGGGTCTCCAAGGCTGCAAAGCTTTACAAGAGCAGAAAGCCTTATCTTTCTCCCACTGAGTGGCTGGTAGATTCGAACTACTGACCTTGCGGTAAGCAGCCCAACTCGATACCCACTACACCACCAGGTCTCCTTCTCTCCTCGGGCCCTGCACCTAGACCACATCTCGTGCTTCATAAACATTTGGTAAATATGGTTAGAAGCAGGCTTTCTGTGACTGGCCACAGGCCATTTGGGTGGTGGGGAAAAGGAGTCAGGAGCACAAAGTTTCTCAGAAGCAGCATCTTCGGGAACCAAAACACCACCAGAGAAAATCTGCATCCAAAAAAAGCTGGCTGTACTTGGCACTACAGAGCCCTAGTGGTGCACTGGGCTAAGCCTTGGGTCAGTGGTTCAAACACACCAGCCGCTCTGAGGGAGAAAGGTGAGGCTGTCTGCTCCCAGAAAGACTGACAGTCTCGGAACCCCTTTGGAGCAGTTCTCTTGTCTTATGGGGTCGCTATGAGTTGGGATGGACTTGACTCTAAGCTGTGCCAATGTGCTTAGTGCCATGTGTGTGGAACCCTGCACGGGTGGGGAGGGTTACTAATGGTGGTAGGCAGGCGCAGACACCGAGCTGTGTGTGAGAGGACAGATGAGCCTGCCATTGGAGAACGGGAAGTGACAGCTTAACGGGCAGATGGGAAAATGGTGACAAGAGCTGAGCTGGTTTCAAAAGCAGCCCTTGGACGCACCGAAAAGGGCAGATGTACAATCTGGAAAATCAGCCGGGAGAAGACAAAACGCCTCACCTGCAGCCTGGAGACGATCCACCGCCTCCCCTCCCTACTTCATAGCTGAGCTATGCAGTGAGCTCATGTCTGGGAAGAACTCACAACAGCTCGGAGAAAGGCGATCTGAGACGGCACATTATCAGGGTCATCCGGGAGCTGGGGCGCCCACTGAAGAATGCGGCACCAGGAGGAGCCGACCCGAACCACTAGGACTGATCCAGCACACTCTGTTCACTCTGCCCCATCACAGACGCCGCTCTCCCCCACACTGGGAAACACCAGAACGTATTCACCAGTACCTGCTAAGTGCCCTGATGGTGCGGTGGTTAAGCACTCGCTTGCTAATCGAAAGGTTAGCAGTTTGAACCCATCAGCCACTCCTGGGAAGAAGAAGAGGCAGTTTGCTTCTATAAAGATTAAAAAACAAAACAACCAAACCCACTACCATCAAGTGGGCTTGATCGGACTCACAGCGACCCTACAGGATGGAGGCGAACGGCTCCATGGGGGTTCTTAGGCTGGAAATCGTATGGGAGCACACTGCCTCATCTTCTCCCTTGGGACAGCTGGTGGGTTCAAACCGCCTACCTTGTAGTTAGCAGTGAAGTGCTTAACCCACGACACCACCAGGATTCCTAAAAGATGCTAACAGACATGTAAGTATAGTGATGCCCTGGATTCGAAGGGAATTGAGAATTCCTGATGAAACCTATCGGGCACACCCAGTAGGAGCTTTCAGAGCCTTCATGTGTTGATGGGTCAGAACTCAAACTGAGAACAGCTGCAAACATCTCTTCAGAACTGGAGCTCGAGGGTAACAGAAACCAAACTAAGTTATTCAGACAGGAAAACCCACCAAGGATCCTGGAAGCTCTGCAAGGCTTCATTCACAGTCTCCTCGACGGGCAGCAGTAAGGAAAGAAAGCTCACAGGTAGCATGGCATTCACAGGGGCAGCCCCCCTCTCTGGCCAGGAAAACTGTAAAAGTCACACAAATAGCAAGTGGCAGCCCACGTTCAGACCCAGGCGTGCCTGCGTACCAGCACTCACACTCACTGTTCTGTGGCCCTAAGGCTGCGTCCTCATGCCAACACAGGCTGGACGTTCAGGATGCAGGGGACTGGATGTGCTGGCTTCCTTCCGACTCAGGCAACAGTAAGAGTCTGGTGTGAGGAGAGCTTGGGAGGGGCATGGGAGATGAACTGCATATGGCCTTCTCCAGCATAAAATTGGATCCTGAGAGAATGCAGTACGGAATAGTAGCCAACAGGCATGGAGGCCATGGTGCCTGGACTGAAATCTCCAATCTGCTGTCGCCCAGCTGTACAACTTTCAGCAAACAGCCTCACTGCTTCCAGCGTCTGCTTTCTCATTTCTGAAATAAGGCCCATAGGGTTGGTCTAAGTATTAAATGACGGAGTCCTGGTGGTAACGGTTAAGTGCTTGTCTGAAAATCAAAAAGTTGGTGGTTTAAATCCACCCAACAGCTTCATGGGAAAAAGAACTGGTAATTTGCTCCCCCAGAGATTACACTCTAGAAAACCCTATGGGGCAGTTCTACTCCGTCACGTGGTTTCACTACGAGTCAGAATAAACTCGATGGCACCTAACAACAAAAACAACCACCACTACCAGGATTAAATTAGATACTGGCGCATTTCAGTACCACGGAAGGGCTAGCTGTTAGCAGGTCACAAAAGTATGTAAGTGTCCCCTGTAAAAAAAAAAATACAGATGGTATTTGTACAATCTTTTATGCAGATTCAATATTTATTATCTCCAAAGTTCTATATGCTTCCTTTCGTACTATGATTATATAAATGCAATGAATCTTTTTCACCAAACCCCAGTGTTGTAGTTGCTAAGTGCCACAGAGTTGGTTCTCACCCATAGCGACCCTGTATAGGGTTTCCAAGGAGCACCTGGTGAGCTTGAACTGCCAACCTTGTGGGTCAAACTGCCTTTGCAGTCCAGCGCATTATCCCACAGTGCCACATCAGGACTCCCAAATCCCAACAGACACCTCCAATCCCTTCCATCTAACCTCAGGGGGCCATAGAGATGTTATCCATTTCTATGTGTGTCAAGATGTGAAAAGGTTTGGGCACCACCACCCGAAGGCAAGGAAGTAGCCAGAAGAAGTTTAAGGCAAAGGACCTGTTCAGACAGGTGCTTCATTGACAGAAAGTTGCTCAGTGGATGAATGACAACTGAATGACTGAAGTCAACTCTGACCCACACTAAGTATCAGGCGGAGACTAAGACTCAGACAAGGAGAGAGACTCGATGCTCCTGGTGCCCCGTGTGTGTTGCTTCCTGGTGTGGGCGAAATGGACATAAAGCAAAAATGGAGGGATTCGCCAAGATCTGTATCTGAAGGGAATTTAAAAAAAAACAAAACAAAAAACTGTTTCCACAGTTTCTCAACACTGTATTTGCACACCCAAGCCATTCTCCAGCAGAGTCACTGGAAGCTCACAGATTCTGAAAGCTGTCCCAAAGAAAGCTCAATGATGTACTGCTTCAAAAAGACCTAAATCAGTCACAATAAAAACTTTAAAACAAAACAAAAAAAAGCCCTAAATCAACCCTGCTGCCCTTGAGTCGACGTCCACTCCCACTGCCTCCACTGCCACTGAGTAAGGGTCCTGGTGTGGTGCGTACGATGTGCACTGGACCGCTCATCAACAACAAGGTCAGTGGTTCAAACCCACCAGCTGCTCCTCAGAAACCCCATAAAGGGTCGCTATGAGTGGTCATCGACTCAGTGGCATTGAACAACCACCACAAAAGATCTTAAAAGCTTTTAGTGGCATACAGTGGGTTAGGTTAACAAGACCTTTATGCCACTTGTTATCAACCACCAAGAAAGTCTCAGCCTCAACTAAGCGCTTTCCTTACAACACTCTAGAAAGCTCAGTTTAGGATTGCTTCATGTCTCCTATACGAGTTACACTGCTACATGGAGAATGCATGCTCACGGCCAACCCTCTTTGCTGAGCAGGCCGTCAGTGCTGGTGGGGCCGACTCCCTTAAAGGCGTGCCAGATGTGGTACAAAATGCCTTCAGTGTTCATGCTAGCTTCACCTGTGCTGACTCCATGTCACCTAGCACCATGCCAATGACATGAACAAACCCAAACTCTTCCCAGTCACCCATATCAGTTAAGGGAATACCATTGTCCCAACCTTGCAAGCATTTTGGCTTTTATATTCCTTCCCTTCAGAAACATTTTGTCGATGGTTCAAGCTCACCAGCTGCTCTTCGGAAACCCTATACAGGGTCGCTATGGGTGGGAATCAACTTGACACTTAACAACAACAACAACCTAGAGTTGGATTCCTGGTGTGGCACTGTAGGCTCAGCACTGGACTGCGAACTGCAAGATCGGCGGTTCAAACCCATCATCCACTCCTTGGAATCCCAATATAGGGTCGCTATGAGTCAGAACGGACTCGATAGCACTTAGAGCGGCATATAAGGTTTCAGCTGCCTCAGATGCGTGTGAGAGTTGAACAATGACTAAGGAAGACCATAGGAGAATTGGTATGCTTGAATTCTGGTGTTGGAGAAGCCTATTGACAGTACCATGGACTACCAGAAGAACAAACAAATCTGTGCTGGAAGAAATACAGTCAGAATGCGCTGTAAAAGCAAGGATGGCCAGACTTCATCGCTCACACTTTGGACATAGGATCAGGAGGGACTAATCCTGGAGAAGGCCATTATGCTTGTAAAGTGGACATTATGCTTGTAAACAAGATGGGCTGACACTGTGGCCGCAGCAGTGGACTCCAGTGGAACAAATGTGAGGAGGATGGCGCACGACTGTTTCGTCCTGTTGTGCAGGGTCACTCTGAGTCGGAACTGACTCGATGGCACCTAACAACAACAACCACAACCCTAGAACGGTAGTCTTCAACTAGGTGCTATTCCCATTTGGTGGGTCCTCATCTACTGCTAAGGAGCCTTAGTAGCACAGTGGTTAAAGCCTTCAGCCACTACCCAAAAGGTCAGTGGTTCAAACCCACCAGTCGCTCCATGGGAGAAAGACGTGATGGTTGGCTTCCATACAGACTCCCCCCTTGGATACCTGATAAAGCAGTTCTATCCATTCCTGTAAGGTCACTAAACGTTGGAATCAACTCAACAGCAACAGGGCTGGTATTTGGGGGCCAAATGCAGAGAAGAGAAGGTAAGGGGCTGGCAGCCTCTTCCCTTCTGGTTGAGAGGCCTCATGTATAGCAGCAGGCTAGTCTCAGCTTCGCGTGTGTCCTTCTAGCAGATAGGAAGGAATTTTTTCCCATGCCTTTGAAGCAGAGCTTCACAAGAAACATTCTGGCTCATGGCTGGAACAAAGCGATTTGGGGGCTGAAAAGAGCAAGATAAACTGAGGTTTCAAGCTTCAGTGGTTTTCCGCTGCTATCAAGAGATCTTATAAAATCCCACGTTAGGGATTTCTCTCAAGAGATTACTCCTCTGACTTTCTTCCTCACATTTTTGTTAACTTAAAACTGGCTTAGCCACAATGAATCCTGGAAAATGTGAAATTCGCCCATATATACAGTCCATTATGAATAGGGCTGTAATGAGGTGGTCTAACCAAATGGTCTGGTAAAAGGAGGCTGATGATATTGACACGCAGCCTCACATGTGGACCGGAGTCAGTGGGGCTGAGTGTCTCTACCACAGAAATGTCGCCCCCCTCTCCCCGCCCACCACTCTCCACAGTTGCAGATGTGTATGGGGGTGGGGGTCTCTGTCCCAAAGCTAAGGCTCACTGTAGTGTGGGCTGAGGCCCCAAAGCTGAGGCTCACTGTAGGGTGGGCTGAGGCCTCTGTTGCAACTGCATTACCATCTGACTTCTTCAGCCCAAACTGAATTCCTTTGTCTCTCCAGAAACCTCCAGCCATAAACCCCTGCCTCATTGTCTCCCTAGAAACTGACCCAGGAGTCAGATCTACCTCCCAAGCTGAGTCTATGAAGGCCTTTACACCTGGTGTGGCGCTGTAAGGTAAGCACTTGACCTCAAGGTCGGTTTGGACTGCAAGGTCAGTGATTCAAATTCACCAGCCGCGCCTGGGAAACCCCATACAGGGTTGCTATGAGTTGGAACTGACTCCACGGAACTTAATAACACCACCAAAGACCCCATCAAACACGGTGAGATCCGGCTGCATCACCTTACTTGTTACCTAGTTCCCATAATGACCAGAATCACACCTTGGGCCCCCCACCAGAGGGCAGCAGCTCTGCGGTCACTCTGCTCTGTGGCCGGGGTGGGAGAAGCTAGCCCTGCTGTCTGGCCAGGATGTATACTTCTGGCCTGCCCTTTGCTCTTCCGGGACTCAGTCACACTCAGCCGGGGTACTTTCTTCATTGTTCACAGGCTCTATTTGGGGACTCGTCGTAGCAAACTTAAATGTGCTAAGTTATGACTCACGAATCCTAACATTTAGGATCACATGTTTTATACGCAGAACTATTTTACTGGCATTGACACATGACTGAAACTCATTTAAATTCAATGAAAAATTGTGATGTATGAAGAAAGGAATTTCCTATGGAGATCTCTCCCCTCCCCCTTCCTAGCAAAGGAGCATTTTTCAAGTGTTAACAAAGCTATATCCCAACATTGTAACACTCTAACTATGAGTTTTGGTGGAAAAGCTAAAAATCTAAAATTTTAGCCTTGCTGAATCTGTGTGGAACCTCTTGTCTGTCTCTCCTCTAGTTTTTTCTCACATGTACTATTCATGTATGTTCAAAGTGAAGCGGAAGGTCTAACTGAGGGTCTTTAAGGACTTGGTCAGGTAAAGTTTTGGGGGACTTATTAGAACACTTGAGAGACACGTTCCAATGGAGACCCACCAGTTCACAAAGTGAAACCAAAGCAAATGGTTATAAAAATTGGAAGCTACAGCATCTTCTGATTGGCTCTTCCTCGGGTAAGGAGACGGAGATAGGACATTCCAAAGCAGAGACTTGTACACCAGTGGCTATGTTTGTCCAGCCACTGGCTACTAATCAGTTTGGTTACAAACAGCTCACAAAACTACATACAGTCGTCACAAGATGCTTACAATTCACGTTTTCCAAAACAGGTAGTAAAAGTAACTCATTTCCTAGAGACATCTTGTGCGATCCCTTCTCAAGTGTACATTCTTTTCCATAGCCTAACTTGACCACCGCAGGGGGAAAAAAAAACAAAGCAAAACAAACCCCTACATTTCTCTAGTTACCTATTGTTTATGTACCAGATATAGGGCACTATGGGTTTTGTTCTAACTTTTCTGTCTATAACAGAGACGTGGCTTAGCTTAGCCATTTCACTGTAGTCAAAAGCTCCCTTGGCTCTCTTACAATTCCCTCCTTTTGGTCAAGGATTTTGCTAAATCTCCTCTGATCAAGCAAAAATTTACCAGCCATTGCTAGCTGTGGGCAAACTCTAGGCCACAGTCCTATGGCTTGACGGTTCCACTAGCTTCTGAGGCACTAGACTCATCTCCCCCAACCTGTCCCCATTCTTCTCTAAATAAGCCAACGCTTCCTCGGCTTGTCAAGTAAAGGGAAGACAATGGCAACCAGATCTCAAATTTGCTGGTATTATCATTATTGGGATCCCAGTGGGGAATGCTAATCACAAGGTTGGTAGTTCAAACCCACCAACTGCTGCTCGGGAAACCCTCTGTTGTTGTTGTTAAGTGCCGTCGAGTCGGTTCCGACCCATAGCGACCCTGTATAGGGTTTCCGAGGGTGTAAATCTTTACGGGAGTAGAAAGCCTCATCTTTCTCCCGCGGAGCGGCTGGTAGTTTCGAACCGCTGACCTGAAGGTTCGCAGCCCGATTCGTAACCACTACGCTACCAGTCTCTATAAATCAGAACACTTCAACAACACCTAACAACAACAACAACATCAATATCATTATTATTTGTTTAAAAAACAAAGAAAACCCTCTCTTTGTTTTATAAAAGAATAATGACAGTAACGATGATGATTATTAGTCCTCTGTCCCTGAAGACTAGATTTGTTGGAAGGAACAGAAAAGGAAAACAATGAACTAAGGAGCATGGCATTTCTTAAGGGCACAGCATTTAAGGGACAGTTCCTGGGAGAAAAGGGGCTGGTGGGAAGGACAAAGGTACACACCCTGACTGGAGGACCTAAAGACGGCGCACTAACACTGACAGGCCCTGAGCTAAATGTTTCCAGCAGTTCTTTTGGAAGCAACTAGAATGCACTGCTTAAGTGTGTTCTACTGCCAGCTGGTAAGCTTTAATAAGAAACACAAGCCCTTGGCAGAATGTACACAAATCATGAGCCAGCCCAGCACACCCAGCCACACACCATTCTCCACATTCTCTGTATTTCTCAGAGATCATGAAAATTGTTCAATACGGGCTTTCAGAGCTTCTGTGTGTGTGTGTGTGTGTGTGTGTGCACAAGTGTGTGCATGAGTGTGTGGTGTGCCATGTTGCAATTGAGTGACGACAGAATGAAGTCCCCATTGAATTTCAGATGTAGGTGAAAAGAAAATTAGCCACTATGTCACAGAAGCGCACCTAATAACGCAGCAACCCTTGATGTTGTTGTTGTTAAGTGCCGTAGAGTGGGTTCCAACCCATAGCCACCCTGTACCACAGTCCCTATATCTGGGAGTATTTGCCCACAAAGTGGTACGGGGCAAGCGCAGTACTTTATAGTAAAAAAAAGTGAAAACAAATGAAGTAGCTTAATGATTGAGAAATAAAGAAGTAATCTGACCAGAAATTTTTAAACGTGAAAAGCTGTGTACCTTGTCGTTGAGCAAAAGAAACACTAATAAAATAAAATAGCATTTTACACCTTTTGTTAGCAGACAAATGAAATAATTATGAAGATAATTGCCCTGGTGAAACTCTTTAGAGTCATGTATTTTTGGTGGCAATACAAACTATAAAATCTCTTTGAAATGTCTCTTAATACGTATCAAGAGTTATTATACTTTTGTAAGCTGATTTAATAATTTCATTTTTGAAACTTATTCTCAGCTTAGATTGAAATAATTAGATTTTTAAAATCTACATGCATTATGGAGTCCTGGTGTGATACTGTAGGACAAGTACTCGAGAGCTAACTGCAAGGTTGGCTGTTCAAATCCACCAGCCACTCCTCGGAAACCCTTGGAGCCAACTGGACTGCACTTAACAACAACAAACATGTGTAAAGATTCTTGTCAAATAGCATGGGATGGTGGTGGTGGTTATGTGCCGTGGAGTCAGTTCCGACTCAGAACCAGGGTTTCTGAGGCTGTAAATCTTTATGGGAGCAGAATGCCTCATCTTTCTTCTGCGTAACAGCTGGTAGTTTCGAACTGCTGACCTTAAGGTTCACAGCCCAATTCGTAACCATTATGCTACCAGAGCAGGGGATGGGATGGAGCCAAAAAAAGTGCCTGGACATCCAATAATAGAATGAGCAAATTATAATTAATGTATTTCCCACAATACAATTACTTTAGCCATAAAAATACTTTATGACAATTATTCTTTTCTTTGACAAATATTTGTTGAGCATCTGCTACTGTTTTAGGTGTTAAATACACATAACAGTGAACCAAACAGAACTTTCAACAGTGTAAACAACATGGAAAATGCTTTTCATATAAAATTCACATTGAAGCATGTTGTTGTTGTTGTTAAGTGCCGTCGAGTAGGTTCCGACCCATAGCGACCCTGTATAGGATTTCCGAGGAGCCGCTGGTGAGCTTGAACCACCAACCTTGCAGTTCAAATGGCTTTGCAGTGTGGCGCATTAACCCACAGTGCCACCCCAGGACTCTTCTTTGAAGCATAACTATGTACAGATGAATTATAACTAGGAAAAAGGGCTTCCTCAGAAACAATGAATTCTTTTTTTTAACGATGATATGACACTAGGAATACTTTACACATTTGTCAAATTCTATCATAACAGAATTGTCTATTTGGCAACCACAAAAATTCTCCAGATCACTGAATCCAATGAGAGAGCAAGATGTCACAGAGAAATCCCAAAGTTTCTTTCAATTCTAAAATCCTATGATTTCACAAAGTTTGCTAAGATTTACTTTTGCCACCATTCGAATAGGTAAGCAGAAAAGTATGACATGTTGCACGGAAATGTAATATTCCCACATTATCTTTTTGTTTTCATACATACATACACACACGTACCACGGGGAAGTGCCCCAGGGGTCCTGGATCCTATGTTTCTGTTCATGTGTCCATGTTTGCACTAGTGCTAGAAACAACTACCATCAATTGTTCCTATCTTTGCATGCACAGAGTGAAAGTCCCATCACGAGGTGAAGTCTGTTTCCTCTCTCCTTGAACCTTGGCTGGCCCTGTGATTTGCTTTGATCAATGGAATCAACTGGAAATAGTGCCATGCCGGTTTTGGGTCTAGCCTTTAAGAGGCCTGGCTGCTGCTAGCCCCTGTCTTGGATCCCTGAAATCCAGGTCCAAAGCATTTCCCGTTCCTCTCACTGAAGTTCCTAGTCTGTGAGTTACGTCATCTTGGATGCTCCAGGCCTAGCTGAGCTCCTAGTAGACACCACATGGAGCAGAAGAAGCTGAGCACAGTTAACCCTCAGAGTCTTGAGAAACAGTAAGACATTATCCTGCTATGGGAGTCTTGGTGTGGTGCTGTGGGTTAATGCGCCAGACTGCAAAGCCGTTTGAACTGCAAGGTCGGTGGTTCAAGCTCACTAGTTGCTCCTCAGAAACCCTACACAGGGTCTCTATGGGTTGGAATTGACTCAACGGCACTTAACAACAACAACATCATACTATTGGACTTCCAGTGTGGTGCTGTGGATCAGCACTGGACTGCGAACCACAAGGTCAGCAGTTCAAACCCATCAGCTGCTCCTCAGAAGTCCTAAACAGGGTCGCTATTAGTCAGAACAGACTTGACAGCACTTAACAACAACAACCAACATCCTACTATTGCATGCTACAGTGTCATTACTAAAATTTGAGAATCTAAATAAATATGTTTTTATTCCAGTCTGTTCCATTGGGTTATTCTAGTTTTCTTATTATACTGCCAACCATAAAACAATGATTTTGCATTTATTTTTCATAATTTGGCTGAATCATTAGCAATAAGTACTATTTTTTCAGAAGTCTTGTAACTTTATAGCTCTTCAATTTTGTTGAGTTAATATTTTATTATAAAATTAATATTTTCTCTTTAAATATTCTTGTTCTTAAGGGTATGGCTACTATGATGTTAGGTCTAATCTCATTTTGTGAAAAATACACTTCAATTCTTTAAAACATAATTTAAAAATTTTTGTGGGGGAAAAGAAATCCATTATCTTAAAAATAGCAATGAAGCTGCAAGCTAAGCCCTACAATGTTCAATAGACTCCTGTGAGCCCAGGTGGAGACCTGGTCAGCCAGCAGTGTGGCAAGATCTGGGGACTCCTGAGTCAGTGACATAGCCACAGAGGACTAGAGTGGAGAGTGAAGCATCCAGCTAATAAGAAGAGAGGGCATATGCATAAGAACACCCACACTTGCAGATAATACCCACTTGACCTGGGTTCAATGACTGGATGATCAGAGCTCAGCTAGAAGAGAAAAAAAAAAAAAGAGTAATCTGATACAATTTGATGAACGTGACCTACACCTATGGATGCAATAGTTCAAAAGAGGGAACAAATCTTTACAGCAAGGATCATTCCCACACCCTCCATACACAGAGTAGACAGGGATGGGCAACTTGGACATTGGCTACCCAAAGGTGGGGGGGGGGCTACAAAGGCAAGAAGTGACTGGCTCACAAGCTTTCAAGAGGGAGCCTAGATCCAGAGGGCGTGGAGGAAGGTAGAATCTCCACTGAGTATACAATCTGTCTGGGTGGGGATGATGAAAGGAGATGGGGATAGGTTTCTTGTGATACAATAGTGAATAATTGTTATCAGGACAGATTGTGAGGGTTGGAAATGTAAAGGTGGACATTTTGTAGCAAAAGAAAGGGAGTGATTGACTTTGCAGTCTAGGAGAGGAGGTCCCTGGGATCATTAAGGGAAAAGAGGGGGACACGAGACCCTACCCAGAGAAGCAGTGACGCCCGAGAGAGGGAGTGGCTGGGGACTCTAGACCCAGAGAGGGAGAGGGGCTATGTGCTGATGACCGGGGGGGGGGCAGAGTTGCAGGGTATATACCCTTTGGTTGGTTGATGATTCATGGAGGGGACTGTAACCATGGCAATGAAACGATATACAATAGGATGAATGTAAAGCTAATGTTCTGCCATGTAAACTATCACAAAATTCACAATAAAACATTTTTTAAAAAATCCATTATCTTTTAATTGCATTTCTCTGCAAATTTTTGAAGCTTCCTCATCGAACAGAACAAAAACATTTGCTTCAGGAAAGGATGGGGAGAATTCACCTCTGATAATATGTATCCCTGGTGGCACAGTACTCAAGCGCTTGGCTAAAACTAAATGGTCGGTGGTTCAAGTTCACCAAAGGGAGAAAGACCTGCCCATCTCCTTCCATAAGACTGCAGCCTGGGAAGCCCTCGAGGGCAGTTCTCCTCTGTCCTGTTACACGTTTGCTGAGAGTCTGCGGCAAACGGGTTTGGTCCGAGTTTGCTCCCGGTGTAGCTTCAGTTTCTTATAGCACAGAATTCCTGGGTGCAGAGCAGCAGGCGTGTCCATTGGCACGATGCTCAACTGGCCCGCTTCTTCAAGCTGGGTGAACCAGGCCTGCCGTCAGCCCCTCGCTCCAGCCGCTCTGCCTGGCTGCTGAGTCTGCTGTAGCGGCACCGGGGGTTGGCGGGTAGCCCAGCAGTGGTCTCATCCCAGGGTTTGAGAACCAAGCCCAGCGTGAGATTGCACAAGCGCCTCAGATGGAGTACTGTTTGTGGAGGACAATAGGTATTCTACAACTTGGCTTGTATGACTCGGCAATAAACAGCAGCAGATAAAAACCACAGGGGAGTTATCCCGTACCTCCTTTTCATAAAAAGTTTCAAAACAAAGTCTTTCCCAAGAAAGCATGAAGCAAATTCAGATTGGACCAGGGCTCCTTCCTCATTTTAAGGGACAGAGACAGGCCCCTGAGTTTTGAGTACATGGCCAGAAGGAGAAAGGTGGCAGAGAACAGGGGAAGGGTGTCATCCCTGGACAAGGAAGATAGTCACCTCACAGGTCAGACTCCAGGAAAACCCCCCGGAGCTATCAGCCAGAGGACTTGCCATCTAAAGTAGGGCAAAAGTCTATGCTTTCCCAACACAGAAGACAACCTAGGCTGGACAGAAATGCCACGTGCAGGGATGGGCTCAGGGGAGTCGGCAGAACATAAAAGACAAAACTGTTGTTGTTAAGTTTGTTTAAGTGCCATCAAGTTGGTTCCAACGCACTGTGATTCAGTATAGTGTTGCTGAGAAGTGGCTGGTGGTTTTGAACCGCCGACCTTGCAGTTAGCAGTCCAGTGCTTATCCTACAGGGCCAACCAAGGGCTCTTCTTGAAGAATTCTGTGAGGGACTTTGATTCACACTCTTGATCGGAATTCTCCTTTTGGTGGGGGAAGGTCTTCATTTAGGAAAGGATTTGGTTTCTGCCTCAGCCCACAATGATGACAGGAGAAAATCAGAGCAGGGAGGGGCTACACCACTGGTTCTGAGGGCGCAGTGAGGGAGATGAAGGACTACAGTGAGGTGAGGTGGGAGTGTAGTTGTAAGGGGCAGTCCCTGGCCTCCCAACCCTGATGTCCTCGGCCAATGCCCACTGCACACAGCCGCTATAGGAGACAGGAGTCTACGGAAGGAGCACCCTGCCGTATCATTAGATGTTAGGATTAGCTGGAATCTGTGTACTGTTGTTTTCATTCATAAAGATCCTGTAGAGCGTTTCCAACGAGAGCGTGTACAGGGTTTCCAGGCTTAGCTACAGTTCTGCACCATCTTGCATATTATGATTAGATTGACTTTTACACCGGGCTAACAAATTCGTCTTAAAAGAAGCACAGCCAGCATGTTCTTCAGAAACAAGGATTCCGAGACTTTGGACATGTTATCCGGTGGGTCCAGTCCCTGCAGAAGGCCCATCGTGCTTGGTAAAGTGGTTGTTGTTGTTAAGTGCCGTCGAGTCAGTTCAGACCCATAGCGACCCTGTACAGGGTTTCCGAGGGTGTAAATCCTTACGGGAGTAGAAAGCCTCATCTTTCTCCCGCGGAGCGGCTGGTAGTTTCGAACTGCTGACCTTAAGGTTCGCAGCCCGATTCGTAACCTCTACGCTACCAGAGCTCCTTGGTAAAGTGGAGGGTCAGCAAAAAAGAAGACCCTCAGCAAGCTGGCCTGACAAAGTGGCTACAACCATGGGCTTGCACAACAACCGTAAGGGTGGCACGTGTTGGGGCAATGGTTCCTTCGGCTGTGCATAAGGTCAGCTTGAATCAGAACCAACCTAACAAAACAGCAGTGTGGGGGACATGAGGACAAGAAACCCTGGTGGTCTGGTAATGTTAAGGTCAGCTGTTCAAACCTACCAGCTGCTCCATGGAAGAAAGAGGAGGCTGTCTGTTCCCATGAAGCTCTGCAGTCTCAGTGACCCTAAGGAGCAGTTCCACTCTGTCCACTTCATGGCTGTAATGGGCATGAAGATGGCCCCAAAGTAAACAGAGCAGAAGCACCAACAGCTTGAGTGTGATTCAGGAAGAACAGACTTTCCCATGTGGGCGGCAAGCTGGCAGAACCTGCAGGGAGCATGGCTGTCCTTTACTCCTGACAAATGCTCCCTCTACAGACCTGCCGTCTCGTATCCTCAGACGTGGAAACAGCAGAGGGGCCCACCTTACCAGAAGACAACCTTGGTCACAAACCTTGAAGCCCTTTTTTTATAACCTGCTTCCCATGCCTTTGCTTTTCCAATGCGTAACTGGTTTTGTTTTTCAGTGAGCTCTGAAGTTCTGTGTGCTGTAGACTCACTTTGTGGGAGATGCAAGGCAGTACAGGAAGGGGGGCTTTGGGGATGCAGACTTCCCCAGAGCGGCTTTTAACAAAATTGAACAAACTGGAAGGTCTGCGAAGGAGAGTCTACGAGAGAAGACTATATAACCCGAGACTTGTACAAAGGACTCTTATGTCATGACTCATTGGAATTTGGTGAGATGCACAAACATTTTAGTTATGAAATAGGGCAGTGAAGTGAAGGCACATTCTCTGGTGGCTGATTAAAGTTTTTACATCATTTTCAGGAAAAGTTCCAGCGTGGCAGTAAGTAACAGACACACTGGGGCTTTGATCTGAATTCACATCTCCAAAGGCTCCGAGTCTATAACAGCTTCCATTTCTCACAACACTTTCGTGCTTAGTTTATTTACAACTTGCTTGTGACTCTACCCGTTACATTGTTGTTATGAAGGGCGGTCCAGTCAGTTCTGACTCATATTGACCCTGTATAGGGTTTCCAAGAAGTGGCTGGTGGGTTTGAACTGCTGACCTTGTGATTTGCAGCACAGTGCTGATCCTACAGTGCCATACCAGGAGTCCTTTACCAGCTGTATATATAGTCCTGGTGTGGTGCCATAGGATAAGCACTCAATCTCAGGATCAATTTGAACCGTACGGTCGGCAGTTCAAACTCACCAGCCAATCCTTGGAAACCCTATACAGGGTCACTCTGAGTCAGGAACAACTTGATGACACTTTACAACAACACTGGACACAGCAAAAATTAAAATGCATTATCCTCTTTTTATTAAAATAAGATGTCCATATATATTTTTAATATAAGAAAATTTATACCACTATTAGTCAATGTGTGTCCTGACATTTTACTGTGAGCAATGCAGAATTAACAATATGCTGTTAAGTGCCATCGAGTTGGTCCCAACTCACAGTGACCCCCTGTGGAGCATTTCCAAGGATATAAATCTTTATGGGAACAGAACGCCTCATGTTTCATTATTGGAGCGGCTGGTAGAGTCTAACTAATGACCTTGTGATGAGCAGCCCGGTTCGTAACCTATTATGCTACTACCAGGGTTCCTGCTGTGTCCAATAGGGCAAGAATAAAAGGAAAAGAATAAAGTCTTACCATTGACCTAACTAAGTATCAGTGATGTTTCTTAACAAGAAGACACTGAAGTCCCTTCACAGACATCGATGGTGCCATGCCTAAAACAGGCTTGTTACAGCAGTGAAGACCAGAGATGCCATCAGCCCAGACAGTTACCTCCCAATGACTATGTCAGCGGAACACTTTTACCCAGCCTCACACAAAGCATGCGTGTGTGTTCAAGCAGGGTACAGGAACAGAGAAGGGGATACTGAATTTATAAATGTTGTTCTTGTTAAGTGCCATTGAGTCGGTTCTGACTCATAGTGACCCTGTATAGGGTTTCCAAAGAGCAGTTGATGAGCTTGAACCGCTGATCCTGCTGTTCAAACCGACCTTGCAATCCAGCGTATTAACCCACAGCGCCACACCAAGACTGCAAATTTATAAATTTTGTTGTTGTTGTGTGCCGTGGAGTCGGTTTCAACTCAGTGACCCTGCATGGGGTCTCCAAGGAGCTGCTGGTGAATTTGAACCACCAACTCTGTAGTTCACACTGACTTCGCAGTCCATCGCAGTAATCCCCAGCGCCACTCCAGGGAACCCAAGATAAATACAATTCCGCATTTGGGAGACAAGATTAACAAGTACCTTCTATAAAACTACAAAAACACTCAAGTAAATATGATTGTTCGCCAGTATTCCCCACACCAGTAACTGTCACCAACATACTTCCAGTCTCCTAACACTGGGCCTTCCCCTTCCAACCCTCCCAGTCATCTCACAAAATGTTTGTAACTGGGAGAAAGCTACCACTCCAGTGAACCAGGCAGTAAAAGCAGCAGGTGGAAATGTTCACACTGCACTGGTGTGGTGGGGTCAGGTGCACATTTTATATTCCTCACACTTCTCCTACATTCTCCAAATTCTCTATAATGAGTCTGCAGAATTTCTATATTCAGACAATAAACACACCATGGTTGCTGATGCCTTGATTTAGGGTGGGCTCAATCACTCTCAACTGGTTGTTCTGACTTTGCTCTCATATCCCTTCCCCCAGAGCCAAACCAAACATTGTGGCTCCCAACTAATGCCCAGTGAATCACGGGTACGCTCCAAGAGCAGTCTGCAGGATGTGTCTGCCCGGGACTCCTGCCTGCCCCTCCAGCTTGCTGGGCTCCAACTCTCCCCTAACACTAAGCCACACTGAAAGCGTGCCACAGTACGTCTACCATTCGGTTTAACGCTGTTAGACACTCGCTGCTCACACCATGTCCTATACTTGGAATTGTGCCCATTTCTGTGTGCCCTGAGACACTTGCTGGCATTTGAGGAGGATCCTCCAAGCTCCAGCAGAGTCCCTTTAACTGTCTCTACAGTGTGGGGCTGACTCTCAGGGGATTCTGGTAGAATGACACATGGCATGATACAGAAATAAAGCCAGGTACTGGGCACATAATCTCTAATTCTCATAACAACAATGTTTTTGCTGTTGTTAAGGGCTGTCCAGGAGGTTCCGACTCATAGGGACTCTATATAGGGTTTCTGAGGAGCAGCTGGTGGGTTTGAATCACAGCTCTAAAATGTAGGCTCTCAGGTTTATTCAAACCAGGAGGCTGAGTTTTAAAATGATTAGGTCACCAGGTCAGGGTTAAACTCAGATTTCAAAACCCAAATAGCCAAAGGAAATCCAAGTCAGAGTCACAGAAATGCATGTTTTGTTATATAAATCTGTACCACAGTTTATAAAAGAAAAATATCAGACAAACCAGATTATGACCTTCTACAAAATGTCTGGCCAGAGTTCAAAACTGTCAGATTCATGAAAAACAAAGAAAGACTGAAATTGTCACAGACCAGAGAGGAGACCAGAAAGAAATCTCAACTTAATGCAATATGGTATCTCAGAATGGATTCTGGGACATAAAAAGGGGAAAAATGGTGAAATCCAAATAATGTGGACTTGGCTTAATTGTAGGGATCAGTCAGTGTTCACTTCATAGTTACAAAAATGTGATGAGGTGATGTAGGAGGTTAACACAACAGGGGGAACTTGGTAGGAGGTGTATTGAACTTGCTGCTAACCAAAAGGTCGGCAGTTCAAACCCACCAGCCACTCTGCGGAAGACAGATGAGATTACCTGCTCCCACAAGATTTACAGTCTCAGAAACCCTACATAAGGTCATCATGAGTTGGCACTGACTGGATGATAATTGGAGCAAGTCTATAAATCTACAACTATTGCAAATTAGACTATCTGTTGTTGTTGTTAGGTGCCATTAAGTCGGTACCAACTCATAGCGGACCCTATGCATAACAGAACAAAACACTGCCCGGTCCTGGGCCAACCTCCCAATTGCTGCCATGCTTGAGCCCACTGATGCTGCCACTTTGCCCATCCATCTAGCTGGGGGTTTTCCTCTTTTTCTCAGACCATCCACCTTACCAACATGATATCCTTCTCTGACGACTAGTCCCTCCTGACAATATGTCTGAAGTAGGAGAGATGAAGTTTGGCAACCCTGGCCTCCAAGGAGCACTCTGGCTGCACTTCTTCCAACACAGATCTGTTGGTTCTTTTGGCAGCCCATGGCACTTTCAATATTCTCCTCCAACCATAAACTCAAAAGCATCAATTCTTCTGCAGTCTTCCTTATTCACTGTCCAGCTTTTGCATGCATACGAGGTTATTGAAATACCATGGCTTGGGTCAGGCGCACCTTAGTCCTCAAGCTGACATCTTTGCTCTTCAACACTTTAAAGAGGTCTTGTGCAGCAGATTTGCCTAATACAATATGTCGTTTGATTTCTTGACTGCTGCTTCCTTGAGCGTTGATGGCTGATCCAAGAAGAATGAAGTCCTTGACGACTTCAATCTTTTTTCCGTTGATAAGAATGTTGCCTATTGGTCCAGTGGTGAAGATTTTGTTTCCTTTATGTTGAGATGCAATCCATACTGAAAGCTGTGCTCTTCGATCTTCATCAGTAAATATTTTAAGTCCTCTTCACTTCCAGCAAGCAAGGCTGTATCATCTGCATATTGCAGGTTGTTAATGAGTCTTCCTCCCATTCCGATGCCATGTTTTTCTTCATAGAACCCAGCTTCTCAGATTATTTGCTCAGCATAAAGGTTGAATAAGTACGGTGAAAGAACACAACCCTGTTGCACACCTTTCTTAATTTTAAACCATTCAGTGTTCCCGTGTTCTATTTGAACAACTGCCTCTTGGTCCAGGTACAAATTCCTTATGAGCACAATTAAGTGTTCAAGAATATACTCATACTTCTCAATGTTGTCCATAGCCTGTCATGATCCACACAATCGAAAGCCTTTGAGTAGTCAATAAAGTACAGGTAAACATCTTTCTGATATTCTCGGCTTTCAGCCAAGATCCATCGGACATCAGCAATGGTATCCTTCGTTCCATGTCCTCTTCTGAATCCAGCTTGAACCTCTGGAAGTCTCGGTCAATGTATGATTGCAGCCATTTCTGTATTACTTTTAGTAAAACTTTACTCGCATGGGATATCAAAGAGATCGTCTGATGATTTTCGCATTCCATTGGTCACCTCTCTTTCGAATGGGCACAAATATGGATTTCTTCCAATCAGTCTACCAGATAGTTGTCTTCGAAACTTCTTGGCTTAGATAAGTGAGTGCCTCCAGTGCTGCCTCACTTTCTTGAATGATTTCAATTTTTATTCCATTAATTTCTGGTGCCTTGTTCTTTGCCAATCCCTTCAATGCACCTTGGACTTCCTCCTTCAGTATCATATATTACCTCTTGAAATGGCTGAACACTAACCATTACCTTTTGGTACAGTGACTCTGTGTATTCCTTCCATCTTCTCTTGATGCTTTCTGCATCATTCAATAATTTGCCCAGAGAATCTTTCAATAACGAAAGTCGAGGCTTGTATTTTTTTCTTCAGTTTCCCCAGCTTGAGAAATGTTGAATTTGTTCTTCCTTTTTGGTTTTCTGATTCCAGATCTTTGCACATTTTGTTGTAATATTTGACTTTGTCTTTTTGAGCTGACATTTAAAATTTTCTGTTCAGCTCTTGTACCTCCTCATTTCTTCCATTTGCTTTAGCATCTCTATGCTGGACAGACAGCAAGTTTCAGTGTCTCTTCTGACATCCATTTTGATCTTTTCCTTCTTTCTTATCTTCTTAATGACTTTTTGCTTTCTTCATGTATGATGTTCTTGATGTCATCCCACAACTCTTCTGATTTCGGTCTTTAGTGTTTAATGTATTCAATCTGTTCTTCAGATGATCTCTAAATTCAGGTGGGTTATATTCAAGGTCATATTTTGGTTCTCGTGGGCTTGTTTTCATTTTCTTCAGCTTCAGTTTGAATTTGCATATGAGCAATTGATGGTCTGTTTCACATTGTGCCCCTGGTCTTGTTTTCACTGATGATATGGAGCTTTTCCATCATCTCTTTCCACTGATGTAGTCAATTTGATTTCTATGTATTCCATCTGGTGAGGCCCATGTGTATAATCGTCTCTTATGCTGTCTAAAGAAGGTATTTGAAATGAACAAATCATCAATTTTGCAGAATTCTATCATGCGATCTCCAGCATCATATCTGTCACCAAGGTCATATTTTCCAAATACTACTCCTTCCTTTTGGTTCCCAACCTTTGCATTCCAATCACCAGTAATGATCAATAACATCTTGGTTACATGTTTGATCAATTTCGGATTGAAGAAGTTGGTAGAATTCTTCTATTTCATCCTCACTGGCTTTAGTGGTTGGTGTGTAAATTTGTATAATACCGCTATTAACTGGTCTTTCTTGTAGGCGCATGGATGTTATCCTATCACAGACAGCGTTGTACCTCATGACTGATCTGGATGTGTTCTTTTTGACAATGAATGCAACACCATTCCTCTTTGTCATTCCTGGCATAGTAAACCATGTGGTTGTCAGATTCAAAATGGCCAATACCAGTCCATCTCAGCTCACTAATGCCTAAGATATCCATGTTTATGCGTTCCGTTTCATTTCTGACAATTTCTAACTTTCCTAGATTCATACTTGGTACATTTCATGTTCCAATTATTAATGGATGTTTACAGCTGCTTCTCTTCATTTTGAGTTGGGCCCCATCAGCAAATGAAGGTCATGCAGGCTTTTCTCCCACGGGCTTTACTCCATTCGCGTCATCATGATCAACTCTACTTTGAGGAGGCAGCTCTTCCCCAGGTGCATTTTGAGTGCCTTCCAACCTGAGGGGCTTATTTTCCGGCATTATATCTGACAGTGTTTCTCTGCTATTCATAAGGTTTTCAGTGACTAAATATTTGGCAGTAGTTCATCACTCCTTCTTCCTAGTCTGTAAATGTTTGCAAGGATAGAATTGCACTCATAAACTAAGGGAAGGAGCATAAATAGTTTCAACCACATGGTAGGATGGAGTCCTGGTGTGCTTAGGATAAGCACTGGACTGTTAACTGCAAAGTCAGTGGTTCAAGCCACTCCTCAGAAACCCTATACAGGATCGCTATGAGCGGGAACCAACTCGACAGCACTTACGAACATAGGATGGTGCTATGACAATATCTAATAAAGTTAAAGATGCTCAAAGGCCATGATCCAAAATTCCACTGTGACAGAAGTTCTCCACATGTGCTCCAGGAGACTTAAAGAAGACAGCTTATTGCAGTTCTGGGTGGAATAGCGAGAAATTAGTAACAACTTGAGGAAGTTTCCATCAACCATTCAGCTGTGTGGATCATGAAAAATTATGAAGAACACTGCAAAGAATGCGAATTCCAGCTCACTTCACTGTGCTCCTATGGAAACTGTGTACGGACCGAGAGGCAGTCGTCAGAACAGAATAAAGGGAAACTGCCTGGTTTAAAATTAGGACAGGTGTGTGCCAGGGTTGTATCCTTTCACCATACTTATTCAACCTGTATGTTGATCACATAATCTGAGAAGCTGGATTATACAACAAACATGGAATCAGGATTGGAGGAAGACTCATTAACAACCATCGACTCACTCTATCACTGTGAGCTGGAATCAACTCAAAGGCAGTGGGTTTGGGGGTAACTAAGAAATATCGAGTCCACTATGATTTATAGCGACCCTACAGAGGGTTTCCAAAACCGCACATCTGTACAGGAACAGACTGCCTAATCTTTCTCCCGTGGTTGGGCTGGTACGTTTGAACCACCAACCTTTTTGTTGTTGTTGTCAGGTGCCATCGAGTCAGAACCAACTCATAGCGACCCCATACACAGCAGAACGAAACAATGTCCGATCCTGGGCCAACCTCACTACCGCTGCCACACTTGATGCCATCGATGATGCCACCTGGCCGATCCATCTTGTTGGGGGTCTTCCTCTTTTTCTCTGACCCTCCACCTTACCCAGCATAACATCCTTCTCCAGCGACTGTTCTCTCTAGACAATGTGTCCAAAGTATGAGAGACGAAGCTTAGCCATCTTGGCCTCCAAGGAGCACTCTGGTTGCACTTCTTCCAAAACAGATCTATTGGTTCTTTTGGCAGTCCATGGTACTTTCAGTATTCTCCTCCAACACCACAACTCAAAGGCATCAATTCTTCTATGATCTTCCTTATTCACTGTCCAGCTTTCGCATCCATACGAGGTTATTGAAAATACCATGGCTTGGGTCAGGCGCACCTTAGTCCTCAAGCTGACATCTCTGCTCTTCAATACTTTAAAAAGTTCCTGTGCAGCAGATTTGCCCAGTGCAATACGTCGTCTGATCTCTTGACTGCTGCTTCCTTGAGTGTTGATAGTTGATCCAAGAAGAATGAAGTCCTTGACAACTTCAATCTTTTCTCCATTGATAAGAATGTTGTTTATTGGTCCAGTGGTGAGAATTTTTGTTTTCTTGACATTGAGATGTAATCCATATCGAAGGCTGTGCTCTTTAATCTTCATAAGTATACGTTTCAAGTCCTCTTCACTTTCAGCAAGGAAGTAACTGAATATTTAACCACTGCACCACCAGGGCTCCTAAAGTTCCACTTTTAAATGTTCGAGACTACCCTTTCTTGACAATGTTATCCATAGTTTGTTATGATCCACTCACTCGAATGCCTCTGCATAGCCAGTAAGTCACAAGTAAACTTCCTTCTGATGTTCTCTGCTGTCAGCCAAGAGCCATCAGACACATTAGCAATGATATCTCTGGTTCCATGTCCTCTTCTGAATCTGGTTTGAATTTCTGGCAGCTCCCTGTAGATGTACTGCTGCAACCATTTAATTACCTTCAGCAAAATTTTACTTGCATGTGATATTAGTGTTTTACACAAACATTGTTCGATGATTTCCACATTCTGTGGAATGTCTTTGGAATGGGATCTCTTCCAATCAGTTGGCCAGGTAGCAGTCTTTAAATGTCTTGGCATGGATGAGTGTCCCCTGCATTGCATGAGTTTGTTGAAACATTTCAATTTGCATTCCATCAGTTCCGGGAACCTTACCAATGCCTTCAAGGTCAATGCTTTGCATTTCTTCCATCAGTATCATCAGTGATTCCTGATTACATGCCACCTTTTGAAACGGTTGAACAACAACCAATTCTTTTTAGTACAGTGAGTGGGTTCTTTCCATTTTCTTTAGATACTTCCTGCATCATTCAGTATTTTGTCCAGACAATCCTCCAATATTGCAACCTGAGGCTTGGGGTTTTTTCCCTTCAATTATTTCAGCTTGAGAAATGTTGAAGAGGGCTCTTCCATTTTGGTCTTTTCTTTCTTTCCTGTCTTTTTAATAACCTTTTGCTTTCCTCATGTATGATGTTCTTGATGTCATCACATATTAAAGCATTATTGTTGTTGTTAAGTACCGTGGAGTCGGTTCCGACTCATAGCGACCCTGTACAGGGTTTCCAAGGCTGTAAATCTATATGGGAGCAGAATGTCTCATTTTTCTCCTGCGGAACCGCTGGTAGTATCAAACTGCTGACCTTGAGGTTGACGGCCCGACTCGTAACCGCTATAGCAAACAAAAATACCATATTTTTACACAAACAATGTGCATGTTATGTGTTAACAATATCAAAGTATTAATAATGGAAGCTACCTCATATACCACCCACCGCCCATTTTTCAGTTTGGCATACTGTGGTGGCTTGTGTGTTTTGGTGATGAGAAGCTATGCCACCAGCATTTCAAATATCAACAGGATCAGTCAGGTGGCACTTCCAGATTAAGACCACTTGACCATTTATTTCCAAAAACCAGCCAATGAAAACCACTTGGATCATGGTGCTTGTTTCAGATACACCATTAGAAGAGATCAGCCAGTGGAGGAGAACGTCATGTTTGGTGAAATACAGGGTCAACGAGGGCCTCGGTCAGGGACTAGCATAGCAACCACAGGTAGATGGCGCAGGACGGAGCAGCCTTTCGTTCTGTTGGACATAGTAAGATCACCATGAGATGGAGAGGCCTGGCTGGCTGCCGACAGAACCACCTCCTCGTGGGGGTGGTACAATGATTCTTCCTCAAGTGTGCCCATGAAACATCAAGTCACCCTACATCAGATCCCATGGTGGCCTGTTCTACACTTCCATCTTATTACAGAAGACGATGGTTTTAAACTAGGCAAGATACCCACAAGCAGGGGAGAGCCAGTGAATCAAAAATGAAAAAGTTGACTTCCCAACATCTCAGGTGCACCCACAATTTCTCTGGGAGAACCACCCTTTCACACATGATGGAGTGGCTCTGTCCCTCACGGGCTGCTGCTAGGAGACCCTGCCCTCGTCCCGGAATTTCAATCATCTACTGGACTTCTTTGCTGACTTTGGAATATCTGGGTAAAAGTAGCTGGAGAGGTAACAGAATTCTAGGGACCACTTATTAATATTTTCTAAATACCTCAACTGTGTTAGAGCATGTTCTCTGTGGGTCTGTTGGAGAGTCATGAAGACAGAATGAACAGCACAGATGAAGGGCCAGGTGCTGTACAAGACTCCGTATCTAACCACCTCCTTTTCGAGCACTCGTAGACTGACTGCTAACTGAAAGGCTGGAGGTTCAAGTCGCCCCCAGAGGCACTTCACAAGAAAGGCCGGGAGACTTACTTTCCCCAAAGCAGTCACTGAACCTGTGCACAGCTTTACTCTGATACACATAGGGTGGCCATGAGTTGGGGTCAAATACAAGGCACCTAACTTGCTTTTTGTGGTTTTTAAGGCACATTTCAAAGATGAGAAAACAAAGATGCAGCAATTTCAGCTGGAAAGTGACAGGGATCACATGCTGCAAGAGGTTTCTGTAGGAAACTCGCTGCTACTGAGTTGATTCCAAACTGCCAGCTCTGCTTCCATAAAGACGGTGGGTGGTGGTGGCGCCTCTAAGTCAGGTCCGACTCACGGCGACCCTGTATAGGGTTTCCAGGGCTGTACGTCTACGTGTGCGTCACGGCTATGAGTAGTTCTCAACTATACTCACGCTGAGTTTAAAACAGACTCAACAGCACCTAACCACCATGAAAATGGCTGTGAAGACAAGGCTTGTTGTGCGTGGGCAACTGTTGGAACTGGGTGGTGAACATGTAAGCATTCATGGTTTGACATAGTCTCCTTTTGAACGTCTTCAAATGTCTCTCATTAAAATGTGCTTGAACAGCAGCATTTCTAGCATGCACACGTTAGCTTCCAGAGAAAACAAAACCCTTCTCCAAGTTCTTACTGCAATATGCTTCCATTTAACTTTGTTCAGATGCTCTGTTTTCTTACTGTCATCAATAAGACCCGCTCACAGCTCCATCACGCGAGTCCTTGATGCTCAGGGCAGGAACCAGCGCTGCTCCAGGACCACCCCACCGCTCAGCACACACCCATTTTAGTATGCTGTCCATCTGTCCTTCTCTCATAGCTCCAAGGTGCCTTGGGACACCACTGAGCAACCAAGGTAACTGGCACAGAATAGCAAATGGTGGGAAGCTCTTGCTTGCAGTTCCACAACTACTCTGATAAGAGAAAAACAATAACCCACACACCAATCTTCATTTTCCATGCTTTGTTCTTCAAAGTGGACATGCTGACTTTATTTGTGACACAACACACTGGGTCCAAGGCAATGAGAACTGAAGAAAAAACTGAGGCGTGGTCCAGTGGGTTTGCAGACGTGCTACTGGCAGTTCTAAAAAACACCAACATCCAGAATGCCCCCAGACCAAGCAAATGAGAACGCTGGCGCCTGACACCAGGGTGTGTGTGTGTGTTGTGAGTGTATGTGTGTATATGTGAGTGTGTCAGGGTTTGTGACGGTGTGTTGTGTGTGGTATGGGTAATGTGTATAATATATGCATGTAATATGACAGTCTATAAGTCTGTATGTGTGGGTGTGCTTCAAAGCTCTCTGAATTGAATATGCACTCAGATTCCAGAACCATAGCTGGGGTCTGGAATTTTACCTTGATGTCCTAAACAGTCCCAACACAATCTTTCATGTTTCCTCTACCACTGATTCTTAAATGGCTGCCAGGAGGTTTTTTTCTCACAACATGTCAAAATCTGTCAAAAACAAATTTTGTCCCTCTTTCCAAATGTTTGAAGGAATGAAGTGAGTGACATCAAAGCCAAGAGAAAGCCTCTTAGTTAACCACTGAAGAGCTTTTAAGACTGAATGTTCAGGAAATCATGGAACAGAGAAGATGGATACAAAGAAACCAATATACAAATCCATTTAGTCATGCCTTTATCTCCCCCAGGAACCCTGGCGGCATAGTGGGTTAGGCACTGGGCTGCTAACCACAAGGTTGGCAGTTCAAACCCACCAGTCACTCCATGGGACAATGAACTCTAATGAAGATGTACAGCCTTGGAAACCTTCTGGGCAGTTCTACTCCGCCCTAGAGGGTGACGATGAGGAGCAACTGACATAATGGCAGTGCATTTGCTTCTTTGGTTTCACGTCCCTGTTGGCGCTGCAGGATAACGCACTGGACCGCAAGGTCAGTTTGAATTGCAAGGTTGGCGGTTCACACTCAACAGCTGCTCCTTGAAAACCTTATACAGTGTTGCTATGAGTCACAACTGACTCAACAGCACATAACGACAACAACATTTTACACAGCCAATTTTGAAATTGTCCATCTCTTATCAAAGCAGCACTCTAAAGAGAGAAGCATGTTCCTGGACCTGAAAAATCTTCTTTTCCTGGTAGAACTTTGACTATCTGCATCTATAAGTGAAGTTCAGTCCCGAGCAAGTTATCAAACTGCAGCAGTACACTGGCTCACAGTGTCAACCACGTTTCTGTGTCAGGTTCTGGTCAGCCCATTTATAGCCTCTGTGGGCAAAATCAATGGATACCAGCACAGGGTCAGGTAGCCACAGACCTCCCTGTACTTCAGACCAAACAGCCCCTCCAATTCCTCATCCCCAGCCCCTTGGACTAGGTCAACGGTGCCCATGAAACATGTCGACATTCAGCCTATTTCTTCATTTTTGTGCCTCTCCTACTTTTAATATTAAGATGTCAGTTTGAGGACTAAGGTGCACCTGACCCAAGCCATGGTGTTTTCAATAACCTCATATGCATGCGAAAACTGGACAGTGAATAAAGAAGACCGTAGAAGACCGATGCATTTGAGCTATGGTGTTGGAGGAGAATACTAAAAGTATCATGGACGGCCAGAAGAACAAACAGATCTGTGTTGGAGGAAGTACAGCTAAGAATGCTCCTTAGAAGGTGGAATGACGAGGCTTCATCTCTCGTACTTCAGACATTATCAGGAGGGACCAGTTCCTGGAGAAGGACATCATGCTTGGTAAAGTGGAGGGTCAGTGAAAAGAGGAAGACCCCCAATGAGGTGGACCGGCACAGTAGTGGCAGCAATGGGCTCAAGTGTAGCAAAGATTATGAGGTTGGCTCCGGATCGCCTAGTGTTTCCTTCTGTTGTGCATAAGGTCCCTATGAACTCCGCGTCCCCTAAGAACAACCACAACCCCGACTACCACTCATCTTGTGGCCCCGGGTATCACCTCGAACACGTGTATCAGACTGTCTCTTCACGAGCTCCCTTTAACTCCCAGTTCTGGGAGGGGCTTCTGATGGGCACTGGCTTTTCCTGCCTTGCTGCATCCAACAGCAAACCACTTAACTTGAAATCCATAATCTTCTTTGTTATTCTCTGCTTTTTGTCCTTTTAAATACAAATATTCTAACTCCTAAAGGTTCTCTGGGAGGATTAAGTTTTCAACCTAAGTCCCCAATTACTCAACACACATGGCTACTGCAATCAAAACAAGAGCCCGTGTTTCTCTTGGGAAAACCCCAGAACTCCTTTTAGCATATCTAATCAAGTTCTAAGGAGCTCTGGTAGTGTAGTGGTACGAATCCGGCTGAGAACCTCAAGGTTAGCAGTTCGAAACTACCAGCTGTTCCGTGGGAGAAAGATGAGGCTTCCTGCTCCCATAAAGATTTAGTCTCGGAAACCCTGTGAAGGGGTCACTATGAGTTGGAACTGACTCCACGGCATATAACCACCACCACCACCAATCAAGTGCTGGACCAAAGCAGCAGCATATACTCTCTAGGAGTACTGGTATGGCACTACAGGATACGCAGTGAACCATAAGGTCAGGGGTTCAATCCCACCAGCCGCTCTTCGGGAAGCCTATTCAGCGTTGCTGAGTTGGAGTCCTGGCGTGGAGCTATGGGTTAATGCCCCAGACTGCAAAGCCGTTTGAATCGCAAGGTCGGCAGTTCAAGTTCACCAGTCACACCTTGGAAACCTTATACAAGATTGCTATGGGTCGGAATCGACTTGACAGCAACATGAGTCATGATTGACTCAACGGCACTCAGCAACAACACCTTAATCTGTAATATTCAACATTAACATCCATCAGACATTTAGGTCTGTTTTACAACACCAGGTAGGATAAACATTCAATATTCAGATGAACGGATAATCCTTTTAAATGCACTCTAATTTCATCTTCTCCTCAGATTTTGACTGTCTTCCCATTCATACGCTATGGCCTTGGGCCTCTAGTTGAGTGGAACCAGCAGACTTTGGTCTAGGATCAATCTTGTTTAACTGTCTGGCTTTTGCCCCCGGCCACTGTGTGGCGCTGTGGGCTAATGCATCAGACTGCAAGGTCGGTGGTTCAGGCTCACCAGTTGCTCCTTGGAAACCCTATACAGGGTCACTATGGGTCAGAATTGACTCGACGGCACTTAACAACAACTCCAGAAGTACTTTTATCCCCTAGGCTGCAGCATAACATCTCTCACTTTCCTTTCAGCCATTATAGACAACAACCAATGTAGCCATCCAGAATCCAGTTTCACTTCCCATGATGCCCCTAAGTTCTTTCTCTAATATAGTCCTGTGCTTTCATGAGTGTGAAGTCACTGCAACGATTCCCACTTCAGACACTAACTGTAAAAATGGAGTGGGGGCAGCATCAGGTCTCCTTGGCTAACTTCACAAAGGGAGGATTCTTCTGAGAGCATCGGTATCATCAACAGCCCAACCTTCTTAACATTGCTGACAGCTGGTGTCCCTCCCATACAAAACATTACTGCTACTGAGTCAATTCCAACTCAGAGAGACCCTGTGTAGGGTTTTCAAGGTTATAAATCTTTATGGGAGCAGAAAGCCTCCTCTCTCTCCCACAGGGTAGTAACTGGTGGATTCAAACTGCTGACCTTGTGGTTATAGCCCAACACAAAGCCCACGATGCCACCACGATTCCTTATCCATCCCACAGTATCTCTAATTCTCTTTGGAGTTCATTAATTTGTAGTGGCCACATGAAACTCACAGGTCATACTAACAGTTAGGGGGTTCTTAGGTGGTGGTGTGCCGTGGAGTTGGTGCCGACTCATAGCGATCCTGTACAGGGTTCCCGAGGCTGAAAATCTTGAGGGGAGCACAAAGCCTCATCTTTCTCCAGTGGAACAGCTGTCCTTGAGGTTAGCAGCCCACCTCAGTTTAGCCACTGTGTTACCAGTACTCCTTATTAGGGAAGTGGTGGTGGTGGTGGTTATGTACCGTGGAGTCGGTTCTGACTCATAGTGACCCTGTACAGGGTTTCCAAGGCTATAAATCTTTACGGGAGCAGAAAGCCTCATCGTTCTCCCGCAGAACAGCTGGTAGTTTCGAATTGCTGACCCTGAGGTTAACAGCCTGATTAGTAACCACTATGCTACCAGAGAGCTCCTTTATTAAGGAAGTACCAGGATCAGAAAAGGCACTGGATACAGTACTTCTTTCGGGACAGTTTTTGGCCTCTCGATCTCTCAGTTTCTTTGGCTGGCCCAGCCTCTGCCACATTTGGGCAAATGTTCAAAACTCTCTAGTTCCACCAAATAATGCGTTGAGGCCTCCCACTCCACCAGAAAGCATTGGTTGAAAAGCTGTTCGGTTTAATCAATCACTCCTAGGGTTGGCAGCCTGAGCTCTTGCCAGAAGACTTCTATCTCAAGACTGTTAGTTCTCTTACTCCATGGGTTTCCAGTTTCTCCTTGGAAACCCTATGCAGGGTCGCTTGAGTCAGAACTGACTTGATGGCACTTAACAACGATAACTTAAAAGGATAAAAAGTCCTAACGCTTTGCTTTAAGCAAAATAATTACTTTGGAACACATCTATTATCTTGATGATATATAAATTACAAAAATTGCCCTTTTTATCCTTCTGCTATGTGCTTTGCTATTATTGGTTGTAGCTCACACATTCCCTTCCCTGGGCGTTTTAATCTACTCTTTCATTAGCAAAGGTAGGAGGAAGTGGGGCACAGGTAACGTGCACCCCAGGGATCACGGGAAGGATAGAGAGAGTCCTGTGTTTCTGAAGCCCCCCACATACTCTTCCCAACTCCTCCCAGACCACAATTTTCCCCAGTAAGCAGAGGGCTCAAAGGAATCAGAAGGACCAAATAAAACAACAGCGAAATCAATATCCCCTCAGAAAACCACTCTGCAACTCCTGCTTTCTAGACTGAGGCTCCGGGAGGACCCCAAACCTTGGGAGGTGGGCAGGCCACCGTGATAAGCAGGCTTTTGACTTCCTGTGTTTTGAACCCACATTCATTCAAAAACCATCTGCTCAGCACAACCAATGCACATTAGGTAGTAACATTCTTAATGAGAACATTTAGTTCCCCAGTCTTCAGAAATTGAGGATCAACAATGAAACAAGATTTTAGAATTCCAAAGGATGGGGGAGGTGGCCAATTAATGACACATTTTTGTGCTACTGACTAAGAAAAAAAACAGGGACTTTGGAAAACAATAAAGTAGGCATCCTGGCATTCTGTGAGGAAAGGGTCCCCAGAGAGAGTTTAAATAACTACTGAGAAAAGTTAGAAAAAGCACTGAGCTGTGAAAAATGAAACACAGTCATTTTGAAAAATAGCAAGAATGGGTTTAAGGAAAAAGAAAAAGGACTGGAATATGTTAAGAGGAAGCAATTCAAAAAATGATAAACCTAAGGCCTTTAGTAAAAATCAAAAGGATGTTGTTGAGAATGCAAAACAATGTACTTCCAGTTTTGTTTTAATAAAATAAATGCACACAAGGACTGAAGATAAACATATCAAAATACTAATGCTTAAAAATTAAGAATCAATTCATGAATGCTATTTTCTTCATCTATATTTCCAAGGCCTCTCTCTGGGTGGGCTCAAGCCACCAACCTTTTGTTAGCAGCTGAGTGCTTAACTGTTTTTGCCACTGAGGGACTCAGCAGATTTTCTGGAGTGTACATCGATTGTCATTTTAATAACAATATGACAAACAGTAAGAAAGCGATAATAGAATGATAAAAGTTACCTTTTCTAAATTGGCTGAAATTTTAGTGCCAAGCCGCTCTGGACAAAGAATGTCTACAGGTTTGGGAACATCACTGAGGGGAGCTTTTGTGTTCACATGCGCTGAGATACCTTTACTGTGATTACTGACCAGAGAGTAACACTGCCGAATAGAGACAAAAAGCAAACCACAAAGGAGGGGCAGCAAAAAGTTTTGGGCACATGTAAAGAAGAGATAATGGAATTTTTTGAAGTCCCCGCATATGCAACTTTAAATTTTATTGTAACCATATTAAAAAAGTTCAAAGAAACACTAAAATTAATCTCAACACATACCTATATGCATACTGTGTCCTGGGGGTGGGGGAAGACCCCAAACTCAAATATATTTTATAGAGATCCCTTTATTAAGTCTTAAACAAGACAAAGACAAATTATTCTTATGAAAGAGATCATTCGCATGCGACCAGATGGGTGGCTCAAAGGATTCATGGCCATGTTGTTAATTACAGAACACTGAATACGGAAACATTTATCACAAATTCATGATTGGCAGCAGGATCAATTTATTACTGTTACAGGCAGGACTGGAGTCCTGGTGTGGCACTGCAGGATAATGAATGCACTGGTCCACAAGGTTAGTTTGAACAGCAAGGTCGGCGGTTCAAATCCACCAGCTGCTCCTCAGGGTTGCTGTGAATCAGAATAGACTCAACTGCACTTAATAACAACCACAGGCAGGGCTATGGATGCAAGAGACACTACGATGGGGATACGTACACTATGATGGGGATAC
>NW_006408523.1:10068072-10084719 GCF_000296735.1 Chrysochloris asiatica | reverse complement strand
GGGGATACAGACACTACTGCAGATCAGGAAAGTTTACAGGATTGGTTCTGACCACCCCAACACACACTACCACTTTGGTCCTGGCACCCCAATTTCCATTAAGGGCACACCCAGGCAAGTCCCTGAGGGTGTCTGCCCCTCCTTTGGGCTGGCTTGTTGTTAATGGCATCGAGTCAATTGTGATTCACAGCAACCCTGTATAGAGTTTCCCAGGAGCAGTTTGTTGGGTTTGAACCACCAACCTTGTTGTTCACAGTCCAGTGCTGATCCTACAGTGCACACCAGAAGTCCGCGTTGCTAATTAATGGTCAGAAAGAACACAATGGAGACTGAATTTATGTGGAGACTTAAATGGAATGGCCTTCCATTGTAAAATGTGGTGGTCGTGGTTATATGCCAACGAGTGGGTTCTGACTCATAGCAACTATGTACTGTTGTTGTTAGGTGCCATTGAGTCGGTACCGACCCATAGCGACCTTATATACAGCAAAACGAAACACTGCCCAGTCTGGGCCAACCTCACTACTGTTGCCACGCTTGAGTCCATCGATGCTGCCACTTGGCCAATTCATCTCATTGGGTGTCTTCCTTTTTTTCTCTGACCCTCCACCTTTCCAAACATCATATCCTTCTCCAGCGACTGGTCCCGCCTGACAATATGTCCGAAGTATGAGAGACGAAGCTTGGCCATCCTGGCCTCCAAGGAGCACTCTGGTTGCACTTCTTCCAAAACGGATCTGTTGGTTCTTTTGGCAGCCCACGGCACTTTCAATATTCTCCTCCAACACCATAACTCAAAAGCATCAATTCTTCTACGGTCTTCCTGATTCACTGTCCAGCTTTCACATGCATATGAGGTGACTGAAAATACCATGGTTTGGGTCAGGCGCACCTTAGTCCTCAAACTGACATCTCTGCTCTTCAACACTTTAAAAAGTTCCTGTGCAGCAGATTTGCCTAATGCAATATGTCATTTGATTTCTTCACTGCTGTGTCCGTGAGTGTTGACAGTTGATCCAAGAAGAATGAAGTCCTTGACAACTTCTATCTTTTCTCCATTGATAAGAATGTTATTTACTGGTCCAGTGGTGACGATTTTTGTTTAGGGTTTTGTATTGTTGTTGTTGTAGTGAAGTGCCATCGAGTTGGTTCCAACCCATAGCGACCCTGTATAAGGTTTCCGAGGAGTGGCTGGTAAGCTTGAACTTCCAACCTTTAAGTTCAAAGGGCTTTGCAGTCTGGCGCATTAACCCACAGCGCCACACCAGAACTCCTTTTTTATGCAAAGAAAAGTACACTAAATGCTAAGACAATGACTGAATTAGATCCTAAAGGTATCTGACTGTTCTGACTTATGTACAGATTCGATTTAAAGACAGATTTCAGCCAAGATTACCTTTGTAATCCAGGACTGCTTCTACATGTATATCCAAATGCTATAATTTCAATAGGTAATTAGTTTTCAAATAATCGGGGTATTTTACTTTCTTGCTCTTTTTTTTTTTTTGTCTTAAAAGTTCAAAATCCAGCATGTATTTTATACTCCAAGCCCATCTCCATTGTTAACTGATGGTACATGAAGGGGTTTATAATCACTGTAATGAAACAAAGTATATGATTTGTTGAATGTAAAACTGAATGATCTGCCCTATAAACCTTTACTTTATTCACAATAAAAAGTTAAAATAAATAAGTTGATATTCTAGATTCGGGGGGGAAGTGTGCAGGGGAAGATAGAGTCCCCACCGAAAACTATTCATCTTGTCTAGATGGGTCTGGTAAAAAGAGATGAGGATAAGATTCTTATGATTCAATAGTTAGTAATTGTTATCATGACAAATTGTGACTGTCACAATTGTAAAGGTAGAAGTTTTGTAACAAAACTGGGGAGCAGTTAATCTTACGGTCCAGAAACAGAGAACCTTAGGACCATCAAGGGAGAAGAGCACAAGTGGAATGCGAGACCTTATCCAGAGAAGCAGTGACACCAGAAATGGAGGCAAAGATGGGGACATGGAGACAGGGAGCAGCTGAGGACTCTAGATTCATGGGAAGAGAGGGACTGAGAGCTGGCGGCCAGGGGGCAGACTTGCACCTTTGATGATGTAAATTATTATATATGCCTGAATGTTTAAAAAAAAAAGAGCCAAAATAAATAGAGAGAAATATGGTTAACTGATGGTACATGTTGTTGTTTTTGTTCGGTGCCATAGAGTTGGTACCAACTCAAAGCGACCCTATGCACAGCAGAACGAAACCCTGCCTGATCCTGGGCCAACCTCACTACTATACATGGAGGAGATTATAATCATTGTAATGAAACAAAGTACATGATTTGTTGAATGTAAAACTGATGCTCTGTCCAGTAAACGTTCACTCAATTCACAATAAAAACTTAAAAAAAAAAAAAAGGCTCATCTCCAATTGGATGAGCCCCATTTCAAACAATCAACAGTCACATGTAGGTATGGGTGCCCCCTACTGGATGGTGCACGACCAGAACGAAGAATCTGTGCCCACTGAGCTTTTCACATTACACAGACACAACTTCTCATCTTGTTTTGATTTTGGACTCACATCTTTATTGATTTAGCAGGTTATCGAAAGATATCATGTTTGATAGGGTGGAGGGTCAAAGAAAAAGAGGAAGACGTCCAGCGAGATGGACTGGCAAAGTGGCAGCATCAATGGGCTCAAGCATGGCAATGATAGTGATAGTGAGGTTGGCCCAGGATCGAGCAGTGTTTCATTCTGCTGTGCATAAGGTCGCTATGAGTCAGTACTGACTCAATGGCACTTAACAACAATAACAACAAGAAGTCAATTACAGGTAGAGTCCTGGTGTGGCGCCGCAGGGTAATGCACTGGGCTGCAATGTCAGTTTGAACTGCAAGGTCGGCGGTTCAAACTCACCAGCCACTCCTTACAAACCCTATACAGGGTTGCTATGAGTGGGGCCAACTCAACAGCACTAAACAACAACAGTCAATTACAGGAGTCCTGGTGTGGTTGGTGCTGTGGAGTAAAGCACTGGACCACAAGATAGGTTTAAACCACAAGCTCAGCGGTTCAAACTCACCAGCCGCTCCTTGGAAATCCTATACAGGGTTCTCTGTGACTGGAGGACACTTAACAACAATAGTCAATTACAATCAGATTTCTTTTTATGTATAATCTGCTATTTTGTATTCTTAGTGAGTATATTTTTTTTAATTAGTATTTTACTGTGTTTTCAATGAAAGTTTACAAAATATAGAAAAATTAACATGCATCTTACTTTTTGTGTTTGTTTAGAGATCAATCTTTATTTCAAACTTTTTAATCTAAATTGGGTGATGGCTTTTGGTACCAAGGAAATCATTTTTCTGTTCAACAATTCACACACCTTTTGTTTCAGCTCACTGAATGCAATCTCCACACACACTGTAACATCATGTATCCCACTTCCTCCCCGTCCTTCCTGTTTCTATTTCCTTGGATAAAAGCTCCCTGTACCTTATTTTGACTTTAAGATTCTTCTTATCTATGATGTTAACCATGTGTTAAGCCATGTGTTAACCCTATAGAACCAGAGTCAAACTGCAAAAACCTTCCAGAATCTGCTCTACAAAGATGCCAGTGTGTCTCATTCAGCAAAACAGGGATGGACAGTCACCAAACCACTACCTTCATATTTAAATCTCAAGAAGTCGCCTGGCTGTAGCATGGTGGTGGTTGTTGTTGTTGTTGTTATGTGCCGTCAAGTCGGTTCCGACCCAAAGCGACCCTACACAGGGTTTCCGAGGCTGTAAATCTCTACGGGAGCAGAACGCCTCATCTTTCTCCCGCGGAACCGCTGGTAGTTTCAAACTGCTGACCTTGCGGTTTCGCTATGGTGGTGGTAGTTGTGTGCTATCAAGTCAATTCTGACCCTAGGGTTTCCGAGGAGCGGCTGGTAGGTTTGAACTGCCGACGCTGCCATTCAAACTGACCTTGTGGTCCAGTACATTTTCCTGCAGTGCCACACCAGGACGCCTAGTGACCCTGTGTAAGGTTTTCAAGGCCGTACATCTTTATGGGAGCAGAAAGCCTTATCTTCTCTTGCAGAGAGAATGGTAGATTTGAACTGCTGATCTTGTAGTTAGCAGCCCAACACGTAACTCACTACACCATCAGAGGTCCTTGGCTGCAGGTGGTTGTTGTTAAGTGCCGTCAAATCAGTTCCGACTCATAGTGACCCCACAGGGTTTGCGAGGAGTGGCTGGTGGGTTTGAACTGCTAACCTTGTAGTCCAATGCTTATCCTACAGCGCCATTCCAGAATTCCAGGCTAAAGGGACTAATAATTAGCAGCCAAGACAGAGGCAGTCTGATATCAGTTGTTGATAAGTACCACGGAGTCGGTTCCGACTCATAGTGACCCTGCACAGGGTTTCTGAGGCTGGAAATCTTTATGGGAGCAGAACACCTCATCTTTCTCCCGTGGAACTGCTGGTAGTTTCAGACTACCGACCTTCAGATTAGCAGCCCAATTCGTAACCACTGGGTCTCAGTAAAAAGAAGGCAGAGTTTAATCAATTTTTAAAATATTAGCCAGTGGTTTATCTCTTACAACTCCCCCTCTTTGCTTCATAAGCCTCACTCTACCTAGCTTCTTCGAGTCATTTGCTTTTTATGGCTTCCCTATATGTGGTACTGTAAGATAAGCACTAGACTGCTAACTGCAAGGTCGGCGGTTCAAACCCACCAGCAGCTCTTCAGAAACCCTAGACAGGGGTCACAATGAGTGGGAACGGATTTGATAGCACGTAATAACAACACATGCACATAGAATAGCTGCTCAGAATAAACCTTATGTTCACATTCCAACAAGTTAGGTTTCTACTCAACAATTTTTACACAGATAATTCCGTGACATTGGCTTCATTTGTTACAGTGTGTTAATGGTCCCATTATTTGCATTCTGGTTGTTCTTTTATCTAGTTTCTGTCCTTTAAAGTAACTGCTGAACCCAGTGAGGTATTTTGGGGGGGTGGGGGGGTGGGGGAATGGGTAGGAGTAAGAAGTGAGAGCTAGGATTGGCACTATGGCTAGGTCTTGGCTAATCCTAAAACTGTTTATTGTTAGGGTAAGGGTTAGAACTAGGGTGAGGGTTGGGCTAGAGCCAGTGTTAAGACTTGGTCTAGTTGTTTAAGTTATGGTTATTTACTTAATTATTTATTGAAATCTATTGGATTTCCTATTCATTTGGAAGTTCTATAACTGGATTATTCCCTCTTTTCACTTTATGTTTTCATTGTTGCAACAGTATCTCTGGCGCTCTATTTTCCGTCTTTTACTTTGTATACTTTTATATCTGGATTGATTCTAGGTGATGGTGTCATGTATGTTAATCTCAGGTTGTTGTCTGCTATTGTCAGTTCTCTGTCCTAAGAACTCCACTTAGTATTTTTTGTAAGGTTGGTCTGGTTTTTACAAACTCTTTTGTTTGTCTGAAAATGACCTAATTCACTCTCATATTTAAAGTTTTTCTTGGATATATGATTCTTGGATGATAATTTTTTTTTCTTATATTGATGTCATTCCATTGTCTTCTTGCATGACTGGTTTCTGCTGAGAAATCAGAGTTTAGTTTTATTAATTCTCCTTTGTAGGTAACTCTTCATTTTTCCTTAGCTGTTCTCAGGATTCTTCTTCCTTTTCTTTGGTTTTGTAATTTTTGATTATACCTTTATGGTTTTCTTTTGAGGTCAATCTGTTTTGCTCATTCAGCTTCTTGAATGGCATCTTCTCATCTTTCATGATGTTAGAGAAGTTTTTTTCCAACAACTGGTACAATTTTCTGTCTTTTTTTTTGGGGGGGGGGGGCGGGGGAGTGTCTCTTCCTGTACCGGAATTCCAGTAACATGTAAGTCTTTCTTCTTGATAATGTTTTACATAAATCTTAGGCTTTCTTCAGTTTTGTTCTTTTTTTCTGATTGTTCCTTTAACAATGATTCCTGAAAGATTTTTCTTCAAGCTCAGTAATTTGGCTTCCCATTGATTCAATTCTATTTCTTGGCCCTTTCAGTGCATTACTTATTTCTGAAGTCTTAGTGCTAACCTGCCGGCTAATTGCTGATCTTGTATGCTTTCCATTTTTTCCCACAATTTTGTCTGTTTTCCTTGATTTCTTCTGTAGTTTTCTCTATCTTTCTCTCAGTCTGTTTAAGTTGCCTAATTAACATTCTTTTAAATTCCTTATCAGGTAGTTCCAATACCATTTCTCGTGTTATATTTTCGGACTCTGTTTTGGTGACTTATTTTAGGCACTCTTTCTTGTTTCTTTGTGTCTGTTTTCTCCGAGACATTGTGGTGTCGTATTGATTATAGCTGATGAGTGAGTGTACATTGGTATATCCTCAGGTACTCACCATCTGTTTCTGGCAGATGTGTAGAGACTGGAAGTTTGAGTGTGGTTGGTTCTCTGTTCACAGTGCAGTGTGGTTCAGGGTGGGTTCATGTACCTCCAGAGGCAGGGCCACCAGAAGCAAAACAGCAGACCCCAGGCATGGTGAAGCCTGCGCAGAAGGGGGTGCCACTGGCTGCTGAGTTGGTGAGGGTGGGGTTTGGCCAATGCCTCCCTCTACCAGGAACAAGGGGGAACTGCACTGCCTTGCTGCCCACCTGTCCTCTGCTCCCAGGCTGCTGTGTGAACCACGGCTCACAAATGTCCACAGTTCACTTTTCTTCTCTCTCACTGCTCCTGCTCAGCTTCTTCTTCCAGCCGGCACTCAGGCCACCTCCCTGTCCTATCCTCTGAAGCTCAGGGTCCCAGCATCCCCTCTGTATTAATTGAACTGTCTCCCATCTCCGTTGCAGAGGGTCAGCTCTGTGCTTCTGTGTACCCCACCATCTTGCCCCACACTCCCTGAACCCAATGAATTTGTAAAGTAATTTGTTACTGTTTGTTGTTAAGTGATGTGAAGTTTGCATAGGGTTTCCGAAACTGTAAATCTTTGCGGGAGCAGAAAGTCTCACCTTTCTCTCACAGAGAAGCTAATGGGCTGAAACCAAAAACCTTGATAATTCAAGGCACAGTGCTTATCCTATGGAGCTTTAATGGACACAATACATTAGTGAAAGAGTTTCTGGTTGCACATCTATGAGAGATCGGACATAGACACCTTCTCAGAAGACCTCTGGTGGGTTTCTTGTGGAAAGGTATCAAGATTAGTTGAACCCTCTTGTTCAATAACTTTACACCTATATGGGATCTGTTGTTAAGTGCATTTGAGTCGATTCTGACTCTTAGCACACCTGCACAGGGTTTCTGAAGAGCAGTTGGTGGGTATAAAATGCCAACCTTGTGGTTCTCAATCCAGTGCTTATCTTATAGCGCCACACCAAGATTACCTAGGTACTTAGCGATCTGCTTTTCATGGGTTTTGGACTCAAAATAATTGACCAAAACAGGGTCAGGTCTTGAGCTGACATCATTATATTATCATTTAAGAACTGTATTAAACTGATGCTTGTCAGCTGACCTCCCATCCTCAATATCAATGAAGGACTGAACTCTCACACAGGTGCCCTGAATCAGATGGTTGGAGAGTAATCTATGGATTTTGCTGATGACTGCATAGCCCTGAAGATCTGGGCTTGATTTTTCCATCAACCTTGGATCTCTGGAACCAATAGATGAGGGAACATATCGTAAATTTGTTTTTTAAGTAAAGCTTATACCTGGACTTGATTTTACCTGACAATTCAAAAGCCACTCTCTTCTCCCCTCCCCTCCCCCCTCCCCCATGGGCCCAATCATCCTTAAGCCACCTCTGAAGTTACCTAGCATAAAAGAGGATGCCTGCAAGATCAACACCAGTTCCTGGAACTTCCATCTGACACTCAATCCTGCTTCTCCAGGATAAAGGGAGGGGGAGACAGAAACAGCCCACCTTTGTCAACCATTTTAAGTGGGCAATTCAGTGAGTGTGACAGATGGAGGAGGGTCATTTAAAAAGCATTTTACTACAAAATCAGAGAAACCGTTATTAAAATGTGGTGCTATGGTTTCTCAACATAACTTCCATCTAGATCTATACACTTCTGAAGGTGACGTTCCCATCTCTCTCACCGTGGTTGGATGAATTCTGCACTTTTCCATTTACGCCCAGTCAACACAGCAGTTTTGGCATGCTCAAGGGACTCAATCGTGCTCCTTCTCAATGCTCTTTGAATTTGCGAAAGAAAACGGGGTCTGAAGGGGTGAGATCAGGCCTGTAGGGTGGATGGGGTGAGGTTTCCCAATGAATGTTGGATAGGACAGCCCTTCCTACCCTCAAACAATGAGCACATGCATAGTTTTGCTAGGGGAAAAAACTCCCTGGCACAACTTTCCTGGCCTTTATTCACCAATGTAACTCTCAATTTCCTTCAAACTTCATAATCCCCCGTGATCGCCCTGTGTCCTTTGAGAAAATGGATCAAGATTAACCCTTATGAAATCACAAAAGCAGTTGCAATAGCTTTCTGAGCTGGTCTCTCTGCACTGAATTGAACTGTCCTAGCTGATTCCCTTGGAAGCCACTGTTTTCTTGGACCTTTTTTAAAAGGCACTCAAATGAGACTAAGACAAGAAGATTACTGAGCTTATCAGCAGCCATCCATTTACAGCAAAGAGATACCTGAACACGTTTTGTTTTGAATAAGCCTATACTTGTATGAACTGCAAGCCCGGTAGCAATACTTTTTGACTGACCCACGTATACCTTCTTTTCCAGTGCACATGGACCATTCTCCAGAATAAGACTATTTTAGGATGCAAAACAATCTCAATCAATGCTAAAACATCAAAATATTACAATGCATTTTCTCAGCTCACAATGTTATAAATTTAGAAATCAACAACTGGAAGATCAAGGGAAATAAATCAAATAAATGTAAACAGAACAACACCATGTATTTGATTTATTCTGGGTGCCAGAATAAAAAAGAATTGAAAAAAAAAAAATTCCTTGACTCTAATGAGAACGAAAACACCAAGTATCAAAATCTTTGGGATACAGCAAAAGCAATGCTCAGAGGACAATTTGTAGCAATAAACACAAACATTTAAAAAAAAAAAAAAAGAACCTAAATCAACACTGCAACCCAACATTTGCAACAACTAGAAAAAGAACAGCTAAAAAAGAGTCTCTACTCACCAAAAGAAAGGAAATACTAGCATACTTCGTTGTTGCTAGGTGCCATAGGGCCAATTCTGACTCATAGCAACCTCATGTGCAACAGAACAAAACATTGCTCAGTCCCGCACCAACCTCACCAACATTGCTGACTTTGAACTTACTGTTACAGCCACTGTGTCAATTCAACTCAAGAGCTGCCTTCCTCTTTTGCATTGACCCTCTACTTTCTGCTGGAGAAACATGAGGCTTTCTGCTCCCATAGAGATTTACAGCCTCGGAAATCCTACACAGAGTCACTATGAGTCGGAACCGACTCCATAGTACACTACCACCACTTTGCTAAATATGAAATCCTTCTCCAGTGATTGGTCCCTTCCCAAAACACATCTAAAGTACGTGAGACAAAGTCCCGCCATTCTTGCTTCTAAGGAGCATTCTGGATGTTTTTCTTTCTTTTGGCACGCACGGTACTTTCACTATTCTTCACCAACACCATGGTTTAAAGGCACTATTCTTCACCAACACCATGATTTAAATCTTCTTAGGTCTTCCTCATTCATTGTCCAGCTTTCCTCATTCATTGTCGTGCAAACGAGGCAACTGAAAATGGCTTGGGTCAGGCACATCTTGGTTCTCAGATGACATCTTTGCTTTTTAACACTTGAAAGAAGTCTTTTGCAGCAGATTTGTCCAATGTTAATTTGTTCTTTGATTTCTTGACAGCTACCTCCCTCCACGGGCACTAATTGTGGATCTAAGTAAAATGAAATCCTTGATAACTTTAATATGAACTGTTTATCATGATGTTGTTTATTGGTCCAACTGTGAAGACTTTTTCTTTATGCTCAGGTGGGATCCGTACTGAAGGGGAGCAAGGTTGTATCACCTGCACATCACAAGTTCTTGAGTCTTCCTCCAGTCCTGATGCCACATGCTTCTTCATATAGGCCAGTTTCTCAGATTATTTGCTCAGCATACAGACTGATTGGGTATGGTAAAAGGATCTAATCCTGACACACACCTTTCCTGATTTTAAACTATGTGGTATGCCTTTGTTCAGTTCTAATGACTGCCTTTTGGTCTATGTACAGGTTCTACATGAGCACAGTTAAATGTTCTGGAATTTCCATTCTCTGCCTTGCTATTCATAGATTGTTATGATCCGCAGACCCACACAGCCGAATGCCTTGGTATAGTCAATATAACACAGGTAAAAACATCTTTCTGGTATTCACGCTTTCAGCTTCACTCAATACCCACCTGATTCTCTTTCTAAAATGTGTATCGTATAACAATGCATGCTTGGACTCATAACCACAGACACTCAATCTTATGCATCCCACATTTGGAGTGTTGGAGCATTATCTCTCTGCTTAATTTTCTTTAGGAAATACCACTGTGAAGTGCATCATGGCTGGCTCCCAAACACAGCAAAACCAGTGCTTGTGGTAGCAGCAGCAAGAACCCAGGAGAAGTATCAAGTTGGAAGTGAAAACAAAGGTTCCTAAACAATAGGAAGATGGAAAACCAGTGAGTACTATTGCTTGCAATTCAGATATGTTCACACAACATCCAAATCACAGAACAGCTCATGGATGTTAAGTGACACATGGCTGTATGTATGTCAAAAATAGTGATTACCTCTGGAAAGTGGAGTCCTGGTGTGGTGGTGTGGGATAATGCCCTGAACCACATGGTCGGTGGTTCAAATTCACCAGCATCTCCTCAGAAACTCTATACAGGGTTAGGAGTTGGAACCAACTCGACGGCACTTAATAACACCAACCTTTGGAAAGTAGGTAGATGGGTAATTTTTACTATATGAAAATCTCTTCTCTTTATAAATGGAGTTGTTGTTGTTAAGTACCATGGAGTCAGTTCCAACTCATAGTGACGCTGTATAGGGTTTCTGAGGCTGTAAATCTTTACGGGAACAGAATGCCTCATCGTTCTCCAGCGGAACAGCTGGTAGTTTCGAACTGCTGACCTTGAGGTTAACAGCCCGATTTGTAACCACTATGCTACCAGAGCTCCAATAAATGGAGAGTGGACAGTTACATGTCTTCTTTCAAATCCCATGGACAAAAGTGAAAGACTTCTTAATTCAGCTCTGCCCTTCACTTTGGGAGCCTTGAACTGACCACATCTCCTCTCTATTGTTGTTAGGTACCATTGGATTGGCTCCAACTCACAGCAGCCCAATGCACAACAGCGAGACGCCACCTGCTTCCGTACCAGCCTCACAGTTGTTGCTACATTCGAACCCAGTTGCAGCTATTGTGTCAATATATCTCATTGAGGGTCTTCCTCTTTTTTGCTGGCCCTCTACTTTACCAGGATGATGTCTTTTTCCAGACACTGGTGTACTTACTCATGTACTTACATGAGACAAAGTCTTGCCATCTTTGCTTCTAGGGCTCAGTTAACTCATCTGTGAAAAGATTCCGGTGGGCTAGAAGACCCCAACAATCCTGTGTAGACTTACAGTTCTTTGGGTAACAGCGACACAAAAAAAGTGAATCCAGGGAAGGATGAGTTCCATCCGCACTTGGTTTGAATAGCAGGAGAAAGCCACAAAGATGAGTCATTAGTGAAGACGTGGAACTTGAGTGCCTGGGCCCAGGGCGGGGTGGGGGGTGGGGGTGCATGCCAGGTGGGGTGAGCTGCATGGGTAAGCGCCAGCATCGGGGAAACTGCTCAGCTTGGTGGCAGGTGGCACAAAAAGGCATAGACCCAGCTGGAGCAGGAATGTTGGGCTGGTAATGAGAACAATATTCACGTTGATAAAGTAACAGAGAGATCAAGCTGTAGAAGGAGAGCAGTACCCAAGAAGTGGCAGGCTTGCCTCATTTTAGGAAGGTTCCCTAGAAGAAATACTGGGAGGCCATGCCCAGAATCCAGGTCAGAGCAGAGTGTTTGGTGGAAGTAAGACGACACAGACTGAGAAGTTTCTTAGAGAGAAGACACTGCAGGCATTGGGAAAAGGAGAGGCTAGAGTCAAAAGACAAATCGATGAGAGAGGTCTTGATCTCTGTGTTAAAACTGCTCGGGGCCTTCCTTAAGCGTGAGAGACAGAATGCACACCCCCCGAATTGTGGGAGAAAGAGCTCTGAAACCACAAAGGCATCAGGAAAGGAATCACCTAGTCTGAGTCTTTGCTGACTTGACTCCCCTTTTCTCAGAAACCATGGCCCAAAAGGGAGACACACACAAATATGGCAGGTTGGAAAAGCATCAAGATTAATAGTAAATCCCCAGCTACTGGTTGGGGCCTGCTGCCCTAACATTTCCAGATTGAAAAAAACAACAACACACAAAAATAGTGGAAACACCCCAGCAGTGGAGTTGAGTGAAGCCCTTGGGTGTGGAGAAACAAGAGAAGAGCCAGAATGGCCACATTCACCATTCCTGGGGGGCCCTCTCAGTCGATACACTGAGTCCAATTTGTTCTAGTAAGCTCCACCACATTCTTGGGCCTCCCAGATACCAGACCCACTAGCTTTACAATGGCTCTCTGCTGACTCAAAGCTTTTGTAAACCAGATAAGTTGCATTGAATTTACATTGAATGTTTACTTGTTGGCTGGGAAATTTTGCCATGTTAATCATTTACTTTTTTTTTATAATCATTGACTTTTATATAGAACAATTTTTATTTCTAGCACAGGTTTAATTATCTTTCTAATATCATAACCAGTCCAATACACAATCTATCAAAACTGCAGGGGCTCATTTATCACCAAATTAGAGCAAATCTCGTCCAATTACTGTGGGAAAAGAAAACCAGCAGAACCCAGGTTGATAAGAAAATAATTTTACTATCAAGTAAAACAGGTCACAGTGCCCTAAAACCCAGCTCCACCCCCAACCACACCTGCAACTTCACACAGTTTCAAGCACCAATGGAACAAACACATCATTGTGCTTTAGCCCCCATTTCTGTGTCTAACGTGTGCAAGCATCCAACAAGCATTCTTTCTGGCATGCAGGACAGCTGATGTGGCAAGAGTACCTACTATCCCAAACTGATCGATGACGAATCTTGAGGCTCAGAAAGGTAAACCAATTGTCTGTGGTCATAAAGCCAATACAGTAGTCCTGGCTTTTTCCTTCTTGCTAACAGAAGCCCAATCTGATTGGTAGCAGCCGGGTGCCTAGCTAAAGTACACATTTCCAATCCTGCTTTAACCCCCTGTGACTGGGATTAGTTCTGGGGAAAGCTACATTACAGACAGAGCTAGAGTGGCCCATTTTTGCTGCCTCACCCTCCTGCTTCTTACCTGGGATGCTGACTGGAGACGTGTCATCTAGTGAACGGAAGCTGTTGTGAAGAATGTCCGAGCAGAAAGAGAGAAGGAATCTGGGTGCTTAATGATGCTATAGCAAAACCATGCAAAGCATGGCCTACCAACCTCCGGACTTGCTTTTTATCACAGAATAAGCTATGTGCACTAAGCCTTGATGGGTGGAGGTCTGTGAGCAGCAGCTTAATTCAATTCCCAAGTGAGATTGTAAACAGAAGTGTCAGTCAGACACATGAGTCTATCTGTCGCTAATACATTTGTTGAGCACTCATTATTTAACAGGAATGCACTAGGTGGCAAAGAATACTGAATACACTGTGGACAGACAGAAGAAAGAACAAGTGAGTCTGAGAAGGAATACAACCAGAACACTGTTGAGAGGTGACGATGGTAAGACTTATGTTGGCACATCATTAAGAAAGACCTTTTGCTAGAAGAGGACATCATAAATGGTAAAGTAGAGGGAGATGGGGATAAGATTATGATTCGGCAGTGAGTAGCTGTTGTCATGACTGTGATTGTCACAACTGTAAAGGTAGAAGTTGTGTAACATAAAGGGGGGAGTAGTTAATCTTACATTCCAGGAACAGAGGACCTAGGACCATCAGGGGAGAAGAGCATGAGTGGAATGTGGGACTCTATCCAGAGAAGAAGTGACACTAGAGATGGAGGCAGAGATGAGGACATGGAGAGAGGGAGCAGCTGAGGACTCTAGACTCATGAAAAGAGAGGGACTGCTGGTGGCCAGAAGGCAGGCTGTCAGAATGTGCCCTTTGGTTGAGTGTTTTCGTGTACACGCCCCACCCCCCAAAAAAAACAAAAAAACCCATAGGGAATAGAAGCAAATATGATACACGGAGGGGAATGTAATCATGGTAATGAAACAGTGAGTGCAAAACCGATGTTCTCTCATGTAAACTATCACTCAATTCACAATAATTACTTAAAAACAAAAAACAAAAAAAACCTCAATGATTGAAAATCACTAATTTGAAAAAATACAATTATGAAATGATCTTCCTTTCTAAATATATTACTAAAGAAAACAAATAAGCCAGTTTCAGATGGGTAAAACTTGATGTTTCAACCAATTTAAAAATTTGCCCAGTGAATGCATTTGCTTCAAACTTGAGAACCATAAGCTCTGGTAACTGAATTCTAACACCAGAGTGAAGAGAACTGAGTACCCTGGTGATGGCTGTGGCTTTTTAATTTAAGTTTGAAGCTCATAATATCCCTATTAAAAATAGCTCTAAAAGACGTCATTGTTGAATGACATTTAAATTATTCAAGATCCTTCTGTTTTGTTTTGTTTTTCTCCTTCTCTTTATATCCACAACTTGTTTGGCAATGATAGAAACTGTTTGAAAAGGAGCCCCCCAAACAGACTACATGCAAACAGAATATTAATCAGTCTTTGTTGTCTAAGATGGCATTCCAGAAATCGCTGTGGTCTGAACCAACTTGATGGCACTTAAGAACAACTCCCAGGACGTAGTCTGTAATTTAGTCAAGTGCAGAGATGAAGTTTGAGGTGGCAATGACTGCTAACCCCAGCTATTATTAGTTATAACCTGGAGCACTTAAGAAGTACTCCCAAGAGGGAGGGGAGGATCACTTTCTGGATCTCTGGATCGTAGACACTTATCTTTGGTGAAAGCAAAAGGCAATTCCCAATACGGGCAAAGTCTGCACAACTTGACCGAGGTAAACTCCAAAACATACAACTTTGCAACAACAGTATTAACAAGCAAAGACTAAGGGACTGGTTACGTAGGTAGATGGGATATATATGTGTGTGTATGTGAAGCTGTATGTGAATACAAGCACATGATGAGAGAGCTTCAAAAAGTTTGTGGGAAAATTCCATTATCTTTTCATTCCATTTTTCCATTAACTTCAGCCCTTTGTACATGTATGGGTCTAACTTCAAAAAGTTCATGGAAAAAGGTAATCTTTAAAAGATCATAGGATGTCGAGAGTGAAGTGTCCAGCTGATATGAAGTGAGGGGAGATGCACAAGAACACCCATACTTGCAGATAGTACCCACTTGACCTGGCTTCAATGGCTGGATGATCAGAACTCGACTAGAGGAAGAAAAAAAAGAGGCAAAAAAGTGTTACCCGCTGCAATTTGATGAACTTGACCTATACTTATGGATGTAATAGCTTAAAAGAGGGAACGAATCTTCACAGCTAGGATCACTCCCACCCCCTCTGTACACGGGGTTGACAGGGATGGGCAACTTAGACATTGGCTACCCAAAATGGGGGGCTATAAAGGTACAAAGTGACTGGCTTACAAGTTTTCAAGAAGGAGTTTAGTTTCAGAGGGTGTGAGGGAAGGTAGAATCTCCACTGAGTGGTTTCCAACCTGTCTGGATGGGGTTGGTGAAAGGAGATGGGGATAAGACTCTTATGGTTCAACACTGAGTAATTGCTATCGGAACTGACTGTGAATATTGTAAATGTAAAGATAGACGTTTTGTAACAAAAGGAGGGAAGTGGCTGATCTTGCAGTCCAGGAGCAGAGGACCCTGGGACCATCAAAGAAGAAGAGCCAAGTATGGGAGCCTATTCAGAGAAGCAGCGACGCCAGAGATAGAGGCGGAGATGATGACATGGAAAGATGGAACAGCTGGGGGGAGGGGGGAGGGACTCTGGACTCAAGGAGCGAGAGGAGCTTTGTGTTGGGGCCAGGGGGCAGGTGTGCAGGGTAAACCCCCTTTGGTTGTTTGAATGGTCACATATTCCTGAGTGCTTTGGTGTACCCCCCAAAACACAAACAAACCAGAAAATAGAAGCAAATGCTGTTGAATGATGATGCATGGAGGGGACTGTAGTCATTGCAATGAAATGAAATATGACAGGATCAGTGTGAAGCTGATGTTCTCCCATGTAAACTATCACTTAATTCACAAAACTTAAAAAAAAAAAAAAAAAAAGATCCTAAGATGCTTTCACAAATTTTTTGAAGCCCCCTCACGGCGCTATAGGATAAGCACTGAACCCCAAGGTGGGTTTGAATGCCAAGAGGCAGCCCATAGCAGGTACAAGTCAAATTTGCAGCATGCTAGGGGGTTATTAAGGAGTCCTGGTGTGGCGCTGTGGGCCAATGCGCCAGACTGCAAAGCCATTTGCACTGCAAGGTTGGCGGTTCAAGCTCACCAGTTGCTTCTTGGAAATCCTATACAGAGTC
>NW_006408523.1:10059153-10067823 GCF_000296735.1 Chrysochloris asiatica | reverse complement strand
AGTGAATTTGTTCTATTTCTATGATTCTTGAAATTTAGACCCAAACGTGATTTTTTTTTCTGAATTTAAATCATTTTTGAAATACTTTATTGATTTTTTCCAACTTTCATTCTTTAACTCATGAGAGACCAAAATTTTTATGACGAATCGGGCTGTGAACTTTAAGGTCAGCAGTTCAAAACTACCAGCTGTTCCACGGGAGAAAGATTAGGCTTTCTGCTCCCATAAAGATTTACAGCCTCAGAAACCCTGTACAGGGTCGCTATGAGTCAGAACCGACTCCATGGCACATAATAACAACAGGGGGTTATTTTGAAATATGTGTTTCAAATACATGTAAACATAAGATGTTTTATATACACATATATATATTTATAAATCTGGCGTGGCACTGCAGAACAATGCACTGGACTGCAAGGTCGGTTTGAACTGCAAGGCAGGTAGTTCAAACCCACCAGCCATTCCTCAGAAACCCTATATACGGTAACTACGAGTGAGAAATGACTCAGCAGTACTTAATGACAAAACACACACACACACACACACACACACACACACACAACTACTTAAAAAGAAACACACACACATACATATGTATGTATAATATGGTATTCATGTTGTTGGAGTCCTGGTGTGGCACTATAGGATAAGCACAAGAAAGCCAAGTTGGCTTGAACCACAAGGTCAGTGGTTTAAATTCTCCAGTCTCTGTAATGCTATACTGGGTCGCTATTAGTTGGAACTGACTTGAAAACAGTTAACAACAACATAAGCCTATGAATACCTAGGCACCCTACAACACAGCCCAGTTCTGCACCGTTCTCACAATTGGTCCGCTCGAGACCACTGCTGCTGTCATTGTGTCAATTCAGCTCCGAGTTTTTCCTCTTTTTCGCTGATCCCCCCACTTTATCAAGCATGATGTCGTTCTGTAAGGAATGGTCCCTCCTGACAACATGTCCAAAGTATGAGAGACAAAGTCATACCATCTTGACTCCTAAGGACAATTTGGCTGCACTTCTCCCCAAACAGATTTGTTTCTTTTTCTGACCGTCTATGGTATTCATACAAAGTCCAAATCAAATAATGCCCTATCGCACAGAGGGGATCATGGACATTAATCAGTACATACCTTTATTTGCAGCAAAAGAGAGTGAAGGCAATCTAAGACTTAAAGCAGAAAGCAGTCCAGAGGTCTAAGAGCCCACAGCAGCATCCCCACCACCAACTATCTTCACGGAAGCACAGTGCCAGGTCTTCTTAGTGAGAAGTCACTGATAGGTCTAAACTGCTCATCTTTCAGTTAGCAGCATAGTGCTTAACTATTGTGCCATCAGGTCTCCACTATATACATGTTGTTGTTTTGTTGCTGTTGTTAAGTGTCTTCAAGTTGGTTTTGACTCATAGCGACCGTGTATGAGGTTTCTGAGGAGCAGCTGGTGGGTTTGAACCACTGACCTTTCGGTTAGTAGTCCGGTGTTTATCCTACAGCGCCACACCAGGACTCCACTGTTGTTGTTCAGTAAGTTCCTATATTCCAAAAACCAAACCCACTACCAATAAGTCGATCCCAACTCAGAAACCCTAAGGACAGACGAGAACTGCTCCGCAGGTTTCCAAGGCTGTAAAACCTTTAGAAGGTTTACAGTAAACCTGAGAATAGCTGGTGGGGTCAAACTGCCAACCTTATGTCATGGTTAACCACCAGCGCTCATTCCTTTCCGGTACTATATGAAGGCAGCTTCAAAAGATCGTGTGAAAATTCCCATCTCTCTCTCGACTCTCTTTTTCTCATATCTGTTCATTCTCCGCACCCACCTACCCCCCACCCCCGCCGGCAAACTTTATGACACTCCTGTCTTCTTGTAATCATTTAATGACTTACTACATGAGGCATCAAATGCACACCTATCTGACGGTAAATATCTGACAGTAAATAGTCTTGGTAGGACATTTCTCAGTCTGACATAATAGATATTTAATAAAGTTGATGTGGTTCCCAATATTTTTGTGCACATCGAAAATGCTAGTATTTGTACATCATGCCGGGGTGGAGGAGAAGGCCAGGGCCCGGCTACCTTACTGCCAGGGGCCCACTGCCTCAGCAGAAATGCAGCCTACTGTTTGGAACACAGGCTGAGACGCTCTGGCTCTGTGCACAAATTTTGCACAGTACCAAACCAATCAGGATGTCTAGATCGATCATGCTGTGCCCCCACCCTGGGGTTCTTGAGGGCTCTTCCTTCTCCCCAGGATAAATCTCTCCACTCCATCTCTACCCAAACTGCCACTCACAGATATATGTTATTCAGGGAGGAGAGCAGAGATATGCTCCTCAAAAGATATCTTTTAAAGATTAAGAAAAAGTACCCACACTAAATGTGGGGGGGGGGAGTATTTTGTGGGTTACCAGGGTGTATAAGGTGGAGTGAGGGGAGAGAGGGGAAGGTGGAACACAGGGTAGGGAACAGACACAGGGTAGCTTGGGTGCTGGGGGTTCGGGGGACAGGCATACACTAGAAGGGGAAGGGAAAAGGAAGAACAAGGTGGATGGGAGAATAGTTCGGCAGGTTTACATGGGTTAAATAGGACAGAGGTAAATAACGATGTAAGCATAACCGTGGAACAACAGGGCTTGGGGATACAGAGATTGAGGCATGCTTTGAATGGGTAAAAGTAGGGAAATAACGTTAAGATGCTTGGCTGTCTTTTGAATCTTGGTTTCCCTTACTTCCTCTATTGTAAAATAGATACTTAAGGAGGAGAGAAAGGAAATAGCCAGAAACATCACCATAGAAAGCTTTGTAAGTCTGTCTTCAGCCTATAACTGATTGGAATACCTAAAATGGGGCTAGAATTTGCCCAGTGAAGGAGGCTTCCTGTGGAGCTTTTCCTGATCCCCATCCAGAATCTTCTGAGGTGGGAAATTTCCACTTGAAAGGACAAGCAGACCAGCCTGGAGCAGCTAGAAGAATAGAAGATACTTCTTGAAAGAAAGACCAGCAAGAAAAATAAAAAAAACAGTAACAGCAGTCTGATTGACTACTACAAGACCAAGCAAATTGTTCCCCTGGGAGCCATCAAGGTAAGTGGTCATGTCCCCTCAAGGCAAACCCCCTTCCTAGACTGAGACTCAAGTGGAATACATGAGCAGGTATGTGGTCTTGCTGCTGACCACGTTGGTCACTGATAAGGGGAGGTGGGGGAAAAACAGCAAGGAAATTGTGAGCTAAGTCCAACCACATTCAATAGACTCCTGTTAACCTGGCGTGAGCCCTGGTTGGCCAGCAGTTATGACAAGACCTGGGGACTCCTGGGCCCAGGGGCAGGAACATGGCCTCAGAGGACTAGAGTACAGTGTGAAGTATCCAGCTGATATGAAGTGAGGGAAGATGCACAAAAACACCCACACTTGCAGATAGTACCCATTTGACCTGGCATCACTGGCTAGATGATCAGAACATGACCAGAGGAAGAAAGAAGAGGAAAAAATGGGTAACTCACTACAATTGTATGAACTTGACCTATGCTTGTGGATACAGTATGACAAAGGAGCGGGCAAATCTTTACAGGGAGGATCATTCCCACCCCATTGGTACACAGGGTCAACAAGGATGGGGAACTTAACATTGGCTACCCAAAATGGGGGGCTACAAAGGCAAGAAGTGACTGGATTACAAGCTTTCAACAGGGAGCCTAGTTCCAGAGGGGTACAGGGAAAGGTAGAATCTCCACTGAATTGTTTCCAGCCTGTCTAATAAAAGGTGAGGGGGAAAGGACTCCTGTGGTTCAATAGGGAATGGTTGCTATCAGGTCTGACAGTAAAGGTAGACATTTTGTAACAAAAGGAGGGGAGTGGCTGATTTTGCAGTCCAGGAGCAGAGATCCCTGGAACTCTCTCCAGGAAGAAAAGCAAACTGCGAAGTGCGGGACCCTGTTCCGGTAGGCAGTGACACCAGGGATGGCGGCAGAGACGATGACATGGAGAGAAAGAGTGGCCTGGGACTCTGGACTCAGGGAGGGAGAGGGGCTGTGTGCTGGCGGCCAGGGAGCAGGTGTGCGGGGTGTACCCTTTAGTTATTTGATGGTGTATGCAAGGATTGTGATCATTGCAATGAAACCAAATACAATAGGATGAATGTAAAGATAATGTTCTCCCACTTAAACTACCACATAATTCACAATAAAAACGTAAAAAAAAAAAAAAGCTATCTTTTAGGTTAATGTACTAGAAGACTTTGCATCCCATTTTAGCAGCTGAATGGGTCCAGTCTTAGACACTTGGTAAGACTCGCCCCATCATATACACACACATAAAATATAAACAAGTTTCTTTTACTTCAAACTATAACCATTTTCTTTTTACTGCCAGACACACCTTGTTGTCTCAATTAATACAGAACTGCCAACTTGACAAAGTTTTGTTGTTATTGCAATATTCACTGTCGACAAGGTTAGACGTTTTAAGGACAACTTAGTAATTTATAAAAAGCAATTTGGCAATAAGATAAAAAAATGCAAAAATGCTCTTATCGTTTGCCCCAGTAATGAATTCATTTCTAAAATTTATTCTTTAAAAAAATAAGTGGTGGTATCTGAGATCAGAAAGGCAGCATTTACTCAGGGACAAAGTTCAGGAGAGACAGGAAGCACCGGGAAGTGGGATAAGTGATGTAACATCGTAGGGACTGCAGTGAATGAGATGAAACAAAACGCATATGAACTGAGGCATGGAAAATGGATGGCATCTGTAAACCTCCTCCCAAAGTCAATACAATTAAAAAAATAAATAAATCCTTGGTGGACGAGGCAACAGCGCGGGCAGGGCTGTGAGCGTGGCTCGTTTCTCTGAACTGGACCTGGTGGTGGCATGGCAGTGGGGAAGGAGAGAAAAGGCCCACTGTAAGAGGCAGTTCAAAGGGGGCAGAACGTGCCTGGGGGAGTGAGAGACAGGGATGGGACATGTGGAAAAATATATGTGATCTCAATGTTGTTACCAAAAATGTGTGTGTACACATAGGTGTGCGTGTGAATGCATCTATATGTACACAAACACACATAATTTTTAAATTAGGACAAAAATTGGCCAGTTTTATACCAAAATGTTAACGTGGTCATACCTGGGCTAACAGAATTACTGAAAAAACCTATTGCTGTGGAGGTAACTCCAACTCGTAAGGACCTTATAGGGTAGAACAGACCGGCCCCACAGGGCTTCTCAGGCTGTACTCTTTATGGAAGTAGACTGTCTGGTCTGACTCCTATGGAGCTACTGGTAGGTTCAAACCGACAACTTTTAGGTTAGCAGCCCAATTCTTAACCAACTGCACCACCTGTCCACTGCCATGTCGTCCATTTCAACTCAGGACGACCCTATAGGACAGGGCAGAAATGCCTCTTAGGCGTCTCGAGGTTGTTCATCTTTCAGGAAGCAGATTGTTTCATCTTTTGCCTGCAGAGCATGGCTGGTAGGCTCGAACAGCTGGCCTTTTGGTTAGCAGCCCTATGCTTAACCCATGGTGCCATCAGAGCTCCTTGTAAAAGAATTACAGGGGATCTTTATTTTCCCCTGTACACTTTTCAATTGTTTATAGACTTACACAATGAACAAATACGACATTAACAATGAGGGGCAAAACCCTGTGGTGGGGAGTCATATGTGTTGTCTATGTCTTATCAAAAGAATGTTGTCTTCTACTTTACAAAGGCCTGCAGTTTACAAATTGGGCCAAATTTTAATCTGAGAGCTGTTTTAAAAAGAGAGCCTGAGAGGAGGGGGATATCCAGGAACTGCTACATCAGAAGCCATTGTAAGACAACTTCCTGTCTCACAGCTGACATTCCTACACTGAAGGGTTTCTTTTTTCCTTCTCCTGCTAGTAGGCAGGATTTCAGGGTAGAACCAGAGTTCACAAAACTAAAAAGTGGTTTTCTTAAGAGAGGAAGAAAGAAGAAAAGTACTAGTTCTCTTCCCTTTATCTTTTCATTAGCAAAATACCTTTATTAGAGTCAAATAATTCTGAAGGTAAGACTTTGTTACCTAGAGCAAGGAAGAACATTTAGCATTATAACAGTTCTCCTGGGATTTCTCCATTGTTTTCTTTATGACTATTGTTAAGAGCTACAAAAAACAAAAAACACCCCACAACCCACCTCCAAGTAGGAAGAACTGTGTCCACTGGATTCCAATGGCCAATAATTGAGGTGTGGGTTTTTGCCTGGATTAGTACAAAGACTCAGCTCTACAAAGCGTGTGCTTCCGGACACTTCTGCCACAGGTTTTAGCTGATATTTATGGTCAGGGAAAGCTGAAATGTTGGAGCCTCAGTTTCCTCTACAACACTTCCAAGAATGGTGGTGGTTATGTGCCGTGGAGTCAGTTTCGACCCATAGCAACCTTAGCGACCCTATACAGGGTTTCCGAGGCTGTAAATCTTTACTGGCGCAGAAAGACTAATCGTTCTCCCATGGAGCAGCTGGTAGTTTCGAACCGCTGATCTTGAGGTTCAAAGCCTGATTCGTAACCACTATGCTACCAGAGCTCCAGAGCTCCTTTAAGCAAGGTGTTAAGGGCTTCCTGCAGAGCTGAGTTGCAGGATCTCTCTTCAGACCAGTTGCCGGTCAGAGTGTGTCAGACTCATGGCGACCCCGTGTGTCAGAGTAGAACTGTGCACCACACAGTTTTTAATGACTGACTTTTCACAGGTAGACTGTCAGGCTTTCCTTCCTGGGACCCTCTGGGAGGACTAGAATCACCACCCATGGTTCTAATCAGGCATCACTTCCACTTGGCAGCGCTAGCTCATTATTAGCAAAGGAGATGGGTCAAGAAACAACTTGGAAACTGGATTAAGAATGGCTTGAGAATGCCAAGAATTCACTCCCTTATTAATCAGAATCACCCTTGATTTTATTTGGTGCTGGGATAAGATTCTTAGAAAGCCTGACTCTAAATACACAAGCTGACACTGGCTTGTTTTCTTATGCTGAATTTGGTGGAAAATCAATATGCTTGCTTAAATACTGTTGAATGACTGACGATGCACGGAGGGAACTGTAATCATTGCAATGAAACAATGAGTGTAAAACCGATGTTCTCCCATGTAAACCATCACTTAATTCACAAAAAAAAATTAAAAAAAAAAAATCCAATCAGCAGTGATTATCAAAGCAAATTATATATATATATATTCTGCTCCCGTAAAGATTTACAGCCTCGGAAACCCTGTACAGGGTCGCTATGGGTCGGAATCGACTTGACGGCACTTAACAACAACAATATATATATTTGCTTATATTTCTCCCTAACCTCATGCCATTAAACATTTAAATCACTTAAACACATGCAATAAAGTGTGGGTAAATGGATCAAATCAGGATTAGAGAACTCGGAAATTCAGAAGCAGAATTGGAAAGATGTAGAGCTAGACAGTTGTTACAAATCGGGCTGTGAACCTTAAGGTCAGCGGTTTGAAACTACCAGCCGCTCCGCGGGAGAAAGATGAGGCTTTCTACTCCTGTAAAGATTTGCACCCTTGGAAATCCTGTACAGGGTCGCTATGGGTCGGAACCGACTCGATGGCACTTTACAACAACAACAACAGACAAGAGTCCTAAATAGGTTTTGTTTTTCTTGATTTGTTTTGTTTAAAGTTTCTGCATATGCTAAAAATAAGCCTGAGGGTTGTTGTTATTTTAATTAACATAAAACTTATCGTTTTAACTTTTAGAAAGATAACAAAAAACTTTTTGTGAATTGAGTGAAGGTTTATAGAGCAGATGATCAGTTTTACATTCACCACATCATACACTTCATCTCCATAACTGCAATCCCCTCTGTGTACCAGCAGTTATCAGCATTTACCTCTATTCATCTTAACTCTTGCATTCCTCCATGTACCTTCCGCTACCTTCATCTTTCCTCTGCAAACCTCCCTCTTGTATACTGCCTGTCCTGTCACTCAAGTTAACATGTGTCTAATCTATAGCGTAGCGGTTAAGAGTTGGACTACTAACCTCAAGGTCAGCAGTTCAGAACTACCAGCCGTTCTGTAAGAGAAAAATGAGGCTTTCTGCTCCTGTAAAGATTTACAGCCTCGGAAACCCCATACAGGGTCACTGTGAGTCGGAACCATCAGCACATCACCACCACTACCACCCTCTAGTCAGTGAATCATTTAAACCATTTTTTAGTGTAAAATTCAGTGGCATTCATTATAGTTACAGTGTAGTACAACCATACCATTACTTGCAAAACTTAACATGAGTCAGAACAGACTTGATGGCAGTGGGTAATAGTAGTGATTATTTTTGTTAAGTGCTGTTGGTAAGTGTTGTTAAGAGTCGGTTCTAAGACAAACGAGCCACAACACGGGAAGATATATGTACACCAATGTTCACAGCAGCACTATTTACAATAGCAAAAAGATGGAGTCAGCCAAAGTGTCCATCAACTGAAGAATGGCTAAACAAACTGTGGTACATACACACAATGGAGTATTATGCTACCTTGAAAAATAACAAGTAAGGTACATGCCACTTCATAACATGGATGAACCTTAAGGACATTATGTTGAGTGAAATTAGTCAGTCACAAAAGGAAAAATACTGCATAGGACCACTAATGTAAAAGACTAGGAAAAAGAACCCATACTAATCCACTAAAGTGGA
>NW_006408523.1:10031482-10057058 GCF_000296735.1 Chrysochloris asiatica | reverse complement strand
GTTCAAACTCACCAGCCACTCCTTAGAAACCCTATACAGGGTCGTTATGAGTCGGAACCAACTCGACGGCACTTAGCAACAACAATAATTAATGAACTGAGCATCTTTCATGTGTTGGCCATTTGCATATCTTCTTTGGAGAGATGTCTTTGCTTATTTTTGTTAGGTTGTTTTCTTTCTGTTGTTAAGTTGTAGGAGTTAAATACTAAAGTTTTATAAACATGTCTGACTTGCAAAAGACTAAGAATTAGAAAATCAAAAAGAACATACTCATCATTTCTCAGTTGAAATAACTGAAGAAAAACGTCAAGCCTCGGCTTGCAATATTGAAGGATTCTACGAGCAAATATTGGAGTCCTGGTGTAGCACAGTAGGATAAGCACTAGACTGCTAACCACAAGGTTGGTGGTTCAAACCTACCAGCCACTCCTCGGAAACCCTATCCTGGGTTGCTATGAGTCGGAATTGACTCAACAGCACTGAACAACAACAATATGGGTAAATATTAATAAACAATGCAAGAAGTAGCAAAAGAAGATGGCAGGAATGCACAGGGTCAATGTACCAAAAATAACTGGTCTGGCATAGGAGGGATGGTAACTAGGGTAATGAAACCATGTATGATAGAATGAATGTAAAACTAATGTTCCCCCATGTAAACTATCACACAATTAAAAAAAAACACACACAAAAAAACTGGTCTATGCTCAACCATTTTAAGTGATGACATAGATGAAGACCTGATGGTCCTGAAGGAAGAAGTCCAAGGTCACTGAAGGCAGTCGCCAAACAACAGGGCTCCAGGAATAGACGGAATATAAACTGAAATGTTTCCAAAGATGCAACCCTGGAAGCGCTCACTCGGGAACGCCAGGAAATCTGGGAAACCATTGCCTCTCCGCTAACCGAAGGAAATTCCAATTTGTTTCCATTCCTCAGAAAGGTGATCACCAGAGAATGAAGAACCTCATTCGGTAGGCTGGTAGCATAGTGGATTATGAGCGGGGCTGCTAACCACAAGGTCAGTAGTTCCAATCTAACAGCTGGTCCGGGGAAGAAAGAAGAGGCTTTCTGCTCCCATAAAGATTTATAGCCCTGGAAACCCTGTACCGGGTCACTATGAGTCAGAACCAAACTTTACTAAACTTTTACTAAAAAAAACCCCACAGCTACTGAGTCAAGTTGTTAAGTGCCATAGAGTCGGTTCAGACTCCTAGTGACTCTGGATAGGGCTTCCGAGGAACAGCTAATGGGTTCGAACCACTGACCTTAGGGTTAGCAAGTCCAGTGCTAATCCTACAGCACCACAACAGGCCTTCATTCTGACTCATAAGGTTTCTGAAGCTGTAAATCTTTAGGGAGGCAGATTGCCTCTTCTTTCTCCCAAGGATCAGCTGATGGGTTCGAACTACCGATCTGTGGGTTAGCAACCCCAGGCTTATGCCACTGCACCACCGGGGATCCTTAAAGTTTTTGCTCATTCAAAATTTTATTTTGCTGACTCAAACAGATAATTTTTAAAATAGCTGCAGCAGTGCATTGACAAGGAACGGATGAAAATTCAATCCGGATTTAGAAAATGTCTTGACACAAGAGTGAGCCTTGCTGACGTCAGCTATATCTTCACTGAAAACAGAGGATACCAGGAAGATGTTTACTTGCGTTTTACTGACTATACAAGGGAATACAAATGTGTGGGTCATAACACACTGTGGAGAACAATGTGAAGAACAGGATTTCCAGAACACTTCACCGTGCTCATGCAGAACCTGCACACAGACCAAGAGGCAGTCGTTTGGACACTACAAGGAGGTAGTGTGTGATTTAAAATCAGGAGAGGTTCACATCAAAGGTGCAGTCTTTTACCATATTTACTGAATCTGTCTGATGAACAAATAATCTGAGAAGGTAGACTATCTGAAGGACAAGTCATCAGCACTGGAGGAAGACTCACTAACATCCTTGTTGAAAGTGAAGAAGACTTCAACATCAAGAAAACAAAAATCCTTACAACTGGACCAATAAGCAATGTCATGACATACAGAGAAAATACAAGGGAATTTCAAAACTTTTGTAGAAAAATGGAATTACAAAATAAAAATAAAATATATGACTTTATCTCTTAACATAAGCTCCATTAAGATCAAGGCACGTTTGTAAGCAATGATACCAATCAACAAGTTATTTAGTCCATCCCTAGGAATTTAACAATAATGTCAATGAGATGGTTTTTACATTAACTGAAGGAAAATACCCCTCAAAAATCCACTGAGCATCATTCTTTCACCCAAGCTTCATCATTTTTTTTTTTCATATTTATTCTTACTTCAATCTTAGCAGAAATCATGTTGCTCAGATGGGGGATCCTTCTTAACCTTCTTAAGTGCCTCAAACTAGGTCCTGTTCAGACGTAATAAAAAATGTTTGAAATCCATGCATAGTTCCTTTTCATAATAAGGAGGGTCAGAGGAAAAGAGGAAGACCCCCAACAAGATGGATGCGTACAGTGAAAACAACAATGGGCTCAAACGTTGGAAACAACTCTGAGGATGGAACAGGACCGGCACTATTTGGTTCTATCGTGCATAGGGTCGCCGTGAATTAACACAACAATTTTGTAACTTAAAACTTTTCTTAGGGAAAAAAATATCTAGGTCAAAGATTACTACTCCTTAAAAAATGAATAATAATCTTTGACCTAGATTTTTTTTCCCCCTAAAAAAAAAACTCTTTAGTAATTTATGTAAAGATCTATAGACATTTATAGTGCTGTGGGTTAATGCACTAGACTGCAAGGCTGGTTTGAACCGAAAGGTCAGTGATTCAAGCTCATCAATTGCTCCCTGGAAACCTGATATGGGGTCACTATGAGTAGGAACTGACTCGATGGCACTTAACAACAACAATAACAATACAAGGTCTTTTACTAATTTGTTTATTTTTCAGAAAATAAGCATTTTTTTAAAGTTTTCATTAAAAATATGCCTTCAGATGTTGGTTGCATAAGTGTGTTTGACACCTTAGAACTATATACTTTTCTGTATACAAGTTAGACTTAAATAAAGAGTTGAAAAGAAAGCACTTATTTTGTAAGTACTCAAGTAAATATTTCCATGAGTCGTAGTACAAATAACACAGAGGGGAAATGTATGTGTGCAGTAAGTAAAAACATAAGGATCTGTTTACGAGTTGGGCTGCTAACCTTAAGGTCAGCAGTTCGAAACGACCAACGGTTCCGTGGGAGAAGGATGAGGCTTTCTGCTCCCGTAAAGATTTACAGTCTCAGAAACCCTATACAGGGTCACTGCATCGGAACCGACTCCACGGCACATCACACCAGCACCAAGAGGTGCAAACATAGCTCATCCAAGTGTGTACCACTATTAATATGGAAACACGCAGCTGACTGCCAAGATAAAAATATTTAAGATCACACTTTAACTCAGAATACAAGAGAACAATTTTAATCGAAATGAAAAGGCAATACAATAGAAAAAGCAGCTGCCACACTAGGGGTTCTCTTTACTCTCACATTAGAATGCTAATGATCTGCTTTATCCAACAGCTACACATGGAGCTCTAGAAGTAATGGAGCAGCCTTGACCTCACATTATTGGGGTTCACAAACTACTTTCCTACCAGAATGCTCCCAGAGTAAACCATTCTCTATCCAGAGTAAGAAAAGTCTGAGTTGGCTGGAAAGGGTGGAGGAGCCGCTGTTTTAAGTTATAAAGTAACATTACACACCAAACTGACTGAATTTTTTCAGGAGTATTAAATATGGTAGCTGAAGCCCTTTCTGCTGGCAATTAACATAAATTCAATGTTGATGGGAACTTTATTGGTGTCACGATCTTTAATTTGACTGTATTTTATTGCACTGGAAACAGCACCGGTTTCATTATTTCTTACACTATAATTATCACTAATGGATTTTACCATAATGAGATCCCACCTGTATTTTGGATTATTTGCTCGACTTGTTTCTTTTTATCACAGCTGAAACACAACTGCACAGAACACCCCAGCTCTGATTACCCCTTTTGTTTGCAAGTGATTTATAGGAGACGATTTTAAGCTCTGCTGTTGGCCTGTAAACCCTTCTGCAATCTCACGCCAGTATTTCCCCAGGACTGCTCCCTTCCCTGCCTTGAAGCCCATCAAGTTCTGTTTGTCAGGGGATAACACTTGGCAGCAGATTTAACGTTGGGTTTTCACAGCAAGCCAGGTCATGTCTTCACTGTCAGCTTCCACTGTGGAAACACTCGGCACCACATTACTCATGATCCTGGGCTTTGTAAAACCACCTCTCAACATAACAATGCTTGCTCCCCACAAGTTAATCCCAGTCTATCCCAAAGTGTCAAGGAAGCCCCCTACAAAATAGCAGGCTTAGTTTCACAAACACATATCACCTGAGAAACGTTAAATTCTATGGTCATAAAACACAAGGGGATTGGAACTGCCATTGGAACGAGGAAAGACAACAGTGTTAGCCTTATCCTGGAGCTGTGATGCCAGCATCATTAGAGTATTTCTAGGAAAGGAAAAGTGGCCAGACCATCCCGATGTGCTCTGAAAAGGAAATCTTCATTTTCCAAGACAGCAGACATAGCTTATTTACATTTTCATGCAACTACGATTTTTAAGCTGAGAGGTGATAAAACACGCATTCAGAAGCGATTTAAGAAGATAATTATATTTTTGCTGACTATATTCCCTCACAAGGAGTCCTGGCTGAGCTGTAGGATAAACACAGAACTGCTAACCGCAGAGTTGGAGGTTCAAACACACCAGCTGTTCCGCGTGAGAAAGATATGGCTTTTTGCTCCTGTAAAGAATTACAGCCTTGGACACTCTACACAGAACGCTGAAAGTCAGATTCAACTCAGTGGCAGTGGTGTGGGTTTGGCAGTTACTCACTGTAGTTTTAGCTGGTGGGACCCCCTAACGGGGACCGTAGTCCTGGTATGGTGCTGTAGGATAATGCATTGGGCCTCAAGGCCAAGTCAGTGGTTCAAACTTACCAGCTGTTTCTTGGAAACCCTAGACAGGGTTGCTGTGTGTCGGAACTGACCCAGGACACTAGCAGCAGCCCCCTAACCAGGAATGTGAATTGCCAAGGAGTTATGGTGTGGCACTGTAGGATAAGCACTGAACCGCAAGATCAGGCAGAATTGCAAGGTCAGTGATTCAAACTCACCAGCCGCTCCTCGAAAACCAACTAGACACCACTTAATAACAACAACAGTACGTAAATGTGTAACTGTGAGTGGAGTACTTATGCATAACTGGTACCTCCGCCATCTAAGTGGCTGAGAAGTTAGATTGTGTGGCCACCATTTCCTCAAGTTTATTTTGTTCTCCAGTGCTTGTCATCTCCCTAACATACTAAGTTCCATCTGTAATAGCATATTACACTACTTTTTAAAACAGCAGGAAAATGTCAGAGAACACCCAGTTCATGTTAATCAAACAACAAAATCAAAAGGACAAGACAAGTGTCTCTTCCCTAAGATAGTTCAGAATATTCTCCAAAGGAAGCTAAGTGTGAAAGGCCCTCTCATCTTCACACAAATAGAACAGAAAATACACACAGCAGAATTTTAGGAGAGTTCAGGAACTTCTGGATCTTTCCCAGAAAGGAAAAGCAGCTAAAGAAACTCGTTCAGAGAGAAAGTAGACCACAGCTCAGCAGTACATTCCAGGGCCTTGGGTCTTTAACCTAGAAACATTTTATGAATAGTAATCAACACAAAGCCTTTAGGTGGCCCAAGAATCCTTGGACGCACCTCTCCTGGAAACTTGCTCTCACTGGGACTGCCATCCCAGGATGCTTGGAGGGGGAGGCACACCCACCTGGTCACATCCTGCATTCACCAGTTCCTGTAGCATTTGTCGGTTTACTTCTGCAGCTGCAGAGGTGCCCGATTCATTAGCGAAAGGCAACAAAGAATATCTGATTTCCCGCAAAGCCTTCTGGTAAGGTCCAAACTTTGGGGTGCCTCTCATCTGCTGCTGCTGCCTGGCAGCATCCTTGCCCCCCAGGACCTTGGCATCCAGGGAAGGGTCATTGTTTGGTCCCACGGGTAACCCTTGAGCAGAAGACTTGGACGGTTGCTTTAAGCCTTCACGAATCTCCTGTAATCGCTGCCTGCTATTTCCAGAATAAGCCGTGGCAGGAAAAGTCTTTGGCCTCATTGTTAATCCAGTTTTCTTTTACTATAAATACAATCTTCTTAAAGTGTTTTACTATTAGTTAAAAAACAAAAAACAAAAAAACAAAAACTGTCAGTATCAGTTCTTTGTAAACATATTTTCAAAGCAACTTCTTTGTGAAATTTTTATTTCCTTCAGTTTTCGTAGTTCCCATAGAAAACCTAAACTTTCCAGAGTCTTCATTTTGAAGATCTGAAGATCTGAAAAAGAAAATAAATGGGAGAAAAATGTTCATTTGTGGCTTTCAGGTAATACTGATACTTTTTCAAAAACAGACTGTGATCTTGGAATGATTCCACTTGAGATGATTAAGAACCAACACACCGCCCGCTAAGAAATGACAACAATACTGCTAAACTCTGGTTAGAGCCCATGAGCCCAAGATGTCTTTTGTTAAAATGCAATCAGCAATAAAGTAAATCTCCACAAGCTGATATCAGTTACAAATAGTCAACTCAAGGCAAGGACAGTAGTATTGAAAAATGACAGCTTGCTTAGAATGCTTCCTCATAATATAATTTCACTTTGAAATCCTATAGCTTGAGTATTCATGGTTAAATTGTGTAGATGAGGTCTTGCATTTCTCACTTGTTTCTATGCACCAATTTCGATTCCCAATCTATTCTGTGGGCCCTTTTCCTTGTTGCTTTGGTAACCTCCTACCTACCTGAAGCTATGGTCCTTCCATCTCTTTGGAAATCTCTCTCTGTAAAACCCTCGCAATCCTCCTGAAGAACACCACAAAACATGATATCAAAAAGTGTCTACATTTCAGTGAACAGCAGTTCCAACACAAGCGTTTTGACACTGACAGCAATGACTACTGCCTAGATTTTCTTACAGGGTAACCATTTCTCAGCAACACAGAAAAGATCTGATAAACATATCTGTGATCACACTAACAGCAAAAGGCTCTGGGTAAAAGTTATACTGGTATAGACCACCTACGATTCCAGCACATAAACTCCACCATTACCTGAACCTAGATGTCATCTTCCCACCCCTCTGCACACAGGATTGACAGGGATGGGCAACTCAGACAATGGCTACCTAAAATGGGGGGCTATAAAGGCACGAAGTGACTGGCTTACAAGTTTTCAAGAGGGAATTTAGTTTCAGAGGGTGTGGGGGAAGGTAGAATCTCCACTGAGTGGTTTTCAACCTGTCCAGATGAGGCTGGTGAAAGGAGATGGGGATAAGACTCTTGTGGTTCAATAGTGAATAACTGCTATCAGGACTGACTGTGATTGCTGCAACTGTGAAGGTAGACATTTTGTAACAAAAGAAGGGGAGTGGCTGATCTTGCAGTCCAGGAGAGGAAGACCCTGGGACCATCAAGGGAGAAGAGCAGGAGCGGAGTGTAGGATCCTATTCAGAGAAGCAGCAACGCCAGAGATGGAGGCAGAGATGATGATGTGGAGAGGTGGAGCGGCTGGGGACTCTGGACTCAGGAGGGCGATGGGCTGTGTGCTGGTGGCCAGGAGGCAGGATTGCAGGGTGTACCCTTTGGTTGTTTGAATGATTGTTTATTCCTGAGTGTTTCGGTGTACATCCAAAAAAACCCACAAAACACAGAGGGAATAGAAGCAAATACTGTTGGATGACTATGCGTGGAGGGGATTGTAACCATTGCAATGAAACAAAGTAAGATAGGATGAGTGTAAAGTTGATGTTCTCCCATGAAAACTATCACTCAATTCACAAGGTATTTTGCAATCGGGAATTATACCTCTTTTCTGAAAACAAACCAACCCAACACTCAACCTGCAGCCAAACTGCTTGCAGCCAAGCTGACAGGAGGCTGTGTCCAGTTCCAGCCATATACTGGCTGTGTAACCTTGGACAAGTAACGGAACCACCCTCGTATCAGCACTCTCATCAGGAAGGAGACAGTGTTTAGCGAGTCATGCAGAGTACTGAGTAAGAGAATGAAGGTAGCTGGTTCAGCAGCCCTTAGGATACAGATGCAGCCTCTAAATTGCAGTTAGCTACTATTCTTGTTGGAGTACTGGTGTGGTGCCAGACTGCAAAGCTGTTTGAACTGCACGGTCAGCGGTTCAAACTCACCAGCTGCTCCTTGGGAAACCTATACAGGGTTGCTATGGGTCGGAACCAACTCGACGGCACTTAACAACAACTATTCTTATTATTATTATTCATATAATACATTGTTATAAGCTAAACTTTAATAGTGGGGGCATGGATAGTCCGGTGGTACAAATCTCACTTTCCTCCCAGTAGACTTGGGGGTTGAAGTCAATGTACCCATTTGTTAGTGGAGGCTTATGTGCTGATATGTTGCTGAACAGGTTTCAGACGAGCTTCCAGACTAAGATGGGCTAGGAAGAAAGGCGACCTATTTCTAAAAATCAGTGGATTTGGAAACCCAGCGGATCACACAAGTCCGATTCCCAACCAGATCATGGGGCTGACACAAGATTGGGCAGTGCTTCCAACCATTGTGCCCAGGGTCGTCATGAACGGGGGGCTGACTCGATGGCACCTCACAACTACAGCAAGCAGTGGGAGCAGCTGTTGGTGCAGGCAAAACTGTAATAAGCATGCTCTGAGCCCTAACTGCTCCTTCCCACTTTCTTGTCCCTTTCCTGGTCCATTCCCTCCTAGCCCACAGAACATCCAATGAGCTGACTCTAATGGATAATCGCTCTTAGCTTTATGAAACACAGAGAAACTGATCCAGAACAAGCACCCTTGAGCTGGCAGATGGAGGAGGGACCTGGCATTTTAGCTTAAGTATGGAATTTTATAATTGCAGAAGGGAACTCGACTCTACAGACTTTTTTTCTGCAGAAAAGTCAAAATGATGTCTCTTACTTCTTAAGCACTTACTATGTGCCAGGCATTGTTCTAAGAGTCTGATGTGAATTAAGTCATAAAGATAGATGGTCTAACCACACGTAATAGTAAGCACTCAGAAATGACATTAAAATTCTTGGGGAAGGGAGAGGAGTGGGGGGCAGTCTTTAAAAGTTTGAAAGGCTCCCTTTCTGACCATAACTGCGAGAAGATTCTACTAGGTAGGTCCAAATCCAGTTCAGAAAGTTTTTCAACGTGAGATTAAGATTTCATATGCAACTGCTGGGAGAGTAAAAGTCAAGGAAACAACTGCCCGACCAGGGGCAGCTGAGCGCCCTCTGTGGCCTGTGCTGGCGGGCAGCTCCCCTTCACGGCTGGTGTAAGGTGAACATACTGAAACCACATGCACATTCAGTGACTTAATGGGGTAAGCAGCTTGTTTTGAAATGCCAAATTTTCTAAAGCTGTAAGTTCACATTCCGACAGAAAAGGAAGATTCTCAAGGAGCAGCCAAGCACATGTGGGGAATTCGAGACAAGACTCGTCTAGAGACGGTTAGCTCTTTGTCAAGAGGAATTCACATACATCCGCTGGTTTCTAAGCTTTGCTTATCTTCTTGCCTTTCCCTGAAAACTTTACGACAGAGGACTATAAGTCAGGGACTTTGAACAACAAAGAATTGATGCAGATATGTGGGAAGATTTTCAGGGTCAAAATGTCCCCATCTCCCCATCTGCCATCATCTACCCACCATCCTTCACTCATCCAGCCCACAGACACACAGATGCAAACATCTATTAAATGCCTACTAAGCCACCGTCACTGCTAAGATGAAATACAACAAAATGTGCCCTTAGGTGAGAGGTGAGTGTGAGGCCAGCAAATAAAGGGCTTCAGAGAATAAGAGATGCCCAAGAGGAAACAAAAAAAATCAAAGGAGAAAGTCTGGAAACATTTCATAGTAGAGATGTTGTTAAGTGCCGTCAAATCAGTTCCGATCCTATATAGAGTTTCTGATGGGCAGCTGGTGAGTTTGAACCACCGACCTTGCATTCAAACTGACCTTGCAGTCCAGCGCATTATCCCACAGCAGCACCACAACAGGACTCCACAATAGAGATTACTACTAAATTTGAATGTTGGGAGGAGCCCTGGTGGTGCAGTAGTTAAGCACTCAGATGCCAAGATTCAGACCCACCAGCTGCTTCATGAAATAAGGATGTTCTAAGGAGCTCTGGTAGCGTAGTGGTTACGAATCGGGCTGCGAACCTTAGGGACAGCAGTTCGAAACTACCAGCTGCTCCGCGGGAGAAAGATGAGGCTTTCTGCTCCCGTAAAGATTTACAGCCTCAGAAACCCTGTACAGGGTCGCTATGGGTGGGAACCAACTCCACGGCACATAACAACAACAACAACAACAGGAGAAAGGTGTGGCTGTCTATGTCCCTAAAGATTAAGGTCTTGGAAACCATGTAGGGCATTTCTACTCTGTCTTACAGCATGGGTCTCTCTAGGAATCAGATTTAACTCGACAGCAACAAGTTTGTTTTGTTTTTGTTTGCTATGGTTGTTTTCTGAGTGTTGGGAAGGATGGCATTCCAGTCAGAGGGAAGAGCATATGCAAAGGAACAGTATATGTGCGCGTGAGGCTCTTCCTGGGGAGTCATGGTGCTGGGAGGCGGTGGAGGTGACAGGGGCTGACTACTCCAGGGTCTCTGAGGTTCTATTAAGAGACTGGGATTCCTACAGAAGGTGGGGAACTACTATCATTGTTGTTGTTAAGTGCTGTTGAGTCAGTTCCAACACATAGTGACCCTGTATAGGGTTTCCTAGGCTGGAGAGCTTAAACTGCCGACCTTGCAGTTCAAACCGACCTTGTAGCCCAATGCATTGACCCACAGCTCCATACCGGAACTGCAGGAACCCTCTGGCTGTATTTACATCAGAGAGTGACATGGCCCAGTCTGTGTGTAGAAAGTTAGGTCTGGAAGTCAAACACAAGATGGGTTGGAAGGGCTAATGGTAACACTCCAGGCAGAATTGATGGCAGCCTGGTTTGGGCTGAAAGATACAGAAGGCGAGTCATCAGCATTTGGGACACTGACACAATCTGCCTGCACCCCCGTGAAGTGGGGCGGTTAGGTAGAGCAACGGGCGTGTCAAGCCCCCTCGCCAAGCCTCATTGCACCATCAAGTCAAACAAGACACAACTACAGACAAGGCGCAAGCTGCTTTTTTCCTCTCCAGAGTTTGGAAAGAGTCTTCAAAGAGCTGAGAAAGTTGCTGGTTAGGGTCAAACAGCACCAGACCACAGGATGCCCTCCCTGCTCACCACACCACCAGAGAGAAGGGGCGTTAGAGGCAGCTGACGTCAGGGACAGAGCCTCAAAGCTGGCTTTGCAATTTGCTCTAAAAAGCGGAAGCTACTGAAATCTTGGAGATCAGTAAAGCTTTCTTTGGGAAAGGTTATGTGCAATCTTTTACAGATAATATTCATTTTCTAAAATACATAAATCTATCATGAAAGCAAGAAATGTTCACAAAGAGAGTGAAGTGCTGTAAACTGCATCCAGATCCAGGAACACAGACAGCATGACAATTCTGTTCCCCTTGCCCCCCAGTCCTCCCAGTCACTGCCAGACTTCTGACACCAGGGATGCGTGTGACCAGTTAAAAACTTCACACATGCAGGATTATCCAGGCTGTATTCTTTGTGTCTGGTGGATTTTGTCCAATGTTATGTTTGGTTATTCATCCATGCGCACTGTCCTACGTCCTTCTATATAGTATCCCATGGTAGGAATAGACCAAAACTTTTTTATCCATTCAGCCACTGGTGGAATGCGGGTTGTTACGGTGTTGTTGCCATTCTGACTTTAATGCCCGAGTGGCCCCCGTGCCAGAACTGTGGAGAACTGAGGAATGGTCAGCTCCAAAATTCTGCTTCACTCAAGTGTGGTTGCGGTGTGATGGATTGCTTTTACATGACCTGTCTAGTCATGGTCTTATAACTCCCACGAAATGATTCGTTGGGACTATGAATGTTAAATTGCTTGTGGCCCACCAAGGGGATTTGACAGTTTGCTAATAATGCAAGTAAGATGCATGGCATCCATGCGGAGCTTGTTGTTGTTGTGAAGTGCCGTTGAATGGGTTCCCTCCCATAGCGACACTGTATGTATAGCGTTTCCAAGGGGCAGCTGGTGAGTTTGAACCACCAACCTTGTAGTTCAAACCAACTGTGAGGTTGAGTGCTTATCCTATGGTACCATACCAGTACTCTCATGCGGAGGTTGTTGTTGTTAAGCGCTGTCGAGTAGATTCTGACCCATAGCTGCCCTGTATAGGGTTTCCAAGGAGCAGCTGGTGAGCTTGAACCGCCAACTTGCAGTTCAAAAGGCTTTGCAATCTGGCACGGTAACCCACAGCACCACACTATGCAAATAAAGTGTATAGGACCTAACTAGGGGATTAGTTGGTTTTGCCATCCCTTAAGGAGTCCTGGTGTGGCGCTGTGGGTTAATGCGCCAGACTGCAAAGCCGTTTGAACTGCAAGGTCAGCAGTTCAAGCTCACCAGCTGCTCCTTGGAAATCCTATACAGGGTCGCTATGGGTTGGAACCGACTCGATGTCACTTCACAACAACAACAAACTTCAGGAGTTCTGGTGTGGCGCTGCGGGTTAATGTGCTGGACTGCAAAGTCGGTTTGAACCACAAGGTCAGTGGTTCAAGCTCACCAGCTGATCCTTGGAAACCCTATACAGGGTCGCTATGGGTTGGAACCGACTTGACATCACTTCACAACAACAATAGAGCCAATCTCAGAGCCGAAGGGGGACCTCACTACCCCCCAAAATAAGCACTAAGAGTAGAAAGCGTCCTTTGGGCCTGGGGTCCCTGCAATGAGAACCTCCCAGACCCAGGAGACAGAGAGAGAGAGAGAGAGAGTGTGTCGTAGGACCGTAGCACCGGAGAGAGTGAGCGGTGGCGAGAAGCTGAGGTGGCAGATGCAGGAGACTGGCAGGAAGACAGTAACATGGTGAGCGTCCTCGCCCACGGAGAGAGCAGGGAATATCTTCAGCAGGAGGCTTCTCATCAGACTGAGGTGTGCTTCTGGGCATTTTTCAGTGGCAAAGAGGTCCGAGGGACTGAGGTCTGAGTGTGGGCACAGAGAAGCTGTCCTGACAAAGAAAACTGTGTCCTGAGTCATTCCTGATCCTGAATTGTAACCTGGTACTTCCCTAATCAGAGTCCTAGTGTGGCTCTGTGGGCTAATGCACCAGACTGCAAAGCCGTTTGAACTGCAAGGTCCATGGTTCAAGCTCACCAGCTGCTCCTTGAAAACCCTATACAGGGTCCCTAGGGTTGCTATGGGTCAGAATTGACTCGAGTGCACTTAACAACAACAACTTCCCAGTCACCCTATAACTGTGAGCATAGTGTGTGAGTTCTGTGTGGCCACTACAACAAATTACTGACCCCAGCAAGAGAGGGAGAAGGTGCTGGGGGAGGGGCAGCTGGTGTCAGAATTGTTAACAAGGTTGGAGGGTAGAAGCATGTCTGACCTCCACCTCACAGCAATGGGCTCTGGGCTGGGTTGTCATCAGATACTGATGCCACACCACTTTTACAGCTGGTGACAATTTTACTAGCAGTTATAAGAAGGGGCTTCAAAAAGTGCATGGAAAAATATAATCCAAAGATAATGGGATTTTCCCAGAAACTTCTGAAGGCCCCTTGTACACATATGGAGTCCTGGTATGTGGTACTGTACAGATTAGCACTGGTCAGCTAACTGCAAGGTCGGCAGTTCAAACCCACCAGTTGCTCCTCAGAAATCCTATATAGGTTTATATATGAGTGGGAACCAGCTCAAAGGCACTCAGTAACGGTACTTAACAACCACCCAACTGTATACATATGATGTTTTTGTGAGAATTAGAAAAGAAACTCCTTCCTCAAGTAAAATGTTTTGGTTATTCTGATACGAACAGTAATAACATGCTATCGTGCCCCATACATTAACTCTTCTCCAGGAGAGCTTTCCAGGTCCATCGGCAGCAGCTCTGATACCACAGCACACGATCCACAAAACACACACACGCAACTCAGGTAATGAGGCAGGAATGTCTGGAATCAAGCGGAAGGTGGAGACTGGCCTCTGAGGAAAGGAAGGAAATAGCCTGAGTACAGGTGACAAACAAGGCATTAGATCACATGGGCTCCCCGGAATGTGTGCATGACCATGTGGGCAAGACCACATGGGGCCCAGTGGCTGTACTGGGGAGGTGGCACCCTCTCTGCTGGTGTCTCTAAGATGGCCGGGGGCCCCAAGTCAGCTGCACATGCTTTCATGGAACTAGCATACATGAGGCAACGCATATCCTCTGAGATATGGGATCCTTGAGCAGTGCACAACCCAAACATCAGGTGGGGTGTGATTCTGGCTTCAGATTCAAAGAGGAGGAGAAAAAAAAAAAAAAAAAAAACCTTAAAGAGAGAAACCAAATCCAGCCCAGGTGAGGCAAAGGCAAACAGGGAAAGATCTTGGGGTGCAAGTAAGAATGAGACTTCCATGGGAATAAGAGGGTTTCAGGGGGCAGGGGATTACAAACAGGGCACGGGCACAGAGGTGGGAGAAGTCAGAGTAGCTGGCTTGGGGGCAGTTAGTGAAGAGCCTGGTGGAGATAAGGCTGTATGTGTGTGGACCAGTTATTTAATGAGCACGTGTTCTACATCAGCTGCATTGTAAACCTTTACCCTGGCCCCGCAAACACCAAAACCAAAAAAAAGGCACTCTCATCAAGTTGCTTATGACTCGGAGCAACCCCGCAGAACAGAACAGAACTGTTCCACAATCTTTACAGAGGTGGGTTTAAACCGCCCACTTGCAATTCGCAGCCCAAAGCTTAACCCACTGTGCCACTTTTTCCACTCCCACCCCTGTATTCCTCTGGGCAGCTCCCTGGTTGACAAGGTCAGGAACCTCAAGGTACAAATGTCCTCAGAGGCTAAGGAACTGATGAGGGGGCTGGGGGTGGAGACAGTCAGACCCTGAGCAGTCTGCACATCCATGACAAGGAGCTGGGGTGTGGCCTCGCAGTGATGGCGACTGAAGGAGGGGTCTGCATTTGCTCACACACTAGTTAACCCTGGACGCTGAACACAGCGGTGAAAGAGATGAAGTATACAATCTACGTGGGACACACACAGTGAGTCAACAAAAAGTGTGAGGGGTAAGGAGAAGATGGCGCACAGGGAAGGGAACACTCAGGGAAGGCTTCAGAGAACCAGGAGAGGAGGCAGAGTCCAAGCTGCCTGAGCGGCACTGGAGGGCAGGGGAGCCCCTCGTGCCCAGCAAGGGCCCTGGGAGGAGACTATAGGATGCAATAGGGCCCATCCACAAGGGACTCGTCAGGGACTCTGTATCACTCAGCTCAGAGTTCAAGCAGACCTTTAGTAACCCAGCCTTTATCTACAGGGAAACACGCAGCCCTAGACGGCTTCAAGTCGCTGCATGGCGTGACCCAGTGTGGGTCTCAGAAAGACCCCGCTGGCTGGGGTTGGGAGGAGGGCTGAGACCAGGGACACAAAACCAGCAGTCCATGCAGTGGCTGAATGGCAGAAAGAAACGAATCTGAGAGGTAGAACCCGTAGGCTTTGGTGTTTGTTAGACAGGAATGGAAAAACGATGCCCAAGTTTCTGGTTTGGAAAGTTGGGTGGATGGTGCCACGAATCCCTGAGCCAGAAAACCTGCACCTTCCAGATGCTGGGGACCATGAGGGGGACAGCCCCAGTGTGTGTGGGGTGGGGTAGTGAGGACAGGCCTAAAGGAAAACTCAGAACAGAGGAGATATAGAATTACATTTCAGTAGCTAGTCCTGGGGAGGCGCTGTGGGCTAATGTGTCAGACTGCAAAGTCGTTTGAACTGCAAGGTTGGTGGTTCAAGCTCACCAGCTGCTCCTTGGAAACCCTATACAGGGTCGCTATGGGTCACAATCAACTCAACAGCACTTGACAACAGGAGCTAGAGGTGGAAGGTTAGGTGCAATTCCCAGCTCTGCGACCTCAGCATGGCACCAGACTTCAAGAAAACCAGCTGCCGTCAGAGTACAACTCTGCTTCATAGGGTCTCCAATGGGGGATTGTTCAAAAGTAGATCACCAAGTCTTTCTTCCAATGTGTCCCTGGGTGGACTTGAACCTACAACCTTTCAGCTAGCAGGAATTCCACTTAACCTCTGGGAGCTTCCATTCCCTTCCCTGTAACTTTACTCTGTCTGATACTGGGTGTGAGAGCACTCTCAGCCTACAATGTAGACATACAGGTTAATTACTATAATTACGAGTAAATGAAGAACTCAAAATAAACCAACCCACTGCCCTGGAGTCAATGCCAACCCAGAGTGACCCTAGAGGACAGACTAGTCTCCAACTCTGTAAATCTTTCTCAGAGCAGATAGCCTCATCCTTTTCTCCCACAGTGTAGTTGCTGGGCTTGAATCTCTGACCATGACGTTTGCAACCTAATGCTTAGTGCACCGTGCCACCAGGGTGCCTCAGAATAAATCGCTGTTGTTGTTGCTGAATGCCATTGAGTCGGTTCTGACTCATAACAGCCCTGTATAGGGTTTCCAAGAACGGCTGGTGGGTTTGAACTGCCAACCTTACAGTTAGCAATCCAGTGTTTATCCTACAGTGTCACACCAGGACTCCTGAATCAATTTGTTGTTGTTACGTGCCGTGGAGTCGGTTCCGACTCATAGCGACCCTGTACAGAGTTTCCCAGGCTGTACATCTTTACGGAGCAGAAAGCCTCCTCTTTCTCCCATGGAACAGCTGGTAGTTTCGAACTGCGGACCCTGAGGTTTGCAGCCTGATCTGTAACCACTATGCTACTGGAGCTCCTTCCAGAATAAATTTAGCAGGTTTTAATCAAATCAACAGATAAAACCCAGGACAAAACCCAGATGGGCTTAGGGGAAAAGGTACCAAAGCGACGGTAGACGCATGCATATCTCGTAATTTAAAAGCTCACTTCTAAGGGCTGCCCTTTTAGTGTTGGAAAACAGTAACCAATGCTTAAAAGTATCTTCCCTTTAAACGACAGACAAGCTCAGAGAGAAAAAGCCTGCTGAAATTGCAAGACTCACTGAACAGAAACTGACCACAACATGATCAGAAACACCTGAGTGAAACCTGGCTCTGTCATTTACTGTCTGTGTGACCCTGGGCAAGTTAATATCACCTAATTCTTCCTTACAACTTTGAAAGTTGGAGGACTGTTCTCTGTGCTAGAAACAGATATTCTCCCAATACAAGCCAATCTGGCTCACTCCTACGCCTAGAGTTCTTAGCTTAAAACTCCCTTCCTTAGAAAGGGCTTCTTGCCCACCCAACCCAACTTAAAGAGCCCTAGAACGCCTGATGTGGCTCTGTAAGATTCGCACAGGACTATGAACTACAAGGTCGGCAGTTCAAACTCACCAGCTGCTCCTTGGAAACCCTGTGCAGGTTCGCTGTGAGTCAGAAGTGACTCGACGGCACTTACAACAAGACTTCACTCTTACTCTTATTGCACACTTAACACAAAGGACAGTGTGTTTCCCTCTTGAATTACCTGAACCATCATGAACCAAACTTAACCAAGACTGAAGCTGTAAATCTTTACCAGAGCACACAGCCTTCTTTTTCCTCCCAAGGACAGGCTGGTGTATTTGAACTGCTGACCTTGTCATTAGCATGCCAGTGCTTAACCCACTGTGCCTTAAGCACTGTGAGAGCAGGAGTACTGTTTGGTGCACCCATTTCTCTCTCCTGGCACACTGGTATAGAGATCCAGGAAGTAAAGGCTGAATGTCACTTACGACACTTTGAGTTTCTGCAATTCTACATTAGGGTAGGAGCCCACCACCAGAGTGGTCAGCTCAAGGCTGTGCACTCAGAAAGCACTGGATAAAGAGCAGCGCTCCTTCCTTGAAGTTTAGGTGAAATGTGTCCTAACAAAACCAACCAAAACTAAACCCTCTGCCAATGAGTAGATTCCAACTCATAAACACCCTTTATAGGGTTTCTAAGCCTATAAGTCTTTCTAGGAGCAGAAAGCCTCATCCATCTCCTTCGGAGTGGCTGGTGGGTTTGAACTCCTGACCTTGAAGTATATCCTAATTATCATAAAATACCACAGAATGGGTCACATCTAGCTAAGTAGTGTTTGAACAATGGTCCCCTTTCCAAACACAGCTACACAAATGCTAAGACGGAGCTTGTAGACTAGGCCGTCAAAGTCCTCTCAGGAGAGGGATGGTCCAGAGTGGACCTCAGCTCTAGAAGTGGTGTGGTCCCCTGTCTTCCCCTCACCACCATAAATACATCATGGATTTTCTCCACTTAAAATAAACAGACCCCAAAAAAACAACCCAGAGGGAATAGAAGCAAATACTGTTGAATGATGGTGCATGGAGGGGATTGTAATCATTGCAATGAGGCGAATTATTCTAGGATGAGTGTAAAGGTGATGTTCTCCCATGTAAACTATCACTCAATTCACAATTTAAAAAAAAAAAAAGTTCACGAAGCCGCTCAAATGAACTGGTGGATGGATAAACCACAATATGGTTTGTCTTTTCAGTGAAGTCTTACCAAGTGATAAAAGGGAACGCTGATGATTCACCCAACATATACACATATCTCAATGATATTTTGCAGACTGCAGGAAACCAGACACAAAAGGAACTTCATATAAGTGAAGTTTGTGCAAAGGAAAGCAGATCCGTAGAGCTCAAAAGCATATCGGTGGGTCCCTGGGGTGGGATACAGGGAAAATGACTTCAGAGGAGTAAAGTGGAACTTTCTGAGGCCAAGGGAATATATTACATCTTTTTTTTCCCTATGTGTCATTGATTTGATTTGATTGTTGGTGGTGAAAACATATACCAGTTCAACAACTTCTGTATTTGCAATTTAGTGACTGATGACCTTCTTCATCAGATTGTCCAACCATCTCACCCTCCCTTTCTGAATTGGTCTTCCCCTTCCCCCCTTCATATAAACTAAGTTTCTATCAAACCTTTTGAGTTTCTGTTGCCCTTTTGATCTTGAAAGAACCCAATGTTCAAGGCAGACATTATTTACTAGTTAAGCTAAACTATTGTTTGGTTTTAAGAAGTCTTTAGGGGTTATTTTTGGTTTAAAATTTAAAAATGATCTCAGGGCAGTAGTTTTGGAGGTTCATCCAGCTTCCATGACTCCAGAAAGCCTGGAATTCATGAGAATTTGAAATTCTGTTCTACATTTTCTCCTTTTTGATCAAATTGTTCAGTAATGGTCTCTAGGCACCATCCAGTTCTTCTGGTCTTCTGGTAGAGGGAGCAGCTGTTCATAGACGCAATTAGAAACATACTACATCTTGGTTGGAGTGAAGCTCACACACATTTGCACATTTGTTAACACTCATTAAGCCGTACATTTAAATAAATAAATAAATAAACAGAGGTTGCATTTTAAAGTTTGGTTTGAAGACAGTTGGTTTCAAGGCCAAATTACAAACTTCTGGAAGAATTTATCATGGGAATACCCACGGGTCAAATACCAATGGTAACTAGACATAAGGTACTTTGACACTCGATTTTTATCATTTTAATAAGACCAATATATGAGAAACTATAGTTCATCAAGAATTTTATAAATATGACCCTAAGTCCTGGTGGGTGTAAACTTACAGTAATTTTTGTTGTTGTTAAGTGCCGTCAAGTCGGATTTGACCCATAGCTAGAGACCCTGAACAGGGTTTCCGAGGCTGTAAATCTTTACGGGAGCAAAAAGCCTCATCTTTCTACCGCAGAGCAGCTGGTAGTTTCGAACTGCTGACCTTGCAGTTCGCAGCCCGATTCGTAACCACTATGCTACCAGAGCTCCTTTAAACTTACAGTAATAAGGGTCTCAAAAAAAGTAGCTCTGGTAGTAGCGCAGTGGTTACAAATCAGACTGCGAACCTCAAGGTCAGCAGTTCAAAACTCCCAGCTGTTCTGTGGGAGAAAAATGAGGCTTTCTGCTCCGGTAAAGATTTACAGCCTCGGAAACCCTGTGCAGGGTCGCTACGCGTCAGAACTGACTCCACGGCACATAATCACCACCACCACCACCAAGAAAAGTAATTTAATTTTTGAAATTATTTTGGCATCACCAATTTCAATATAAATATAAAAGTAACTACAAGACACTGGGATTTAAAAATTGTATCACAACTCACAAAACAAATATACCTCATCTCCAAATACTGGCCCATGTCTAGGAGCCCTTGGTTCCTATGAGTTAGAAATTGGGCGGCTAACCTCAATTTTAAAACTAGCAGTTCAAACCCACCAGCCACTCCACGGAAGAAAGATGAGGCTGTCTGTTCCTGGAAAGATTCAGTCTGGGAAACCCTACATAGGATTACTGTGGATAGGAATAGATCCCATGGCAGTGACTTGGTTTGGGTTTTGATTAGTATAGACGACTCATGTGAAAACTTAAGGTGAGAGCAATTCTTTAAGCATCTCTTTCATTCAGTCTTTGTTGTTGTTATTAAGTGCCATCAAGTCGGTTCCGACCCATAGCCACCCTGTATAGGGTTTCCAAGGAGCAGTTGGTGAGCCTGAACCATAAACGTTGTGGTTCACACTGACTTTGCAGTTCAGTGCATTAACCGACACCACACCTTGACTCCAAATTCCAATCCTTAATCCAGTCCCAGAAAATGCTATCAGATGTCCAAGAATTTGTATTCTAATTTCTCCAGATGTCCTTCAGAAACTCACACAAAACACCAATCAAAGGACCAACCAACCTGGTGTCATGCAGGATCCGCATGACAATGCCATATACAGGAATTTTAAAAATCATTATTTCTTGGACCTAAAACACTCCAGGTCTTATTGAAATCATACCTCTACTATACCTGAGAAGCTGAAACTCAGTCAAGGAAAGGAGCCAGGACTGTAGCCAGACGCTGAAGGTCAGACTCAGAAAGCACAGCAATGAGACACAGCTCCAGATTGTTCAGTCAGCAAACCACACAATGGAGACTGCCCTGTCACATGGAGGATCTGAGGATACCAGTGATTACAGGCCTCTGGGCATCCAGGAAAACTTACTTCATTAAAAAACAAAGGAAAGAAAAATCCCTCTCCAATAAATAGTGTAACCCCCAAAATTCAACCTGTTTAAAGTACCCTATGTGGAGTCCAGGTGTGGTGCCGCGAGCTAATGCGCTGGACCTTAAGGTCAGCGGTTCAAGCTCATCAGCCGCTTCTCGGAAACCCTATCCAGTGTTGCTATGAGTCGGAATCAACTCGACGGCACTTAACAACAACAACAACGTGTTCCTATGGAGTTCTGGTTTGGCGCTGCGGGTTAACGCGCAGTACTGCAAAGTTGGCTTGAATCATGAAGTCCGCAGTTGAAATTCACCAATGACTCATCGGAAACCCTATGCAGGGTCGCGAAGAGTCCGAACCAACTCGACGGCACTTAACAACAATATGTACCTAAAGCTGGGCTGGTCATTAAGTGGTTTCACTTAGGCAGGGCAGACGCTCACTTCCAAATAAGCTTACAATCCGCCGCGCCCCCACCCCCAATCTACGTTCTGTTAGGTAGTTCAGTGCATACTATCCAGGCGCTATTTGAGGGGACTTCAACAAGTCCAAGGACAAATGGAATTTTATTTGTACACAATATGAATCATGGCCAGAAGAGTATATAATCCAGATATTCAAACTAAGTGACCAGGATGTCGATAAATGTCAGTTCTTTCTGTCATTTCTGGTTAAAAAACAAAACAGTAAGCAATGGAAAAGGATGGACTCATTGTATTGAATTCCATACCCCAAAGGGGTTTTTCATCTGTAAGCCTTGCTTTCTCCCACCTACCCCACTTCAAGTCTCAGCTATGTCCTACTAGGGTGTTAAGACCCCACAGTCTATTTGAGAATCGCAGCTGGAGGCAGAGGGAAAACTGCCCAGAGAATCCCAGGCCAGGGGTCTATTCAGACTAGGAGCAGGGAGTTCCACCAACATTGGAAAGGCGAACGTGCTATGATTTGGTGGAGGAAGTGTGAAGCTATTCTTGGAGTTGGGAACTTCCTGTGAAAAGGCTTACACATGAGAAGAAAGATGAACAGCAGACAATGTTAGAGGGCCAAGTGCTGCCGGGTACATTTATTGAAAAAACAGGCACGAAGCTAGTGAGGTAGGATGGTGTGAATGAGTGACAGGATTTACATTCCCTAGCATTCCTACCGAGAAAACAGCTGGAGGCAATGAGGCCTCATATTCCAGACAGGCCCAACCCTCCAAACCAAACCACTGTCCCCTACAGTCAATTTCAACTCACACAGATCCAGGAGGACAGAGTAGAGCAGCCCTATAGTGTTTCCAGGGCTGCACATCTTTATAGAAATGGAGGGTCACGTCTTTCTCCTGTGGAGCAGCTGGTGAGTTCCAACCACGGACTTTTGGGCTAGCAGCCAGGTTAGCAGCCAAGCACTTTAACCACTGTAGCACCAGGACTCCTAAACACAAGTCATTCAAATTCCAATTTACATTCTTAACTTAGCTGGGGGCTAGGAGATCTGTATTATGCCTCAGTATCTTACCTTGTGTTAATAAATACAATTCACTGCTACCCAACAGAATTTTCAATTTTTGCCAGAAAAAAATTCTGTGTATGTCAAATAATGGCATATGAACAAAAAGAGTATTCTCTTTCAATTCTATTTAACTTTAAAAACCCTTCATATCTAAGCTGACAAGCTCTAGATGGTAACCAACCAAGGTCATCATATTGTAAATGACACACACATTTAGCATGAACTGTGGTGGCTCTATAGGATAAACTCTGGACTATGAACCACAAAAGGTGCTCTGGTAGTGTAGTGGTTACGAATCGGGCTGCGAACCGCAAGATCAGCAGTTCGAAACTAACAGCCGCTCCGCGGGAGAAAGATGAGGCTTTCTGCTCCCATAAAGATTTACAGCCTCGGAAACCCTGTTCAGGGCCCCTATGGGTCGGAACCGACTCGATGGCACTTAACAACAACAACAACCACAAGGTCAGCGGGTAGAGCCCACCAGCTGCTCCTAGGGAAAAGGATGAAAAGATTCATGCCTCAGAAACCCTATACAGGGTCACGATGAATGGGAACCAATTAGGCAACACTTAATAACAACAGCAAAGCAATGCCAAATGTCCACTCTCACTTTAGCATCATAACCAACACCTTTATTTTCAAATATCTTGTTTTACTTGCAAAATGACTTTATAAATCAAATAATCTTAAAAGTACTTAAAAATAATCATTATAAGTGACACCGGGGTCCTGGTGTGGAACTGTAGGATAAGCACTGGACTGTAAGGGTGGTTTGAATCGCAAGGTGAGCAGTTCAAACTCACCAGCTGTTCCCCTGAAACCCTATAAAGGGTCGCTATGAGTCTGGTAGTGTAGTGGTTACGAATCGGGCTGCGAACCGCAAGGTCAGCAGTTCGAAATTACCAGCTGTTCCGCAGGAGAAAGATGAGGTTTTCTGCTCCCGTAAAGATTAACAACCTTGGAAACCCTATACAAGGGTCACTATGAGTCGGAACCGACTCCACGGCACATAACAACAACAATAAATGAATCAAAACCTACTTGATTCATCATCAGTTTTTTCAGGGAGAAAAGCATTTAAAAAAAAAAAAAAAAGGAAGGAGACAGAGAATGGAAATCCAATCTTTTCATTTTGTAGATCCTTTTTTTGAAGATTTAAAGTGAAGACAAAATAAATTTATCCTCTGTATTTTTAATAAGGTATATACTAGTGAACACATTACACACTATTGTAACTGTGAAATACAATATAAAAGCAGCTTTTCAAAAATTGAGTGGATCTGGTTTTTCCAACACAACTCTGAACACTCCAACACCATTCTCTAAGCTTCTCCAAATCCTATTCCACTTCCTGTGTGTTTATGGTGAATTTATCAGCTTCCTGTCCCCGCTTCAATGGAACTTAGGAGCCCAGAGTTGGCTATTTACAATTCAGCATTTAAAATAACAAGGCATCTTATTGTAAAAGCATTCCCCTCCCACCAAAGAAAAGTCCCTCCCACCAACCCTGTGATTTGCTAAGAAATATGTACAGCTCCGATTTACACGTAAATCAAAACCCTTTCAAACTAGGTGAACAGACTAGAAGAATCTCTTACCGTTTTAAAATAATCTGACTCTAATACTTCACCTTAATTTTCTATGGCATCTTCCACTCAAATGCCATCTCAAAATTGCTTCACGTATTGAGATTTATTAAATGCTAAGCAGTGTGATTTACAAGGAATGCTGCCGTATTAGAGTACTGGGTAATGAAATTGTATGAGGCTGACCATCCTATCTTATTAATGACTGCTAATTTAAAATAGACTTTTAAAAAAGTCTCTGCAGTCTTATTTTGGAAGATTGGTCTGTTACAACCTAATTACGACAATCCCTAAAGAAAAAAAATTTAAATACAAAGCAGCTTAGACTCTAGATTTATCACTCAAAAATGGGACCCACCATGCTGAAATTTACACAAATTAAACTAAATTGAACAAGATCTATTAGCACAAACTGTCTTAATAATAAGCTACAAATTACTTTGTCCATTATTAAAGGAAGGGCCCCCTCATCGAGTAAATTAAAATTATAAGCAGAACACCTGTACTAAGATCACACACACTTTGTGGCTTTCCATTCATATTTCAGAAGAATCCAAGTGCTAGTAAAATGTGCGTAAACTTGTCTAAAAAGTGTACCTATGTGCTGAGCAAATACGTTGTGAAGCGAGCCAGCTGTCTTGCTGTTCATTTTAATTTCTAACTGCCAAATATATATACACTCTCTGACTCAATGATTCAGGATAAATCATTTGAAAAATCCTAGACAACTAGTATATTATTATACTCTCACTTACCCTAGAGAAATGTGAAAGGTTCTTGTTGTTTTTTAATTTTCTGTAAATATGCAAATACAGGGTCTCAAGAACCATCCCCTGCCTTATTTCTCCTAGCTATATTTTTGGGCTGCTTTTGATCACCAACCCGGGTCCCAAGCGCCAAGAGGTGTGCGAGATTCGACTGAAGGATCAGCCTTCGCCCGCCCTAGGCACACGGGCGACTCAGTCAACAGACGGAGCTCTGCTCCGGCGAGACACTCGGGCCCAGCCCCGCGGTCCCGGACCTCATCCCCAAGAGAGATGCTTTTCCTGAAGTTTCCAGTCAAGCAGGCGAAAGGAGACTGGAAAAAACTAGGACTCACAGCAAGCCCGCATCTCCAGAGCGTGGCCCGGGAGCTAGCTGACTGCCTGCCATGTGAGATTGCAACAGAAAAGACGAGTCCCAGAAAAGTCGGCTCCGTCGGGATGCAGGGGGGAAAGGCATGTTATGCAACTGCCACCACTTTCACCGCCCGAAAGTGCTTCCGAAACTCTGACCGGGTCCGGCGAACCGGAGGCGCCGGCCGCGACAACCCCAGAGC
>NW_006408523.1:10027884-10030935 GCF_000296735.1 Chrysochloris asiatica | reverse complement strand
CATTCGCTACATTGTTGGCATTCCACGGGCGTCACGTGAGCCGCCGCCCGCGTCACTCCAGGCCGCATCCCAACCGGGCGGGGCCTGGCTGGGCGCGCTCGGACCGACTGACCGACCGACGGCCGCCCGCGCCCTTCCTGCCCCCGCCCGGCCGCCCGCCAGCCGGGCCCTCCACTGCTGAGGGTTCGCAGTCGCTCACTGCCGGGAAAGCCGCCCTCTTGGCTCCTCAAGCCTTGCGAAGAAAGTGTGTTAACAGGCCTGAAGGAGTCGCCGAGGGAGCGAGGAGGCGCCAGCCCCTCAGACCCGGGCAGGAAGGGACCGAGAGCTGTTAGGACCCGGGACCCGAGGACTCGAGGAGGCCTGCCGCCTGCTAGACCGACCGATCACTCCCCGAGCTGTTACGTTCTGTTGGTGGGACGTTGTTTACGGCGCTCAGAGCAGCGCGGTGACATTCACCAGCAAGTGTGAGGCGGGGTGCGCTCTGGGACCGTTCGGGCTGTGGGTTTGGGACAGGACACATTCAGAGTTGCGCCTAGGCGCTGCTGGAAGTCAGATCCGGAATCCATTTCTGGCGCTCCTTCTTCTAGCACAACGTCCCACCACGCAGTGACAGTAAGTAATGGTGAGGGTTAATCTACTTTTAAAAGGCAGCCCAGTTTCCTCTGTAATAAACTCTTGTGAGGTTTTTACATCTTTATTCCGGAGACATGGTAATGAAGGACTATTTTAACATCCTCAGGAACCTTCAGACCCTTGTCCTCCTTCCTTCCAGTTTTCGTTTCTCTAATCTCATCCGACTTTCAGGCCCTACTTCTGCCATAGCTCTTCATACCGTCCTCCTGGTTTGTCTCCTTGAGTTCTGATTTGTTCAAACAATTATCATGAATTTCATTTTTAATCTCATGTTAAAACTTTATCCACGTTTCTTGTCCAGTATTGGGAACAGAATACAACTCCAGTGTAACTGGACTTGTGTTCACCAAGAGCATGATTTGCCTTTTCACTCGAACCCTGACCTTACATGCCCATCTCAACCGCAAGCCACACGATTGGCTGCCAGTCTCCCACAGTCTCCTGCTCTGTTTTCAGAGATATAAACATTATTTAATAAAAAATTTTAAAAACAAACTTTTGTCGATTTAAATATAACTGTCGTCTGCATGTAAACTATGTCATAATATTTACAGTGACCCTTGCAGCATTGTTTGCAATAGTGAGCAATAAGGAACGAGGCAAATGCCCAACAATATGGGAGTTGGAAAATAAAAGGTGAGTATTTAAATCATAGAATATATATGAATACAGTAGCTAAGTGAATGGACTAGCCCTATTTTGTCAAAGGATAAATGCAAAACCAATGGGAAACTAAACAAAAACAAATTGCAGAAGTATTCAGTGATAACTTATGTAGAAATAAAAAATTCCACAGAGCCTGCTCTGTGCATATAATACTTATACTTTACATGAGTTTCCACACAGGACTGCAAGAGTATACACCGAATTCATAACAGGTACTTTCTATGCTGGTATGGAGCTGCAGGAGAATGCACTGGACCTCCAGGTCAGTTGGATCACAAGGTTGGCAGTTCAAACTTAGCAGCTGCTTCTCAGAAACCCTATGCAGGGTCACTATGAGCTGATACCAACTCAATAGCACTTAACCACAACAATATTTTCTATGCTGAGGGAAGAAGGAAAGTGGAACGAGGGAGAGAAAAAGGGACTTAAACTTTGTCTGCAATTCTTTATATTTTTTATTTTAAAATATAAAGCGAAATTGGAAAACCCTTAAAAATTGATTCCGGGGGTAGATTCACTTGATGTGATGTGTGCTATACAGGTATGCCTCAGATACTGCAGGTGCCGTTCCAGACCACTACAATAAAGGAAAATATAACAAGTGAGTCAAGTCAGCTTGATTTTCTATAGCCATCACTTGATCCATACTTCAGTGAACCAACCCAAAAAACTTTTATATCCTTTTCTAACCTACCCAGCTAAGACATTGTGCTTATTTTATCAATAAACTCTGCTCCAACTATGTGTTCCTTGTACCATTCATTATTCCATACCCTTAGTAGCCATTCCCACACAAGTACCCAGGTTTCTGTTAATAAATATACGAAAAGTCAAGAAATTAGAATAAACCATACCCCCACCACTCATCTGTCAGTTTGTTGTGCTGTGGTGGCTTGTGTGTTGTTGTGATGCTCGAAACTCTGCTACCGGTATTTTAAATATCAGCAGTGTTACCTATAGTGGACAGGTTTCAACAGAACTTCCAGACTAGGAAGAAGGAATCGACTGTCCACCTCTGAGGGAATAGCTACTGGAAAACATACATATAGCAGCACAACGTTTTCTGATAGAGTTCCAGAAGATGAGCCCCTCAGGTTGGAAGAGATGTTGCCTCAACTCATTAAGAGTTGACCTTAATGACGGGCATGGAGCAAAGCTTTTGAGACCTTTATTTGCTGATGGGCCAAGATTTAAAATGGGAAGAAACGGCTGCAAACATCCATTAATAATTTGGAAGTTGTCAAAAATGAAATGCATCAACAGAAGTATCCTAGATGTTAGCAGAAATGGACTGGCATTGGCCATTCTGAATTGAACAATCATGGTTTACTATTCCAGGAATGACAAATTGAAAAGAAATGGCATTGTATTCAGAAGCCCTGGAGGAGCAGTGGGATAAGCACTTGACTACTAATTGCAAGGTTAACACTTTAAACCCACCATTCTCTCCATGGGAGAAAGATGAGGCTATCCAGTCCCATAAAGATTTACAATCTCAGAAGCCCGACAAAGAGTTGCTATGAACACTATGACAGTGGGTTAGTTTGGGGGCGTCACATTCATCATCAAATAGAACATTTCAAGATCCATGTTTAAGTGCAATGCTTTCTGTGATCCGATTATATCTCTATGCTTATAAAGAAAGCCAATTAATACAACTATAATTCACATTTATGCACCAACCACTGAAGTCAATGATCAAGATACTGAAGAATTCTACCAACTTCTTCAGTCTGAAATTGATTTAAAAAA
>NW_006408523.1:10024948-10026639 GCF_000296735.1 Chrysochloris asiatica | reverse complement strand
ATTTCTCAAACTGAAAGAATTGAAGAAAAAATTCAAGCCTTAACTTGAAATATTGAAGGATTCTACGGACAAAATGCTTCCTGGTGTGGTACTGTGGGTTAATGTGCTGGACTTCAAAGTTGGTTTGAAACACAAGGTCAGCGGTTCACGCTCACCAGCCGCTCCTCAGAAACCCTATGCAGGGTCGTAGGGGTCAGAACTGACTCTATAGCACCACCACCACCACCAACAGTAGACAAAATATTGAATGATGCAGAAAGCATTAAAAGGAGATAGAAGGTACAGAGTTACCATACCAAAAAGAATTAGTGAATGTTCAGTCATTTTAAGAGGTAGTACATAATCAAGAATCAATGCTATGGACAGAAGAAATCCAAGTTGCACCGAAGGTATTATTAAAAAAATGAAGCTCCCAGAGTTGACAGAACACCAATTGAAATGTTTCCCAATGCAACACTGGAAGTACTCACTACTCTACGCCAAGACTTGTGGAACACAGCTACGTGGCCAACCAATTGAAAGAGATCCATAAATTTGGGCCTGTTTCAAAGAAAGGTGACTCAACAGAATGTGGAAATTACCAAACAATATCATTAATATCACATGCAAGTAAATTTTGCTGAAGATAATTAAAAAATGGTTGCCACCGTACATCAGCAGGGAGCTGCCAGAAATGCATGCTGAATTCAGAAGAGGACATGAAATGAGGGATATAATGATATCTACCTGACGTCTGATGGAGCTTGGCTGAAAGCAGAGAATACTAGAAGGATATTTACTTGTGTTTTATTAACTATACAAAAGCATTCAACTGTGTGTATCATAACAAACTACGGATAACATTGTGAAGAATAGGAATTCCAGAGCCCTTAATTGTGCTTTTATGGAACCTGAACAGAGACCAAGAGGCAGTCATGAGAAAGCAAGGAGATACTGAATGGTTTAAAATCAGGAATGGTGTGCATCAGGGTTGTATCCTTTCAAATATTTATTCAATCTGCATGCTGAGCAAATAATCTTAGAACTGGACTATATGAAGAAGAATACAGCATCAGGATTGGAAGAAGGCTCATTAATAACCTGTGATATGCAGATGACACAATCTTGTTTGCTGAAAGTGGACTTTGAAAGGACATGAAGTACTTACTAATGAAGATAAAAGATTATGACCTTCAGTATGGATTACAACTCATTGTAAAGAAAACAGAAACCCTCACAACTGAACCAATAAACATTATGATAAATGGAGAAAAGAATGAAGTTGCCAAAGATTTCCTTTTACTTGGATCGACAATCAACGCCAATGGGTATTGTTGTTGTTAGGTGCCATGGAGTTGGTACCAACTCACAGTGACCTTACGCACAGCAGAACGAAACACTGCCTGATCCTGGGCCAACCTCACCATTGTTGCCACGCTTGAGCCCCCAATGGGTGTTGTTGTTGTTAAGTGCCGTCGAGTCAGTTCCGACCCATAGCAACCCTGTACAGTGTTTCTGAGGCTTTGAAATTAAACTATCAAATATGTTTCTGCTTATTATTTTTTGTTGTGTTAGGTGCTATCAAGTTGGTACTGACTCATAGCAACCCAACGTACAACAGAACAAAACACTGGCGGGTCCTGAGCCAACCTCACAATCGTTACTACGTTTGAGTCCATCCCTACTAACACTGTGCAGATCTAATCTCGGGG
>NW_006408523.1:10017879-10024848 GCF_000296735.1 Chrysochloris asiatica | reverse complement strand
CTTTAACAAACATAATATCCTTCTCTTGGGACTGGTCCCTCTTGACAATATGTCCGAAGTATGAGAGACGAAGTCTGGCCATCCTAGCTTCCATGGACCACTCTGGCTGTACGTCATTCAACATAGATTGGTTTGTTCTTTTGGCAGTCAGTGGTACTTTCAATATTATTATTTAGCAGTTGCTTTTAAGACCAGGTAGAGTTGTGTGCTTCATCTACCAGATTTAGAAGGTCAGGTCTGTAATCTTCACATGTGCCATAAATGGGTTTCTGATAAAGCCAGGATGATATTATGACAAAGTGATTTCACATACAGAGGTGGAAGACAGCCAGTGAGAAAAAGACCTTCAGATTTCAGAAAGCAAAGTCAGACAGCACTCACTGCAAATTCTATTTGATAGCTGGAAACCCCCAGCCAAGAAGAATTTCTGGGGTTGAGGTTGGAACTCCAAAAATGCCCCAGAGATAATACAGCTTCCAAAGGAAAGAGGTAGGAGGAAGAACTGATGTTTGAGGTAAAGATACTTGGGAGGGGAAAAGGGCAGAAGCAGACAAGAGGAAAGCTTGGCATTTAAGGCATTCAGAGAATGGATTTCGAAAGTGCTAAGAGAAACAGGGATGGGAAGTAAACATAAATATTGGGCAGACCTGACTTAGCCTGTGATTAAGGAAGGCAATATAAAATAGTTGTGAGCAGTGTTGTCAAATTAATAGGTGGGGAAGAAAGGAGCTCAAACAAACAAACAAACCATTTGGGAGATCTCACAAGAGATGGAAGATGAATTTAAACTCAAGCAGCTGATAGTAGGTGGGAAGCATTCATGAAAGAAAATAATGGAGCATGGAGTCTTGGTGTCGGGCTGCGGGCTAATGCACTGGACTGCAAGGTCACCAGTTGAAGCTTGCAAGCCGCTCCTCAGAAACCCTATGGAGGGTTGCTATGAATCGGGACCAACTCGACGACACTGAACAACAACAGGATGAACTGCAAGGTCGGCAGTTCAAACTCACCAGCTACTCCTTGGAAACCTTGTACAGGATCACTACAAGTGGAAACTGACTCAGTGGCACTTAAACAACACACTATAAAATAACTTCCAAGAAAAACAAGATCTTGGGTTTACTTTGCACAACTTACCTCTCTTCCCTGGTATTTTGATTAAACATGAATTTTTGATGTCTACATAAGTAATGTAGACCCCAACGGAGCTCTGGTAGCGTAGTGGTTATGAATTGGGCTGCTAATCTCACGGTCAGCAGTTTGAAACTACCAGCTGTTCCGCGGGAGAAAGATGAGGCTTTCTGCTCCTGTAAAGATTTACAGCCTCGGAAACCCTGTACGGGGTTTTCATTTCTATATCATATTTTCATTTCCATCCTTCTCACTGCTTACTAGACCTTTCTATTTGGATGTATTGACAATCATTCAAAGTCAAAATGATCAAAAATGGAAGTTGTATATGAAAAGGCCTCAAAAAGTTCATGGAAAAATGAAAACTAAAAGATAATGGAATTTTTCCAAGAACTTCTTAAGCCCCTTCATGTTTATTTAACAAATACATATCTGTTCAACACATAGGTCTTGGCCACCTAAATGCCCTAGGTAGGCACTTGGAATAAAATAGTAAAAATCAACATCATCATGAAACTTTAGAAGCCTGGAGATATGTGTGTAAATAATAATCAAATGCTACAAACTAGGGGAAAATTTGAATTGTGGTTAATGGTACAGGGGAAATAGAGTAAGACAAAAAGCATTGCTATGAAATCACAGTAACCTTCACTAAACAAAAATATCAAAATGTGAAGTCATTGTTTCTCAACTATCTTCCATCTAGGTCTTTACACTTCTGAAGTTCTGAGTTTCCATCTCTCTAACCCTTACCCAGTCCTGGTGTGGCCCTGTGGGATCAGCACTGAGCTTCAGACCACAAGCTTGGCAGTTCAAACCTATCAGCTGCTTCTTGTAAAAAGCTATGCAGGGTCACTATGAGTCAGAACTGACTTAATGGCACTTAACAACAACAACAACAACCCTTCCCCAAATAAATCTGTGCTCTTCGATTACCACCCATCAAAATGGCAGTTTAGACATCCTTGAAGGACTCACACTGTGTTCCTTTTCAATATTCTTTGAGTTTGGGGAACAAAATGAAGTCTGGAAGTACAAGATCAAGACTGTAGGGGTAGACAGGATAAAGCCAATGGAATCCTTATGGGATATTGCTACGCTTGAATAAGCAGATGCATTGTCGTGATAGGAAAAAAAAATTTTTTTCTTGTGACAACTTTCCTGGCCTTTTTCTTACCAATGTACTTTTTCAATTTTCTGAAAACTTCTTCACAATAAGCCACCGTGATAGTCCTGTGTCCTTTGAAAAAACTGTCAAGATATTCATTTGGAATTCCAAAAAGCAGACTCCATAACCTTCTCAGTTAATCCCTCCATCTTGAATGTAACTGGTCCAGCAGATCCTTTCAGAGTCACTGTTTTGATTGGATGTGGTTTTGGGAGGTATGCTAATGAGACTAAGACAGGTTCCTGTGAGAACTTGTCTGCAGCCATCCACTGAGCACACATATGTTTATCGTGTTATGTTTGCAATAAACCTATGCATATATGAATTGGAACCCCAGTAATAATACTTCTTTAGGAGCTCTGGTAGCGTAGTGGTTACGAATCGGGCTGCGAACCGCTACATCAGCAGTTCAAAACTACCAGCTGTTCCGCGGGGGAAAGATGAGGCTTTCTGCTCCCATAAAGATTTACAGCCTCGGAAACCCTGTGCAGGGTCGCTATGAGTCAGAACCAACTCCACGGCACATAACAACAACAACTTACTCATGCATATAGTCCCATAAGAACCTATCAGAGGGAGAGACATTTCTGTGAGGAAGTAGTGTATCTGAGATCTGAAAGATGAGAAGAAACTAACAAGATGAAGAGGCAGAAACGTATTTCCAGAGAAAGAACCACGCTTGAAAAGGCTTTGTAGGGGTGGGAACTTGATGTAGACATTAGAAGAGATCACTGGTAACGTAGTGGTTACAAGTCAGGCTGCTAACCTCAAGGTCAGCAGTTCGAAACTACCAGAAAGATGAGGCTTCGTGCTCCCGAAAAGATTTACAGTCTCAGAAACCCTATACAGGGTGGCTATGAGTTGGAACTGACTCCACGGCACATAACCACCACCAGCACTACTGTGACTGCAATTCAGGATGAATGGATAAGAGATGGCAAACAGAAAGGAGAGGTGGTGGAAAGAGGCCAGCTATCCAGGGCTCGTGGGCCATTTGAAGGATTTTAAATTTTATATTCAGAACAATGGGAAAGCATTAAAAGGTTCCAAGTGGAGAAGCTTGATCAGAGCACAGCGGCTGCTGTGTAAAATGCAGGTGGGAGGTGAGAGGACGAAGTGAAAACTGGGGGATCGGAATATTGGAGTCACTGAGTAGAGAAGTAATGCCAGGTGGGATCAGGGCAGTGGCACTGGAGAGGGAGAAAAGTGGATGAAATGGAAACATGAAGATGGTTATTAAAATAATAATAATAACAGGTCCTAATAATAGGTGGGTTCTGTGGGCCAAAGGAGCAGGAGATGACCCCTGGGTTTCGACCTTCTTTAAGTGGAGAGCAATCATAACCAGACTGAGATCATAGTTTGTATTTAGTAGTGTTTTAGTCTGGGTTCTCTAAAGGAGCAAAACCAGTGAAACATAGATATAAGAGCAGGCTTTAATAAGTTCATGAAAAATTCCACTCTTTCCATTTTACTTTTCCATGAACTTTTCGAAGCTTCCTTGTATATATAGACCTTTCCTTCAAGGAACTGGTTCATGCAATTGTTGTTGTTGTTGTTAGGTGCCATCAAGTCAGTACCGACTCATAGCGACCTTATACACAGCAGAATGAAACACTGCCCAATCCTGGGCCAACCTCACTGTTATTGTAACGCTTGAACCCACTTGATGCTTCTCACTGTGGAAGAAAGCCTCATCTTCTCCCACAGATATGTGGGTGGCTTTGAACTGCCAACCTTGTAGTTGGAAGTCCATTGCTTATCCTACAGAACCACTAGAGCTCCTTTATAATGATTGTAGCCTTGGGAACCCTTTGGAGACAATTCTACTCTGTTCTGTAGGGTCAATATGAAATGGTACTTGGTGTTGTTGTTAGGTGCCACAGAGTCGGCACTGACTGAGAGCAACCTTATACACAGCAGAACGAAACACTGCCTGATCCTGGGCCAACCTCACTACTGTTGCCACACTTGAGTCCATCCATGCTGCCACTATGGGTTGAGCAGTTCAGACAACAGAAGAGCTCTGTTGTCTCACAGGATTGCAGTGATTACTGTATCCAAATCTGCAGGTCAGGTGAGAGGCTGGAGGGCTCTGGTGACTCACAGGGGGTTGCAGTGATTACCAAATCCAAATAAAGGTCAGGCCACAGACTGGATGCCCCTGCTTTCTTAATATCCCAGGAACGGGGTTCAGACACTGAGAAGACTGTGGGATGAGAAAGAAAATGAGCTTTGACAGAACATTGATTTAGGTCATGAATGCAGGCCACACCCTCAAGGAAATTCCTCTTCCAATTGATTGGCTGCTCACATCAGATCACCAAATGAGGGATGATACATAATGGCTTCCAACTCATTGAGAATACTAGTTTCACCATATTGGCATCTAAGGAGCTCTGGTAGCATAGTAGTTACCAATTGGGCTGCTAACCTTAGGGTCAGCAGTTTGAAACTACTAGCTGATATCATGTTTGGTAAGGTGCAGGGTCAGAAAAAAAGAGGAAGACCCCCAATGAGATGGATTGGCAAAGTGGCAGCATCGATGGCAGCAATTGTGAGGTAGGTCCAGGATCGGGCAGAGTTTCTTTGTGCTGTGCATAGGGTCACTAGGAGTCGGTACTGACTCGATGGCACCTAACAACAACAACAACACTCTTCTTATAACTGATTGACCAAATTGGATCACCTTATGGGTGTTGTAGGGAATCACAGAGACCCCATCTTCAACTATATAAATATTATGTTGCTGTTGTTAAGTGCGGTCGAGTCGTTTCTGACTCATGTTGTTGTTAGGTGCCATCGAGTCAGTACCGACTCATAGCGACCTGATGCACAGCAGAATGAAATGCTGCCCGATCCTGGGCCAACCTCACTATCCTTGCCACACTTGAGACCATTGATGCTGCCACTTTGTCAATCCATCTCACTGGGGGTCTTCCTCTTTTTCTCTGACCCTCAACCTTTCCAAACATGATATCCTTCTCCAGCGACTGGTCCCTCCTGACAATATGTCCAAAGTATGAGAGGCGAAGTTTGGCCACTCTGGCCTCCAAGGAGCACTCTGGCTGCACTCCTTCCAACCAGTATTAAGAGACTCTGTAATAAGTCTTGTTGTTATTGTTACGTGCCGTGGAGTCGGTTCCGACTCATAGTGAGCCTGTACAGGGTTTCCGAGGCTGTAAATCTTTATGGGAGCTGAAAACCTCATCTTTCTCCTGTGGAACAGTTGGTAGTTTTGAACTGTTGACCTTGAGATTAGCAGCCTGATTTGTAACCACTATACTACCAGAGCTCCAGGAGTAAACACAAGATAAAGACACAAATATAGGTCACACAGGTGAGGGAAGTTATCATTGACCCATGATAGTTTTCAGAGATCCACCTCCACATGGTGACCTTTTATTGGACCCAGGGGAACAAAGGAATTTCCTCCCATAACCATGACTGACTTAGGCAATACAGCACATACACATGGCAGGCTTTAAGAAACAGGGAGGAACTATTTCAGATAAGAATACTTACAAGTTATCTCTAAGGCTCTTGGGGTATGACATCACAACCAGCGACCATTAAAGTGTGTGTCCAGGAATGTTCCTTTGAAGGTCATTGGGTGAAGTGGCCCAAACCCACTTTAAAATATACTACTGTTTTCTTACTTGGGCAGTCCAGCTGTCAGACATGTATTAGGTACTCAAGAAAAATTGAACAACTAAATCTAGGTACAAGATGGAATTAAGCTCTGCCTAGCTGGCACTTCACAACAGCAACAGCTGGAGTCATTGGTAAGCAAAAAGGAACATTGTTTAAAAATGTAATTCACAAACAAATGGATTGCCAGAATAAAATAACCATGTTGTTGTTGTTGTTAAGTGCCGTCGAGTCGGTTCCGACCCATAGCGACCCTGTACAGGGTTTCCGAGGGTGTAAATCTTTACGGGAGTAGAAAGTCTCATCTTTCTCCCACAGAGCAGCTGGTAGTTTCGAACCGCTGACCTTAAGGTTCACAGCCCGATTCGTAACCACTATAGTAACTATATAATCTATCTTATATTTTCCCTTGTTGTTGTTAAGTGCCATCAAGTCAATTCTGACTCACAGTGACCCTGTACAGGGTTTCTGAAGAGCAGCTGGTGGGTTTGAACTACTGACCTTTTGGTTCCCAGTCCAGTGCTGATGTTAAAGCGCCACACCAGGAGTCCCAGTTTCCCTTAGGTTAGTTATCATCTTAACTCTGAAATTGGAAGTTACTCCTTTAATATCTTCTCTAGCCCTTAAACCATTTGAGTACTCTTTGTTGGAAGAATTATTATTTTGGTCACATAATTCATTTTTAAGTAGTTATATTTCATTTTCTTTCTTCAGAAGAGGAATATTAGGTAATTAATGATAAATAAGAATATATTAAGATGCTGAGGACTCTAGATACATGGAAAGAGAGGGACTGAGAGCTGGCAGTCAGGAGGCAGGCTTGTAGAATGTACCCTTTTATGGTTTAAAGTATTATGTATGTCTGAATGTTTAAAAAAAAAAAAAAGAGCTAAAATAAATAGAAAGAAATACTGTTAACTGATGGTACATGGATGGGATTATAATCATTGTAATGAAACAAAGTATATGGTTCGTTGATTGCAAAACTCCTGATCTACCCTGTAAACTTTCACTCAATT
>NW_006408523.1:10015475-10016519 GCF_000296735.1 Chrysochloris asiatica | reverse complement strand
ATGAAGTCCTTGACAACTTCAATCTTTTCTCCATTAACAAGAATGTTGTTTATTGGTCCAGTGGTGAAGATTTTTGTTGTCTTGACTCATAGCGACCCGATATATATAGAGAGTTTCCAAGGAGCAGCTGGTAAGCTTGAACCGCTGACCGGTCCAAACTGACTTTGTAGTCCAGCGCGTTAACCCACAGTGCCACACCAGAACTCCTATGCACACATATATGTGTGTAAATGGTGATAATGGTGGTGTGCCATGGAGTCGGTTCTGACTCATAGTGACCCTGAATAAGGTTTCCAAGGCTGTAAATCTTTACGGTAGCAGAAAGCCTCATCTTTCTCCCATGGAACAGCTGGTAGTTTCGAACTGCTGACCTTGAGGTTAGCAGCGGGACTATTAACCACTACACTACCAGAGCTCCTTATATATATTCGTTACATGCCATGATGACAATAACAAGATGTCAATGGATGTTCAAACAATGAATGTGAAAACATAATGCAAGACTCAATCATTAGATATAAATGCTCCTTTGAGAGTGGGAACCTGAATTTCAGATACCAGAATATAAAACTAAAGACATCAAGAGAAAAGATTTCTGAAACAGTTGAAACTACACTAAAATTTACAACTCAGTTAAGCTCATGAATTAGCTTAGTTAGAGGATAGAGCTCTTTGGGACTAGGATCTCACTGGTTTATAAGCTTCCAGGGTTCCTCTCCCAGAAACCATTCCTCCAGCACACGGCGCCTTCTTCATTTTTCAAGATGAATTATCAACGAACTGAAGATTTCTCTACTGAAAGTGCAGCTACTGGAATACTGAACACGGTTTGGCGAGTGACATCTGGAGACATTTTAGATCAAATCTGGCTAGAGACAAAAGTGGTAGGAAAACGAAGGGAGAAGCTCAGCACGGCTTCTGGGCAGAAGCTCAGGGCAGGAGCTTGGGAGGACACAGAACAGCCTGTGAGGGGAGAGCTGAGCTTCCCAACAGGGAAGACTCAAAGACCATGGGGCTCCTGGGGCCTCCTGAGAGGGCTGCTGG
>NW_006408523.1:10011160-10012889 GCF_000296735.1 Chrysochloris asiatica | reverse complement strand
CTTTGGACATATTGTCAGGAGGGACCAGTCACTGGAGAGGGATATCATGTTTGATAAGGTAGAGGGCCAGAGAAAAAGAGGAAGACCCCCAGTGAGGTTGATTGGTAAAGTGGCAGCATCAATGGGCTCAAGCATGGCAACAATAGTGAGGTTGGCCCAGGACCGGGCGGTGTTTCTTTCTGTTGTGTATAGGGTTGCTATGAGTCGGCACTGACTCAATGGCACCTAACAACAACAACAACAATGCCTAGGATATTGATCTTTATATGCTCCATTTCATTTTCGACAACAACTCCTGTTTTCCCAGATTCATACTGCTTACATTCCATGCTCTGATTATTAATGAAAGTTTACAGCTGCTTCTCCTCATTTTGAGTTGTGCCTCATCTGCAAATTAAGGTTCTGAAAGCTTTATTTCATTTGGGTCAACTCTACTTTGAGTAAGCAGCCCTTCCCCAGTAGCATTTTGAGTGCCTTACAAGCAGAGGGACTCATCTTCCACCACTAAGTCTGAGGGCATTCTGGTGTTTTCATCTTCTGGCACCATATCTGACAGTGTCCCACTGTTCTTCACAAGGTTTTTCGTGGCTAAACACTCAGCAGTAGTCTCCCTCTCCTTCTTCCTAGTCTGTCTTAGTCTTTAAGCTCAGGTAAAACCTGCCCACCATTGGTGACCCAGCTAGTATTTAAAATACCGGTGGCATAGCTTCCAGAATCACAGCCACACACAAGCCATCACAGTATGACAAACTGACAAGTAATTGGTGACCTGTCTGATAGAGATTATGATTTAAAGGAGAATAAGCATAAACCAGATCATTTTTTAAAAACAAATGTGTAATGAGAAATCTAGTTCTTCTAACACAGAGACCCAACATGGTGGGCAGCAAGAAGGTGTCAGAGGTGACTGTCCTGAAGGAATGACATAAGCCCTGAAGGATAAGTGGAAGGGAGCATCCAAAGAGCTAGGATGGCGTGGGGCACCATTCCAGTCAGGGAAACTTGTATAGAGGAGACAGGGGCCTGGGAATGTGGGTCTACCTAGAAGAGTGTGGGCCTGAGAGGAATGCCCACCCTTCAGAGGGAGGCCTGCGCCGACTTCTATAAATGCTGTGTAAAAACCTTTAGCCAGTCTGTACTATCGGATGGCTCCTTCTATTTCTTGACTTTCCAAACAAACTCATTCATGGTGACTCTGATAGATGCGATTCTGGAGTCAGAGTCTGGCCACCAGCGAATGGTAGACTTCTCCCCAAACTACTTTTGCAGCCTTGGCACAAAGCTGAAAGAGCTTAGGTGACCTAAGTGACTTTGATGTCACGCCTCAGTCTTACTCCTGAGCAGAGGAAACTTCTGGGGCTGACTTACCTGCAAGACACACCATCTAGCAGCCAAAAAATGTTTTAATTTTATTCCTTTTTTTTAAATCAGAAGGATAAAAGTAAATTTAAGGACCATTAATATATTGTTATAAATATGTTGTTAAGTGGTGTCAAGTCAGTTCCGACCCATAGCAACCCTGTATAGCATTTCCGAGGAGCAGCTGGTGAACTTGAACCACTGACCTTGCAGTTCAAATAGCTTTGCAGTCTAGCGCATTAACCCATAGCACTAAACCAGGACTCCTGGTTATAAATATGTTGTTGTTGTTGTTAAGTGCCATCGAGTCGGTTCCGACCCATAGTGACCCTGTACAGGGTTTCCAAGGGTGTAAATCTTTACGGGAGTA
>NW_006408523.1:10009586-10010975 GCF_000296735.1 Chrysochloris asiatica | reverse complement strand
GTATGCTGTGGAGTCAGTTCCGACTCATAGCAACCCCTTACAGGGTTTCTGAGACTGTAAATCTTTACGGGGACAGAATGCTTCCTCTTTCTCCCACGGGATGGCTTGTAACCATTATGCTACCATAGCAGCACTAGATAAATGGAGAAAAAATTGAAGTTGTCCAAGACTTCATTTTGCTTAAATCCACCATCAATACTCATAGAAGCAGTAGTCGAGAAATCAAATGACATATTTCATTAGGTAAATTTGCTGCACAAGACCCCTCTGAAGTGTTGAAGAGCAAAGACTTCAGTTTGAGAACTAAAGTGCTCCTGACCCAAGCCATGATATTTTCAATAGCCTCACATGCATGTGAAATTGGACAATGATTACAGAAGACTATAGAAGAATCGGTGGATTTGAGCTACAATGTTGGAGACTATTAAAGGTTCCATGCACTACCAAAAAACCAAACAAATTTGTGTTGGAAGAAGTACAACCAGAATGCTCCTTAGACACCAGATGGCCAGACTTCATCTCTCTACTTCAGGCATGTTGTTTCAGGAGGGACCAGTCTCTGCAGAAGAACATCATGCTGGTCAAGCGGAGGGTCAGTGAAAGAGAGATGGATTGGCACAATGGCAGTGGCAATGGGCTCGAGTAGAGCAGCCATGTGAGGATGGCGCAGACCAGGCTCTGTTGTCCACAGACTAGAACCGACCCCAGAGCTCCTAATAACAACAGATAGCTGAAGCACTATTGGGATGCCAACTGTCCTCAGCCTTGTCTTTTCTATAGCGTTCATACCCATCTTGTTGTTTCCTGTCTAGTACTATGGTCCTGGAGTCCTGATGTGGCACTGTAGGGTAAACACTGGAGCTCAAGGTCACCTTGAAGGACAAAGTTAGTGGCTCACACTCACTAATTAATTGCTCCTCAGAAACCTCATACAGTGTTGTTGTGGGTCAGAATCACTGATTCAACGGTACTTAACAACAACAACAGCAGCACCATGGTTCTAGACTGGGGTCAGCAAACTTTTCTTGTAATTTTGGCTTGGTGGATTATATGATATCTGTCACAAGGATTCTACTGTGTTAGAGTACAAAAGCAACCATATACAAAAGGTAAACAATGCATTTTTTCATTGCTGGTGGGATTAGAATGAATGAATGAATGAATACTTTGAGTTCCTGAAATTCCACCTAAAGAGATTCAGTCCCTGGGACCTTAAAGACTTCATTTCTCCTGGGGATGTCTTTACAATGCAAACACCCCCTGGTTACAGGTTAACTGAGACAATGCAGTGCACAGTGGGCCAGGGAGATAGAGGAGGGAGGGTCTCCAACATCCCTTTCTGCCCAGCTACATCTGGAGCTAGCCCTGAACTCAGAGACCTGAGAAGTC
>NW_006408523.1:10005251-10008596 GCF_000296735.1 Chrysochloris asiatica | reverse complement strand
CAGAGAGGGAGAGGGGCTGTTGCTGACGACTGGGGGCCAGGCTTGTAGTGTATACCCTTTGGTTGGGTGATGATGCATGGAGGGGATTGTAACCATGGCAATGAAATGATATAAGATAGGATGAATGTAAAACTAATGTTCTCCCATGTAAACTATCACATAATTCACAATAAAACTTAAAAAATAAAAACATAAACACTGGACCACAAGGTCGGTTTGAACCGTAAGTTTGGCGGTTCAAACTTAACAGATACTCGTCGGAAACCCTACAGAGGGTCGTGATGAGTTTGAGCCTACTGGATGGCACTTAACACCACCACTGTCAAAGGAGCAGTTATGTCTAATGTATTATGTTTTCACATTCATTGTTTGAATATGAGCTGGTTGTCAATGGATATTTTAGTATTGTTAATATCATCATGGCAATTTTTGAGTAAACTATCTATCTATCTATTTAAACTTGAATATAATCAACCTAATGATTGTGGGCATGTCTTCTTCATGGCCATGCCATTCAGTTATATATTCATTTCTTCATTCAAGCTTCCCTTTCTCCAAATATTAAGAGTGAGAAGAACATTCTAGAAAAAGTTAAAGTCAATATAATCTTCTTCAGTCTAATGAATCGGAAACAGAAATACATTTCCACAGAAGGTAGCAGTACAACATGCTGCCAATTACAGCCCTTAGCTGTGTCTTCACTGGACATCTAAAAATGGCATTTATGACAACAATAAGTAAGGCACAGTGGTGACCAACATTCTGTAGATGTTGAATTAAAAATACAAAACAAAAAAGTATTTAGCTATATTAAATTCCACATGATGAAAAAAAAAACACGAAAAGAATTTGGGGACTCTGAATGGAATTTTATTCGCCTAAGGAAGAAACATCACAAGTTAACATCATGAACGCCAGCTGTGGAATTAATTCTAAGCCGTTTTAAAGCCAGACAAGTATTTTGTTTGGTGAGAGTAGAACAATGTGTTAAGGAAGATCTCTGGAATTCAGGGTTCTGGTTTAAGGATAATCCTAGGTTTTTTTTTAATGCTATTATGCACGAAAAAACAAAGGACTTAAAGGTTCCTGGAAATACACTAAGGATGACTTTGAACTTGTTGTCACTCCATAGTATGATCTTTCCACTTTACCTTTTTTTGTAGGTTTGTTTTCGCATTTATCCCATAATTTTCCAGATTGATCAAAGGAAAGGCAGACCTCATCCTTTGACAAGAAAGCCCACATGCGCAGACACAGGTGTGCACGCATGCGCACACCCACAGGATGGTATTGCTTTCAGTGACAAAAGAGAGACAGAGTCACCCAGAGGGCAGCACGTCCTGTGGGCAACACCCAGCTTGGCCAGTTCACATGCCCTGCGGAATGTGTTACTGAAACTCTCAGAATGTTAGGAAATTGAGACTATGGGTGAAGAGAGATGGTCAAATGATTTCAATTCCTTCCTTGAGAGGAGCAATTCTTCACACCGGGAAGAATGCCTGGAGGAATGTGCTCTTTTCACTTCCAGGAAACTGTTCTCCTGTCCCACAGGCTTTATCTCAAATGCCAAATGGGCCCAGGGAGGCCAGACGCCAGCACAAAGGGCTCAGCCCTGAACATTCCCTGGCAGCGCAGGACATGAATTTGCAGTGAAGTCATCCCATGCAAGTTCTACAATAATAATAAGAAGAAACCTCTACTGACAAATCCCTGACTTTCTCTTTAAGGGCTTTTTCTTGGGTGGAGAACAAGCTCTTAGTCTACCCAGTTGAAAGAGAATTTCATACTTAAAATTGTGTTTCAGTTTTCCCCTGCTAAACACTCAGTATGATTCTGGGCATGCTTGGAGGGGAGGATCTTTATCAATGACTGGTTTTGTAAGTGCTGAGGATCCTATAATAGTCTAATACTTAGTTTCTCTAGATGGAAGTTTTGATAGGATGAGGTAGGACTGGATGCCAGCCAGTAATATTTGTTGAGTACTTTCGTGCCAAGGACTGTGACAAGAGTTAACAAAATCGGATCTTGCTGCCTGAGGGGCCAGATCCCCTCATAGAAGGGAAATAGCGACAGGGTGCTTTTCTCTGGAGTCACATGACAAACAAGAGGTTCAAAATAACATACTAACACTGTGCTGAAGTGCTCAGGGGGCATCAAAGAAATTCAGGGGCTCAGCTGGAGTCTGAAGTTCAAATGGGGACCTGTGGAGAAAGTACAAAGAGGTATACACAAGTTTAACTGTCAGGGGGCAACTCTGGGGTGCATTCAGAGTGGGTTTAAACACAGGTCCAAGGGCTTGGAAACAGAGTACTTAAAAATAGTATAAAAAAATTTAGGCTTAGAGAACTATAATTTCACCCCCAAAATCAAGAAGACAGAATTAAACTTTTTTTTTTTATTATTGCATTCTAAAAAAAAAGTTTCTGTTTAATTGGGAGCTATTCTCATGTAAAACCAAAAATTGATTTGTGTGACTCTCTGCACAGTTAACTGACATTTGGTTTGAAAACAATTTATTCTGGTGGTTCTTGATAGTGATAAGCCAAAAGGTATAAATAAGTAGACTATTAATTTTAAAACTTGGATTCAACTAATTGTGCTTGACTTCACAATCTCTTTTGCTGTTGTTTTGGTGGAGGTGGTCTAATCAAGTAGAAAATTAATGAAATTTAACATACTCAAGCAACCAAAATATAGACTTAAACAACACTGGGCAAAATCAGTTTTGTGAAGCTGAGGAAACAGCCATTCTCGCAGCTACTTAAACGTATTCCTACGGTGGTCAAGCACCACAGTGGTGAAAACGTGGGTTGAGTCTGGAGCTGGACAAGAGAAGATCTGTGTGTTTCCAATTCATACAGAGGGGCGGAAATCTGCAAAAAGGATGATCTTCAAGGCTAATATGTGTCTATGGTAATGGTGTAGATTCTTTAATCTCTTACCTTAGCTATTCTGAAGCCAAAAGTCTCTGATGACTCCAGGCATGTTCATTTTGCTTTTTATTATGGAAAATTAAAAGCATCCACAAAATTAGGATAATGAACCCTCATTAGAATAATGAACCACCCAGCTTCAACAGTAATCAACCCATGCATGGCATGTCTTATCTCATCTATGACTCATACTCTCCCCCATTAATCTTTCTGAAGCAAATTCCAGGTATTTCTTGTGGATCAATATTTTCATATTTATCTCGATAAGATAAGGACACTTTACAAAGTACCCAATAAGAAACATTCAGGCTAGAATAAAGTAAAATCTCTATTTTCAGATGACATAATCTTATATATTGTTGTTGTTAATAGGTGCCATTGAATCGGTACCAACCCATAGCGACCTGATGCA
>NW_006408523.1:9977244-9978477 GCF_000296735.1 Chrysochloris asiatica | reverse complement strand
TTGAAGGAGAATATTGAAAGTGCCATGGGCTGCCAAAAGAACTAAGAGATTGGTGTTGGAAGAAGTGCAGCCAGAATGCTCCTTGAAGGCCAAGATGGCGAAACTTCGTCTCTCATACTTCGAACATATTTTCAGGAGGGAGCAGTTGCTGGAGAAGGATATCATGTTTGTAAAGGTGGAGGCTCAGAGAAAAAGAGGAAGACCCCAATGAGAAGGATTGGTCAAGTGGTAGCATCGATGGACTCAAGTGTGGCAACGGTAGTGAGGTTGACCCAGGATCAAGCAGTGTTTCATTCCGCTGTGCATAAGGTCACTGAGTCGGTACCGACTCGATTTCACCTAACAACAACAAAAAGTGAATAGAAAGAAATACTGTTAACTGATGGTACATGGAGGGGATTATAATCATTGTAATGAAACAAAGTGTATGATTTGTTGAATGTAACACTTTCACTCAATCCACAACAAAATCCTTAAAACTAACTAAATAAATTAAATGATGTGCTGTCAAGTTGATCCTGACTCAAGGCAGCCCCACAGATAGAACTGTGCTACACAGGGGATTCAGTGGCTGATTTTTTGGAGGGAGACCACCAAGCCTTTCTTCCCAGGTGTCTCTGGCCTCTGGGTGGATTCAAAACTCCATCTCCTGGTTACCAGCCTCGCTCATGTACCATTTACACCACCCAGGGAAGAAAATGCTGAATTACATTTTCTTCATCCAAGTCCTTGAACTCACTGAAATCTATCCACAGGTGTCTTGGGGTCTGTGGACTAGAGAGTTGTTACCTGTATGAAAAGGTAGCCTATAAAGGACTTCATGTGGAAGTCAATGCCAGGAGTGATTTCAGTGTACATCAGGCTATTAGACAGGTTCCACGTGGACTGAACTTTCTGAAGTAATCAATAAATATTTTTCAAAATGTTGGTCTGAAGGTTTAAAGAAAGAGTTTCTAACTAGAACTCACACACACACACAAAAAAAGGAATTTCAAAAGTGCTAGAGAGAAAACAGCTGAAGGCATTTGCATGAATCTTCCAAACCTATCACGACTTCATGACACATAACAACAACAAAAACAATATCAGGATATCCAATAATCTGTCCGCTGCTATTGTACCTGATCTGAGTTTATTTGGTAGGTCATGGCAGCTGTCCCTTCTTTCTACAGTCTGTATGATTCCTACCAAACAATTGGATTGTTGCTGTTGTTGTTGTTAGGTGCCATTGAG
>NW_006408523.1:9970100-9976427 GCF_000296735.1 Chrysochloris asiatica | reverse complement strand
GGGGTTTTTTTTTTACAATGAGGTGCAACCCATACTGAAGGCTGTGGTCTTTGATCTTCATCAGTAAGTATTTTAAGTCCTCTTTGCTTTCAACAAGTGAGGTTGTGTCATATGGGTATCAAAGGCTGTTAATGAGTCTTTCTCCAATCCTGATGCCATGTTCTTCTTAATATAATCCAACCTCCTGGGTTACCTGTTCAGTATTCAGATCATACAAGTATGGTGAAAGAATACAACCCTGGTGCACATGTTTCCTGATTTTAAACCATTCAGTATCTCCTTGTTCTATTCGAACGAGGCTCAGAGAACTGAAGTAACCTGTTGAAGACCCCAATGTCTAAGTGGAAGAGCTGTTCTATGGGGAAAAGACCCCAAGCTTAAATGTATCTTGTTAAGTCTTAAAGAGGACAGAGACAAGATAAAGACAAATCACCTGGGGGAAGGATGCTTTCTGCACGAGGTCATAATTGTGGCCAAAGGATTCAAGATCACATTGCTAATTTTAGAACATGGAAAACAAAGGAAATTCATCACAAAACCATGACTGACAGCAGATGAACTCATCAGTTTCCTCATCTTAAAAAAGCAGGGGAAATAGTCGCATTTACTCCATCTGGTTTTTGTGAGCATTACATGAAATAATTGGTATAAAGTGCTGATCATAGTACTTGGTTTGGAGAAGGTCAAGTAATGTGATTGCTACTGACGTTACTTCTGAGAAGCTAGTTGTTACATTTTGTTGTTAAGTGCCATCAAGTCGGTTCTGACTCATAGCAACCCTGTATAGGGTTTCCAAGGAGCAACTGGTGAGTTTGAACCACCGACCTTGCTGTTCAAACCAACCGTGCAGTCGAGTGCTTATCCTACAGCGCCACACCAGGACTCCCAGTGAACTAATAAAATGAAGCAAACATTTTTGTTTTTTTCTGGAAAAGTCCTCAGAGAAGAACCAAGGACTTTTCCAGAAAATCTAGGCCCCATGGCTGCTAAGCTTAGCCCTTGCCGCCCGGAGCGTAGGAAAGATAGAATGCTGTAAATAGTTCTAGCCCACACCTGGTTGTGTTCCAGTCACAGCTGGCTTCTTGGACTGCCATAGTCTCTCAACCTACAGAACTTCACCATGGGCTTCCAACAAAACCTAGCTTGCTGATTTTGTAATGCCTACCAGCAGGTACCAGCACCTACTCCAATTTTAGCTTTCCTTCCTTTTCTATGTATTTTGTGTCCGTGTACCTCCTGGGGAAGATTTGCTTGTAGTATAGGATCAAAGATTATGGCAAAAGGGTGGTTCTGTCCTATGTGCCATTAACCCAGCAGGTAGTGTGAAGAAGTCTGTAAGTGGTAAACAAAGCTGGAGAGAAGAATAATGGGAACCCCAAGAGTCTCCTACAGAGACAGAGCAGATCCCGGACACGTAAATCTCACAGGGCCACAGAAATGTAAGTACTGGAATTATCAGAGGACAAAACCAGGCATTAAAAGAACAGGAAAGACTTGTGTAAAGTTACTAAATCATGTCAATGCATAATTGCCGAAAAAATTCTAGGTTTTTTGATGAATGAAAAAACCAAGTCCCTATTCTTTACATTCTCCTCAGAGGGAGGTTGTATTTCATTTAGCACTGTGATACAAAAGAAGCTTGAAGAAGAAGAAGAAATAAATCACTTCAAATACATGATGGAGGTCAAGTAGCTTTTGCAAAGGCACCTTCTCCCAACTGCAGCCCTGTGGTCAGGGGTGAGGGGTGTGGCTCAAGGGGATTTCCTGCTGATGTCACTGCAGGGCAGGAAGGGACTCCTCAGGAAGGTGGCAGGGTTCTCATGGGTTCTGGTCAAGAGGCTGCTTGCTTGGGGAATACAGGAGCAGTCCTATAGTGCAGGCAAGTTTCAGTGACAGAAAATTAAAGTAAACGAAACAACACCTTACAGAAAAGCCAAGTAAGGCCACAAAGTCAGCTCCGACCCCTGGCAACACCACGTGTATCAGAGGAGAGCTGTGCTCCATGGATTTCCAGTGTTGGTTTTTTAGAAATAGACCATAAAGCCTTTCTTCCGAGGTGACTCTTGGTGGACTTGAACTTCCAACTCTTTGCCTAACAGCAGAGTCTGTTAATTATTTATAGCACCTAGGACTCTCTCCTCCCAGAAAAAGATGTGCTCTATTGATTTGCACTTTGTGGTTCAAATCATCCAAGGCAACTCTAGAGATTGTTTCAACTACTAATCTTAAAATCAAACTGTTTAGATTTCGTATTTCCAGGTAAGCGTCTGTCCCTCAGACGTCGTTCCCTTCTGACATTTTAATTTCATAAATGAGTCACTTTTTCTTTTTTAAGGAGATTTCTTTATTCATTTTTGAGTCATCATGGCAATCCATACTTCCAGTGTTCAAAGAATGAAGAAAACTCGATGTAAGGAACATATTATCAGCCATGCTCCTATTACTTAGAGACCTCGTCACATCTCCGTTCAGTTACTCCTTCAGCAAGCTGTTACCCATTTAACCAGTTACTGTGTTAGATCTTAAGGAGCCCTGTGACCCTGTGGGGTTGCCGGTTCAACCCCACCATCTCAGAAACCCTGTGAAGCAGCTCTACTCTGTCCTAAAGTGTTGCTCTGAGTAGGATTCAGCTTGATGCCAGTGGGTTTCCGGGGTTTTTTTGGTGTTAGACTTCAGGGAAACAACAACAAAGCCCTCAACAAGTCCACTGTCTCTGGGAGTCAGACAACAAGTAGATAAGTAAATCAAGAAACACATGATAGAATGGCGGAGAGTGGTAAGTGCTGTGAAGACAAGTCAAAATAATCGAGAGAGACATCGATGAGGGAGACATCGATGGAAGCAGCAGTTAAGAAATCAAATGATGTATTGCATTAGGCAAATCTGCTGCCCGACACCTTTTTTAAATGTTGAAGATGTCAGTTTGAGGTCTAAGGTATGCCTAACTCAAGCCATGGTATTTTCAATAACCTCCCATGTATGCGAAAGTTGGCCAGTGAATAAGGAAGACTGTAGAAGAATTGATGCATTTGAGTTATGGTATTGGAGAATATTGAAAGTACTATGAACTGCCAAATGAACTGCCAAAAGAACAAACAGATCCATGTTAGAAGAAGTATAGTCAGACTATATAGTCAGCCAGAATAGCCAGACTTCGTCTCTCATACTTTGGACATATTGTCAGGAGGGACCAGTCACTGGAGAAGGATATCATGTTTGGTAAGGTGGAGGGTCAGAGAAAAAGAAGAAGACCCCAATGAGATGGATTGGCCAAGTGGCGGCTGTGATGGACTCAGGTATAATAATGATTGTGAGGTTGGCCCAGGACCAGGCAGTGTTTCATTCTGTTGTGCATAGGGTCGCTATGAGTCGGTACTGACTTGATGGCACCTAACAACAACAACAACAATTCAAAGAATCATTGGTAGATCCTTGTCTTCCTCCCTCCAGCCCCCACCTTGCCCAATTTATCCATTCTTACAGTTTTTGTGGCACTATGGGATAAAGCACTGGACCACAAGGTTGGTTCAAACCACAAGGTCAGTGGTTCAAACTCACCAGCATCTCCTTGGAAACCCTCTACAGGGTGGCTATGAGTTGGAACCGACTTGATGGCATTTAACAACAACAACATAGTTTTAATGACCACCTCTGTGCAGATAACCACCATCTCTCTCTGGCCCTAATCTCTCTTTTCATTTTCCGTGCTAGTCCATGCCACTTGGTTGCCCACTTCATACTCAAGCTATTTAAAACAGAAATCATCTCCGTCTCCTACAACTAACTCGCTTCATACTTCACCCCTGCTGTCTTAGAGCATGAAGGAAGTTAGTCCTATCAGGCTTCATTGTTTACCATCTCTTTCTGACCAGGAGCCTGCCAGTCCATCAGCTGAGGACCTGTCTGTGCCTAAAGTACAGGCCTGGTGAAAGTAGCAATGCATACCTGTGAGGTTCTGTGTTGTTGTTGTTAGGTGCCGTCGAGTTGGTTCCGACCCATAGCGACCCTGAACAGGGTTTCCGAGGCTGTAAATCTTTACGGGAGCAGAAAGCCTCATCTTTCTCCTGCAGATCAGCTGGTTGTTTCAAACTGCTGACCTTGCGGTTTGCAGCCCAATTCGTAACCACTACGTTACCAGAGTTCCTTGAGGTTCTGTGTAGTAGGGTGCAAAGAACAAAATGTAGCAAAATCAGAACCAACTTTGTCTTCAACCAGTTATTGCACAATTACCTCACCCATAGTTTGAATAAATGAGGTCATGTACATCCAGCATTAAGTCTGACTCATTGTAGAAATCCAATGAATCCCCTTCAACAGTGGGTGTTTTTTAAAGTTTTTATTGTGGATTGAGTGAAAGTTAACAGGACAGATCACCAGTTTTACATTCAACAAATCATATACTTGGTTTCATTACAATGATCATAATCCCCTCCATGTACCATCAGTTAACAGTATTTCTCTCTATTCATTTTAGCTCTTTTTTTTTTTTAAACACTCAGGCATATATAATAATTTGCACCACCAAAGTGCACATTCTGCAAGTCTGCCTCCTGAATGCCAGTTCTCAGTCCCTCTCTTTCTAGGAATCTACAGTCCTCAGCTGCTCTCCCTCTCCATGTCCCCATCTCTGCCTTCATCTTTGGTGTCACTGCTTCTCTGGATAAGGCCCCACATTCCACTTGTGCTCTTCTCCCCTGATGGTCCTAGGGTACTCTGTTTCTGGACTGTACGATTAAGTACTTCCCTGTCTTTGTTACAAAACTTCTACCTTTACATTTGTGACAGTCGCAGTTAGTGATGATAACAATTACTCACTATTGAATCATAAAACTCTTATCCTCATTTCTTTTTACCAGACCCATTTAGATAATATAAAAACTATTCAGTGGAGACTCTATCTTTCTCTGCACACTCTTAAATTAAACTCCCTCTTGAGAACTTGTAAGCCAGTCACTTCATGCCTTTATTGCCCCTCATTTTAGGTAGCCAATGTCTAAGTTTCCCATCCCTTTCTACCCTGTATGAAGAGGGGATAGCATTGATCCTTGATGTGAAGACTCCTTCCCTCTCAGTTGGTATTTTGAGCTACTACATCCATGAGTAGAGGTCAAGTTCATCAAATTGTAGCAATTTACCCTTGTTTCCTTTATCAAAAATTGCTTCAACAGTGTTTTGATCATGTCCTCTATATGAAGCCTTCCTTGACTATCTCCAGTATTCTCACCACACTCAGTCAGTCCAAGCAGTGTGTCCAACTTTACTTGGGAGACTCTGAATCCTTGAGACTGGGCCAGTCAAGTCTTGATGAGGTCAGCAATCTGAAGCAGGACTTGGCATGTTAGCAAATGAGAGCAAGGTGTCCTGCTTAATACTTCAACCAAAGAGGAAAAAACCTGAAGTGTGTCAACTTGCTAAGGGAAAGCTGAGTTGATCTAAAGAGAGCAAACGCCGACGTCTAGACCACAAGGCAAGAGTGGGTTTGACATAGGGGAGTGCTGTAGATTGAATTGGGTCCCCTCCCTTTATCCCCCACCCAAACTATACTGAAGTCCTAACCCCTGTACTTGGAAATAGAGTTTTCTTTGTTCATATCAATTAATCTATCCAGAGACAGACACGCATGCAAGCGAAGAGACCATGTAGCGAACAACCTAGGTAAAGGAATGCCCAGGAAGACCCAGGGCTAGAGACAGGAAAGGACCTTCCCGAGCATCCATGCCCTGCTATGGACTTCGACCTGCAAACTGTAAAACAAGATATTTCCGTTCTTGAAAGTTACCCACTTGTGGTGTTCATGTTACAACAGCACAAAGTAATTAAGGCAGAGCTATCAGCAGACTCGGGGCTGTTGTTGTTGTTGTTAAGTGCCCTCAAGTCGGTTCCGACTCATAGCGACCCTGTATAGGGTTTCCAAGGAGCAGCTGGTGAATTTGAATCACCAACCTTGTGGTTGAGTGTTTATCCTACACCGCCACCCCAGGACTCCAGACTCAGGGCTAGGTGTAACCAAAAAAGAAGGAGACAGAATCAAGAAGGCAGTCCATAGTTAGGTGGATGATGAATGTTGTATCTAGGACACACTTACAATTCAATTAAAGATTTCTTTCTATTTATTAGGCATGAAAATCCAATATAAAAGATTAATAAGACCGCTGAGTGGTTTCCATCCTGTCTAGATGGGACTAGTGAAAGGAGATGGGGATAACATTCTTTTTAAAAAAGTTTTTATTGTGAATTATGTGATAGTTTACGTGGGAGATAGTTTACATTCATCCTAGCGTATTTCGTTTCATTGCAATGATTACAATCCCCTCCATGCATCATCAA
>NW_006408523.1:9966940-9968990 GCF_000296735.1 Chrysochloris asiatica | reverse complement strand
TGTACCTATTTTAAGGGGACAGTTGAATTAACAGAGGAAGATTTCCATCATACCAAAAAATGCCGCCTTGGCAGATTACTTCTCCATACTCCCAGTCCCAGGCACCCACTGATCTGCATTCTGTCCTTAGAGATTAGTTGTGTCTTTTCCAGAAACTCTGAGCAGCTTGCATATTTAACACTGATCATTGATAAAGTCATTGTCTAGACACAATCCTGTAGCAACAAAAGGGTGTGTCTTAGGAGGATCTCATCAATGAACCCACACTGGGGTCTTGAATACACTTCTGGTCAGCTGGGAAGAAACAATGGACTAAGGTTTCTTCTAGGAAATGACTGGTTCCTTGTGTGGAAGGGTTGGGAACAGTAGCCAAGAGGCGGGATCACTTGTGTAGAAGCCAAATTATTGTTAATAAAATCCACGGTTGAACTGTGAGAAAGAGGGTAGCTATCACATTCAAAATTTGAGGCAAGATGAAGGTAAGACCACAAACATAGAATGCTGATAGCAAAATTTTCTAGGAAGGAGATGGAATTTCTCTGGGAGATGCAAGAGCAAGTGTGTGTTGGACCTTCTCTCCCAGGCTGGTCGTGTCAGGAGCCTGGTACATGGCTGAGTGCTGAGCTGAAATGCTCTAAGTGGAGCTGGAAATCATTTCAATGCATTGCTCAGAGCAATGACGCTTCCACTTCTGAATGCTGCCCTTGAACACCATGTAAGCTTTGCCAGGGAGTCACAGACTATCAGCCCCACTTCAGACCTGCTTATCTATCTACATTCTGATAAAACCTCAGGAGCTGCACATGTACATTAACATTTTAACATGCTTGAAGAGTAGGCTAAAGAGGGACACGTGGCAGCACCAGCAATTTGGCTCGGATACTAACTAGCGTAGTAGCTTCAGTGAGGAGAGGATGGGTATGAGGAGAAAGGAAGTACATCTATTGTCTGAACACCCTACGTCAAACAGATCTGGCTCTTTTCACAAACATCATTCCTTTCGCCTTCTCAATAATCCTGTGAGTTTGCCTTATCCCAGTTTTATGGAAGAAACTAAGATTCAAAGAAGGCAGAAATTTGGCCTGGTGTGGCGCTGCGGGTTAATTCACTGGACTGAAAAGTCAGTTTGAACTGCAAGGTCGGCAGTTCAAGCTCTCCAGCTGCTCCTTAGGAAACCCTATACAGGGTCACAATGAGTGGGAATTGAAGTGATGGCACTTAACAATAACAACAACACACCCACAGATGAAACATCAGTTCACATTCAAGACTCTCTAATGCCTAAACCATTCTGTCTTTCTGTTTAGGGGAGAAAGAGTGGAGACCACAGTCTACAACAGACTCTGAGAAATCACAGTATTTATTAATCATCTCTACTGAGTTGGCATGTCTCCCTTTTCCCTAATTGTTTACTGTATTTTTTTGTTTTCCCATAATGAACCTAACCAAGAGTCTAAAAAAATGAGTTACAGTTGTGGAATGATTTGGAACAGATAGAGCATGGGATAGAGCATGAGATGGAGCATGGGACAGAGCATGGGACAGAGCATCGGATGGAGCATGAGATGGAGCATGGGATAGATCATGGGATAGAGCATGGGATAGGGCATGGGATAGAGCATGGGATAGGGCATGGGATAGAGCATGGGATAGAACATGGGATAAGGCATGGGATAGGGCATGATATAGAGCATGGAATAGGGCATGGCATAGGGCATGGGATAGGGCATGGGATAGAACATGGAATAGAGCATGGGATAGAACACGGGATAGGGCATGGGATAGAACATGGGATAGAATATGGGATAAGGTATGGGATAGGGCATGGGATAGAGCATGGGATTGAGCATGGGATAGGGCATGGGATAGAGCATGGGATTGAGCATGGGACAGAACATGGGACAGAGCATGGGACAGAGCATGGGACAGAGCATGGGACAGGGCATGGGATAGAGCATGGGATAGAACATGGGACAGGGCATGGGATAGGGCATGGGATAGAATATGGGATAGAGCATGGGATAGGGCATGGGATAGAGCATGGGATAGA
>NW_006408523.1:9962225-9966840 GCF_000296735.1 Chrysochloris asiatica | reverse complement strand
AGAGCATGGGATAGGGCATGGGATAGAGCATGGGATAGATCATGGGATAGAGCATGGGATAGGGCATGGGATAGAATATGGGATAGAGCATGGGACAGAGCATGGGACAGGGCATGGGATAGGGCATGGGATAGAACATGGGATGGAGCATGGGATGGAGCATGGGACACAGCATGGCACAGAACATGGGATAAAGCATGGGCGCATGGGTGCAGAACTTGAAGGATGTAATCAGTGTCACTGGATTGTACGCGCAGAATTGTTAGATTGGAGAAAGTTTTGTTATACGGGCTCTCACTACAAGAAAAAGATTTTAAATACTTACATAGGGATTATAAACAGATCTGTTTTTTTAAGTCTTAGAAGAATGGAAATGGAGGCAGATGAAAAGTGGAGGAAAAGCTCCAGGTTGTGCTAGCTGGATCTGGAAAGCGCCAGCGTGGGAATTCAGTCTGGCTTGTATTCCTAGAGCAAGGATTTGAAACCCCCTGCTCAGCATTTCCTGTCACTGCCATGTCACAAAACTCTGCCCTGACCTGCTGGGACCACCCGCTCTAGGAATGGAGATTATTCACTGAACATCCTGTCCCTGAGGCGCTGACCTCCCCCACACCGGCATCTGCTCCCTGTTGGCTGCGCTCTCACACACTTTTCCAGCCAGAGAATTCCAACTCAGTGGTATCACCATGGCAGGCCACTAGGAGCCAAGTGGCACTAACGTCAAGGGCAAACCAAAAAAAATAACCAAGCTCCTGTTTCCAACACACAGTGACCATGTGAACAGACCTGGCCCACAGGGTCGCCGAGGTTGTAAACCTTGAAGAAAGCAGACTGCCTCATCCTTTTCCCACAGAGACACTGGTGGGGTCAACCAAGCAAGCTTTTGGTTAGCAGCCCAGTGCTTAATCACTGTGCCACCAGGGCTCCTTGAAGGCAAGGGCACAGCCTGATAAAACTGCTTTCTTCCTACCCTTTACCCCATCTTTTTATTTGTTTTATATATACATATATATTTAAATTGTGTTAGATATTTAAAAAGTCATTCATAAACTTTTTGAAGCCCTCTCATGTGTATGTGTGTGTGTGTAAACCAAAACATGTGCTATTTTAACATATAAAAAACCTATTTATAGTGATTCAAATGGGAGTTTACAGAGCAAATTGGCTTTCCATTGCACAATTCAGAAGTATACTGTTTTGTGATATTGCAGTTCTCACCATGCAACAGCACTCTTTCCATTTTCTCCTGTGGTTACCATTTCCACTCATCTTTCTTTCCTATCCCTTCCTGCCTTCTGAGCATCTTCCTAGGGCACATGCTGCCTTTTTGGTCTCCTACGGCTGATTTGTTCTTGTTGTTGTTGTTATGTGCCATTGGTCGAGTTGGCTTTGACCCATAGCAGTCCTGCACCGGGTTTCCAAGGCTGTAAATCTTTATGGGATCAGAAAGCCTCCTCTTTCTCCCGTGGAGCATCTGGTAGTTTCGAACTGCTGACTTTAAGGTTCGCAGCCCAATTCGTAACCACTACGCTAGCAGAGCTCCTTAAGAAGACCTAATTAGGAGGCTGATGAGGAAACCCGTAGAAGAATTGATGCTTTTGAGTTATGGTGCTGGAGGAGAACAATGAAAGTGCCATGGGCTGCCAAAAGAACCAATAGGTCTGTGTTGGAAGAAGTACAGCCAGAGTGCTCCTTGGAGGCCAAGATGACCAAACTTTGTCTCTCATACTGCAGACATATTGTCAGGAGGAACCAGTCACTGAAGAAGGATATGATGTTTGGAAAGGTGGAGGATCAGAGAAAAAGAGGAAGATCCCCAATGATATGAATTGGCCAAGTGGCAGCATCGATGGACTCAAGCGTGGCAACAGTAGTGAGGTTGGCCCAGGATCGGGCAGTGTTTCGTTCTGCTGTGCATAAGATCGCTATAAGTCAGCACTCACTCAATGGCACCTAACAACTATAACAACGCTGGTAACCAGAGGTGTGGCATGCTCTCACCCTCATCCATCCCCAGCTCAGACCCTGCTCTTGAGGAATTTTGAATCATGTGGTTGGGAGCCACACCAGTGTGAGTTTGGGGCTGGCTGTGCCACTTTGGTGTACTGCTTTGGTGTCTGGGTTCAGATGGACAGAACCACCAGACCAGCATTTTACCAGTCACACTGTCCCCAGCTGTTCTGTGGTCCTACCATGCTGAAACCAGCTCTCCATCAAGGGCCCCCATGAACTACTCCAGACTGAGGGCCCTGGACATAGATAACACCGAAGCTAACAGGAACTTCATCTCAAGCCAGGAATTCTGCTGTCACATTCCTTCCACAACCACCTTGTGATCTCCTTGAATTGCACGAGCACCTCCACGCTCTCCTGCCTGCCCCCTGCCCCCCTCCCCACAGAGATTTTTCTGTTCTGGATCCAACAACTGAATTTTTTGTTTTTACAAATAGGACAATCTCACAATGCCCTGGAGACAACACAACAGACAATATTAGCTCACACAAAGAAACAAGAGAGAATGGCTCAAACAAATGACCAAGATGCAGAGATAGAAAACATTTCTGACAAAGGAAAAAGTGAAAAAGGATGATATTTTGGTGCCTTAAACAGATTGACAGAAGGATAGAGGAAAGCAAGGTGAACACACACAAACATGCACACACACACACACAAAACAAAACAAAAAAACTTTAGAAGAATTCAGGAAAAAGCTATAAGAACAAATAGACAAAATAAATGCAAATGTTATGACAATATAAAACCTGCAATTAGCAATGCAGAAGACTAATACTAACACCTCAGAAATGGACAAGACATTGAAAGGGCTAAGAAGTAGATGAGAAGAAATGAAGCCCAAATTAGTGAGCTTGAAGATAAATTTCTCAATACTAGTGTGCTAGAATAACAATCAGAAAAAAGAATGGAAAAATCTGAAGAAGCCTAATAGTTCTGTGGGACACCATGAAGAAGAATAACTTGCATATGATCAGAATTCCAGAACAGGAAGAGACAATAAAAAAAGCACAGAGAAAATTATCAAAGAGTTGTTGGAAGAAAACATCCATAATATCATGAAAGATGGGTAGATAAACATACTAGAAGCTGAATGAATCCCAAACAGGTTAGATCCCAAAGGAAAATCACCAAGACATACCATAATCAAACTTTCCAAAATCAAAGACAAGGAAAGAATTCTGAGAACAGCTCGTGGAAAATGAAATGTTACCTATAAAAGATAATCAACAAGACTAAACTCTGATTTCTTAGCAGAAACCATGCAGGAAAGAAAGCATTGGCGAGCCCTACAATGTTCAATAGATGCCTGTGAACCCGGGTGGACACCTGGTTGGCCAGCAGGGTGGCAAGACCTGAGGAATCTTGGGCCCAGAGTCAGTGACATATCCACAGAGTGGAGAGTGAAGTGTCCAGCTGTTAAGAAGACAAGGCATATGCACAAGAACACCCACACTTGAAGATAATACCCATTTGACCTGGCTTCAATGACTGGATGATCAGAGCTCAACTAAAAGAAGGAAGAAGAGGAAAAAAAAGAGTAATCTAATACAATTTTATGAACTTGACCTACACCTATGGGTGCAGTAGCTCAAAAGAGGGACAAATCTTTACAGCGAGGATCATTCCCACCCCCTCCATACACAGAGTAGACAGGTTTGGGCAACTTGGACATTGGCTACCCAAAATGGGAGGCTACAAAGGCAAGAAGCGACTGGCTTAAAAAAAGAAGCGACTGGCTTACAAGCTTTCAAGAGGGAACCTAGATCCAGAGGGCGTGGAGGAAGGTAGACTCTCCACTGAGTAGTATCCAATCTGTCTAGGTGGGGCTGATGAAAGGAGATATGGATAGGTCTCTTGAAATACTAGTGAATAATTGTTATCAGGACTGATTGTGAGGGTTGGAAATATAAAGGTAGACGTTTTGTAGCAAAAGAAGGAGAGTGATTAACTTTGTAATCTAGGAGCAGAGGTCCCTGGGACCATCAAGGGAGAAGAGCAGAGAGCGGGACCCTAGACACTAGAGAAGGAGGCAGAGACGATGACGTGGAGAGATGGGAACTCTAGACACAGAGAGGGAGAGGGGCTGTGTGCTGACAACCAGGGGGCAGGCTTGCATGGAAGGGATTGTAACCATGGCAATTAAATGATATACGATAGGATGAATGTAAAGTTAATGTTCTCCCAAGTAAACTATCACATAATTCATAATAAAACATTTTAAAAAAGAGAAGACAATGGCATGACATAGACGAACAAATTGCCAACCAAGAATCCTATACCCAGCCAAGATGTCCCTCAAATATCATGGTGAAATTAGGACTGTTCCTGATAACAGAAATTAAAGGAATTTCTAATGACCAGATCAACGTTACAAAATGGACTGAGAGGCAACAAGAGCAGGTAACAACCTGAGATTACCATACGTGACAACACCACCCAGAACTCTATCCAGATATGTTGTTGCTGTTAAGTGCTTTTGAGTTGGTCCTGACTCATAGTCACCCTGTAAAACAAACCTCCAAGACTGAAAATAGGGAACCGGAGCTATCAATGTATAATGAAGTCAACTACAAAGCAAAAAGAGGGAATAGTGTAGATA
>NW_006408523.1:9956345-9961265 GCF_000296735.1 Chrysochloris asiatica | reverse complement strand
ATTGTTAACTGGATGGTACATGGAGGGGATTGCTCTTCCCCAATGCTACTCATTTCCTCTTGATGTTGTAACGGGAACAATGCTGGTTTGATGGTAGAATTCTTTCCTTCCATTCCAGAGACCCAGGTTGGACTCCCAACCAACTCATAGCCACAACCCATCTTGCACTGGAGGGTTGTGTGTGCTATGATGCTGAACAAGTTTCAGCAGAGCTTGGAGACTAGGAAGAAAGGCCTGATGATCTACTTGAAAAGCACCAGCCAATGAAAACCTAATAGATCACAACAGCCCTATTCTGTGCTGGGGGTCACCATGAGTTGAGGACATCTAACAACATTGCAGTCATAACAAATTGCCACTAAATTGTTTTCCCACCTTAACCCAGATTTATACCTCACAGTTCTGTAGGCAGGGAATCTGTATTGCTCTTCTGCTTGCTCTCTCCCAGGGGTTCACAAATGTCTGGGCTCCTATCGGGAGGCTAGGGAAGTGTCTACCTCCAAGCTCACTCAGCTGTTAGGAAAACCCAGGTCTTTGTGGCTGGAAGACTGAGGTCCCTGCTTCCTTGCTGGCTGCCAACTGGGGACCACACTTATTTCCTTGAACGTGCACACCTTAGAGCCAGCAATGCTAACACATTCGTCTCACCTTTGGGATCTCTCCAACTGTTCCTTCTGCTGCATCTCTCTGACTCCAGTCCGAGAAGGTGCTGTGCTTTAAGGGTTCATTGGGCCCTCCCAGATCATCAGGGTCTCGTTGCTGTTAAAGGTGGCACAGTAATTCCATGTACAACACAATGAAGCTTCACCTGATCTTGTGCTATTCTCATAATTGTTGCTATGTTTGAACCCATTGTTTCGACCACTGTGTCAATCCTCCTCTTTGAGGGTCTTCCTCCTTTTCTCTGACCCTCCAGTAAGCATGATGTCCTTCATCAGGGACTGGTCCTTCTTGATAATATATCCAAAGGATGTGAGATGAAATCTCAACCCTTCATAGGGTTTCCAAGGAACAGCTGGTGAGCTTGAACCACCGATCTTGCACTTCAAACGACTTTGCAGTCTGACGCATTAGCCCACAGAGCCACACCAGGACTACAAATTATTGGGTGGGACCATGCAAATAGGGCATACAGGACTCTACTGCCAGGATTGGTTAGTTTTGCCATCCAGCTAGGTCTTAAAGGAGACATCTCAGAAGCAGGAACAGAGGATCCCAGGACCATGGAGAAAGAACCATGATCATCGCATGAGCTCAAAGGCGGCAGCAGCAGCAGGGAGACAGCCAAGGTGGTGGCATGGAGAGGGAAAGCAGCTTCCGGGTCATGGACCCAGCTAAGCTGAGACTAAGGAGGTAGCTTGCAGCATGTGCCCTTTGGGCATTTACAGACTGGCTAAAGGAACTTGGTAACATTTGCCTGAGCAGGGCAGAAGCAGAGGGGCCACATGTCTGAGAGGCTGAAGACAAGAGCAAGGTGTGTGCCAGCCGTACCACAGGGAGGAAGCCTCCTGACTGGAGAATTGCTGCCTCCGGAGTTGCTTCTGAACCTGAATTGTACCCTGTTCATTCCCTTAATAAACCCCATAACTGTGAGAACTGTCTCTGAATTATGTGTGGCAATTGCAATGGATTATCATACCCAGCAAGAAGTAAGGATTGCTGTGGGAGGGCCCGTTGGTGTCAGACTACAGTAAACAATATTGCAGGGTGGCACATTGAACCTCTGCCTTGTAGGAATTGGCCTTGGGTTTATTTTGAGTATGATTCTCCCTCCCCCTTGTGAAGTCAGATGTGGTCTCCATGTTGTCTTTGCAGTGCTCCTTGGAAAAACAAACCACTATAGATACTGTGAGTGGAAAGAGATTTAATCCATGAAATCAGGTATGTACAAAAGTATCGTGAGGCCTAAAGGAGTCCTGGTGTGGCTCTGTGGGTTAATGCGCTGGACTGCGAAGTTGGTTTGAACCACAAGGTTGGCGGTTCAAGCTCACCAGCCACTCCTCGGAAACCCTCTACAGGGTCGCTATGGGTCGGAACCGACTCGATGGCACTTAATAACAACAACAACAGCAACAAAGGAAGAAAAGTTCATGGAAGCAAGGGATATCTGGAGTGTGCTGCAAAGCCACAGATATGCTGAGGAAAATGCCTCTCCTTGACAGAATATAAATCACATCAAGAGACCTGGAGACAAGGGCTTCTAGGAAATATAATGCCCAGGCCTCTGGAAAGGAATGGAGCTAAATGGTGGCTAAAAAAAGAGAAAAAATAACCTCACACAACTCAGCACACCTGTGACGAAATGGGTTCCTTCATGTGATCTTTTGCCATGGTTCTTTGGGGTGGGGAAAGCTTGAGAGATTCCCCACCCCTGCCAAACCCTAAGAAATTATCTTTGCCTTTTAGTTGAGTTTTCTACCCAAGAGGCTTTATTACTTTTGTTCATGTTGATTAACATTTCCTACTTCAATCAACTTAACTTTGACACTTTTTGTCTGGTCCTGGGCTGCAGCCTGCCTTGTGATCGGCATGTACCTTGTAGGGATTGGTCAATGGACTATGCAAATGAAGTGACTCTAGCCTACCATGCAAATAAAGTGTCTTTAGTCAACCAAGAGGAAATCTATTAATTTGTGTCCCCACTGAGAGGCCTCAAGGCATGGTAGACATAAGCAATCAACCCCACAGAGGTTTTTCAGACAGAAAGAAGCATTAAAAGAAGCAGCAAGAAGAGAGATGTGGAAAGAAACAGGAAGCAAGGACTCTCCTAAAGAACTGTAACAATAAAGACAGCAACAGGACCAGAAGGGGTCTAGCAGCCAAGTCAGTGGTGGCAGATGGCAGGGCCAAGAGGTACTGTCCTGAAGAGCCTGAGAGAATGTAGCAATAGGTCCCTCTTTCTCAGCTTACTTCTCTCTCCTTTTATCTCTTATAAGATTAAAAGTGTTGTAGGCCTGGGAAACTCCTTTACCCTCAGAGGATCAGGGTTCTGATAGGATGATACAGCCTACCCTTAATTTGTTTCTTGTTTTATTCCATCAGGTGGCATCATGGGGAATCATCACATAACTGCCACATTGCATCATTATACAACTGCCAAACCATTCAGAATCCTGACCCAGCCAAGTTGACACATATTTGGGAGTACAGAATTCAATCTCTGACAGCTATGAAGAGGATTATACCTAGCTACAAATTCTCAAGACAATTATTTCTTGTTTAAGTCCAGATCGTTAAAATATAAATTTGTAACAACACAACAAGAAACAGAGGCCTACTATCTTATCTACCAAAATAGGTCAAGAAAAAAATTGAATCTGCTTCTATGTCTTACAGATCCTTAGGATTTAGATAGAACTGGACAAATAACCAGGATGAGCGGTCTCAGGTACTGATAACCTTCCAGAAATTGCTCTTGTTTTTCAAAGCCCATATTTTCCACAAGTCAGTAAACAGAAGAGTTTAACAGTGGTCTCCTCACCAACCCTGGCAGCACATTAAAATCACCTGGGAAACTTCTGGAGCATGCTGAGGCCCAGAACCTTCCCTACAGATTCTAATTTGCTTCAGGGTTTTATTTATTTATGAACTTTCCTAGACAATTCTAACATGCAGCCAGGATTTAAACCATTGGTTTGGTGGTGGTGGTTTGCCATGGAGTCAGTTCCAACTCATAGCGACCCTATCTAGGATGTCTGAGACTGTGAATTTATAAAGGAACAGAAAGCCTCACCTTTCTCCTGCGGAGTGCTGGGTAGGTTCAAACTACTGACACTGCAGTCTTTCAGCCTAAATTGTAACTCACTACGCTATTGGATTGTTGTTAAGTGCCGTGGAGTCGCTTCCAACAGAGGTTAAAAAATACTATATAGATGTAGAATGCTAGGCACCATAATTTAAACAATATGGATATCTCAATATCTTTGATATGACTATTCCATTACTTGTGCTACTACTAGAAATAATGTAGTAACTATGAGTATTTACTACCGCATAGTGCAGTCACCTACAATTGCTGCAAGTAAGGCCAGTCTGCTGCACAAAACCTCTTTTAAAGTATTCAAGAGTACCGATGTTAGTTTGAGGACTAAAGTGCACCTAACCTGAGCCATGGCATTTTCGATAATCTCATAAGCATGTGAAAGATGGACAATGAATAAAGACCAAGTACAACCAGAGTGATCCTTGGAAAGCAGATGACGAGACTTTGTCTCTCATGCTTCAGATGTGTGAACAGGAGGGACCAGTCCCTGGAACATAACAATATGCTAGGTGGGTCAGCGAAAAAGAGCAAGACCCCTGCAGCAATCATGGATTGGCATAATGGCAGCAGCAATAGGTTCAAGTTTAACAACCATTGTGAGGAGGACACAAGGCCAGGCAGTGTTTCTTTACATTGTACAGAAGGTTGCTATGAGTTGGAAATGACTCGATGGTATCTAACAACAACAGTTGTTTTAAAGAGCCCTGATAGCAGAGTGGGTTATGAGTTGGGCTGCTAACCATAAAGTCAGCAGTTCAAATCTGCCAGCTGCTTCACTGGAGAGAGACTTTCTTTCTCTGATCCTATAAAGGTTTACAGCCCCCTGAAACCCTATACAGGGTCACTATGAATGAGAACCGATTCCACAGCACACAACCACCGTCACCATCACAGTTGTTTTATCAGGTCTGGTACAAGTATCGGTCTGTCTGCTCTTTGAAGGATAGGAGGCAGGGAGTTTCCCTGAGCAAATCAATCTAGAGTGATTGCCTTCTTTCTTGGCAGGCCCATTTGGAACATCTACCTACATTACACTTGTTATGTATGCTTTTGCTATGGTCCCAAATCACACCTGACTCTGTAATGTGCTTAAAACACATCTATGGAGGTCATGATTCTGTATGCTTCTAGCAGGCTTTGTACATGGTTTTGATACT
>NW_006408523.1:9952687-9955604 GCF_000296735.1 Chrysochloris asiatica | reverse complement strand
ACCTGACAACAACAACAACAATATGAAACTAGAAGAAGAGAATTTCAGAATTTAGAAATAGAAGCATAAATAATTCTAAAATGTTCTTTAACCATTAACCATAAGTCATGAGAAAGTTGTTGTAACTTTAAGAATGGCTACTAGATGCTACTTTTGCCATCACAAGTGCCTGTCCTCAGAAGGGTACCTTGTACTACCCTCCTCTTCTCCCAGTTAAGTACCAGTGAAAAGCACAACCAAGGTAACAATGAGTGTTTGAGCACATGTAAGTGGGACAAAGTGAGCCTATTGGTACACAGGTGTGTAAGTGGATGAGAACAGATGCAAGTATCTATTCTATCCATCACCCACTGCCACCAAGTCAACTCTGACTCCTAATGAACCTGTATAGGGTTGTAAATCTTTACAAGAGTTGTTGTTAAGTACCGTGGAGTCGGTTCCGACTCATAGTGACCCTGCACAGGGTTTCCGAGGCTGCAAATTTTTACGGAAGCAGGAAGCCTTATCTTTCTCCCATGGAACAGCTGATAGTCTCGAACTGCCGACCTTGAGGTTAGCAGTCCGATTCGTAACAATTACGCCACCAGAGCTCCTTACAAGAGTAGGCACCCGTAAAGTGGCTAGTGGATTTGAACTGCCGACCTTTTAGTAAGTTCAGAGCTTATCCATAAGAGTTCTTTGGAACATCTGTATTGTTGTTGAATGCCTTCGGTTGATTCCAACTTATAGCAACACTGTGTAAGGTTTTTGAAGGAGTGGTTGATGGGTTTGAACCACCGATCTTGCAGTTATCAGTCCAGCGCTTAACGTACAGTACTGTTGTTAAATGCTGCTGAGTCAGTTCTGATTCATAGTGTTTCTGTATAGATTTCCCAAAGAATGCCTGGTGGGTTTGAACTGCCAGCCTTATGGTTAGCAGCTATTGGTCTCTCCATGTGTAGAAGAAAGAAAAGTGATGAGAATTGAAGAAACTTGGAATCAATGAGGCCAACAGACTAATGGAACATGTGACCTACAGTCTCCATGACTCTGAGACCAGAAGAACTAGATGGTGCCCAGCTACCACTACCAACTGCTCTAAAAGGGATCCCGTTAGAAGGTTCCAGAAAGAGAGGCAGAAAATGTGGAACAAAACTCCAAATTATGTTTAAAAAACAAGAAAAAGGGCTGACTGGTCAGAAAGAGACTGGAAGAACCTGAGACTAAGGCCCTCTACCACCCTTCAGGCCTGGAAAGGAACTTACCCTCGTGGCCCAAACAATGGATAGGTATTTTTTTCAGCCAAGCATAGATAGGTATTTAGGAGAGACAACAGGAGTAAGGTGTGCTCACCATGGAATGATCAATCATTCAAAACCAAAAAGGCAATATTTATATAAGGACAAAGCTGAGAAGGGATGGGAAGGTGGGTGGAGTGGAAACAGGAACCAAATGGAGGAAATGGGATTGCTGTTGTTCTATGAAGGGGATTGTAATCATTGAGATAAAACAAAGTGTATGAATTATTGCATGTAAAACTGATAATCTTCTCTGTGAACCATTCAGTTCATAATAAAAAGTTCAAAAAGATAAAGAAATATGTGAGGTAGGTTATAAATCACTTCTCTGAATGGACTATGTACCTGCACCTGTGATAATGGAATATTGTATTAATCAAATCTCCATCAATTGTGAAGACATAAATATGCCACTAAATAATTCTCATAATTGTTATTTTGTGCACCACTCTATTTTGCTAAATGGTGATCTCAGAGGATAGACTTGGTTCTAGGTTGAAAGAGTGTCTCAGGGCAGTGGTCTCAAGGAGTCCTCTAGTCCGAGTTTATCTGGCTTTAAAAAGATTATTTTTAAGACTCTCCAGTTTCCTCCCATTCTATCCAGGCCTATCTATTGTGAGCATGGCCAGATGGGTCAGTGGTGGTAGCTAAGCACCATCTAGTTCTTCTGATCTCACGGTCAATGAGGTCCTGGCTTGTATAGTTTGTTTCTTCTCTGAGCGTTTGGTTACCTTCTTACTGTTTTGCTCCTGGTGAGTAGAGACAGCAGGTATGTCTTAGATGGCCCCTCATAAACCTTTGAGAAATATTCACTTCACAGGGATGCAGATCATGACTTCGGTTAATTGTGCTCTCTGACTTGTCTCATGAGACTTTGGTCCTAAGCTTTCAAACAGAGAAAAGCAATCTTGGAAGGTGCTTGGTTATGTCTGAGGAGAATCATTTTATGTCTTCAATGAATATATGTATCTGCACTGACATATTTTATATACATTAACCAAAGTCCTGGTATAGTCCTTTAGGATAAACACTGGACTGCTAAACGCAAGGTCAGTGTTTCAAACCCACCATCCTCTCCTTGGAAACCCTATATAAGAACCATTTCAATGGTGCTTAATAACAACAACATAGATATTTGGAGTTCTTGTGTGGCACTGACAGATAAGCGCTAGACTGCTAACTTCAGGTCGGCAGTTCAAAACGATCAGGTCAGAACTGACTCGGCAGCATTTAACAACAATAGCATTGTAGGATACACGCTGGTGGTTCAAACCTACCAGCCACTCCTCCAAAACCCGACAGAGTTTTGCTATAAGTCAGAACCAATCGGAAGGCATTGAACAACAATATAGATACTTCATAGAACCCTGCTGACTCTGCAGCATTTACTAATAACAAAGTTGTAGAATAAGCACTGGATTGCTAAACAAAGGTTGGCAATTCAAATCAAATGCAAATTTGTTGGTTTTTACTACTAATTGCTGAATGACAAGTAAGAGATATGCATGCTGCAGGTAAAGGGAGAAAAGTCACTTAGGAGTATTCTGGAACACTTCATTGTGCTCATGAGGAACCTGTACCTGGACCAAGAGGCAGTTGTTCGAATAGAACATGGGAACACTGAATGGTTTAAAATTAAG
>NW_006408523.1:9949816-9952412 GCF_000296735.1 Chrysochloris asiatica | reverse complement strand
GTAAAGAAAGCAAAAATCCTCACCACTGGATCAATAAACAACATTCTTACAAACAGAAAAGATTGAAGTTGTCAAGGACTTCATTCTTCTTGGATCAATAATCAACACTCATGGAAGCGGCAGTCAAGAAATCAAATGATGTATTGCATTAGGCAAATCTGCTGCACAAGACCTTTTTAAAGTGTTGAAGAGCAAAGATGCCAGCTTGAGGATTAAGGTATGCCTGACCCAAGCCATGGTGTTTTCAATAACCTCATATGCATGTGAAAGCTGGACAGTGAATAAGGAAGATCATAGAAGAATTGATGCCTCTGAGTTATGGTGTTGGAGGAGAATATTGAAAAGTGCCATGGGCTGCCAAAAAACCCAGCAGATCTGTGTTGGAAGAAGTGCAGCCAGAGAGCTCCTTGGAGGCCAGGATGGCCAAACTTCATCTCTCATACTTTGGACTTATTGTCAGGAGAGACTAGTCACTAGAGAAGGATATGATGTTTGGTAAGGTGGAGGGTCAGAGAAAAAGAGGAAGACCCCCAGCAAGATGGATCGGCAAAGTGGCAGCATCAATGGACTCAAGTGTGGCAACGATAGTGAGGTTGGCTCAGGACCGGGCAGTGTTTCCTTCTGCTGTGCATAAGGTTTTTGAGTCGATACCGACTCAATGGCACCTAACAACAATAACAAGAATTGCTCAGGGACAAAGCCAGGCCACTTAAACGAGATGATTGATAGGGGACCAGGGTCTCTAGTTCCACCCAACAGAAGAGGTCAAGGTCATATGCATAGGAAGATAGTCAACTGCTAGAGCAATGAGACTGGAATGTTTTTTAAAGGGTTATGTGAGCATTTTGAGGGACTTAGGGAAGATGGCAAATGAGGCCAACAAGCTACTCAGACATATATGTTGTTGGTAATCCTGGAACCCTGAGCTTAGAAGTCGACTGAATATTGACTAGGAGAAACCAACTTGACAGCTCTTAACTACAACAACAACAATTATGTAGAATAATTTATGTCTGACTGGAATTCCAAAACAGGAAGAGACAAACCAACAAACAAATGAGAGAGAGAAGCACAGAGAAAATTGTCAAAGATGTATTAGAAAAGAACTTCCATAATATCATGAAAGATGAGAAAATATGCATGGAAGAAGCTCAATGAATCTTAAACAGAAAAGACCCCAAACTAAAATTACTGAGATACATTATAATAAAACTTTCAAAAACCAAAGAAAAGGATAGAATTCTGAAAGAAGCTAAGGACAAATGACAAGTCACTACAAAGGAAACCCAATAAGACTAAGCTCTGATTTCTTAGCGGAAATCATACAGGCAAGAAGGCAATAGGATGACCTATATGAAACTCTGAAAGGGAAACAATGCCAACAAATAATTATATGTCATTGTTATTGTTAGGTCCTGTTGAGTTGGTTCCAACTCATAGCGACTTTATGCACAACAGAACAAACACTGGCTGCTTCTGCACAATCCTCACAATTACTATGTTTGAGTCTATTGCTACTGTGTTAAGTGTTATATCAGTAGTTTAAAGTCATTCCTAGCTCTTACTGGTGCATGCAATAAGATGAACTATAACCCTAGCAGCAATACTTTTTGACTTACCTTCATATGTCCTAGACAAAGAAGAGCCATAACACAGATATATGCATACCCATGTTCATCACAACACGATTCCCAATTAGAGTTCAAACAATTTCAAACTCTTGCTTTATTAAAATTCGGCTTGAAAACTCATTTCATTCTATAAGACTCATCTGTGTAAATTGTAAAGAGAAATAAAAAGGAAGGCTGCATACACTTAAATATTACAGTGTGTGTTCAGAGCTGGTTCTACAAGGCTACCAGATGAACAGAGAGATGCTTAGCGGCAACTCTCATAACATAAGATATAGCATTAGTTCTACCATCTCAGTACTGAGAAACTCTTTGGACATTAGTTGACTATTCGGAAAGGTTTCGAACCAGGGCTTGTATCTAAGTAGCTAAACCTCACCATTGTCACCAATGAAAAGCAGTAAGTGTCTGCATTTTTAATTTCAATAGTTTCTCTTTAGTTGAATGATGAGCGTGCTCTCATGTGTCTATGTTTTCATACTATGGAGGTTATGAAAAAAGATTTACTATTAGAATCATGGAAGTGGGAAGCAAGTTGAAATACCATCTTTTGAAAAATTATTTACTGTGTTAAACTATAGTAATACAAAATTTGCTATTTTAGCCATTTTTAAGTGTACCATTTAATGGCGTTAATTGTTCTCACTATCTTATGCAACCATCCCTAGTATATGTTTTCAGATAGAGACTCAATATCTTTAAGCAGTAAGTCTCCATTCCCTCCAACACCCCATCCTCTAGCAAACACTAATAAACTTTTATCTCTAGTCTACGTATTTCATATGTGGGATCACATGATGTTTGTCCTTTTGTGTCTGGCTTATTTCACTTAGCATAATGCTTACAAGGTTAAGCCATGTCCTAGCTCTATCAGAACTTCATTTCTTTACATTGCTGGATAATATTCCATGATATATATATATAATATGCATATAAAATCAGAAGCTCTGGTAGTGTAGTGATTA
>NW_006408523.1:9901109-9943106 GCF_000296735.1 Chrysochloris asiatica | reverse complement strand
AAAACTGCACACATGGGGGCATCATGAGTCAGAATTAACTGAACAATTAACTAACAACATGGTGGTGATGTGCTGTGAGGTCGGTTCTTGTAGTTTAAAGTCCCTGTTGTTATTGTTAAGTGCCGTGGAGTCGGTTCTTACTCATAGCGACCATATATAGGGTTAGCTTGAATCACTGACTCTGCATTCCAACACATTATCTTACAGCGCCACACACCTGATCTAGGTGGCACACTAGCCTGAGAAGCTGGACTATTTGACGAACTGGGCACCAGGATTGTTGTTGCTGTGAAGTGCCGTCGAGTTAGTTCTGACCCATAGCGACCCTGTATAGGGTTTCTGAGGAGCAGGCGGTGAGCTTGAACCCGACCTTGCAGTTCAAATGGTTTTGCATTCTGGGGCATTAACCCACAGCACCACATCAGGATTAGTGATAGGCTTAGTAACAAGCTACAATATGCAGATAACACAACCTTGCTTGCAGGGAAAAACAAAGAATACAGCCTACATACAGTATGGAGTTCCTCCCAAACCTTGACCTCTGGCCCCAATTTATTGTTAGGTATGTGGAGTCAGTTTCCAACTCAGTGACCCTATGTCAAACAGAACAAAACACTGCCCAATCCTGCGACATCCTCAAGATCATTTCTATATTTAAGCCCATTGTTGTAGTCAGTCACTGTTGTCAATCCATCTTATTGAGAGTTTTCTCTTTTATTCCTGAGGGTCTCCCTCTGCTTTCCTTCTCCAGGAACTGAGTACCTTCTGATAACAAGTATGCGAGATGAAGTCGCACTATGCTAGCTTCTAAGGAGCATTCAGACTGTACTTTCAAGGACTTCTTGTCCCTTCCAGCAGTCCATGGTATTTTCAAGTCTTTGACAACAGCATGATTCAAATGCATCAGTTCTTCCTTAATCATTGTTCAGCTTTCATATGCCTATGAGGTGATTGAAAACATCGACTTGGCTTGGATCAGATGCACCTTAGTCCTCAGAGTGACATCTTTGCTTTTTAGCACTTTAAAGAGGTATTTTGCAGATTTGCCCAGTGCAACATGTCATTTCCTGACCTCTGCTCCCCTGTTCTCTCGATACAAATTACTATTATATCACCATCATTTCCTGAAAAGCTCTTCCTGCCCTGCTTGGCATCGCCTCTTCTGGCATATCTCAGGGGCCCATTTGCATGGGTTTGTTTCACACCTGTTATTTCTTCATCAAAATGTCGAGATGGATGTTTTGCCAAAGGAATGCTGTTGCTTATCCATTGCTGTGATTATACACTTACCGCTTGCAATGTTTTAAAGTGTTTTGTGTTTATTTAGATTCTCATTATTACGTGTGAAAACGCCAGTTGAAGTTTGTTTTGCCTGTGAGAATTTAAGGAAAAAACACCTATTTTTTTTCCTTAAATTCTCACAGGCAACCAATTTCCCCGGCGATAGACCACGGTGTACGCCAACAACTAACGAGCCCTGCGGGAGACCCAGCAGACGCCTCCACCGCCAGGTCAGCCGGGAGTCCGCGCAGGCGCCCCAGGGGCGTGCTGCACTTCCCACACAGTAAAATGCGCTTGCGCCAGGGACGCCGCGCCCCGCCCCCGCGTTCTCTATAAAACCCGCGCACGCTTCTCCTCGCGAGAGGCTTGGTTCTCATGCTCGCGGCAGGGGTCGGAGGTCAGAGCGAGCGTCTCGCGGGCCGGAGAAGGAAGATGGCGGTGGAGTCGCGCGTCACCCAGGAGGAAATTAAAAAAGAACCGGAGAAACCGATCGACCGGGAGAAGGTGAGGGCCCAGGCGCTTCACGGTGTGCTGGTGGAGGTGGGGCCGCGGCCGCCTGGAGAGGAGCAGGGTGTGGGGACGGCGGCGACGGCCTGGTGCTCCGGGCGGCCCGAGGGGACTCGGGGCTAGCCGCGCTTTCTTTAACTTTTGTCCTTCTTTTCCCGCCTGGTTCCCAGACCTGCCCGCTGCTGCTGCGGGTCTTCACCACCAATAACGGCCGCCACCACCGGATGGACGAGTTCTCCCGTGGAAACGTGCCTTCCAGCGAGCTGCAGATCTACACTTGGTGAGAGCCGCGGCGGCGGGTGGGCGCCGGGACTTAGGGGCTCCCCAGCACCCCGTCTTCCGATGAGCTCCCTTGTTAGTGAAGAGCTGTTGTGGAGTGCACGTGGGGCCCGTGGGCGCAGCTGGTGGAAAGTTAAGAGGGTTCAGCCGTAAGCTGCAGGGCATCTGCCCATCTCGTAACGGTGGACGCTCAGACTCTGGGTTGCTAGGAAAGCACAGATCCAAGAGTGCGATCACCATTGTGTCTGCTGGTTTCCAGAGCGACAGATGATTGAAATGTGCTATCCTGTTTTTTCGGGACTCGAAGGAGTGCGGTTAGAATGAATGATGGGCGTTTGTTAGTGTCAGAGTGCATTTGCGTGATGAAGCTTTGGGTGCCTTGCCGTCGGCATCCTTGTCAGTTGGCACTCATTGCGCCCTGTGTCCAGCAGAGCTGTGTCCAGCAGAGCGGGTCACTGCCGCGTCCTGCGCCCTCCTCACCCCCCCCCCCCGCAGGTGGAGGTGGATATAAAGAAATTTATCACGAGGAATTGGCAAATATGGTTGTGGAGTCGGGCTGGACAAGTCTCAGCTCTGGGGGGAGGTCTTATGAAAGGACAGGCTGGAATAGTGGCTTCTGCAGCCGCCAGCCACAGTGGGAATTTCATCCAGAAAGCTGCAGCTCTGCTCTTGGGCTTTTTGAGGAATCAGATTCAGCTAGTTGATCAAGGCTCATCCTTATTTAAAGTAAATGGATTAAAGACTTACATCTGGGTGTGGCGCTGTGAGTTAATGTGCCAGACTGTAAAGCCGTTTGAACTGCAAGGTTGGCAGTTCAAGCTCACCAGCCACTCCTTGGAAACCTATGCAGGGTCGCTATATGAGTCGGAACGAACTTGATGGCGCTTAACAACAGCAAGTAACACAGCAACCCCTAGATTGTTGTTTTGAATAACTGGATACTGATTGTCTAGTCAAGGAGCCTTGGTGGCGCAGTGGGTTAAGCGGGCGCTCTCCACTGAACACTCTGCAGGAGAAAGATGAGTCTGTTTCCGCCCATAAAAGATTCTAGTCTTGGAACCCCTAGACAAGGTCCCTGTGAGTCAGAATTTACTGGACGGCGGTGGGTTTGGGTAAGCTTTGTTAGCCTAGTTAGGTAACTCTGGTGATGCAGTGGGTATTGGGCTGGTGACCACAAAGTCTGTTGTTTGGGCCCACTGTCCACTTGGCAGAAGAACGATGAGGCAGCCTCAGAAACCTTGTGGAACAGTTTTGCTCCGCCCTGAAGGGCCATCTGGACTCCCTGGACAGCAGGGGCTTGGGGGTTTAGTAGCCTAATGGAGTTGAGCTGACACATGAAACTAAGCATCTTGAAACCCTGACATTATCATCTTAAACCATCATTAGTCTCCAAATGAAGACATAACAGTGTCGGACTTTTGTTTACCGTGGTACAACTATCCCAGATATGAGGATGCGGAGGCTTTGAATGATGTTCACTCTTTGCTGTAACTTAAATACTGTTATAAAAAGTTAACTATTAATATCTGAGAGGATTTCAGAAAGTTTGCAGGGAAATTCCATTATCTTTTCTTTCCATGAATGCTTGAAGGCCCCTTGTATTGGTGATTATGAGACATACAGGGCTGAGGGGGACGGAAGGCAGGATTTGGTTGGTATACAATGATTCCTAGTAAAATAAGGAAGAAATACTCAACTATGAGTTACTGTAGCTGTTATTTAAAACTGCTTTATTTCATTGCCCATTCTATATTCCTTTTACCCTAAGTAAGCACCTCAGCTGGTTGGGTTTTTTGTCTGGTGACACAGACTTTCTGTCCTGAAGGGTCTGAACCTAAAGTCCTACCTAAATTGACTTTAATGTTGTTTTCCATTGAGGTGTCCCAGGAGGCCTTTTATTTATGTTCCAGGCATACTCTTTACCTGAGTTGTGCACTAGGATAATTCTGCTCTTTTCCTGTTGGTTCAGAAGCGTGAGGAGCCCAAAGTGGTTGGGTGTCAGGCTCAGCTTCCAGCTTAGTGACATCCTTGTGGCTGCTGGTGAAAGCATTGCTTCCTTTGAAACGAAGATCTCTAGAGCTAAGGTTGTGGGGACTGCAAGCAGCACTTAAGAGGGCTATGTATTAGATGCTGAGAACGCTGCCCTCGCTCCACAAGGTGCTGCCACGCAGATGGCACTGTAACTGACGCTTCAAAAGCCATTCCCCCCCATTCTGTCAAACCAACTGCTTCAAGATGATGAAGCCTATGTAAGGACAGTGAGTTCCTGGAGCGAGGACCCATTACCTCACTTTATCCAGCTCTCATCGCTCTCTCTCTCTCTCTATATATATGTATATAAAAACTCTTTAGCCTGTGAATAATTTTCCCTTCCGCTTCCTCACCATAGCCATCATAGATTATTTCTTTTATCAAGAAAATCTTACCTTTTTACACCATTGGGCTCATACAGTATTTCTTTTTGTGATGGACTCATTTCACTCAGCATACTGCCCTCCAGGCTCATCCATGTTGCCTGTCGCACTTTATTTGTGAGAAGCGAGTTCCTTTGTCAGAAGTAACACGATGGAGTGGGTGCGCTGTTCAATAAGTTCACAGATGGCTGTTTTGTCTCTGCTGAGGCCCAGTAACAACCTAAGTGTCATTGAGTCAGTTCTGACTTATAGCTAGCCTGTATAGTGTTTCCAAGAAGTGGCTAATGGATTTGAACCACCAACCTTGTAGTTAGCAGTCCAATGCTTGCTTATCCTACAGTGCCATGCCAGGACTCCGGCTTCCGCTCTAAGAAGCTGTTAAGGCTCCAAGCAGCATTTCTCTCAGCTGCTGACAGGTCATGTGGCCCAAATGACTGTTTGCTCCTGGCCCTCCTACAGAGCCTTGTGGGGGTGGGGAACCCACACAGAATTAGCAGGTTTTCAGGTCACTGCTGGAGTAGCACACACAAATGAGAAATATGCTGCCTCCAAAACCCAAACAGGCCCACTAGGCATTGTGCCTCTTAATTGCAAGCAGTAATTTCCAGGGAGCCACTGGTCAATTTGAACCGTCAGCAGTGTGGTTGGCTTGTTGTCGTTTTGTTATTAAGTGCTGCCAAGTCATTTCCAACCCATAGCAACTCTAGGGTTTCCAAGGAGCAGCTGGTGAGCTTGAACCGCCAACTTTGCAGTTCAAACTGACTTTGCAGTGTGGCACATTAACCCACAGCGCCACCCCAGGCCTCCATTGTCATTATTTAGGTGCTGTCAAGTCGATTCCCACTCATAGCAGCCCTGTGGACACAACAAAGCCCGCCCAGCCCTGCTCCATCCTCAGTTAGTACTGCTGCCAGCGCGTCAGCCTGTCTCCTTTGCTGACCCTTCACACCGTACCAAGCATGGTGTCCTTCTCCAGGGACTGGTCCCTCCTCCTAACACATCTACATGGAGACTTCCCTACCTGTTGTCTAAGGGACATTCTGGCTGTACTTTGAACACAGATCTGTTTGTTCTTCTGACTGTCACTGGTACTTTTAATATTCTTCTCCAACACCATAATTCAAATGCATGATTCCCTCTGGTCTTCCTTATTCATTGTCCAGCTAGCACATGCATATGAGGAGAGTGAAAATATCACAACTTGGCTTATGTGCAAATTTACCTAATACAGTACGTCATTTGATTTCTTGGCTGCTGCTTCCAGTGAGTGTTGATTGTGGATCCAAGAAAAATGACATTAGGAGTTGTGTTAGACCAGTGCTTATCCATCCTAAGGTACCACACCAGAGACCAAATGCAACTCTTCTCTTTCACCTTAGAAGGAATACCTTTTTCTCCTCTAGAGCTCTGGTATAGCATAGTGGTTACGAATCCAGCTGTGAACCTCACAGTCAGAAGTTCGAAACTACCAGTGGTTCCATGGGAGAAAGATGAGGCTTTCTGCTCCCGTAAAGATTTACAGCCTTGGAAACCCTGTGCAGGGTCACTCTGAGTCGGAACCGACTCCACAGTACTTAACAACAACAGAGCCTTTATACAGCAAAGTGTACACCAAATCAACTGTTTCTATGGGACATTTCAGTGACATTGATGACATTCTTGGTGTTGTGCAACCGTTCTCACCCTCCTCATGTGAACTGTTCATCCCTCATTAACAAAAGCCCACTGCCCCTGCGTCCCTCTTGTTCTTCGTCTCTGCAGTCCGGTCAGGACTGAGGTTTTACTTCTAAGCTCACTGTTTCTGTAGGGAGACAGCTCACTCTAGTGGCTTCTAGTTGGCCTCTTCTGTAAACTTGTTCAGTTCAGGACACTGATTCTGTGCAGAGGCTGTGACTCTGATAATTCAGGTGAATCACTTAGATCAAGAAAGCTTTTGGTGAATGCACATGTGTTTCTTCTGGTGTTCTGCCCTAGAGGGGCCTTACAGCCAGCTAGCCTGTGCATTTAAATTTAATCAGATTAGAGAATAATTTCAGGAAAACCCAGAACCAACAACATTGAGTATAGACGGGAACCCTGGTGGCACTGTAGGGTAAGCCATGGACTGCTAACTGCAGGATCTGCAGTTCAAACCCACCAGCTGCTCTGTGAAGAAGGATGAGGCTGTTGCTCCCATAAAGATTTCCAATCTCAGAAACCCTCTGCAGGGTTGCTGTGAGTCGCAATCAATTATGTGACAGACAGTGATGTTTGATGTATTGAGTGTAGACCATAGAAGTGATGTCATCCTGGATTGTTTGTACTGTTGGATACAGTTGTCACCTTGGATTTACATGGGAGCAATGTGTGTGGGTTTGAAAATCGGGTGCAGAGTTAAGCTAAGTGGGCTCTTTGGGGTTTGAGTCCTGCTTGGTGTTGTAAATTCGGAGTTCAGTTCTTCACTGACTCTTAGCATTCTTATATCAGTTCATAGCACAAGGCCAACTCCATGGGCAATATGATGTAAAATTCTAAGCCATCCGTTTCATTTTCCCAGTTGTCATGGAAGAAAACAATAACAATATAAAATATATATTAGTTCTTATTTCTAAGATACTTATTTTTAAAGGATGTTTTTTAAAGAGTGTGATATGTTAGCTCAAAGGGCTATATTAAGTTTTTAAGTTCAAATAAATATTTTCAGGACAAGAAGCCTTCAATTTCATATACTTCATTGACTCTAGGAGTCTATCAGTTGTAAAATTCATTGTAAGTTTCCATTGTAGAAGGAAATACATTGCATGTCTTCATAAAAATACTTTCTTAGAACGTCAATTTTATATGTACTTCTATTTTAAAAATGTAAAAATGTGGGAATGTATGTTGTCTTAGAATTAATGAAATATTTAAGTGGTGCTAATCTGGTAGCGTAGTGGTTACGAATCGGGCTGCGAACCTTAAGGTCAGCAGTTCGAAACTACCAGCTGCTCCGCGGGAGAAAGATGAGGCTTTCTACTCCCGTAAAGATTTACACCCTCGGAAACCCTGTACAGGGTCGCCATGGGTCGGACCCGACTCGATGGCACTTAACAACAACAACAATAGCGTAGTGGAGTCTTGGTTTGGCGCTGAGGGCTAACGCGTCAGACTGCAAAGTTGTTTGAACTGCAAGGTGGGTGGTTCAAGCTCACCAGCTGCTCCTTGGAAACCCCTATACAGGGTCGCTATGGGTCAGAATCGACTTGATGGCACTAATAATGACAACAGCATAGCATGGTGGTTACGAATCAGGCTGCTAATCTCAGGTCAGCAGTTTAAAACTACCAGCGGTTCCGCGGGAGAAAGATGAGACGTTCTGCTCCCGTAAAGATTTACGGCCTCGGAAACTTTATACAGGGTCTCTGTGAGTCAGGACCGACTCCATGGTGCATAACCACCACCATAGGATAAGCATGTACAGTCTCACATTTTCACATTCTTGAAATTGGAATACATCTACAATAGGATAAGTGGAGTCCTGGTGTGGCGCTGTAGAAGCATTAGACTGCTAACCACAAGTTTGGGGATTCAAACCCACCTACCACTCTTTGGAAACACTATATAGGGTCACTATGAACCAATCTATGTTACTTAAACAAACAAATACAGGATTAGTACTGGGCTACTAACCTCTGTGTAAGCAGTTCAAATCCACCAGTCACAAACACTATGTAAATAACTGATTGTATGTCGACATCTGTGCTAATCCTTTACTGCTGGGTAATGAGATGTAATTTTGTTTTGTTTTAATTCAGGATGGATGCGACTTTGAAAGAACTGACAAGTTTAGTGAAAGAGGTCTACCCAGAAGCTAGAAAGAAAGGCACCCACTTCAATTTTGCCATCGTTTTTACGGATCTGAAAAGACCCGGCTATCGGTAGGTGACTTTGAATTTACTGCTAACCCCTGGCTCACCAACCCTAACTGCGACTTTAGTCTTTAAAAGTGGAATTTGTAGGTGTCTTCCTTTAGTATTAGCAAAGGCTCAGAGCTTTGTCAATAATTTAAAAGCTGTGCATACAGCAAGTTAAGGTGAATTTGTTGTGTGCAGGGATTGCTTGGATTATTTCAAACTGAGGACAAATGTGCATGACATTGAAGGGCCTGTAGGAAGCCTGGTGTGGCTCTGTTGTTGTTGTTGTTAAGTGCCATCGAGTCAGTTCTGACCCATAGTGACCCTGTATAGGGTTTGACTGGTGAGCTTGAACCACCAGCCTTGTAGTTCAGACAGCTTTGCAGTCTGGTGCATTAACCCACACCAGTGGTCTGTAGGACGGTGGTTTATATCCACCAACCACTCAGAAACTCGACACCGGGTCATTATGAGTCAGAACTGACTCCACACACTTAACAATTGTCCCAGGTCAGAGCTTCCAAAGCTGGGGAGTGGCTGCCATTCCTATTGTCTCTTCTTCTTTTGGGTATATTTTAGCTGGTAGGGGCAACCCTTTAATAAATTTGCTTAGTGGGGTATTCTAGATTAATCTTAGCATCTGCCATAGCTTTCTAAGTTACTGGGTACCGTCCAGTCAGTGCCAGCTCCTAGCAACAGAAATAAGCATTGCCCAGGCCTGGGCCTGCCTCACCAATGTGGCCGTGGTTGATCCTGTCATTGGAGCCACTGTGTTAGTCCGTCTCACTGAGGGTCTTCCTCTTCTGCTCTTTTTTTTTTAAGGTTTTTATTGTGGATTGAGTGAAAGTTTTCAGGGCACATCATCGGTTTCACATTCAAACATTCATATACCTTGTTTCATTACATTGATTATAATCCCCTCCACATACCATCAGTTAACAGAGTTTCTCTCTATCCTCTTTAGCTTTTTTGGGGGGTAAAAACTTTGCCTTTTTGGAATTTACAGTCTTGGCTTTTAGGGAAGGGTTTTACATTTATCTGTGGGTATCCAGGGCTCATGTATGGAATTACTAACCAGCATAACTGAATAATCAGATAAGGGACATTTTGCTATGTCTGCTAGGTGGCTAAAGTCTGATCCTCAGAGCCTATGGTTTGGATGGTCAGCAACGCTTGGGCCCACAGGGACTTGAACTCCTGACCGGGTCTGCACGGTCTGCATCAGATTCCCCCTTATTTATTATTTGTTTAAGGGACGCTGCCTGTCTTAGGCGGTCAGTGCGAATTCCTCAGTCTTACCCGTCATCGAAACTCATTGCAGCATGGCAATGGCTCTGTCTCCTCTTCTGCTCTTGACCCTCTACTTTACCAAGTGTGCTGTCCTTCTCCAGGACTGGCTCCTCCTCGTAACATGACCCAGGTACATGAGACGCAGTCTTCCATCCCTTATTTCTGAGAAGCATTCTGGCTGTACGTCTTCCAAAGCACATTTGTTCATTCTTCTGGTAGTCAGTGGAATGTTCCATGTTCTTCTCTAACACCATCATTCAAATGCATCAGTTCTTCTCCTGTTGTCCTTATTCATTGTCCAGTTTTATATGCACTGAAGGCGATTGAATGTGTACCTTAGTCCTCACACTGATCATCTTTTACTTTTTAGCAGATTTGCTTAATAAACTACTAGGTTTTTGAACTCTGCTGTTAAGTAGACAGTCCATTAATCATTGCTGTCTTTTCCTCCAGAGTGAAGGAGATTGGCAGTACCATGTCTGGCAGGAAGGGGACTGACGACTCCATGACCCTGCAGTCGCAGAAGTTCCAGATAGGAGATTATTTGGACATAGCTATCACCCCGCCAAACCGGGCACCACCTCCTTCTGGGCGCATGAGACCCTATTAAATTTCTGTCAGTTTCTTGAATGTATTTTCCTGTCAGTTATGTAAAATAAACGTCACTCTTTTTTCCTTCCCTGATAATTGCCATTAAGCCTTTAAACTCTAAACGAAGTGTAATGCAGCTATATACAGTAGATTGGGCTGTGTTATGGTTGAATATAAATTAAAAGTCCATATTGTTTCAAGCTCTTCTGTAAAATACAAAGAAAGTGCTCTTAGCATTCTGTGTAAAACTGCATTGTTAAATATATGTGTGCAATCAACCGGAGTCTGAAAGTTAATGGAGGAATGGGAATAGGATTTAATCTAATAAATATTGAGGTTTTATGCTAAATGACAGGAAGTTGTGTTTAAAAGCCTAAATGGGGCAAAACAAAGCCATAGAATTGTGTGAAACGGAGTTTGTCGTGTAGACTACATAGAGCAGGCTGGCAGGAAAAGGACCGGTGTGAATGAGGAGGCACTTTGGAATAGTGAGAGCTGAAGCAAACTTCAAAACAGTGTCACAATGAGGAGACGTGCATGGTTGAAAGTGGGGAGAACAGGCACTTTGAAGGCAGGGCCCAGTGGAAAGGAAACTAATTAGAACTTAGGGGTTGGGGTGAAAAGGTTTACCGTGAAGATCTGAAAATGGAGGGTGGAATAAATACTCTCACACCAACTGATGTGACAGCCCCAGTGAGTGAGGCTAGAGACTTAAATCTTGATTGCACTATTGGCTCTATAACCTTGGACAAGTTACTTGAAATTTTGTCTTATGAACTTAAAACCAAGGTGCAAGGCAAGAGTAACACTGGCTGTGATTAAGGTTGGTTGTCAACTGGATTGAGCCACAATTCTCTGTGGTTTGGCAGTTAAGTAATGATGTGGTTGTCCTCTAATGTTGTGTACCTGATATTCACATAACAACCTGGTCTTACCAGCCATGTTAAGTGAGGAGTGGCTGTTTATTTAACCGTAATTTTCCTTTTGACTGGTGAGTACCGCTTTGTAAGTAATGAGTTGTTTCCTCAAATAAAATTAGAAGTGGTCATTAAGTTGCTGAAGTAGTTAGTGTTTGCCCTGACCGCCTCACATGCTAATAAAAGGTGTTTGGTGTTAATTCTAAAGACTGTAATTGTTGGAACCTGAAATTAATTGTAGAATTTGGAATCTAAATCAGTCCTTTCACACTTTTCCAGGATTCATTCATCAGGCCCTATTCTGGGTCTGGGAAAACAAGGATTAAGCTGACAGATACAAGGCCTTCCTCAGAAAGGCCAACTCTAGTATGGAGGAAAGATACAAATATCAGTGATTAAGGGCTGAAGTGTCAGCACAGATAGAGCTGTTAGGGTAATGAGAGGTTTCCTGGAGATTTGAGCTGGTTTATGCTCCAGGTAGAAGATACAGCATGAACAAAGTATGTATGCTTGTAGACATGACAGAGCTTACACCACCATGCAACACTTATTGCAGGCTCATTTGGGCTGGAATTCAGGATAAAGTATGACTGTAGGAGGTAATTTAGGTGAGAATTCATTGTAGTAGAGGGAACACATTACAGAGCTATTTGGTGGTGGGATGCCTAGGAATTGCTTCATCTTTCTCCCGTGGAACAGCTGACCTTTAGATTAGCAGTCTGACTCATAACCACTATGCACCCAGAGCTCCTTGTTAAGTGCCATTGAGTCAATTCCGACCTGTAGCAACTCTGTATAGGATTTCCAAGTAGCAGTTGGTGAGTTTGAACCGACCTTGCAGTTCAAACGACTTTGCAGTCTGACTCATCAGTCCACAGCGCCTCACCAGGACTCCCCAGAGCTTCTTGGTGGTAGTGATGTGCCGTGGAGTCGGTTCTGACTCAGTGACCCTGCCTGCATAGGGTTTCCGAGGTTGTAAATCTTTCCAGGAGTAGAAAGCCTCATCTTTCTCCTGCGAAACAGCTGGTAGTTTGGAACTGCTGACCTTGAGGTTTGCAGCCCAATTTGTACCAAAGCTCCTCAGAGGCCACCAATATGGTTGCCAGCCTACAATATTTGGGGTAAGAGCTCATGGAAGAGGAAAGAGTCAGCCATTAGCCACAATGTCCACATTTCCATCGTTGGGATCGACTGTTCAGTACGGTAGAGTAATTTCTGACTCAGCAGCCCCATATAGGGTTTTTGAGGAGCAGCTGGTAGGTTTGAACCTTCAGCCTTATGGTTAGCAGTCCAGTGCTTATCCAACAGTGCCACAGTAAGACTCCAGTGATTGATAGTACCTACTTTAAAAATTTTTATTGTGAACTGAGTGAAGGTTTACAGATCATCAGTTTCACATTACAATATTTTAGTTCATTACAATGATCACAACCACTTCTATATACCAACAGTTCATAGTATGTACCTCTATTTACTTTTTAACTTTCCCCTTACCCTCTACTAACCGCCCTCTTGTAACATGTCTACCTTCTAGTCCATGAATCATTTTCCCTCCTCCATTATCACTGGATTGTTTATCAAGAAAACATGTTATTTTTACAGCATTGTCTGATAACAATGTTATCCTTTTGTGATTGACTAATTTCACTCATCATAATGTTCTCCAGGTTCATCCATGTTGTGAATTCACTGTTAATTCTTCCAGGATTGTATAGGATTCTGTGTGTATACCAAAGTTTGCTTAGCCATTATTCTGTTAATGGAAATTTAAGCCATCTCCATCTTTCTGCCGTGTCTCCTGTAGACAGTGTATTGGAAGATCCTGTTTTCTTATCCATTGTGCTGTATCTCTTAACTGGTGCATTTAGTCATTTACATTCAGTGTAATTATCAGTAAGTTCGAGTTTATTGCTGTCATTTGTTTGTGGTGATACTGGTTTCTTTGTTCCACGTAATTTTCTGCGCTGAGTTCATTCTAACGGAGGTTCATTTTAATGTTTGTTGTGTTTAGTTATCTTTTAGGTTACCCTGTAATTAATTAATTTTTTTTCTCTGCTTAAAATTCTGTTTTATCTTGATTTCTATTTGATGTCCTTGCCAAATAGAAACTTCTATATGAAGTTCTGTATCTATATTATTCCCCCTTTTTGCTTTATAGTTGATTTCGTTATAAATTGGTATCTCTCATTTCCCTTATTTTCAATCATGTAGGTTTGTTTTACTTTAAATACTTCTAGTATTAGTTCTTGGGCTGCTAACCTCAAGGTCAGCAGTTTAAAACTACCAGCTGTTCTACGGGAAAAAGATGAGGCTTTCTGCTCCTGTAAAGATGGGGTCACTGTGAGTTGGAACCGACTCCATGGCACACCACCACCAATAAGTAAACGCATAGCACATCAAAGTGTGTACCACAATGAATATGGAGACATGCAGCTGACTGCCATTATGACACACTTAAAATACAGGAGAACAAGCTGAATAAAGCTTCATTGTCTGATAATCATTTCTCTTACCTTACATTTGACAAAAATTTATTTACAATTTTAACTATACACTAATTCCTAAGCACCAAGAATAAAGCAAGTGCTTAATTTTCAAGGATGATGATTTCCTGACAACATGTAAGAGAGCACAGTATGACAAACTTCCCCACTTGACTTTCAAGACACAAACATAAAAGAGGGTCATCTTTACATTGTTGTTGTTATGTGCCATGGAGTCGGTTCCGGCTCATAGCGACCCTGTACAGGGTTTCTGAGGCTATAAATCTTTACGGGAGCAGAACGCCTCATCTTTCTCCCGCGGTAAGTCCCCCAGACAGAGCCAGCTCTGAAGCACCGGCTCCATCATTTCTTCTCCAATTTTACCCGGTCTCCACATGAAGGCAGCTCCTTATTTTCCCACTGTCTGAAATTTGAAAAGTTCTCCAACAAGCACTTTCATGAACTTCTTTCCATTCTCTGGTAGTCCACAACTTACAACGGGGCTCTGTTGCTATGACTCCATTTTAAGCTGGTTCTGACGTCATTCGAGTACCTGTTTTTGTTTTTCTTTTTGCTGTTTAAGGTTTTATTGCTGCCTTTAATTATCAGTATCTTTATAAATTAGAAGTTTGTCTTTGGGAGTTGGCATACAAATGATAACATTAGTAGATAACTAATGATAAGATACAAAATGGATGAATGGTTGTAGGTACAGTCCGCCATAACTAAAAATGTCCTAAGCTGGGCACTGTCTGTAAACTGAACTCAGAAGGTACCTTCGGCTTGATCTAAAGGGAACTTTGAAGCTCTCCGGGGCCTTTCAAGGTGTACCATCTCTCACTTCCTTTGCCCAGGTGATGGTAACCTAGTTCGAGGGGGGTCAGTGAGAGTTCTTCCCTGTGATTTCAGAATTTGGGACCAGTGAGAGTGAGGTGCCGTGTCTGTTGGGCAGTTAAGCTGAAGGGTTAAACCTGGACAATGACAGCAGTATGTGATGGAAGGAGTTGATTTGAGACAAAATTAATGCACAGAACAAAGCTGAGAGGAAAAAAGAAAAACTGTTCTATCTTAACAGCATGTGAGCCCTTGGTTCCGATAGTGTGAGCTCTACCACACACAGGTGGTTTAGGGTTAGCGAGGTCTGTAAAGGCCTCAGTTTTCCCACATTAGTTTAAGCTGTGTTTCTGTCACTTGCAAACAATGATCAGTAAGAGTACCGCTGAAATACAAGGTGTATAAGACGTGACCCAGTCAGGAGAGGAGAAGGCCACAGCAAGAATGTAAGAGAGCACAGTGTGACAAATTTCCCCACTTGACTTTCAAGACACAAACATAAAAGAGGGTCATCTTTACATTGTTGTTGTTGTTGTTATGTGCCATGGAGTCGGTTCTGGCTCTCTCTGCATAAGATCAGGCTTGACTTTATTTGCATAGCAAACAACATGTGAAATTTTTAAATTATTTGATCTGCTTCCTGATTTATTTAAACCATTTTTAGATTAAAAGCAAGGTAAATTTGAAATCACAAAACAGTGATCGTCTTCAAAGGTTGAATGACCGGAGTATGTTTTAACAAGATCAGGGTTAAACCAAATCAAAATGTGACAGAATGTTATGACATTAAATGTCCATTGTCTTCTTAAAATGGGTTGATTTTAATAAGGAAGAAGAATGTGAGTAACAAAAATAAGTCCATCTCTGCTTTCATTTCCTCTTCCTCAGTTTCTATAATGGATGAATGCACTAGGATTTCTGCAAAGAGAAACAAGTACACATCAATACACTTAAGTTTACCTAAAGGCTGCCAACAAAACAAACGACACAGAAGGCGCAGTCGCTCTGTATGAGGGCACTGCACAAAGTTGGTAGAAAAATGGAACGGAAACAATGGGATTTTTCCATAAGCTTTTTGAAGGCCTCTCAAGTTTTTAAACTTCTAAAACACTTGTGACTAGATTCAGAAGGTCATGGAACTGATAAATTGGGAGTCTGATATACAAGGATCAAACATGTTATATCTATAAGAAGTTAAGATAGGCTCTGAAGCTGAAAATGAAACTCTCCGTGGCAATTAATAACACCCACGATTGTTAGCACGCGGACACTCACCTTCCTCCGTTTTCCTTGTTGCAAACATCTTGAGTGTTCTGTCCTTCATGTTTAGTGACACAGACTTTTCGGGTCGGCACTGCTTTAATGGCTACTGGAGTAGCCAGATTTGAGTTGTATTTTGACAAAATCTAAAACAAAAAGCAAATTCCTTTTATCCAAATTATAATAACAATGTAAATCTGGATGGTGTTTAAAAAAAACACAAAACACACAAGGTCAAGGAAGAACTGACAATACAGATTATTTACAACACTAAGAAGTTTGGGGGAAGTGCAATGGCTCTGCATGGTAAGCATTGGACTGTGAACCACAAGGTGGGTGCTTTGAGTCCACCAGCTGCTGCTCTGGGGAAAAAGAAGAGGTTTTCTGAAATCCTAAATACAGGGTCATAAGTCGGAACTCACTCAATGGCATTTAACAACATACACAGAAAAGGCCCCCTTTTCACCTAGTTTTCCTATATAACTCCCAGGAAAGTACAATATGACACAATAGTCTGTTTATCTCAGAAAAGCCTTAGCCATGTCATCTTAGGAAGGCCTACCAGAGCCCAGAATTCAGATTTCCTTGAGACCCAAATCACCACATTCATCAGATGGTAAGTAAGACTGCTTACATGCAGTTTCAGCTCTTTAACATAAATACCTAATTTTTAAAACAATGTATCAGGAAAGAAAAAAAAAAAAGAAAGAAAGACGGAAAACCGCCTGGAACAACCACCTGGAGAACATCTTCTGGAATGGTCGTCACTTCTGGGGGTGTAGGTGTTCTGAGCAGATTCTCGTAGGAAGAAATCTTAGGAGAAGAGGGATCCACTAGGTTTTCAAAGCATTCTTGTGAACTGAGAGCTACTGAAGGACAATCTTTTCTGTCTAAATCATTCGTTGAACTCTTTGTTTGTAGTAATGGATGATACGTGGGTATCTATTAAATAAAAATAAGTCATTATTTAAGGTAGTATAAAATACACGGGTGAATAAAAATATAGTTGATCCTAGAGCAACATGGACTAGATCTACTGATCGCACCTGTCGCTGCTGTGGGTGCTCAAGTGTTGTAAGCACACCCCTAAAATCCCGTGATGCTCGTCATTCCAGACAGAGCGTACACCCCCAACCCAGGGTTACAGGGTCAACTGTTGAGGTCTCTAAGTAGGCCCCAAAATGACACCACTCACTTCCCAGAGTCTTTAAAGAAATGAGGCCACCACACTAAACTGTCACCGCTTGGATGAGCAAGTGGAAGGTGCACTGAACATGGAGTTCAGTCCCAATCAATTTGCCATCAAGTCACTCCGTCTGCTGGGAGTCAGAGTGAATCCAGAGGGCGAGGTGAGGAATGTCAGAGCAGGAGTGGACAGTTATAAACAGCAAGCAGGTGACCTGACACTTCAATTGATAATAGCACACTCCTTGCCTATAGCTTGTTGTACGTGTAGTAGCCAGTAGTGAATAATTACTATCAGGACTGACCGTGAAGGTTGGAAATGTAAAGGTAGACGTTTTGTAGCAAAAGGAGGGGAGTGATTAACTTTTCAGTCTAGGAGGTCCCTAGGACCATCAAAGGAGAAGAGAGGAGAGCGGGACCCTACCAGAGAAGCAGTGATGCCAGAGATGGAGGCAGAGACAATGACATGGTGAGGTGGAGCGGCTGGGGACTTTAGACCCAGAGAGGGAGAGGGGCTGTGTGCTGACAACCAGGGGCAGGTTTGTGGGGTATTCCCTTTGGTTGTTTAATGATGCATGCAGGGGATTGTAACCATGGCAATGAAATGATATACGATAGGATGAATGTAAAGCTAATGTTCTCCCATGTAAACTATCACATAATTCACAATAAAACATTAAAAAAAAAAATTCCATGTAACAAATCGTCATTTTACTTCTCAGGTGCTTTAGTCAGATTTCAAATGCTTGAAAGGTCCGTGTGGCCAGTGGCTTCCACACTGGGGAGCAGCTGAGAGGCATGTTCACCAGTGGACAGTCTGCTCTACAGCTGTCAGACGTGTTCACACTGACTCGGAGAAGGGTAAAGGGCTGACAGGCATGCTGCTCACTGGGGACTAACGCACAAAAACCACCATTACATCTATCATCCGAGATAACCATTCTCCCATGTTTTTACCCACGTGTCCTTTTTCCTTAAAATGTGTACCACCGTATGTGTATATGACCAGATACATACACACATATACAGATATATCACACATATACATTTCACTCATATAAGCATAAAATTGGATTGATACTACTAAGTTTTACCTACTGCAGTTGAAAAACAAAACAATGAGCATTTTTCTATACTATTAAATGAAGAAAAAACAGTCTTTTATATACTTTCAACACAAATGATAGTTATATAATACACTAGATCATATGGTTATACCTTAATGTATTTCCTGGCACTGCAGGTTAATGTGCTGAATTGAAAGGATGGTTTGAACTGCAAGGTTGGTGCTTCAAGCTTACCAGCTGCTATATAGGATGGCTATGAGTTGAAACTGACTTGACATGTAACACCACCACTCATTTGACAGAATCCTGATGTAGTGTTGTAGGATGAGCACTGGACTACAAACCATGAGGTTAGTGGTTCAAGCCCACCAGCAACTCCTCAGAAAGCCTACACAAGGTCACTATGAGATGGAACCGACTTGATGGCTCTTAACAACATCACTTGACATTCAGATTAATGCTAATGTCTTGCTCTTATAAATAAATAATGCTGTTTAATAAAACTTCACTGGACACAAATCTTTGTCCCAATTTACTTCAGAATTTCTGACATGGTTAGTGTGTGCTGGTTCCGACTCATAGCAGCTCTATAGAACAAAGCAGAACTTCCCTGTAGGTTATGGGAGAAGACCGTTTCTTCTCTCAAGGAGCAGGTGGTGGGTTTGAACCACTGGTCTTTCGGTTAGCCACTAAGTTCATAACCTTTCCACCACCAGGGCTCCTTTGCAACATGGTTATAGGATGTGAAAACAGTTTTAAAACCACTGCTCTGTTTTACTTAATTATTAGCTCCAGAAATTATGCTCAAAATATCATCTGTTCTGAGCAGATGGTTTCAGAGTTTGCAAGTAGTACTGTTGCTAAGTCAGGAGGAGAAAGATTCAAGTGTTGTTTTATGGAAATTTACCAAAGCTGTACTGTCAATTGTAGAAGGGATCTTCAAGCCAGGGGTGCAGAACGTTGGTGCCAAGGGTGAATTTGTACACGCAGCATCTAGAAGACATATGACAGGGCATGAAAATAAAGCTGAAATAAAGATTTGTTATAAGCTTTGCTAATATAATTTGCATGCTTTATTTTGAATAATTACGTTTGATTGGGGAGAAAAGACTAAAACTTGTCACTATTAACATATGTAAGTATGACTGGAGTCCTGATGCAGCACTGTAGGTAGGATAAGCACTGGACTGCTAACTGCAAGTTTAGCAGTTTAAACCCACCAGCTGCTCCTTGGAAACCCTATATAGGGTAGCAATGAGTAAGAACTGACTCACCAGTAAGTATTATTAGCACCAACATTAAAACTCATTGCTGTGGAGTCAAATTCGACTTCCAGCAATCCTACAGGACACAGCAGAGCTGCCCCACTGGGTTTCCGAGACTCTAAGTCTTGAGGGGAATGACAGTGTCACCTTTTGCCTGCAGGGTGGCTGATGGGTTTGAACCCCGACCTTGAAGTTAGTGGCCTGGTGCTGGCTCCTCAGCACCAACACTAGCACTATAAAAGTTCAGCAAAGTTGCAAGGTACAAGATCAGTATGCAAACCTGAATACTTCATACACACGAGCAATCATCAACAATACAATTTGGAAAAAGGTTCCATTTATCACAATAAGATATTTACAAAAGAAGATACCTACAAAAAAATTTACTAAACAGTCTGCAGCATATTACTGAAAAACATCATCAAACTTCTGAAGAAAAAGAAAGAAGGAGGAAGACTAGAAGAGGCGGTCACTTATCTACAAAATATCAGGATGTACTCAGAAGCTGTGTTTTCACAGAGTGTAGGTCACTGGCCAGGGATTCAAAAGCACACCATTTTATTTTCACATATAATGCATCCATGTAAATAATGTGTCCACTCAGATAAGGTACATACAGTTCTTAGGAAACTAACACATGAGGGGGTGCGACAAAGTTTGCAAATAAAAAGCAAAAACCAGTATTGTGCATACTATAAGAATGTCTAAGGGGAAAGAAACATTTTCAGAGCTGAGAGGTAGCTGGATTTTCACACTTACCATTTTTTCCCAATTGCTGGGTCATGAGGCCAGGGGAGGCGAAGAAGCCATCACTGGCTGTTGGTTCTGATTCCACAGCTTCTCCACTGGCATGATTCATATGGGAATAATTGTAAGGCAAACAAGTTACAACTAATCCCCAAGAAAAATGTAATCTTATTGTATACTGTCAACAAGTCTAAATGATCATTAAAATCTGTTTTATAGAACAGAAGTCCCAAGGAACAAATCTTAAAAAAAAAAAAAAAAAAAAAAACCCCCATGACTCCAAAGGGATTAAGAATGGAAGGTCTCCGAAAGTGATTTAAAGGAAAACTGTAAATTCACTTATGACTATAAATACAGAACCTGCCGAGATCAAGCCTTCAAAAGCATACAGAGGAATCTGACAAACTGTATGCAGATAAGATAAAGAATTTGGAATTTTCTAAGACTAAAAAGGAATCCTGGTGTGGCTCTGTGGGTTAATGCGTCAGACTGCAAAGTCGTTTGAACTACAAGGTCGGCAGTTCAAGTTCACCAGCTGTACCTCGGAAAGCCTATACAGGGTCACTATGGGTCAGAATCGAGTCCACGGCACTTAACAACAAGACCAAAAAGGCTCTTCCTGTCATCTTAATGAAGCTATCCTAAACAATGAACTTCTCTCTCTGAAATCCATTCATAAACAGGAGTATTGCTGGATACTACAGGATAGGTAAAGACTGATTCTCACTTAGAAGATCTCCAGTTTTAAATAAGGACACTGAACAATGCAGTCCTTAACATCCTATATTAACATTTTTTAAAAAGTGAGTATGAAATACATCACACATGTCAAAGAATGTATATGTAGTGTGAAAAGTTTTAAGATAAGAAAATGACCATCTATTTAGGCTCTACCACACTTATGAAGAAGTCCTGGTGTGGCACTGTAGGATAAGCACTTGACCATACGGTAGGTTTGAACCACAAGGGTGGTGATTCAAACTCACCAGTCGCTCCTTGGAAACGCTATATGGACTCACTACGAGTCAAACGGACTCAGCAAACTGACTCAGCGGCACGTACCACCAGTACTTGTGTCGTCCTCTGTGGAACTTTACCAACGTCCCTCTCTCACAGAAGGGTAATCCATACCCCAGATTTGCCGGGTAGTTTAATACTTACCTATGTAATCTTTGTTGTGGTTAAAGTGCCAGTCAAATCGGTTCAGACACAAAGCTACACTTTATAGGTTTCCTGTGAAGCAGCTAGTCGATATGAACCACAGACTTTATGGTTAGCAGTCCAGTATAGACCCTACAGCACCACACTAGGACCCTTACGTACTTTTAAATAACTGATGTGTTTACATGTTTTAAATTTCATATACATGAAATAATAAGTGTTATAAAAGGACGCTTCAAAAAGTTCATGGAAGAATGAAATTCTAATAGGTAATAGAATTTTCCCACAAACTTAAATTTCATAAAGGCTTTTCTATAAACTGCCCATCTGTTCTACAGACTGCTCTACTGCCCACCGGCATTACTGACATTTCTTTGCCAGCTCCGCATCAACATTGAGTATTGCCTGTCGCTTTTGATACTGGTTTTTTTGTTTTAAGTTTTTATTGTGAACTGATAGTTACATGGGAGAATATCGATTTTACACTCATCATTTCGTTGCAATGATTACAATCTCTGAGCATCATCATTCAACAATACTTGCTTCCATTCCGTTTTTCCTTTTTTGGGGGGGTAGAGGAGGGGAGATGTACACAAAAACACTCAGGAATATATAATAATTTTAACAACCAAAGGGCACATTCTGCAAGCCTGCCTCCTGGCCGCCAGCACTCAGTCCCTCTTTTTCCATGAGTCTAGAGTCCTCAGCTAAGGAGCTCTGGTAGCGTAGTGGTTACGAATCGGGCTGCGAACCTTAAGGTCAGCAGTTCGAAACTACCAGCCGCTCCGCGGGAGAAAGATGAGGCTTTCTACTCCCGTAAGGATTTACACCCTCGGAAACCCTGTACAGGGTCGCTCTGGGTCGGACCCGACTCGACGGCACTTAACAACAACAACAAGAGTCCTCAGCTACTCCCTCTCTCCATGTCCTCATCTCTGCCTCCATTTCTGGTGTCAATGCTTCTCTGAATAGGGTCCCGCATTCTGCTTGTGCTCTTCTCCCCTGATGGTCTTAGAGTCCTCTGTTTCTGGACTGTAAAATTAACTAATCCCGTTTTTGTTACAAAACTTCTACCTTTACAGTTGTGACAGTCACAATTAGTCATGATAACAATTACTAACTATTGAATCATAAGAATCTTATTCCCATCTCTTTTCACCAGACCCATCTAAACAAGATAAAAACTATTCAGTGCGGATTCTATCTTCCCCGGCACACTCCTAAACTTCCTCTTGAGAACTTGTAAGCCAGTCACTTTGTGCTTTTATTGCCCCCTCATTTTAGGTAGCCAATGTCTAAGTTGCCCGTCCCTATCTACCCTGTGTACAGAGGGGATAGCATTGATACTTGATGTAAAGACTCCTTCACTCTCTGTTAGTACTTTGAGCTACTACATCCATAAGTACAGGTCAAGTTCATCAAATTACAGCAATCTGCACTCGTTTCCTTTATAAAAAATTGTTTTTTATCTTCCTCTAGCCAAGTTCTGATTATCAAGCCATCAAGATTAGGTCAAATGGGTAGTATCTGCAAGTTTGGGTGTTCTTGTGCCTCTCCCCTCACTTCATATAAACAGCCTTTCTCTTTCCATGAGTCCAGAGTCCTCCGCTGCTCCCTCTCTCCATGTTCTCATCTCTGATTCCATTCTCTGGTGTCACTGCTTCTCTGGAGAGGGTCCCACGTTCCGTTCATGCTCTTCTCTCTCGATGGTCCTAAGGTCCTCTGTTTCTGAACTGATTAATGACTCCGCCGTTTTTGTTATAAAATGTCTACTCGATACTGTTTTAATATTAATGTTGTTGTTGTTTAGTGCTGTGGAGTTGGTTCTGACTCATAGGAACTCTGCATAGGGTTTCTGAAGAGCAGCTGGTGGGTTTGAATCGCCAAACTTGTGGCTCACAGTGCAGTATTTATCCTACAGCACCACACCCTATTACTAAGCCCATTCAAACCTGCAAGTTGAACAACTGAATCTGGAGAGGTAAAAAATCGAATCTTTTATTTCAATGTATTACTTAAGTTAAACATATAATCATATGCTTATTGGTAATTTGTTCATTTTAAAATTGGGATGTTTGTCTTTCATTAACTGAAAAATGAGTTTTAAAGACATAAAACACCAAATCTGAAATGATTTACTGTCAATCTGATGCAAGACCATTAAATGCCTTTCTTGCTTAAAAAGAAAATGTATTGTGTATATTACATATATATGTGTAAATACACACACATTTGTTTTATCACAGTATAAATACTTTTCCTGCTTTGTCCTTTTATTTCACGGTTTCAAGTTTTATAGCTGAAGTTATCTGTTTGAATTTACTATGATTTCTGGTTTTGATGCCATGCCACAATTTAACTCATTCTCTGATGTTAGATATTTGTTATTTCTGTGGCCTTGTGGGATAATGCACTGGACTGCAAAGTCGGTTTGAACTGCAAGGTCGGCAGTTCAAGCTCACCAGGCACTATTTGGAAACCCTATACAGGGCCGTTATGAGTCGAAACCATTTGCTTCAGCAAATTCCTTCAGATAAGCCCCTAGACCCCGAGCCAAGAACTTAGCATATATAAACTAGCAGCCATTTCCCTACGCCCTGGCAGGCCTGGGAGAATTCATTGTCTCCTGCCATCTGTTGTGCCAATAAAATTCTCTAAATTGGACATTATAGTGGTCATCATCCTTCTTTGAGACTTGAACCTGTAACAAAACTACCAGCTGTTCCACGGGAAACCCTATACAGGGTCGCTATGAGTTGGAATCAACTCCACGGCACACCACCACCACCACCACCACACATTATAGGAGTTCTGGTGTGGTGCTGTAGGTTAATGTGCTAGATTGCAAGGTCAGTTTGAACTGCAAAGTCAGAGGTTCAAGCTTACTAGCTCAGCTCCTCAGAAACAATATACAGGGTTGTTATGAGTTGAAATAGACTCAATGGTACTTAACAATACATTACAGTATTTGCTTATATCTTTATAAATAAATCAATTAATTCCTAATTTTGTCATTTGTATTTGTCTAATCAATAACTAGAGACCTGGTATGGCACTGCAGGATAATGCGGTGGACCAAAAGGTCAGTTTGAACTGCAAAGTCGGCAGTTCAAGCTCACCAGCTGCTCCTTGGAAACCCTCTACAGGGTCACAGGAGTCAGAACTGACTTGAAGGCACTTAACAACAACAACAATAAATAAGAGCTAGTTTTCAGGTTTAGCTACTCTTCTAAAAATCTTTTATGATATTTTATGTTTAGTGTTTCCTTCCTTGTATTACTCTCAGAATTGTGGTGTTTTGTTTTGTTTAGTTTTTGAGTTGACATTTATTTTCCTTCTTTAACAATGAAAGATGTTAACAATATGGCAATATCTTTAGGCATTACTTGGTTACTGTGGTACATAGTAGTTTCATTTATGGTTTTTTTTTAACTCTTACGGTCTTAAGAACTTTCCAAGTTCAGCACCCCCAAAACCTTTAGACTCACCACTGGCCTTTAAACTCACATTAATATACCTGACCTTAAAAGGCAAATCAAAATGTCAGTGGCGACTCAAAATGAACGTGTGTAAAGTAAACATCTGACTCAGCTGCAGGTACGCCAGTAATGAGAGCTGTCTGCCCCAGCATCATCTCGGGTAAGCACACTTCCCATGTCTCCAGTCCAAGTCCAGGGCAAGTCCTGACTAATGTTACATCCTCTGCTCCATCCCTACAAATGTCATTGTTTTCAGGCCTTTATCACTCTGGCTCCTATGCCAAAGAAACTACTCACACTTGGCTCGTATAATTTTTGTTTCAGGAAATATTTTAAAACCTTTTACACAAAGATAGACACTTAAACATATTTTGTTGGGAAAAATCCATCAATGCACAGTATTTAGAAATTAAAATATATGTGACTTTTCTATGAGGAATCATAAAGAAAATGTATCCTTAAGAAAACGGCTTACCTTTTACTACCTTTAAGCCCCATTGTGTAGTCTTCATTTAAATACGTGTACTCAGAGATACCGAAGTGCTCTAATTTAGGAGTCATGCACTCAAAATCATCCATCTTTAGCGCACACTTAGGAGTCTTTAGTGTTTTTGTTGGCGATGGTTTGGTGGGTGGGGTTAAAATGACTGGCTCTTCCTTACGGTTATTTATTTCTCGTGGATTGGGCACAACTTGGGCTATCATGTACCGCTCAAGCCCAAAGTCTGAAAGCTGTGGACTGCGTGGAGGGACCTCAGAGACAGAACTGCTTACAACAGGATTCTCTGACACATCACACTTTCCATCAGGTGCTTGCATCTCACAGGTAGCCAATTTTGGTTTAATGATTTCATGCTCAGGCACTAGAAAGCAAAAATCAAAGAGAAAACATTCTGATCAAACATCTAAACACAAAAGCTCATGTACTTAAATCCATTAAAACAAACAAAAAAATGCACCATTTGAAATTTCCCAAATTAGTAAAAGTCTGATTCTCTCCTTAGCCTCTAAATATTTTATTTCACTTGTCCACTAGGTAAAGCTGACATGCACCTTGCTCACCCATATCCTATGTTGATGATACAGTCAATGGCGTGGAGGTAAACAACAACAACAAAAGGTGTCAAAAGATGAGAAATCAGTACCCTGAAACTGAAACACAAGTCCAGTCTCCTTACTTCCTCCAAGTTAGTGCCATTTACAATAGTCCTTCTTGATTTCATGTAGATAACACAGATTACAGCGTGGTGCTGACTTTGTTGGCGTAGTGGGCTAAGTGTTAGGCTGCTAACCCAAACCCCCCAGAAAGATGAGGCTGTTTGCTCCCATAAAGACTTGACAGTCTCAGAAATCCTAAGGAGCAGTTTCTACTCTGACGTACTGGCTCACTGTGAGTCAGAGCCAATTCGATGGCAGTGGCTTTGGTTTTTGGTGGTTTTTATAATAATTCTATTTTAGATTATCATCTTTCAGATGGCTACGAAGAAAGGGAAAACTGCTGTGTACGATGATAAGTTTTAATCCTAAATTTAGTCTGGAACCATTGATAGTAAAAGGCTGGTTGAGAAATAGGATAGGAGCACATGTGAAAGATGTGTAGTGTCATAACCCTTGTTGTTGTTAGGTGCTGTAGAATCAGTTCTGACTCATAACCACTCAGTACAGGGTGTCCAAGGAGCATCTGTTGAGTTTGAACCACTGACCTTGTAGTCCTGTGCTTATCCTATAGCGTCAAACCAGGACACCTTCTAACCATTAATAGGTTTTATATTTTGATACCATGGTTTTGGGCCCTTAGAAAAGCTATTTATTCACTAAATTGTGTTTTGGCATTGTGCTTTCTAGTTATTTTGAGGATGCTGCAAAAGCTATCAAAACCCTACTACTGTATTTATCACAGAAGTGCCACTAATGAAATAAATAAAATCATCACCATTACCTAGTCTCCTTTATCCATCACCATTTAAAGAAAACCAAAACCTCACCATCAATTGACTCTGGCTCATGGCAGCCCTGGGCAGTACAGAGGGGAACAGATCCATGTCTTTCTTGGCTGTGATCTTTGACCACCAGGTGTAGTCTTCCAGGGTACTGCTGGGCGGTTGAAACATGTGTGCCACCTAGGGCGCTTTACTACCCTATTGTGGTTCCTGTGTACAGTCTAATCAGTCCTGATTCATAGCACCCCCTACAGGACAGGGTGGAACTGCCACCTTTATGGGAGCAGAACACCAAGTCTTCATTCCCACGGAGCAGCTTGCGAGGCAGGGAAGAATCATCATCTCAGTTTCATGAGTGAGGAAGCAACATAGAGAACTTATCCACGGCCACACAGCAGTGAACGACGTAATGCCTTTCACCAGAGCCAACTGCTCTCTCTGTATTCTACCATGTGGACTACTTGATTATGGTCTTAATAACATTTTATTTAAGAACCGAGATCATTCTCAGAGTAGACATGAAGACACGGAAGCACACTGAAACTAGCCCTTCGTCACCGTGAGCAGTCAAGACAGTAGTTAACTGTGAGGGGGTGCTATATACCAGCCCTGCTCTTAAGCAAATTCTCTTATTTACTCTTTCCACAAACTCACGACATAGAGACTAGTAAACGTCCTTACTGTACAGATGAGAAACTCAGGCACAAGGTTAACTAACTTTCCAAAGAGAATACAGCTAGTAAATGGTGGGATAGAGATTTGGGTTCAGGCAGTTTGATGTCATCCTCAATACCACTGTGCATACTGCCTGCCTGTCATTGTGTTGTTGTTGTTATGTGCTGTCGAGTCAGTTCCAACCCATAACGACCCTGAACAGGGTTTCTGAAATCTTTACAGGAGCAGAAAGCCTCATCTTTCTCCCACGGAACAGCCAGTAGTTCCGAACTGCTGACCTTGTGGTTCGCAGACCGATTCATAACCACTACACTACCAGAGTGCCTGTCATTAGAACTTGAGAATTAAAAAGGACTACATGAAAAAAAAAAAAAAAAAGGACTACATAGATAAAATTATATAGCCAAAATCTCTTCCTACAAGAGGAACCTGAGAATAAAAAAAGTAACTGAGCATGCCCAGATCACACAGCTAGTTAGGAGCTGGTGGTTGGCTGCCAGTGAGGTGGGCCCAACAGAATGATCCAGCGAAGAGCGGAAGGAAACACAGCCCGGTCCTGCGCCATCCCTCTGATCAACGGCAGTTTGGACTGGAAACTACAATTTACCTTTGTACTCATCTCCTAAACAAACCAAAAAAATCCAAACCCACTACCGTTCAGTTGATTCCCACTCATAGCGACCCTATAGGATGAATGGGATGGCTGTGGGGTTTCCTAGACTGCAAACCCTTATGGGAGCACACTGCCTCCTCTTTCTCTGTGGAGTGGCTGTGGGTACCGTTAGCACTGAACAGCTAATCCACAGAACCTCCAGGGCACATGTGTCTCCTAAAGAGCTCACAGGAGTCTCCCATCTAGTTGTTTCTTCTCATTCAGCGTTTGGATTTGATCAAGAACTAAAGAACCACCTATCAGCACTGCGTCCAGCATCCAACAAGTGCTCATCAGTGACAGTCCACGTGCTGGTATCCATAGCCAAGGTGGACTTCCTCAGGCTGACTTCTCATTTTTAATATAAAGACAAATGCTATAAAATGAAAGTGATTCTAACCTGAATTTTCCTCGGCCCGTGGACTGTATCCATACTTCTGGAAAAATTCTCTTATTTTTATAATATCCACTGAATTTCTTTTCATCAGTACTTTGGTTGCCTTCAAGAAATCAGTGCTTTCTTGACTTTGCAAGCTTGCTTTGTGAAGAAGAATATTAACATCATCCTTTTACAAGGAAAGAAAGTACATTATAATTTCTCTAACTGTTCATTGTCTACTTTGATTAATAAAAACTACACACCTTTATTTTGTAACAAATAAGTCCATAAATGTGGTGGAGCAAAGTAATGAAAACTTGTTAGACATAATCAAACATCTTGAAGGAACAAAGTAGCTGTGGACATGGGAGTGTAGGACCATGGTCTCAGGGGCCACCAGGGTCAACTAGCATAGGCAGTCCACAGACCAGGTTCTACATCCCACTTTGGTGAGTAGTGGCTGGGCTCCTAAAAGCTTATGAGCAGCCATCTAAAGTGCAACTATTGGTATCTTCCCATCTGGAGCAAAGTAGAGGGATGAAAATTAAAGTCACTTGGAAACAATTAGTCCAACGGACTAATGAGCCACACAAACATCAGTTTCCATGACTCCAAGACCAGTTCTGACTCATGACAACCCTGTATAGGATTTCCAAGGGGCAGCTGGTGGGTTTAAACCATCAACCTTGTGGTTAACAGTCCAGTGCCACACTGGTCACATACAGACTGGCAAAGACTCTGAGTTACCCTTAAGGTCTAGAAATGAACTCACCCACATGGTTCAATTTTTGCCCAAATAACAATAACCCTAAGAAGGTACACACACCTCAAAATAATCAACATGTAGCCGAAGACAAAGTTCAGAAGAGTTAGGAAAGAAAGAAAACTGGAGGCGGCAAACACAAGGAAGAAGTGGGCAAAGTGATGTTATAGATTGTGGGGATTGAAATCAGTAACATGAAACAAAATGTGTCTGAATTACTGAACAGAAAACTGATCTGCTATGCAAATCTTCAACCCATTCACAGTTATAAGTTAAAGAATGTATTTCCATAATTCCTCATTAAAACAAAACAGCCTGCACAGTACAGAAAAAATGATGAATTCATATTGTAGCAGTGATACCTTTAGAGTCCGGACTTCTGACTGCAGGTCACATAAAGTCTTCATTGCATAATCTTCTAAGTCTTCAACACGAATGTCGAATAAGCATGAGAAAAGGAACAGAATGGAAACATAATTTAACACAGTGTTTTAGAGCTGTAAAATCCTTATAGGTATTGTTTTGTAATTTATATCCCGTCCATTGCTAAGGTTACCTTGGCGGCACAGTGGTTAAAGCACTCAGTCAATGGAATCCACCAGCTATTCTGCAAGAGAAAAATCCGGTCATCTGCTCCTGGAGAGATTTACAGTCTCGGAAGCCTGACGGAGCAGCTCCACTCTGTCCTAGAGTCTCTGGGAGTGGGTTAGAGGGGACTCTGTTGCTAAGAGATAGGTTAAGGCCTTTCTTTAAAAATGTATGAGCTACAAAAGAGGGAACAAATCTTTACAGCGAGGATCATTCCCACCCCCCTCCATATACAGAGTAGACAGGGATGGGCAACTTGGACATTGGCTACCCAAAATGGGGTACTACAAAGGCAAGAAGTGACTGGCTTACAAGCTTTCAAGAGGGAACCTAGATCCAGAGGGTGCAGAAGAAGGGAGAATCTCCACTGAGTAGTATCCAATCTGTCTGGGTGGGACTGATGAAAGGAGATGGGGATAGCACTCTTGTGGTATAATAGTGAATAATTACTATCAGGACTGATTGTGAGGGTTGGAAATGTAAAGGTAGACATTTTGCAGCAAAAGGAGGGGAATGACTGACTTTTCAGTCTAGGAGCGGAGGTCCCTGGGACCATCAAGGGAGAAGAGCAGAGTGCGGGACCCTACCAAGAGAAACAGTGAAGGCAGAGTTTGAGGCAGAGATGATGAAGTGGAGAGATGGAGCAGCTGGGAACTCTAAACCCAGAGAGAGAGAGGGGCTGTGTGCTGATGACTGGGGGTGGGGGGTGGGGTGGAGGGTGTGTGAAATGGCAAGGGCAGGCAGGCTTGCGGGGTATACCATTTGGCCGGTTGATGATGCATTGTAACCATAGCAATGAAACTATATATAATAGGATGAATGTAAAACTAACATTCTCCCATGTAAACTATCACATAATTCACAATAAAACATTAAAAACCAAAAAAGTATGAGCTATAATATACATACAGAAGTATACAAATCATAAGCGTATAGCTTGGTGAGCTTTACAAAGAGACCACACCTACACCACCGCACTCAGATCAAGCAGCATCATGAGAACTCCAGAAAGTCTCTTGGAGTCTCCACTTTCCCCTCAAGAACAACCACTAGCCTGACACCATGAATTCGCTTTGCCTATTTAGTAGCTTTATTGATTGATTTATGTGCTCTCTCCTGACTAGTGTCTTTCACTCCACATTACGGCTGTGACAGTCACTGTATTCACCGACAGTCTACTTTGCACATTCTCACTACTGGACAGCATCCCACTGTGTGATCATACCAAACTCCCTTACCAGTTCTATTGTGAATAGAAGTGTATGGGGGAGTTCCATTTGTTCAACATCACTGCCAATAGTTGGTATTTTCTCTTTTTCAGTTTGGCATCCTGTAGTTGTTTTGCACTGAGATTGAATTTGCATTTCCCTGATGACTAATGAAGTTACTGACTTCATAGGCTTAAGCGCCAACATCTGAAGATCCTTTCCTTTGAAGAGCTAATTTAAGACCTCTGTCACTTTTCTACTTTGTTACCTGCCTTGTATTTGCTGAGTTGTAGGACTCTGGAAATTCTGGATATATGTCTTTTGTCAGATAGCTATATCACAATATCTCCTCTCACTCTGTTTCTTTTGATAAATGTACGTTCTTAATTTTAGTGTAGTCCTATTGATGAATTTTTCTTTCAATGCAAGTACGTTCTAGTTCCTATTTTAAAAGTATATGTGAATGAAAACACTATTATGTTTCTTCTGAAAGCTTAACTGTTCTGCCTTTGCATTCACGGGTGCAATTCATCTGAAATTGATTTCTATATATGACATAAGATCAGGATCAAGAGTCTTCTATATGGATAGCCCACTGACATGGCTCTAGTTACTAAAAAAATCATCACTATCCACTGCACTGGATTCCTGAGGTAACGCTGGTAGATCAGCACTGGATTGTGAATCACAAAGTTGGCAGTTCAAACCTATCAGCTGCTCCCTGGAAACTCTGTACAGGGTCACTATGAGTCAGAACTGACTCAATGGCACTTAACAACAACAACCCACTGCACTGTCTCCTTGATCATTAGTCAGCTGGTCAAATATATAAAGATTTCTAAAACACGCCTCCTTTAAAGACCTTCTCCTTACCCCTGTTAAAAGTCAACCAATTTCATTAGGGAAATGCAAATCAAAACCAAATGAGACACCACCTCTCACCCACTAGTATGGCTTGTTAGCTAGACAATGAGAAGAAATCCTCACATTGGACCAATAAACATCATGATAAATGGAAAAGGACTGAAATTTCAAGGATTTCATTTTAGTTGGATCCAGTGAATATTCAAGGAAGCAGCAGTCAAGAATTCAATCGATGTACTGCAATGGGCAACGCTGCTGCACAAGAAACTGACTTACAGTGTTACAGAGCAATGACGTCATTCTGAAGACTACGGTGCTCCTGAACAGTCATGGTATTTTCAATGACCTCAAATGCATACATAAGGAAGCCTGAAGAACTGATGTCTTTGGATTATGGTGGTGGCAAAGGACAAAAGAGCCCTGGTAGGGTAGTGGTTATGAGCTAGGCTGCTAGCCACAAGGCTAGCAGTTCGAATCTACCAGTTGCTCCACAGGAGAAAGATGAGGCTTTCTGCTCCTTTAAAGATTTACAGCCTTGGAAACCCTATACAGGGTCACTGTGAGTCAGAACCGACTCACACCAACACCACCACAACCATAGACAGCCAGAATGAATCAGAAATGACTTGAAGGCAGTGGATGTGCTTTTGGTTTTGGCCAGAAAAATGAACAAATCTATTTTGGAAATAGTACAGTAGAGTGTTCTTTAAAAGTGAGGATGACGAGACATCATGTCTCGTACTTTGTACATGTTATCAGGAGGGACGAGTCACTGGAGAAGGACACCTTGCTTAGTAAATTAGATGGTCAACAACAAAAAAGGAAGCTCTTTAAGGAATGGACGGACACAGTGTTGTAACAATAGGCTCCAACACAAAGAGTGATTCTGACGACGGTGCCGGTCCAGGCAGCGTTGTCTCCAATATTCAGGGCGTTACTCAGAGTCGGAACCAACTGGACAACTTTTTTACTTAACCCTCATATATTACAAAAAATGCCATTTAAACTACTTTTTTTATTTAAGGTTTTTATTGTGGATTGAGTGAAAGTTTATAGGGCAGGTCATCAGTTTTACAGTCAACAAATCATATACCTTGTTTCATTACAATGGTTATAATCCCCTCCCATGCACCATCAGTTAACAGTATTTCTCTATTCACTTTAGCTTTTTTAAAAAAACAAAAACAAAAACCCCACTCAGGCATATATAATAATTTACATCTCCTAAGGGCACATTCTGCAAGTTGGCCTCTTGGCCACCAGCTCTTAGTCCCTTCTCTTCCCATGAATCTAGAGTCGTCAGCCGCTCCCCCTCTCCATGCCCCCATCTCTGCCTCCATCTCTGGTGTCGCTGCTTCTCTGGATAAGGTCCTGCATTCTGCTTGTGCTCTTCTCCCTTGATGGTCCTAGGGTCCTCTGTTTCTGGACTGTAAGATTAACCACTCCCATGTTTTTGTTACAAAACTTCTACCTTTACAGTTGTTGACAGTCGCAATTAGTCATGATAACAATTACTCACTATTGAATCACAAGAATCTTATCCCCATCTCTTTTCACCAGACCCATCTAGACAAAATGAAAGCTATTCAGTGGGGACTCTTTTTAATCCACACACTATTAAACGAAACTCCCCCTTGAAACCTTGTTGCCAGTTGTACCTTTATCAACCCCCTCATTTTAGGTAGCCAGTGTCTAAATTGCCCGTCCCTATTTACCCTGTGTACAGAGGGGATAGCATTGATACTTGATGTGAAGACTCCTTCCCACTCTGTTGGTATTTAGAGTTACAACCCCATGAGTATAGGTCAGGTTCATCAAATTGTAGCAATTTACCCTTGTTTCCTTTATACAAAAAAAAAAAAAAATTTTTTTTTTGAGTGTAAACTTCCTCTAGTTGAGTTCCGATTATCACGCCATGGAGCGAGGTCAAATGGGTACTGTCTGCAAGTTTGGGTGTTCTTGTGCATCTCCCCTCACTTCATATCAGCTGGATGCTTCACTCTCAGCTCTAGCGCTCTGTGGCTATGTCCTTGTTCACAGGCTCAGATGACCCCAGGTCTCACCACACTTTGGACCAACCAGCCCTTCCTCTTCTCTGTCTCATCTCCAGGTCAATGGACTGTGGTTGAACTCAACCCATTTCTTCAATTCTGCCTTTCCTACTCTTCCACACACCAGTAGACCAATGGGGTCTCCAGCAAGCTTATGTGCTTGTGTGTTCCTTTTGATTTCAGTCTTACAATAGAGTTTGTCCTGAAGGAACTTGATTGCATGCCTTGATGGCTTCCTAGACAACAGCTTGCTTGTTCTTGTTGTCTTAGCCAGTCATGCTGATGTTTTTGTTTTGGGTTTTTCCTGATTATCTTTCTTTGAAGATGTATCTTCTGTTGCTCTCGCTGTTTCAGGCTGGTCTGCTTGTCCTTGCTAGTGGGAATGTCCCACCTCAGAAGGTTCTGGATGGGACTCAGGATTCCACTTAAACTCCTATACTCTGCAAAGGCTTTGCAAGAGGCCTATTTCATTGGGCAAGTTTGAGAACCCCTTTGAGGTTTCCAGTCAGCTCTAGGCTGAAGACAGGTCTACAAGTTTTCTGTAATCATGTTTCCCAACATTCCTTTCTATCCCATTCAAGTGTCTAATTTATAATAGTAGGCAAGGGAAACCAACATTCATAAGGCAGTCAAGCATCTTAGTATTATTTCCCCTCTTCAAACTATGCCCAGAGCCCTGTTGTTCCAAGATATTTAAATTACTTTAAAGTGTACAATTCAGTGACATGAACTAGATTTATCATGCTACAGAACGACTATCATAGTCTCTGGAGTCCTGGTGTGGCACTGTTGGTTAATGCTCTGGACTGCAAAAGTTAGTTTGAACCGCAAGGTTGGCAGTTCAAGCTCACCAGCAGCTTCTTGGAAATCCTATACAAGGTCGCTATGAGTCAGAACCGACTCGATGGCACTTAACAACAACAACAACTACATTTTCTAAGAGTTTACCCCACCAGAAACTTAAGCAACTGCTCCCTATTTTCCCCTCTCCCATACAAACAGTTTTGTTGTTGTTGTTAGGTGCCATCGAGTCAGTACTGACTCATAGCGAACTTACGCACAGCAAAATGAAACATTGCCCGACCCTGGGCCAACCTCACTACTGTTGCCAGGCTTGAGTCCATCAATGCTACCACTTGGCCAATCCATCTCTTTGGGGGTCTTCCTCTTTTTCTCTGACCCTCCACCTTACCAAACATGATATCCTTCTCCAGCGACTGGTCCCTCCTGACAGTATGTCTGAAGAATGAGAGACGAAGTCTGGCCATCTTGGCCTCCAAGGAGCACTCTGGCTGCGCTTCATCCAACACAGATCTGTTGGTTCTTTTGGCACCCCATGGCACTTTCAATATTCTCCTCCAACACCATAACTCAAAAGCATCAATTCTTCTATGGTCTTCCTTATTCACTGTCCCGCTTTCACATGCATATGAGGTTATTGAAAATACCTTGGCTTATTGAAAATACCAAGGTCAGGTGCACCTTAGTCCTCACGCTGACATCTTTGCTCTTCAACACTTTAAAAAGGTCTTGTGCAGCAGATTTGCCTAATGCAATACATCATTTGATTTCTTGACTGCTGCTTCCATGAGTGTTGATAGTTGATCCAAGAAGAATGAAGTCCTTGACAACATCAATCTTTTCTCCATTGATAAGAATGTTGTTTATTGGTCCAGTGGTGAGGATTTTTGTTTTCTTTACATTGAGATGTAATCCATACCGAAGTTTACAATCACAAAAATAAGCTCTATTCGATTAGACAACTAATATACTAGAAGCAGAATCAGTTTGTTTCTACAGTTTGCAATTTATCAGATTCATTACATTTCTGTAAGACTCATAACATCTGAAGTATTCTTGCGACACCTTTTTAACATCTCTAATATAAATGTTAGAGTCCTGGTGTGGCACTGTGGGTTAATGCACCAGACTGTAAAGCCATTTGAACTGCAAGGTTGGCAGTTCAAGCTCACCAACCGCTCCTAGTATACACTATCCAGGGTCGCTATGGGTCGGAACTGACTCAATGGCACTTAACAACAACTACAACATAAAGGTTGTTATTGTTGTTAATTCCAACTCACAACACCCCCTGTATAGGGTTTCCAAAGAGTACCTGACGATTTGCACCACTAATCTTGCAGTTAGAAGTCCAGTGCTTATCCTAGAGAGCCACACCAGCGCTCAATATAAAGGTTGTTGTTAAGTGCCATCAAGTCGGTTCTAACTCATAGTGACTCTGTTTCCACCCGGCAGCTGATGAGTTTGAACTGCTGGAGAAGTGTTAGCTTGTTGTGGTTTTTTAACAGGGTTGCCATGGAAGCAGCTGGTGGGTTTGAACTACCAACCTTGTGGTTGGCAGTCCAGTGCTGATCCTACAGTGCCACACCAGGAGTCCTTAGTGACAGTGAATTTTCTTTTATTTATAAAGAAAAACAGTATTGTGTGGAGTTGACAATATAGTTTACTGGCCCAAATGCAGAAGTTTACTGCAACTGTGAACCATGTGGGTAAGATTTAATCGCTAACCAGGTAAAGAACAATGCTAAATAGCTTGCATTTGAAAAGACGCTGCTTGATTTTTTTTTCACTATTTTAATTGAAATTACACATTACATTGGACTTGAAATATACTGCTATTGTGCACCGTCCACTCCATTCCAACTCATAACTGCTCATTAAGACAGAGCATAACTGCCCTGGAGGGTTTTCTGTAATCTTTCCTGGAGCCGATCACCAGGTCTATTATGCCGCCTTGAAAGCACTTCATGTAGAAATTAACAAATGCATTATAGCTCAATCTATCAACTTTATTAACACTTCTATTCAAAAGTGTGACGATTTCTCTCCATAACATAGTAACAGCTCCATTGTCATTATCTAAGGAGAGAATTCAGAAACATGACACTTGAAAGATCCTATAAACACATTTTTTAAAAGTGGCATTTGCTGTGAGGAGCAAACAGTAACTGAGCACTTTGATATATCACCCACCTCGCCCCTACCGCGTATCTCTTTCGAAGCACTTCTCGGCGCTGAAATACAGAATCACTGGTGTGGGTTTGCTTATTTGTACTGGTTTGATGTCTTTCTGACCCGCCGCCTCACTCACCGCTCTCCTCTCCGTTCAGCGCCCGTTGCAGCCGGGCCGTCTCGCTGTCCAGGGTGACGGCCAGCGACCGCAGTTTCCCGTAGAAGCTCCGGATGGGATCCATTGACGAGGCTCGAATGAAGCTTCTCTGGAGGAGGAACGCAGCCGCCGCGTTCCCTGTCCCCGGCTCCAGTGCCCGCCACTAGTTTGAATCTCACGACGCCGGAAACTACCGAGAAGACGCACACGTCCTCTTCTCGCGAGAGCCGGAGTTTTGCGCTAAACGTTCTGGCGGCCCCGAGAAGGAGGAGTACTTCCGTCGCGGTATCCGCTAGCTTCCGGCTGGACTTCCGACGTTTGCTGAGCGGACGGGTAAGTTGCGGGGCGTTAATCGGTATTTTGGGAACACACTTCTTTGCGAATCGACCGTATCTGGTTGCCCATTTCTTTTCGGACGACATTGCGCGGTCGTGGGACAAGGTCACGGGTGGCCTGAGAGCTAGGTTCTTGCCCCGGTCTTGTCGTCCCAGTGTGTCGCCGGTTCGATTCCGCTCTGACCCGTGTCCCCGACAGGTACCATGTTCCTGACTGCCCGCCTCTGCCGCAATCGTATTCCTGGAAGGATTTGGATTGGGAAACACCGGCGGCCGCGGACCGTGTCTTTCCATGCGAAGCAGAGCATGATCCGCCGCCTGGAGATCGAGGCGGAGAACCATTACTGGCTCAGCATGCCCTACCTCACCGTGGAGCAGGAGCGTGGCCACGCTGCAGCCCGCAGGGCCCAGGCCTTCGAGGCCATCAAGGCGGCCAGCACTTCCAAGTTCCCTCCGCACAGATTTGTTGCAGACCAGCTCAACCATCTCAATGTCACCAAGAAATGGTCCTGAGGCTGAGTCTCCACTCTATGGCTTTATAAATGACAAGGGCGCCCCTCTCTTAACCGGATCCCAGGAACGAGAAGACATTGGACTCACTCGAGTCCAATGTCTATTATTATTTAAATCATGTGCATAGCCGTCAGCATATAAATCACTGTACTTTAGTCCAAGAAGGTCATTGGGGGATTTCCTGTGTCACAGACAACACAGAAGATGTATTTTGGATGAAAGCTACAATAAAATTAGAAACTTTATGGTTTGGGATCTCTACTTAAAGATAAGATACTTACAATGATTATGTGAAGCATCGTGGCCTAAGTTGCTCACAGAGGAGCTCAGCCACACATACCTGCCCACTCTCTATTCCTGACTCTTACGTCTTTGCTGTAGATGAGTAGAGACCGGCTGCTTGCAAGCATTAAGGACCCCAGTAACTGTGGTCATCTATGAGGTAGAACAGAAGCACTTCATTGCTAAGTGCTGTTGAGTCAGTTACTACCCACAACCACCCTGTGTAGGTTTCTGAGGCTGTCAATTTTTGCAGAAGCAGAAAGCTTTGCATTTCTCCCCAGGAACAGCTGGTGGGCTCCAACCACCAACCTTGTGGTTCTGAGTCCAGTGCTTATCCTAGAGAGCCTCTGTGCTAGACCAATTAATTAGACCAATTAACTGGAATGCTTTATGAAGCCGCAACTAAACCAAGCAACCAAACCCCATAAGCAGCCTCACAGGTATTTTTACTGTACATGTATCTGGCAACACAACTTTTACCAGTTTAGCTCTTTACAGGTATGTGTTCCTGTCCTTGAGAATTTTCTATCACAGTTAACCTCACCCTGTCTCTAAAACAGAATTTTTTAAAAATTATTCACAATTGGAATTGTGAATATTTTTCAGTAGACATAATCCTAAAAGGATTTTCTTGGAGTATTTGACTACATGTTAAGTACTGTTATTAAGTTAGTTCCAACTCCTAGTGACCCTGAGTAGAGTTTCTGAGGAGCAGCTGGTGGATTTGAACTTCTAACCTTGTGGTTCAAACCGACCTTGTCCAGTGCATTATCATACAATGCCACATTAGGACTCCTTTGACTGCACGAAGTGAACATTTAAATGAAGTGCATGGTGTTTTTCAGAACCATTACCTGTAATTGTATTTTATATAACAGCTTCCTTCAAACCCTTATTCTATCTAAAAACTTACTTTATGTGTGGTGGTAGAGTCCTGGTGTGGCACTTAGGGTAAAGCACTGGACTGCAAGGACAGTTTGGATTCCAGGGTTGGAGGATCAAACCCAGCAGCCCCACCAGCCACTCCTTGGAAAACTTATACAGGGTCACTATGAGTCAGAAATCACTGGCTGTGCATAACAACAGGCATCCCTATAAACTTGTTGCAAAACCTAAGTGATTTGGGAAATTGTCCACTTAAGTTTTGCTGAAATTAGCACTGACCTCAAAATCTTTCCCCCCCACCACCCTGTGTCATGAAAATACGGTGCCTAGCGTAGTTGTTACGAATCGGGCTGTGAACCTCAAGGTCAGCAGTTCGAAACTACCAGCTGTTCCTAGGGAGAAAGATGAGGCTTTCTGCTTCCATAAAGATTTACAGCCTGGGAACTTAACTCCGCGGCACATAACCACCACCACGACCAGTGAAGTTGGTTGAGAGAACTAAGCAGCAGCCATCCTTGCTAAGACATGTTTAAACACATTTTGTGTGCAATAACCCAGTATATGGCTCAACTGGAACCTAGTAGCAGTCTTTTTTTTCTTTTCCAGTCCTTTGCTGTAGAGCCTGACTGGAAGCTTTTTTGCAAGCTTTTTGCTTGTGAATGACTCTAGTCAGGCAGGGCTAAATCGCACCTTGTTTCCAAGTTTTAAGTGTCCGGATGCCAATTTTTCTTGAGTTACCTCGCGCCTCTGACAGCTGAGCTGCCAGGGTTAGAAGCAGAGTATATTTAAAAGTGGGTTTTGGGTCACTTCCACCAGTCCTCTCAGTTAACATTCCTTCAGTGGTCACCTAGTTGTGGTGGCGGACCTTGCCAGCCTCAGAGACAAACCTTTCCGATCTGCAGCTGTTGCTTCCTTGCTCTTCCTCTTCCTTTTTTCAAGTGGAGCACGTGTTAACTCTGTTCTACCTTCAGGCCTGGAAGAAATGCATAACTGAACACATAGACTGATTTCTTCTCCCTCCCAAGTCCTTGGTGAGGTTACAATGCAAAATGATAAATTATTAATCCTCAGGAAGACAAATGATGTGAAAACAATATTTAAGAGATTTCAATAAATAAGGAAGAAAAAAGGTGGTTAGAGAAATGTCTGACATAACAAAAGGAAGAAGACTATAATGTAAAAGTCTGTAGAAGGGAGACAAAGAGCCCCCACAAAGAGTACAAATGGGAAGAAAAGCTATAGTGTAAGAATGAGAATTCCAAAACTTTAAAAAGCAACAAAAGTTAAGTCCCAATATAAATGCTGTGAAGTGACTAACTCAGAAATCAACAAGTCCCATTGGAGAAGGAGCTTGGAAAGTTCTGGAAAGGAGGTGACTGGGGACTGGAAAGGCTGTGGTTAGGCATGTGGAGAGTCACTGGTCCAGCTGCGACAGAAAGCTTAGAGGTCTGGAATCAATGTTAGGGTCGTGGACAAGACAGATGCAAATGGATAGCAATTATTAGCAGGAGGAAAAATAATATATAGAATAAGAAAGACGATGTGGTGATATGCAATTTCCCAGCAGTCTGTAAGTGCTTGCCTGGTCATAAAAACCGAAACACTATTAATTTGATTTTTTTTTAAGTTGTGATAGTTGAGATGGGGGAGGGGCTGTAGTTCCTGTAGACTATTTGTCCTGCAGATTGGTTGTATGCCATCTATTTTTAACATAGAGCATGTGTAAACATCTAAAAAGGCTAGATGTTTCTTTCTATTAAAGACCTAAGTTTATCACTGTCACACTGCATACGGTTACCACATACATATGGAACAAACCATGGTTCAGAAGGACACATTCTGGTGTGGAATCTTGACTCTTTTTGCTCCCCATGCCCTCCCACCAACTCAGACACGTGTCCAGGAGAAAGAGAACTGATGTAAGAATGTAGAAACTGCATCCCCAAATTTATTTCCAGATGTTTCTTGCCAGTGAGTTTTAACAAAAAGATGATTACAATCTAAGTAGCTTTACTAACTACTTTTAGCATATGTAGGCCAACTTCTTCACATCCTTTAGGGCTACTACATGTTGCAGAGAGGCTAGTTTATTTGAAAAGGTGGAGGCAAGAGCAAATTGCACCGTGTCCGTATTCTATAGACGTAGGTTTATAGTTGGTATAGCTTTCAACTGGATGGTGGTCACATGAGGTAAAGCACAATGAAGTCAGAAGTCCACTGGGCTTGTTCCCAGGATACCTGGGCAGTCCAACAGCTCTTAGTTGGTCCTAAGGGACTAAGGCCCCTGCGCTGGACTGCTTAATGTTCAATGTGGGGTCATACTACACAGACTTCTCCCCACCCGGGCAAATAGCTATACATAGGGTTCTTTAAATGGCTTTGCTGTAGTCTCTGAAATAGTGTAACTATAAATTAGCCAATATCCTATTGATGGACACTGTTTTCCCTAATCCAATGATTAAAAAAACACACCAACAAACTCAAACCTCTTCAGTGACTAGCCTTGTAAGCGTATCTCTGCATACAGTCGCAAGGGTGAAGTGATAAACCATGAGGACCCATGAATGAATATTGCTAAATTGTTTTTGTTTTTTTTTTTTTAAGGAAAGTTAAAACCATTTTACACTCCTATCAAAAAGCCTTCTTTGCCCACATCCTCCAGTGCTGACTCTTGCTTAGCCCAGGCAGGAATATTCCTAAGGTCTGGATTTGCAATTCTTTGATTACTAATGAAGCATCATTTTGTATGCTGTATATTGATCATTCTTATCTTTGTGAATTTCCTGTTTTTGATCCATTTTTCCCCTAATTGCGTTCTTTTAAAAATTTCATGAGCTCACATGTTTTTGTGATTACCAGCATTATACCAGCTAAGAAATACCTTCCTGACCCTATTAAAAATGTTGGTAGCTGTTTTCTTCCGGTACTTGTTTTCATTCTAAGTCTATGAGCCATCTGGAATTTGCTTTGACGGGAGATGAGCAAGATGGAGGAGTAGCTTTATCCCCTACTTCCATCCCCCCCTCTCCCCCACCTCAACATAGCTTATTTTCTCCAGCATTGTATGTCACATAACCTACCTTTTCCCAGAATGCCAGAG
>NW_006408523.1:9875376-9899179 GCF_000296735.1 Chrysochloris asiatica | reverse complement strand
GGATATACCCTTTGGGTGGTTGATGATGCATGGAGGGGATTGGAACCATGGCAGTGAGATGATATACGATGGAATGAATGTAAAACTAAAGTTCTCTCATGTAAACTACCATACAATTCACAATAAAACATTAAAAAAAAATTAAAATTGATCAAAACTTATGCACACGAACTTAAAGTATGTATGGTCCCATTTAGAATTGAGAGAAATATAAAAAAACATAAATACAGTACTTACTCAGTACATAAAATTAACTGAAACTCTGGTAGCTAGTGGGTTACGGGTTAGGCTGCTAACCACAATGTCGGCAGTTCAAATCTACCAGATGCTCTATAGAAGGAAGATGATTTCTGTTTCCATAAAGATTTGCTGCCTCAGAAACCCTACATGGCGTCGTCGCTCTGAGTTGGAACCAACTCCACAGCACACTGCCACCACCACACACTCTACTACTGTAATTACTTTGTACCACCGCCTGTTGCTATTGTGTGAGCTCCTGTTGTATTTGCTTCAAACACTGTGACACTGATCATCTCCATGTGAGTTTTCCTCTCGGGTCAATTGCATCTAAAAGTACAAAGTGATCTCTCGAGTTCCTCGCCTATTTTTCATGGTGCTTACTGCAATATGCAATACTGTAAACCTTAAATAGCACATGGGATTCATACACAGAGTCACGGGTGATGCTGGAAGTGTTCCCAAGAAGCAAAGAAAAGTTATGAAATGACAAGAAAAAGCTGAATTGCTTGACATGTGCCAGGGATTGAGGTTGGCAACTGCCTGCCATTTCATGTGTAAAGACCACTGTAAAAATAACAAAAATTGAAGATACTGCTGTAGCTATGCTAACAGACCAGAAAATCGTGCCCATTCTGTTAAATACCTTTCAATTTCATATTGAAAATACAGCTTTTATGGAAGTGCAGGACTGCTGTAAGAAAAGTTACCAATACCCTAGAGAAACAGCCCTGACAGAAAGAGGTGTAGGCCCACCCACACTCACTGCAGTGCCACTCACAACAGCAAAACAACGGAGACAACTCATTGCTCATCAGTGAAGACTGCATAAACAAACGGTGGTGCATGCACACCGTGGAATACTATGCGAAGTTGAAGAGCAACTATCTGTGAAACATAACATGGATCAACTTGGAGAATATTATGAGTGAAATTACTCAGAAAAGGACAAATATCATAGGAGACCACTATTGTAAAAAGACAAGGTTTTCACACTAGAAGAAACATTCTTTAATAGTTGCCGGGGGTAAGAGGGAAGGGGGAATAATTCACTGGCTAGCGGGTAGACACATGTTAACTTGTGTGAAGGGGAAGGCAACATACAAGAGGGAGGTGGATAGAATGATGAAATGGGAAAACCAGAGAGGAATGCAAGTGTTTATATACCCAATCCACAAGGAGCTCTGCTAGCGTAGCGGTTACAAATTGGGCTGCTAGCCTCAAGGTCGGCAGTTTGAAACTACCAGCAGTTCCGCGGGAGAAAGATGAGGCATTCTTCTCCCATAAAGATTTGCAGCCTCAGAAACCCTGTGCAGGGTCACTGTGAGTCGGAACCGACTCCACGGTACTTAACAGCAACATATACCCAATTCTGGGTGGTGCTGAGGGTTAATGCACTGACTCATACGGACCCTGTATAAGGTTTCTAAGACATGGCCAGTGGATTTGAACCATCATCACTACTTAGCAGTCCAGTGCTTATCTAACTAAACACTACCTGATTTTCAAGCTCATCAAAGTAATAGTTATTCCCTTATTTGGCAAAAAAAAAAAAACTTTAAAAAACACAACACACCACTCAAATACAGGATTTCTTCTTTATTATAATAACAAAATAATTATGATTTTGAAACAAAGGTTTACAAATGTTCTGCTTTTATGTTAATGTAGGATAGGACATCCAAAAGACAAAACAAAATTAACTTTTAGTCATGGTCCAGGATTATACTTACAGAAATAAAAACATGGTTCATGGTATTAAGACAACCAAGTAAACTGTAGTTCAAGTTTGTTTCTAGAAAAGCATATTAAAGATCATTTTAAAATAGTGGCCATCTTTCCTTTTAAATGGGCATAGATTCATCTGCAATTATATACAAATACAATAACTTGACTCATTAGCGTTCTTAATCTTTTAATACAAATACAATCCCTTGCTTCGTTATGCAACCCAACAAAGTAAAATAAAGTAAAGGCATTAGAAAAATATGGTTCTTTCTGAATCTATATTGTATTTTTAATTTAAGTTGGAAAATAGTTTGGATCATATGAAAACATAGATTTTAGGTTTACATATTATCTATACCTAGCAGATTATTAGATATACTCTTTATTTTGGCTGAAATGCAAAAATATGATGAATTTCTTAATAACAGATTAGTTAGAAAATACTTTTCATTGATAGCAGTTCTAGTCTGTGAACAAAATGTAAGTGGAACATACTTGTGAACCACTGCCTACTCAATGGCCAATTACGCAGATTAATTTAAGCCCTTAATATACACTTTCTTTCAAGATTGACAAGTGGAAATCTCATATTTTGATACTTAAACAATCTTGTAAACATAGTCAAATTTTGCTATTAGAAATAAAATTCAAGTAAACATTGCATATTTGATTTAAACTAACTTTAACATTGATGACATATTCGATTATAACCACTAAATATGTAAGACAGTTAAACTAAATCATCCACATGTAAAGATGAAACTAAGCGCTGTAAACGTGTTCATTTGAATACACTATAGACTGTAGCTGCTCTTTGGTTTGGCAGAGTAACACTGGTCAGATGCCTCAGGCATGGAATACTCCAGAACATTTGTAACCATGGAAACCAAGTCTCCTCATTGGTTTTTAATGGCAATGGCAAGACCTGAAATTCAATTTTATTTTCTTTTAATGGTATCACAAATGTTCAAGTGTTTAAAAGGACAAAAGATATTTATAAACTGACAGGACTTCAATCTGACCTTTTCTCCTCAAACAGTTGGTGGCAGTAATCAGTTATCAGTTGAAATACCAAAGAGGCAGCCTCTCCCCATTCCCTTATCCCCTTGCTGAATGGGCATTAGTATGCATGAACAAACTCAGCCAAATATTTAGAATTCAGCAAAATGTTGGCCATAAATGAAATCAAAGGTAACTAAGTAAAGGCTTTCATTGAAAAGGTTTCTAAGGTATTTACTATGCTATTAAGTATGGCATTAAATAATAGAAATGAAAAGTACTGAGAAATATTATAATAGCACCAAAGTGCCTAAAACGTTAAAGGGGGAGCTTGTTTCCTCAGTTTTAACTGAGTGCATGCAAAGTTTTTTTTAACTCATTGTAGAAACACATAAAAAAGTACCAGGAGGAAGTTTCTGATAGTGGTCAAGTCAGTGTAAATAGTTCCTATTTCCTTATGGAAACTGCCGCACTGAAGTGGTTTTTGGTTGGTAACTAACACCTCTGAAGTGTCAGACTTCAGTTTTCTAGAATCAAGACTAATATGACTTGAGAGTTAAAATAAAGGCAGCATTCCAAACTATATTTTTCAAGCCTAACTCATTCTTTTGTTTCAAAGGGCAAAAATTTTTTTCTTTTAAAATCTAGTATTTGTATAGCCAACAGAATTGGACAAATGCTGTAAATAGTAAACCAGGCATGTTGTTGTTAAGTGCCGTCGAGTCGGTTCTGACCCATAATGACCCTGTACAGGGTTTCTGAGGCTGCAAATCTTTACGGAAGCAGAAAGCCTCATCTTTCTCCCGCGGAGCGGCTGGTAGTTTCAAACTGCTGACCTTAAGGTTCGCAGCCCGATTCATAACCACTACGCTACCAGAGCTCCTTAAACCAGGCATAGTTAGCTAGAAATCTCTGCTGATTACAGAGCTATGCTGTCCATATTGTTCGGCATTTAGAAAGTACTCCACAAGTATTTGTTGGATGACTGAGAAGTAAATGATTTTGGCAAATCAGTCATCACAGAATGTTAGACATCCTCCAGTCATCCGATGTGCTTAGCCTCCCCCCACTCCATCCCCCTCAACAGATTTTATAGATAAGGAAAGCTTTTCATACTTGTAGCCATGTTAGTGGAGATTTATATAGACTCATCTGCTAGAATCCCGGTATGCGCTGCGGGTTAATGTGCTGAATTGCAAAGTCAGTTTGACTGCAAGGTTGGTGGTTTAAGGTCACCAACCGCTCCTCAGAAACCCCATACAGGGTCCCTATGAGTTGGAACCGACTCAGTGGCACTTAACAACAACAATTTGCTAGAAGCCATCCATCATTTTGGTTTGTTTGACTAAACTGTAAGAATGAGGAATAACATGTCTACCTTATTTCTTTTTAAAAAGATACTCTGCTTTGCTTAGGACTCCTGGTGTGGCGCTGCAGGACTAGTACAGGACTGCAGACCAGAAGGTTGGCAGCTCAAACCCACCAGCTGCTCCTCAGAAACTCAATATAGGGTCTCTATGAGACAGAACCAATTGGATGGCACTTAACAACAAGATGCTTCCTTTTAGAATCAATGCAGTTTATCCTTCCCACTCAGACTGGATTTCAGAAGACCTTATCTAGGATGAAAGGGGTCCTAAGAGGGAAGATCATTATTGAAGCTATTAGCAGATTACTGTTAATAGTTTCAAAGTAATTTTCAATAATTATCTTAATTAAAATTTGAAAGACATACAGGCAACTCAGCAGCCTGTTACCTGCTAAATACCTTTAGGAATGCAAATCTGTTTTTAACAGCTTACAACATCCTTTTAACCACTTTCTTTTACTTCCTTTTAGCCACTTCCACCAATGTCTCCTGTATCAGTATTTGTGAATAACGTGCACTTTAGTGTTTCTCGGCTTGCATACATCCCCTTCAAAGTTCAACAAACAAGTAGTAAAAAAGCCAAAGAAATCCCCAAATAGTTCTTAGACTGCCAAGTGTGCTGTCTCAATGAGTATTACTCAGTCTGTAATGAACTATACAAATGTGCTCTGTGTTTTAAATGATTACATTTAGATATCTGAGTCTCTATGAATGTTGTTTTATAGCCAACAATTTAAAAAAATTATTAAAAATGTTCAAAGTATAAAACAGCAATTATAAATTAGCAAACACCCAATAAAAAAAGCAATTATTTCTTTTTACCTTATACAGTATAAGCAATAGTGATCGGGATAGGATTATCCACTTTCAGCTTTGACACTGTCTTAGACAGACTCACTTAGACAAGTTGTTAGCTTGTGTTGTTGGAGTGAAAACTTAGAACACAGACTGAGAAACAACTCTGAAAACGCAACTCAGGTTACCCTGCCCACCCCCAAAACCAAAACCAAAACCAAAACCAAGCCATGTGTGACACATGTGGTCTGACAGCTCACATTATGGCATCTCAGAAAGGTGAGTGGTGTGTCCAAAGTGAAAGGCGGTCACTTTTGTAGCCAGAGGCCACTGCTGCACAAAGGGACCCGTGAAATTAAGGCATCTTCCTGCTCCAGAGGAGTGTGTCTATGGGACAGCAATCTGGACAAAGGATTCCTTTTCTTGTAAAAATATATCTCCAGCTGCACTTTATTCATGTCATCCCACTGATCATTGTCTTCCAAATAATATTGAAAGTATCAGCACATACACATTTCTATAAACCTAGGAAAAGGAAAACAGAAAAAATCAAGTTACTGGGTTAACACATGACTTCACATTTCTGAATATGTTGTTGTTGTTAAGTGCTGTTAAGTCAGTTCTGACCCATAGTGACCATATGTAGGTTTCTGAGGAGCAGCTGGTGAGCTTGAACTGCCCAGCTTGAGCTTCAAACCTACTTTGCAGTCCAGTGCATTACCCCAGAGCGCCACACCAGGACAGAATGTTAGAGGGAATACACGGCTCTGTGGGCTAGAGGTACGGTACTGCTAAAACTGAACATGGACCTACATTAGTAACACAAATACAATAGACATTTAGTAAGCAGTAAGTAACGGGATAGCTTGGCCCCTTCCCCCATGGAAAAATAAAAAGAACATTTTAGGAGGTGGTTTATTATAGTTTTCCCTTGTCAGCGTGGACATCATTTGAGGAGACTTCTGAAAAGCACTCGCTCTACGGCTGCTGAGCACCCCGGCCCCGGCCCCGGCCAGGAGCCTGCTCTATGCCTCCTCCTCAGACCCTCTCTGCCCTATGTGAGCCCCAGATTGTGTCGGCTTCTGTCTAGGTCTTGGGCTTGGGTTGTAACTTTGGACACACGCGCTAGGTCTTTTCCAAGGAACTGAATTCTGTCAACTAACATGTGAACATGGAAGTCGATGCTCCCTAATTGAAAAGCAAGAACTCCTGACCCATGGAAATAGAGAACAGATGTGTGTCTTCAGTTGACAGATCAAGTGTGTAGTGATTTGTTAAGAAGCAGCCCATAACTAACACACATTGTGAACCTGGGCTAGCTGGGCAGGATGCGTTAGGCCACACAGCCTAGTGCATGCTTTAAGAGGAGAGAGCTGTCTTCAGCATTTCTCACCATCTGAAGAGAGACTACACCTGTCACACTTCAATCTGAGTTGTTAACACATTCCTCTCACTGCATATAAATTCTCTGGAAAGTCTTATTGATCTTTAGTCTCTTCTGGCTTGGTCTCTAGGCACACAAAGAACAGCTCATCAGTGTAACTGGTGAGAGTAAATGGAAGGTGTCCTGGTGGTGCAGCTGGTTAAGCACTGGGCTGCTGATGCAAAGGTCGGTGGTTTGAACCTGCCGACAGCTCCATGGGGGAAAGATGAGGCTGTCTGCTCCCATACAGCTTTATGGTCTCAGAGAGCCCACAGAGCAGTTCTACTCTGCCTGACAATGGTGCCAGGGGTTGAATCAACTCAGCAGTAGTGGGTTGGGTTTTGATTTTTATTGTAAACTGCTCTTTGTCCTATCTTTTACAATTGAAACATTAATGAATCTCTGAAGAGTTTCATTTTAGTCACTACTCGGGATCAAATTCCTTCAATAAGAGGCTAAAGACACTTTTTCTTCTTAAACCAATTAATCAGGTGGTTGTTGTTAAGTGCTGTCGAGTCAGTTCCAACCCATAGCGACTCTGTATAGGGGTTTCCAAGGAGCAGCCAGTGAGCTTCAACTTCTGACCCTGTGGTTCAATCTGACTTTGCAGTCCAGCGCATTAACCCACAGCGCCACACCAGGACTGGTAGCCTATACTAAAAAGGAAGTCTTGGTGTGGCACTGTAGGATAAGCACTAGACTGCTAACTGTAAAGTGGGTGGCTCATATCCACCAGCCGCTCCTTAGAAACCCTATACAGGGCTGTTAAGAGTCAGAGCAGAGTCAATGGCACACAACAACATACTGGAGAAAGTTCGAGAATGACGAGATTTCTGTTCTCGTCAAGGTTGACAGCCTCGGAAACCCTACACAGGGTCACTACGGGTCGGGATGGACTCGATGACACACAGCAGCAGCAGCACCATACTTGAAAGGTTACGTGCCTACACACCAACTCGCCACCGTTTTTGAATTCTTCACTAATCTCCCAACAAATATCCACTAAGATAATACTAGGAGTGGGGAAGGAAAATGGGATGTAGGCAGTCTCTGTTTAACTGCTTGATTTTACTGGTATAATTGAAAAGAGTAAAAAAACAAAATCACCGAATCATAATACATGGTTTGAAAAGATTATGAACTATGCAGATAATCTACTTTTGTTGAAGAATTACCTTTATACTATCTTACCTTGCTCTTATTCAAATGGTTAGTTATGAACAAGTGGTACTCAGTTCTCTATTGCCACTGTAACATGGTTATTTGCCCCTGTAAGTACATAATTATGTGTTAAGTTTCAGGATAAATGCTAAAATTCGTGATTACAGCAAAAGTATCATGTAGTACTAAAAAGGATGATGTGAAACATGATTCGTTTTCTCGTAGAACTCCGAAGGATGTCAAGTAGCTTCAACAATCCGTTCTGTTTTTATGCCTGTCTTAGTGAAAATGCTCAATGGTTTTAAAGACATTCGGCAGCCACGATTCAGACACTCACTAAATAAAGTTTCCCCTTGATTTTACACAAGGGCACGAAAGAAACTAAGGATGATGTTAATGAAATTAAGATAAAATGTTTTAAATGCTGTTAAAAAGGTAAGAAATAATAACTAAAGAAAAGTAAGAAAAGATCGGAATTTCTCATAGTAAGTTCTAGGCTATTCCCTGATATCAGCACAACTTGATCATTCAATCCCCAACCATTTCCTGCAATGCAAGGTGATGACAATGTTAGTACTATTCTTACTGAGAAACACCACAGCCCTTTGTAAAGCCATCACATGGCAAGACAACACAGTAAACCCAGGCCTGACTCAAAAGCCCACTTCTGTCTGATCAACCCTTTTATACTGCATCCGCTGTTCATGAGTCGATCGAGAGCCATCAAGGAAAGTGCAGATACATCCAGCGCAGTAGGCCATTCAATGAAGGCAGCAAAGATGGCAATGCTTTTCAAAACTGATTTCCAACTCAATAATCCTAAAGAACAATCTTGTTCAGAACGTTAATTCAGAACATACAATGCCAAAATACCTTTCCACGTATGTGAGGTGACAAGCACAGGACTGGATCGCTCTCTTTCTAACACACGCACATACACACAACTTTCTGATGAACAAAACCAACAGCAGCCACTATGCCTTTTTCACCCAAACCTCTTCTCCATAAGAACGACCAATACACTACTATCCCATAAATGAAGAATGTCACATTATTTTGATTGTTCCACATTTATGAAACGACTTTCATTTTAATCAGATTACACATCTTACCGGATCTGACAACACCTTCTTCAGACCCATTCTCTGTCCATTGGGATTCACTGTCCAACAATCGGTTTTTTGATTCACTAAGTGGTCTGATAGGAAAGGGTTGATTTGATCCAATACTGAAAAGAGGAGCAAATCATTTTGTCAATAGCTTAATGCTCGGGTAAGGATATCTAATAAAATTAATAAGCAGCGAATTAGTATTCTTTCTCCTACAGCTGTGGAGGGCAACTCATGGGATCGTAGCACTCTGAAAAAAATCCTATCTTCTAAAGAAAACACCCTCCCGCCCCCCGCTGACTGGGCCTGCTGACCCAGGAATCTGTATCCCCACAATGCCAGTGAGAACAATTAGAGAACAAAAGCTTCTGAGGTCAGGCTGCACCGCTCTTAACGTGTTAATCAGGAGCCATAAGGTAGAACAAGGGCAGGTGATGTGCTATGTCTGTGGCCAGTACAAAAAAATTACCTGTCATTTCCCAAGTTTTCTGCTTTCTACCTCTGCAGTTTAGATCTAAGGGGAAAAAAGGATTTAGTAATTGACTGTAGACTTATTTGACTAGCTAAGAGATCTGGGGAGGGAGGGAACAGAGGAAGAAAAGGAGGAGGAAAGGGGAGCAACAGGTGTGCCTCGATTAGGGGCCACATACGGCACCAGGTACTGACTCCAGGGGATCCTGACCCCACGACAACCCCCGGAGGTTGGCAGAATGACGACATTTTATAGAGGTGGAAACCAAGGCTCAGAGGGTTTATGTGACTTGCTTCGAATGCTAAGAAATGTTGGAACTTTAGGATTGAAAGCTTTTAGACTCTAGGTTCGGGGGTCTGTGCTCTTCCAGCACTAACAGGCTAACTTGGAATTAATAATCCTCTTTCCCCCGCCATTTGTGATGTAATCAATACTTTTCAACTGTTTAACTTTGATAGAAGTCTTTCAAGCTTCCTGAAAATTTCATTTAAAATGGCATAATTCTCAAATTTTGTGAAATAGCTTGTTTGCCATGAAAGTACTGTAAAAACATTTCCTCTCTGATGGGCTAATGAGAAAAAGATTTCTAATTCTATTTTGGAATCCTCATTAGTGGTATTTGGACACTGCAGTTGAAATCTGTTTATCAAACTAAACTGGTGAGTGTAAAATGACCTGTCTCTTAGAAAGAGACAGAACTGATACAAATCGGCTCAGTTCAGTCCTGAATGCAGCTTCCGCTCGCTCCTAGGAAGCAGTGGCAGGCTGGTAGCTATGCTTCCCACTTGACCCAGACCTTTCCAGTTTTATGTGACTGTTCTGGTTTAACTACCTATTAATAACAAGTATTCTCTTTGCTGGAGTCCTGGGGTGGTGCTGTGGGTTAATGTGCTGGACTGCAAGGTTGTTGAAGCCACAAGATCAGTGGTTCAAGCTCACCAGCTGCCCCTCAGAAACCCTATACAGGGTGGCTATGAGTCAGAACCAACTCGATGGCACTTCACAACAACAACAACTTTCTCTTTCTGCTCCCCAGTCTTCAGGTTTAGAAGACAAAAATCTAAGCACATACACATTAGCTCTCAGTTAACAAACACATCTAGAGAGAATTTCTCTTTCCCTATTTATACTGGCTTACTCAGTTACTATTATACTAATTTTATTACACTACTATGTATGTATAAGACATGTACATAACATGCTTTATAATGAATAATAGAATATTACAAAACTTAATGACAAGAAACACACCTTCTGGCATATTCATTTTGGCTGGTAACAGAAGCTTGCTCTGGGTCCATCCCCACCAGGCGAGTTGGAAAACTGCAACCATCACCCAAGCTGCAAGATGAGAAACAGCAGGAGTCAGAAACACACAACTCAATCAATGGCCACACTTGACACCAGTTTTCAGAGGACTGGAATAAACTACAGGGAATAATCACATGGATTTTATTTATTGTTTATTTACATCCCACAGAGGATTTATTTAGAGGTTACTACCTACTCAGGGCCGCAGGGTGACTCTGTATGATAAGCAATGAAACCACGAAGTTGGTGGTTTGAGTCTACTAGTTGCTCCTTGGGAAAAAAATGAGGCTCTCTGGGGTGAGAAGAGGAGAAAAGGAAGCAGGCGAACCATTTTTTGAAGATATAATGGATAGGAAGTACTCAAATTTGAAGAAAATATCAACTTAGGTCCAAGCAGCCTAATAAAACCCAGGCAGGACATACACAAAGGAATTATAATCAAACTGCCTAAAAGCAGTGATAAAGAGACAAAGCTTTAGCCAGAGGAGGAAGGAGGCATATTACAAACAGTAGCCGAGAGAGTGATGCTGCCTTCGTTTCACAAAGTAAACCAGAAAATAATGGAACAGTGTCTTTAAAGAAAACAGAAAAAACCTACCAACCATACTAGCACTCAAACCTGTCCACTCAGAATTCTATGTTTAGCAAAAATATCCTTAAAAAAACAGTCTGTTTTCCCATCAAAGTGGGAAAACCATAGAATATGATGCATGCATTGAGTATAATATCCAGAAGGAATATAGCAATAGGGTCTGTTCAAAATGAAGCACAGAAAAAAGACTGAATTAAAAATAAACAGTGCTTTAGTGAGCTGTAGGAAAACTTCTAAATCAAACCAGTGGCTGTTAAATCCTGAGCCCAAGTCGGGGAAACACAGACCAGAATTTCACCTTCTGGAGCCATGAGTACAGGAGAAAGACGGCTCCCTGAATCTACTGACCTGAGAGAATCCTTCAACCTTAAATCAAAAACATCCTCTGAAGTCTTCTCAAGACCCAACAATAGTTTAGCATAATGAGAAGGCCTTCCTCGAATATTATGCTCTTTGAAGATCTATTCAGATGAAATCACATTGACACCAGCAACCCCTAAGATCACCCAGGAACCCTAGGGGCTGTGAGTTGATGTTAATGAGGGAGGAACAACTCAGAAAAGGAGGGGGAGAAGGTTGGCGGCTCAAATCCAAGAAAGTCATCAACGTCCCTAAACTGTACATGTAGAAACTGTAGGGTCGGTGTATGTTTTACCGTGTATATTCTCAACAACAAAATAATTTAGACTTAAAAAAAAAAAATCCGTTTAAACTAGTTATGTCGTCACATGAGTGGATTCTGAACCTGCTGACTCCACGTGGGTCTGAGTGGAACTGTGCTTCATACTTTTCAACAGGTGATGCGGGCAAGTACACTGTCGAGCCTCTCTTCTGAAGTGCCTTTGGGGGGAATTAAATCTCTAACCTTTTGATTAGCATCTGAGCATTTTATTTGTTTGCACCACCCAGGGCCTCCAGAAAATCATGCACACTTATTAGCCACAGTTTCAAAGATTCCACACAAAAACTACATACTCTTATGTGTCGTAAACCAAAGAAGACCTAATGCATTTATAGACAAGCCCTGACTTAGGTTGCATGCATGCCATTATAAACCGCACTTAAGGGCACTGTTTTTGGGGGGCAGTACATCTATCTTATCATTAGTAATATGTACACATGCAATCCTGCTGATGTACTTGTATCAGCTGTTCAAGTTTATGACTTACTGTCCAGTAATACTGCTGTATTGTTTGGTGTCCAATGATGTCATTCTCACCATAGAAACAAGGTGCTGATTCATAGAATGAAACAAAATTACAAAACAAAATAACGACAAAAAAAAAACATAATAGAATGAAACACAGCTCAGTCCTGCGCTAGCCTTACAATCTTTAAACTGGAGCCCACTGCTGCTGCCACTGTGCCAACCCATCTCTTTGGGGGTCTTCCTCTTTTTTGCTGATGCTCCACTTTACCAGATCCTTCTCCAGGGAATGGATCTCCTGATAATATGTCTGAAGTAGGAGACAAAATCTCGCCATCCTGACTTCTAAGGAGCATTCTGGCTGCATTTATTCCAGCAAAGATTTGCTTGTTCTTCTGGTAGTCCATGGTACTTCAATAGTCTTCTGCAACACCATAACTCAAATGTATAAGTTCGTCTACTGGTCAATGTTCCCATGCATATAAGACTATCAAAAATATCATGGCATGGGTCAAGCACACCTTAGTTTTCAAACTGACATCTTTGCTTTTGAACACTTTAAAGAGGTCTTGTTCAGCACATTTGCCTAATGCAATATGTCACTTTATTTCTTAACTGCTGCTTCCGTAAGTGTTGACTGTGGATCCAAGAAAAATGAAGTGCTTGACAATATCAAATTTTTTCTCCATTTATCATGATGGTACTTATTGTTCCAGTAATGAAGATTTTTCTCTTCTTTACATGAGGTGCAATCCATACTGAAGGCTGTGATCTTTGATCTTCATCAGTAAGTATTTTAAGTCCTCTTTGGTTTCAGCAAGCAAGGTTGTACCATCTGCATATCCCAGGTTTGTTAAATGATTTCCCCCCGAATCCTAATGACATATTCTTCTTCATATAATCCAGCCTCTTGGATGATTTGCTCAGCATAAATATTGAGTAAGTATGTTGGAAGACTGCAACACTGTCGCACACCTTTCCTGATCTTAAACCAGTCTGTCACCTTGCTCTGCTCTTGGTCCATGTACAGGTACCTCATGAGCACAGTTACATGTTCCAGAATACCCATTCCAGAGTTATCCATAGCTTGTCATGATCCACATAATCAAAAGCCTTCACATAGTCAATAAAGGACAGCTACCATCTTTCTGGTATTCTCTGCCTTCTGCCAAGATTCATCTAATATCAGCAATGATACTTCCATTCCATGTCTTCAGATAAATCTACTTAAACCTCTGGCAGTTCCCTGCCAATGTACTATTGCAGCCATTTTAATACTATCTTTAGCAAAATTTGATATTGCATGTGATATTAATATACTGTCCCATGATTTCATCATTCCATTGGATCTCCTATCTTTGGAAGGGCACAAATATGGATCTCTTCCAAGCAGTTGGCCAGATAGCTGTTTTCCAAATTTCTTTGACATAGATGAGTGAGTGCCTTAAGTGCTGCATCAGTTTGTTGAAAGATTTCAATTTGTATTCCATCAATTCCCAGAACCATGTTCTTAACGTATTCCTTGGACTTCTTCCTTCAGTATCATTGGCTCTTGATCATATGCTACCTCTTGAAAGGTTGAACATTGACCATTTCTTTTTGGTACAGTGACTGTGTATTCCTTCCATCTTCTTTTGTTGCTTTCTGCAACATTCAATATTTTGCCCATATTTCAAATTGAGGCTTGAATTTTTTCTTGAGTTCTTGCGTTTTCTTCCCTTTTAGTTTTCTAACGCCAGGTGTTTGCACATTTCATTATTATACCTGACTTTGTCTTCTTGAGCTGCATGTTGAATTTTTCTGTTCAGTTCTTTTACTGTCTCAGTTCTTCCATTTGCTTTAGCATCTCTAGACTTGAGAACAAGTTTCAGAGTCTCTTCTGACATACATTTTGGTCTTTTCCTTCTTTCTTGTGTTCTTAATGAATAAACTTTTGCTTTCTTCCTTTATGATGTTCTTGATGTCTTCCCAGAACTCTTGGTCTTCAGTCATTAGTGTCTAATGATTCAAATTTGTACTTGAGATGATCTCTAAATTCAGGTAGGATATATTCAAGGTCATATTTTGGCTCTGGTGAACTTGTTTAATTTTCTTCAGTTTCAGCCTGAACTTGCATATGATCACTTGATGGTTCATGCCACAGTCTGCCCCTCGCCTTGTTTTGGCTGATGATATGGAACTTTTCCAATGTCTCTTCCCGCAGATGGAGTCAGTTTGAGTTCTGTGTATTCCATCTGGTGAGGTCCATGTATACAGTTGTCTTGTCTTTTATGTTGTTTTAAAAAAGGCACTGGCAATGAAGTTGTCATTGGTCTTTCAAAATTCTGTCATGAGAACTCCAGCTTAGTTTCTATCACAAAGGCAGTATTTTCCAACTCCTGATCCTACCTCTTAGTTTCCAGCCTTTGTATTCCAATTACCAGTAATGATCAATACCTCTCTTGATTGCATGTTTGATCAATTTCAGATTGAAGAAGTTGGCAGAATTCAATTTCCTCATCACTGGCTTTAGTGGTTGGTGTGTAAATGTGAATAATAGTGGTGCTAACTGACCTTCTTTGTAAGCGTATGAATATTATCCTAACACAGATAGCATTACACTTTAAAGTAGATCTTGAGACGTCCCTTTTCATGATGAATGCGATGCCATTACTCTTCAATTTGTCATTTCTGGCACAGTAAAACATGTGACTGTCAGATTCAAACTGGTCAATATCAGTTTATTTCAGCTCACTAATGCCTAGGATATTGATCTTTATGCATTCCGTTTTGTTTTTGACAACTTCCAATTTTCCTAGATTCACACTTCGTACATTCCATGTTCCGATTATTAATGATGTTTATAGCTGTTTCTCTTCATTTTGAGTTGTGCCCTATCAGCAAATGAAGGTCCTAAAAGCTTTACTCCACTCGTGTCATCACGGTCAACTTCAATTTGAGGAGGCAGCTCTTCCCCAGTTGTATTTTGTGTGCCTTCCAATCTAAGGAGCTTATCTTCCCGCACTGTATCTGACAATATTCTGGTGATATTTATAATGTTTCGATATTCAAAATTCTGGTGCTATGTGACAGTGTTACACTGCTATCCATAAGGTTTCCAGTGGTTAAACATTCAGACGTAGTCCACCTCTCCTTCCTCCTAGTCTGTCTTCGTCTGGAAGCTCATGAAACCTATTCACCATGGCTGACTCTGATGGTGCCTGAAATTCCAGTGGCAGAACCCCCAGCAGCACAGGAACACAAACTGACAGATGAGTGGTGCAGAGACCACCACGGATTAGACAGTTTATGACATGTGAATTTCATAAATAAATTACCTTGAAAATATTGGCAGTAACCAGTATTTCTTTTCATCACCAAATACTTGTCTCCAATTTTTACTGTATCCAAGGGAGAAACCGTTCCCATCAGGCCCATAGGAAAATGTGGGTGCACGGAATGACTCTGCCACGGTACACAGAAAAAGGAAAATGAGTCAATCTATTTAAGACTCGTCATATGAGAGATGGAACATAACAGTTTTTGTACTTTATATCTTTAGTATAAAAAGTATAAACATAACTTAAAACAATATACTTACAGCAATTAAAAGAAAAAGCTCTAAAATTTATTTGGGAAAAATATCACATTTGAACATTTCAACCACCTCATAAAAAGACAATTTTCAAAACAGTCATCTAGTATTATTGACAATCTATTGAATTGTGTATAACTGCAATTTATTTGGAGTTTTTTTCTTTGGAGGGGGATGGATATATTCAAACTCTTTCAACTTCACTTAGTCATTATTTATGAATTACCTCCTATAGGAAGGGACTTCAAAAGGTTTGTGGAAAAATGAAATTAAAAGATAAAAATAAAAAATATAAACTTTATTTCTCAGCTAAGTTCCATCAAGTTCAAGACACTTTTATAAGTGAAGATACTGACCACTTAGTCCATCCCTAAAGAACTTGAACCCCTGCGAATGAATACGGCTTGTTTCACATTATTAAGTGAAGGAAATGTGGTTTTGATGTTGTTAAGTACTGTTGTGTCTGTTCCAACTCATAGTGACTGTGTACAGGGTTTCTAAAGAGAGGCTAGTAGGTTTGAACTGCTGACCTTGCAGTTAGCAGTCCAGTGCTTACCCTACAATACTACACCAGGGAACTGGTTGCCCTTTAAAGCTTTTTTAAGATTAGGAAACAAAAAAGAAGGCAGAACCAGCCCTATCAGGACTGTAAGGTGGATGCCTGAGGGGCTAGATACAGGTCTAGACTCCCCTACACTGAAAGGGATGAAGGTGTTCTGTGATGGAATCAGAAGACACTCAACAGCTGGAGGATAAACTGGGGAAGGAAGGGCCAAACAATCCTTACATTGGAAATCCCTCACAATGTACATCATTTAAGGATAAATGGAAGTTTGAATTATTTTTCAAATTTTCCTTAAAAGGACTTCATCCTTTGATGTTAGTAACTGTACCCTTCCAAGTCTCCTGGCAGACATACGGCTTTGGATGACAAGTGACCTTTAACAGTAACAAAACATCATCATGATAGATCCCTAACTTGTATACTGGAACACTGGCCAATACATACATACCTAATTCCAGCTGACTGTTTATATGGCAATATAGTTCAGTCTGAACAATACCATCATCTTTGTCTACAAAAGGATTGTCCAATTATTTAATACCTTACTGAATTCTTCCTCTATACTTTTATTTTAAATAAGGAATTAAGAACAGAAATAAATTCTGATACTATAGTTATGGAATACATTAAGTCGCTAACAAATGTTACCAGATGGAAATGATGAGGCATTGCAAAACCACTAATCCTAGCCTCAAAACCACAGACCATACCCTCAGCCAATTCTGTAATACATTTATGGGGCGGGGGAGTACATTCATGAATGGATATGATGTTTTAGCTACAATTTAGGACTTTAAGGTATTTTTTGAATGAACTTGCTTATGGTACATAAATGTACTCTTTCACAGATAGATTTTGAGAAGATATTCTATAAATGCATGAAGCCTCTTTGATTCACTAAAATTTGGAAAATTTAATCTGTTCTCTACTTTTGTCTATAATGCATTACTGGGGGGTGGGAGGGCTCCATCTCTTTCATCAACCTCTTTCAAAATAGTTAACTTTTGCTAATGCCCACTATCGCCATCCAGAAGCAGCTCTGGTAACGTAGTGGTTACGAATCGGGCTGCTAACTTCAGGGTCAGCAGTTCGAAATTACCAGCTGTTCCACAGGAGAAAGATGAGGCTTTCTGTTCCTGTAAAAATTTACAGCCTTGGAAACCCTATACAGGGTTGCTATGAGTCAGAACCGACTCCACGGCACGCAGACACCACGCCCATCCAGCCAGTGTTACTTCTACCATGATTATTTCATTCCTCATCATCTTTTGCTTACTGTTCTCTAGATTAGATTTTATGTTCACTTGCAGTCAATTTCCTAGAGTCAGGATATATTTAAGTCACTGACCGATTGTTGTTCTGTTTTTTCCGACTAGCCAGCAGTGGTAGCTGAAGAGGGACAGGACGCTGATGAAGAACATCGCCGACACAAAGAAAAGAAACAGGACGTGGAATTTCGCACGTGTGTCAGACAGTTCATTCTGAGGGAAAAGAAAAAGTTCATTCCTGGAACAGTCAAACTCTACATTAGGCTACATAACGCTACAGAGAGCCTACTAAAAAGCTGGCCAAGAACGAAGAATAAAAAAATTAATCTGATAATATATCTAAAAGCAACAACTGCAAAACCAGAAAATTGTCATTATCAAAGGATACGTGCTTACATGAAGAGGTCTGAAACAGTCATCTTAAAAACGGCTCTTAAGTTATTCAAAAATTTTAGCAACATTCTCAATAATAAATAAAAACATGGGTTCTTATATTCAACAATTTTCTTTTATACTTTTATATTCAAGCTTTTGTCAAATTCCTGGATATATAAGGGTTTTCTCCTATCTATGCTAAAATATTTATTTTTACTATATATGCAGCTAATCAATAACTGATTGACATATATATTATATATATAATATATACTCATGCATATATATATATATATATATATATATATATACACACACACACACACACACAAAACAAATATACACACATACGTGTCAGTGAATGAAAACCACTTTGTTGTTCGTTCTTAAAACCCAAAGTCCCACCATCACTGAGTGATTTTGACTCACAGCAACCTACATAAGGTTTCTGGGACTATACGTCTTTATGGGAGCAGGCAATCTCATCATTCTCCCATGGAGCAGCTGGTGGATTTGAACCACCAACCTTGTGGTTAGCAGCCCAACACTCAACACACTGTGCCACCAAGAACCCTATTCCTTCTTAAGGCTATGTGCATTTGAACATCTTAACCCAAAAGAAAAGAGTATCTTTTAAGTGTTCGATTTGAACATAAAACTGTAGGCAAACCATCTATGTTACCCTAACTTGAGGCTGTCCTTTTTGATTTTGTAAGTATGTACAAGTCAAAAGAAAGGTGCTTAGCATCAGAGTACTCTGATGTTTATATTTTTCTCATCTCTCCCAGAGTAACTACAATACCTTTTAAAACATATCAAGGGATTCTTACATCTTCCCATCTTGTGAAGGAAATTAGCATTATACATATTTACTATAAATGTCACAAAAGAGATTACTGTGTTTTACCTTTGGACAACTTTCTGTAGATTTCCTGCGGCAAAGCTTGTGCAAATAAAGACAACGTATTAAGAAACCAATTTTTACACAAAATTATCCCAAACACTATCCTTTAAAATCGTTTGTGTTTGGAAGGAACACTAAGATGTTGCTTTTTAAAGGCTATGTACGTAAGACAAGAACATGTAGCTCTTCAAGCATATTAAAATACCCTTCAAGTAGCCTTTTTCATTCAAATTTTAAAACAAAGATTGGTGCCTGTCAGGGAATAAAAATGACTTTTTTCTTGGAAAACAGAAAATAGGCTCTGATGAATAGCTTCTGAATCCTAGAACTGATGGTTTCTTACTGCCTTCACTGCTAAATACCATAAGGCAAGCTGGGATTACTAAAACTCAGCCTTCTAAACCTGGCCTGCCACTCCGTCTGATGTCAACTTTGGACTCTGCAATCAGAGGTATCCTTTCAAACGTCTGTCTAAGAACGTCACTCCCCTGCTCACTGCTCAAAATGTTCTAGGAGCTCCCTAGTCCACTGACCGCATGAGGTAGCGAGGTTCCCAACACATTAAGCAACTTGAGTTACTCAGGTGTGTCTGGGATGCTCCTGCCTTAGGGCCTTTGCGCTTCTGTGCAGCTGACCTCTCTCCTCCCATGAGTCACCATTTCCTTCACCATCTGTGTCCAATTCAAACCTCCTGACTGAGGCCTTCCCTGATCACCTTTAACACCACAACAGAAGATCTGATAATGACCAACTCCCTTTCTCTGCTCTAGTTTTGTTTTCTTCTTAGCATTTACTTTCTAACATACAGTATGATTAACTAATTAATTAATAATCTCCCTCTGTTCACAAATAAGCGCTCCAAAGACCAGACTATTTGTCTTTTGATTACTGGTAAGAAGCAAGTAAATTCAAGGCACAGAGTAAATGATTAAAAAGATGAACTGAGTGATGAAGAAAAAGGTAGACTTCATTCTACTAATGTTTCCTTACTCATGGAAAAAAAGTTGGAGACCGTTTATTCTTTGGTTCCTAAATTATCACATGTAAACAAGTACATGAAGTTCCTAATAGAGAAATGTGTAATTCTCTCACTCAGCTTTCATCTGGCACTGAACGCTCTTCTTTCAAACAGGCTAATGTGGTCAGCTTAATGTGGTCAGCAGATGGTCAGCTGAGCAAAGGTATTCAGCTCAGGGGGACAGTCCAGGCCAGACTCCCAGAGGCTGAGAGAGAGCTCACCCAGCTCTAACACGCAGAGAGGCACCGGGAATGCTTGCACCCTCTGCTTTTATAGACCCAGGTTTGAAGAGTCCTAATGATATTTTGATGAAAATCTCTCAAAAATGTATTAGCTACGGAGGAAAATGTCTGTAAGTTGGAACTGAATGATGTTTACATTCTAGCTTCCTGTAAGTACGCAGCCATGGGTACATTACTTTTTCACCCTCAGTTTCTAACTGAGTCATAACAGCTTCTTCATGGGGCCTATAGGAAGAGTAAATGTCAGAGGACTTTTCACCATAGTAATCCCTCCTTTCAAAATAAAACATTTAAACGCAAAAACAAAAGCAACATGAATACCTGAAGCAAACATGGGTGAATGTTTGAATAAATTTATAATGAAGTCAGAAATTCTAAATGAAAAACAAAAAAATATCCAGCTTAAAAATGTAAAACTTTGATTTGGCAAAATCAAAACAGGGTTAAAGCTATAAATAGGAAACATGGGAAAAAACCCACGTCAGAAAAAGGGTTCCTATCTTTAGGAGCTCCTATGGATTTGGGATACAAGTCCTTTGCTGGCTGTGTGTATTGTAAACATCTTTTCCCAATCGGTAGTTTGCCTTTTCTAAATAGCCCTTTTTCCCCCCTAAGTAGCCTTTTAATGAGCTGAGCGTTCTTAATTTTACTGAAGTCCAACATACCAATCTCTCAGAAATTATAGTTGGTGCTTCCTGTATCCTATTTAAGCCATCTTTGACTTCTCCAACAGCAAGAGTAAATATGAATACTTTTAATATAATAAAATTTCTTAATACATATATGGAAAAACCGACAAGAAAAAGACAAAGGACACAAATATGAGTTCACAAAAAAGCATGTCTTTCTTCCATTCCAATTGCATTTTCCTCCAGAGGCAACCACCATTAGAAATTTCCTTATGTATTCTTCCAGAAGCAACCTATACACATACAAATATGTATATGGCATCCAAATAAATGAAGAAAAGACAGAAGTTGTCAATGACTTCATTTTGCTTGGATCAACCATCAACACTCATGGAAGCAGCAGTCAAGAAATCAAACGATGTATTGCATTGGGAAAATCTGTTGCACAAGACCTCTTTAAAGTGTTGAAGAGCAAAGATATCAGTTTGCGAACTAAGGTGCGCCTGACCGAAACCATGGTATTTCCAATAGCCTCATATGCATGTGAAAGTTGAGTGAATAAGGAAGATCATACAAGTATTGATGCTTTTGAGTTATGGTATTGGAGGAGAATATTGAACATGCCATGGGCTGCCAAAAGAACGAACAGATCTGTGTTGGAAGAACTGTAGCCAGAGTGGCTCCTTGGAGGCCAGGATGTCCAGACTTCTTCTCTCATACTTCGGACCTAATGTTAGGAGGGGCCAATCACTAGAGAGGGATATCAGGTTTGGTAAGGTGGAGGGTCAGAGAAAAAGAGGCAGACCCCCAGCGAGATGGACTGGCCAAGTGGCAGCATCACTGGGTTCAAACGTAGCAACAATTGTGAGGTTGGCCCAGGACCGGGCAGTGTTTGGTTCTGTTGTGCACAGGGTCGCTGTGAGTCGGTACTGACTCAATGGCACCCAACAACAACAATGATTTTGTACAGAAATGGTGCCATCCTATATACATTGAAAGCACATTCCCATAGTGGCAGAGCCTACAGATCAGTTCACAGAGTTTCTCATAAAGAGCTTCCTCATTCCTAAGTCTGAACACCACCATTACTTTTGTTTTCTCCCAAAGGAAAACAAACCCATTTTTACTTACATCTTGATTAAATTCTTTTCTTTAGATAGGAAAAGTATACAAGCTAATTCCAACTTCTTAAGCTTATACAAAATGTTGTTGCTAGGTGTCAGCACTGTTTCCTACTCATAGCAACCCATATACACTCACTGCAAAGATTGTGGGCAAACAAGTTGCTGATAATCTTGGCAGTGACCAGCATTACCTGTGACACATAAGAGAAGACTTCACAAGTTTGTATAAGAAAACTTTTTGGTTCCATAGCAACCCTGTATAGGGTTCCCAAAGAGCAGCTGGTGAGCTTGAACTGTCAACATTGTGGATGAACTGACCTTGCAGTTCAGCACATTAGCCCACAGCGCCACACCAGCACTTCATCTTGTTTAACAGACATGTACAAATAAACGTGTGTGTACAAAGGTACAGCTTAGCCCTGATCCACTATAAATTCGAACTAAAGTATATCTTCTTATAACAAAGAATGAAATAAATCTTCAGGAATATAGCATCCTAAAGGATCTCAAATATTATTTAAGACAGGGAAAAAAAAAAAGACTTACCGTCCAAAATTTGATAAAGTACTGTAAAACTGTTGTAGCCACGAAAAGGCAGTATAAGAGGGAGTACAGTAAAAACAGCAGGAAAGACTTGTAATTAGAGAATCCCACACAGTTATTCACCCTAGAAGGATAAAGAAAGGCACTCTATAAAAATAAGACAAATCAGAAAGTCTAATTACTGTTATTTGGTAATAGGTCATTTGGAAAGTGTAAGGGAGCAATGTCTTAATTATTTGTTTGTGTTGTTAATACATCAGTAAGGGAAAACATTATGACATTTATTTGGAATTCTAATGTTAATTCATAAACGTATCATTCATTATTTGGGTTACTATATTTTTAAAAGATCAATTTTATGTCTAAAAACAATTAAAATGACCCTCAAATTTTAGCAAAACTAAGTAAATCACTCTCAATTCTCTCTCTTCTTCCCCTCCAGCCCCTTGTGGTCGCCCCCTTCTTTTTACATACCAAGGGCAGTGGTGGTCCATCTTAAGAATACATCTAAGGAAAAAAAACATAAGAAAATTCATATAGAAAAATTTCTCTAATTCCAACTTCTCATGATTGTTTTAATTTGATTTAATATTCTCCCTTTGTAAACACATCTCAGAGAACCAATCCAGCAAACACCATTGTTGTTGTTAAGTGCCAGTGAGTCAGTTCTGACTCTGTAAAGGGTTTTCCAAAGAGTGGCTGGTGGGTTTGAACTGCCGACCTGGCAGCTAGCAGTCTGGTACTTATCCTACAGTACCACACCAGGACTTCCAGCAAACATTATTAGATTATAGATAATTTCTGATCTTTCCTCAAGTAATTTCACAGGTAAGAAAGAGGTAATGATATCTTCCACTGAGCCTTCACTTCAACATATCTGTTGTCTTGGAACACAACAAGTGACTGAGAGTTAAATGTATAGATCTGGCCGATGCATAGCACTTGGTATGTTGGTAAGTGCTTTTGAGTGGGTTCCAACTCATAGTGACCCTGTATCAGGTTTCCAAGGAGTGGTTGGTGAGTTTGAACTGCCGACCTTGCAGTTCAAACCGACCTTGTGGTCTAGTGCTTTACCCAACAGAGCCACACCAGGACTCCATGTTGGATAGTTCCCGTTTACAAATTAGCTCAGCAAATAAAATACGATATAGCTGACTCTTCTGTACAGGCCATGACAACAAAACTATAGAAGCAAGTCTATCACACTAGGAACAGTGA
>NW_006408523.1:9852911-9875276 GCF_000296735.1 Chrysochloris asiatica | reverse complement strand
GGGTTTCCCTTCATATTTTATGAAAACTATAGAAGCAAGTCTATCACACTAGGAACAGTGATGGGAATGTAGATGGGTTTCCCTTCATATTTTATAAAAACTATAGAAGCAAGTCTATCACACTAGGAACAGTGATGGGAATGTAGATGGGTTTCCCTTCATATTTTATAAAATTTAACCAATGTTATGCGGGTTAATGTGCTGGACTGCAAAGTCGGTTTGAACCACAAGGTCAGTGGTTCAAGTTTACCAGCCGCTCCTCAGAAACCCTATAGAGGTCATTATGAGTCGGAAACGACGCGACGACACTTAACAACAACAACATACTTTCATTATGAGGAGTTGGGGGGTGAGGTAGGAAAACCCTGTAAAATTTGCCACTTCAAGTATATGTAATTCCGTATTTGTGTTGATATAAATTTAAGCCACGATCATCTTAGATACTACAACAAATATGAGTAATGAATGCCTAGAAGATTAAGTAGTTTGTCTAACTAACAACCAAAGACTAATTAGGATTCCCAAACACTACCTTCTTACAAGGTATTAAAGTGTGCATATGTGTTCAAGGAGTAGATTCTCTATTAAACCCAGGTAAGAGAGTATGCGTAGGAAGAATACATAAAGTAGAAGAAAAATCTATCAATGAGTGCAAGGAACTGTTCTCAGAGATTTCTTTTGGGTATGTCCTTGCCTGTATGAATAGTCTGTTGGCACTTTATGCATAGCAAGTAATGGGAGAGGAGGGTTTGTTAACTATAAATTATAGAATACATCCCTTGTCCTTCCAATCCCCGCTCTGGGTTTAATAACGAATGAGTCACACTTACACGTCACATGCGGAGCAGTGGTGCGCACGATCCGGTTTAATCACCTGACATCTTTCACAGTATCTGATAGCTACATTCAAGGATTAAAAGGAAGTTGTTCAAGTATGAATCAGCATAACAATCTTCACTATAACTTGCTTTTCATTTCTTTTATAAACAACTCTGGAAACTGACAACAAATCATTTTTAAGTAGTACCAAAATGTACTGGAGAGAGTTTCAAATCAAAATGTCAAGAGAGGAAAGATCCTCAGAAATGCAGCTCCCTCCAACACTTTTCAAATGAAAGAGCGGAGTCCAAGCAAACAAATGATCTTAAATACATTTCTTTTCCTTGTCGTTTGCTTTTCCTCCTTCTAAGTTAACATGTTCCTGAATAGGTATATTTCTTTATCATCCAGGCATCACTCACAATATTTACAGTCAAGCCAGACTTTCCAAATGATGGTTTGCTTAGAATAATACTTGAAAGTTTTAGTTTAGAAGGATGAGTTATTATTGCTTGTTTTTTTTTGTTTTTTAAAGAAAACAAAGAGTATGCAGGGAAGAGACTCTTACATTAAGGTGAGTCACTTAAGAACATCTCAGACTACCTATATAGAGACCTACAGGGAGGCAATATCGAGAAACAATAGCTTCCACATTTTGATATTTTTGTTTAATAATAAATATTTTTATGATTCTGTAGCAATAGTTTCTGATCAACCCTCATATTTACATACCTGTATCTGAAATAACCTAAAAGATGCATGAGGCAGGAAAATTTTGTTTCTGCAGATATTATCTGTGGCAATCATAGTACCCATTCAATAATAAAACCATACAACTATAGCATGGCAGAAATGCATATATTTAGAAAACCATATGTAAAAAGGGAAAGCGTCAGACTGCAGCCCTTACTCCTTGAAGCTGACGTGGTATAGATAGGTAAGTCCCTTGCTGCTCTTCTCAAAATTTCTTGTTGTCTTTCTTGGCTGAATTCCTTTTCATAACGTTCCTTTTCAGAATTAGATAAGTAGAACTATAAAAACAGAGAGAACTATCAATTTTTCATCCCATGCAGCTATTACCACTACAATCAGAAAAAATTTTACCCAAAACAGAAAACAAAAATATTTTGTTTTATGATAGCAAACTTAAGACCATCAACTAAATATTTTTGTATATTTGTTTTACTTCACAATAAGATTAAATTCCTCCATCGAAAAAGCCTACATATACTAGCTATTATGGAAATTTTTGGCATTGGAAGGCTACTGCCAAGAGATGATTGATGTTGACAGGATGTCCAAAGATTCATGTGCTTCTGGGTAACAGGATAAACCCCAAGCAGGGATCCCACTATTTTTCCGGTCAAATGTTTCCCTGACTCATTCTTCTTTTAAATCTTATTTTGTTGCTGTCCTTGAAAATGCACAAGGCAAAACGGACACCAGTTCATCAGTTTTCTCCAGGTACAATTCAGTGACAGTAAGGACATTCTTCGAGTTGTGCAAGTGTCCTCCCCCATGAACACCAACCCACTGTCCCCGAGGGTGTCTATGGAATCTCTGGAGTTACTGTTGTCACTTTGATCCCACATAGATAAGGTCCTAAGAGCATACGATGCTCAAGGCAGGTAGTTTTTACTTGTTTAGCTAGACTTCTCAAGACAAGTTTGGTTTTGATAAGACTTCAGGGAATATTACTGGTTTATGTTTTCAAGATGATCTCCGGACAATAGTTGCGGGATTATGCTAGCTTCCATGGCTCTGGAGAAGTCCAGAGTCTATGAGAATTTGAAATTCTTCCACAGGTCATTCTTTACTACTTGGTTTTAACTCTCACCATAACTGATAGATAGAATTGCTGCTTCCAGAATTATCGAGGATAGTCAAGGCAAGCGTAGTCTCCTTTTTCAGGGAGGGATTTCTTCTTGGAGTCATTTTCAGTTTCATTTCTTAGTGTGCGTTCCCACCAGATGGCCAGCTTCTGCTCCTTCTCTGGAACTTTCTCTATGAAACCACTCATGCAGCTGCTGCCTTTCCACGCCGCCCCAGCAGTCCACGGACTCTCAAGTGTTCTGCCTGAATCCATGTGACATCATGTCTTCATTCCGCAGATTTTTTTTTTAACCTAAGAGTAGTTTGAGATTTGTTCTTGATCATGTTCTTCAATATTTATTACTGATTAAATTCTGCTTGAGAAGGCCTAAGGATTCATCAATGGAATGTTATTTTGCCCATTTGGGGAGTTCTTTGGCCCATCTAACTTAACTATGCAAACTTCACATAGTTGTGTTACTTTGTTCTCAGTAACAGTACTAGTTTAATAACACTCTGGTACAAACAAGGTGACAGCCTGGCCCAGAAGACGGAGTCTGGAGTTGGCACCAAGAGGTTTATGGGATTTTTCGATTGCATAGTTACTGACAGAGCTGATACGAAGAGCAGGTCATCCGTGCACTGCTGACACCAAGTGTTTTCAGCCCAGCGGTATAGTGTTAACCTGGCTCAATGCTTCTGCTTGTTACAGGCTCTTCCTCTCACCTGTCCCAAAGACCACACTTCAGTAAGGGAAGTCTAGCTATTTGTACTACCTGGCTTACAGCATGGCTCCCCCAATCAGATTCTGATGGTACAAGAAATCCCCAATTACTTAGAAAGGATACACAGCAACGAGGGCAGATGAAGAGGGCAGAAGGAACTGGACACTACACTGTTTTTGAGTCGGGGCAGACAGCAGAGGTTGAGTGACCTAGCAGGTAACGTAGCAGAGGCAGAGATTTTCAGTTCCGACAAAGCCACATCATCTGGAATACTTTCAGAGGTTTAAATACTTTCCTAAATTGAAAAATGGGCCATCCTATTGTACAAGACTTCTAACCCGTCAGAAAGCTCTTCTTCACTGAACACAGGAACCCATCTCTGCAACTGTTTTTGGCAGAGAAGAAAACTCACACAGTATGATGTGGAGTTAGGGCTTTTTCAGTTTAGACATTAAGAAATGGATGGTAATTTGCAGTATAACTTTAGAGGTGTTGACAGATCATCGAATGGTCTGAAGAATACATCAAGAAACACTTAGTTTGCCTTCTTGGTTTACTCTACCCCTTGAAACAAAAGCACCCAACAGAAAAAATGCAAAGATGATTTGGCACAATCGACTATTGCTGAATTTACAAGTAACAAGAGATTCAGCCATCCATCTCCACTTGAAGACATTGACCCAAACAAACTGCATGTATATATATGTTCCCCCAAAGACACACTCTAGAATGTTTCCAGCAGTCCTATGCATAATAGGACTAAACTGAAGACTACCCAAGCACCCAAGTCACCCAAGGTGACCAGGTAATTAAGCAACATGGATGAAGCTCAAAAACAGAATGTTCATGAAAGGCAGACACACAAACATTTGTACATATGACCCCATTTACAATCAGGCAGATCTGTGCTGCTAGGAGGCAGGACACAGTTTCTTATGAGTGGAGTAAACTGAAGCAGCACCAAGAGGCTTACAGGGTAAGAGTAACATTCTGTTTCTTGAACTGGGTGCTGGTTACACAGTTGCACATGCATGTTGAATTTATGAAAATTCAGTGTGACTGTACACCTGCTATATGTTCACATTGTTGTTGTTGTTATGTGCCGTGGAGTCGGTTCCGACTCATAGCGACCCTGTACAGTATATACGGTCATTAAAAAGTTAAGCATAACTCTCAATGATATGGTCTGTAATTTTGAACACATTTTGATGAATTTAATATGAAGATAAAGAATTATATCAGCACCTCAATCATCACCTAACATTTGAGTGTGTCTCAAAATCCCCTGTTGTTGAGTTGATTCCCATTCATAGTAATCCTATACGATTAGGACAGAGGAGCAGAAGAGCTGCACCTGTAAATCTTCCTGAGACCACGGCCCTTCGCCACGCTTCTGGCCCAGAACTGAATTCACTCCTATGGCTCAATTTTCAGCCAAATAATAAACAGATCTATAAGGGGAACAATACCACTACGGAGGTACACACTCCTGGAGTAATTAATAATCAAAAGGGCAGCGTTGACCAAAGGACAATGTTCAGAAGGAAAGAAAAAGGAGTGGAAACGGGAAACACAGGGAGGGAGTGGGATAAATGATGTTCCAATGTGAAGACTGCAATCAATGAGATGAAACAAAACGTGTGTGAATTGTTGAAAAGAAAACAGATTTCCTCTGTAACCTTTCACCCAATTCACAATAAAAAATGAGAATACAAATCTTTGTGGGAACAAAGTCGACGGTCAGATTTTTCTTCAGTGAAATGGCTGGAGGGTCCAAATAGCCAACCTTTCTATTAGCAGCTAAGCTCTGTAGCCACCAGGCCACCAGGATTCCTTCAACTATACGTACCATACGGTAATGGTGGTAGTGGTGGTGGTGTGCCGTGGAGTTGGTTCTGACTCATAGCAATCCTACAGGGTTTCCGAGGCTATAAATCTTTACAGGAGCAGAAAGCCTCATCTTTCTTCTGCAGAACTGCAGGTATTTTCAAACTGATGACCTTGAGTTTAGCAGCCCGACTTGTAACCACTGCGCTACCAGAGCTGCTTTCACACATGGCTAAATATCGCTGAGTCCTCCTAGACATTCCACAGAGACAGGCACTATTGCTAACTTCATTTTCAGATGAGAAAACCGAGCGTCAGAGAGATAGGTAATGTCTTAGAGCAGATCAGACTCAAGAGACAATCCTATCTCTGGAGACTATATTCTTAAGGGTTTGCTGTACTCAACTGTAGGGGAAGGACAAATTCTGTCTATGTCAAGGTCAAAGAGAAATACTGGTCTTAAAACTTTACTGCATGTAAACGTTACCCACATTCTTTTCCAAACAGAAGAAACACTAGTCTTATCAAGGAATAACAGGCAATAAGCTAGTAAATGAACAAATTCATTTCAACTAAAAAAGTGTCTACAACCAAGACACTTTTTTAGTTGAAATGAATTTTTTCAGATCTGAGAATATACAAACATCATGCTTCTAAACAGTAAGTTCTAAAAAAGTCAGTTGGTAATTCAATTCTGTTCCTTAAGACATTTTAGTGCAGTTATATAAAGTTGTCTTTAAGAAAACATACCATGGCAAAAAAAAGTATCAGAGCGGCTAAATTTTAGGCACTGATATTGATTATGATACATTAACAGGTTATGTCTGAAAACTGGCTAGTGATGTGATATTAACGCACATTTTCATGAATGGAAACAAACAAATGCATTATGTAAAAGTTTCAACAAAGGTAACACAAGGGAAAACAATGCCATAATCAGTTAAAGCATCTGGTAATTTATCCACACGAAATTTACCTCTTTGGAGGGGGAAGCGGGAGATGTGAAAATTGTCATCCAATAGGACCATACAAACATGACAAAGAACAGATGGAAAGCCACAAGGTAGACAACGGCCTTTCCTGGTAAATAAAAACAGATAACATTTCATTGAGTCCAGGTGAAAACAGGATAAAGTCATACATTAAAACACGATTATTAGGTTCAGGAGGCTTAGTCCAACCAGAAATTTCATTAAAACCTGTGAAAACATCACCAATATCAACTCATGTATCTACATGACGTAACATTACTGCTTCTGCATTTAAGGGCCACCGGCTGTCTGACATGAGTTTTAACTTTATTAAGTTCCTAGGGATTTTAAAAGTTAAAACACTTCCTTTACTTTTTCTTACGTCAAACACTCCCTAAAAGTTAGACTTCAAATATGCCCTTAGATTATTTATGATAGAATCCATTATTATACACATTAAAATCCAAACAACTGTCAAAGAAGGAAGTCACGACAGCCATGAATACCGAGTGAATCTGAAGAGCTCAAAATGGTATTTTAAATTCAACATATGCTAACAAGAAATAACTGTTCCCTAAAGGGATTAATAGAACATTGCAACATCTTTCACCTCCAAATGTTAACCACTGATACAACATAATGCTTTCTGTCACATTGTGTGGTTTCCCTATTTAGAAGAAGTGGTCTGATTTCCCCAAGAAGCAAGAATTCTCTACAAGGTGCTGAAGCTCTTCTTCACTTTGGAATGCAACAGCACAAACACACGGAAGGAAACAAAACAAAAGCACAAATGTCTGAAAATTTTACTCACTTGTAAAGTTTTCAGATCAAATGTTCATTCCTCCATGGGCCACTCAATGGGATCATTATCATCTTTGATTCTCTCTTGATCTTTTATCACAGGTACCTTGTTGTTGGCTGTCAATGAGTTGGTGCCAACTCACAGCAACCTTGTGTATATCACAGACTGAAATCCAAGCTCCCTGATCTGACATATTTGAGCCCATTGTTGAGGCTATTGCGTCGTATTGTGGGTACCTTCCAACCTGAGGGTCTCATGCTCCAGCACTATATTGGAAAATTCACCAATGAAAACCTTGTGGATAACACTGGATAATGTTATGTTGTTCTCCACAAGGTTTTCATTGGTTAACCTTCTGAAGCAGAACATCAGGCTGTTTCCTAGTTCGTCTTATTCTAGAAGCCCCACTGAAACCTATCCCCCATGGAGGGCCCTTCTGGGATCTCAAGTGCAGATGACAGAGTTTCTAGCATGACAGCAATATGCAAAGTGTCACAGTATGACAAACTGCACTTAAATCTGGGCAGAACTTACGTCCTCCACTCCCCCTCTTTCCTATGGTCACTAGAATTATTGGGGAAAAGTCCTAAAATGAGGCTGAACTGACGTCCCTTATAAAGCCCAGCACTGAGCACATACTAGAATTTCCCCTTTTCATTAACAAGTCATGGCTCACTCCTAGTTGAATCTCTACCTTATTTCCCTCAGAAACTGTGTTAGGCCTGTCCCTTAATCTTAAACTTCTAATCCCGGCCCTAACTGATCTCTTAGGAAATATCACTTCTGACTTGACTATTAACTTTTCAGATTCCTTTCCTTGCCTTAAGATTTTTCTTCATGTTCACTTAGTTGTCCTTCTCTTAGCCTCCTACTATCTGAGATCAGCCTCACATCAGTGCTTTTCCTTCCAGTTCCTCGCTTCCTCTGCCCTGCACACTGCTGCCATTCACTTAGTGCCTTTGTACCACTTAGCCTTTTCTTCTCCTCTTCTCCACTGGCGCCTTCTCTTCAGCCTACAAACATGCTTTCTTTCAAACAAAGATCTCCTTCAGCCATAACTTCTTCACAAGGTATCCTATTATTTCTCCTTTCCTTTAGACAAAATGTTCCTGAAATAGTATATTCCCTCATTGTTGTTGTTATGTGCCGTGGAGTTGGTTCCGACGTTAAACGATAGATTATGTAGAACAAGTCAAAGGAATGTCATAACAACTCCACTGCTGATGGTCATTTCCAACTCTGCCCCCGTGTGAGACAGAGTAGAACGGTCCCGTTGGGTTTCCAAGGCTGCAATCTTTCTGGAGGCAGACTGCCTCATGTTTCTCCCACTGAGCAGCTGGTAGGTTCAAACCACCAACCTTTTGATCAGCAGTCAAGTGCTTCAGCACTGCACTACCAGGCTCCTTATATAGACCCCAACTTAATTTTTTTTTTGCATCTGACATGGAAGCTCACTCCCACAGCTCCATGGCCCAATAGTAACCTTTTCTCTGACCTCTCTCCAATCATGTTGGACCTTGTACAGATTACAGTTTTCATTTCTCTAGAAATGTCCACAGCCGGAAGCAAAAGACTGATATGCTAAGATAGTAGAATTATGGGTAGTTTTAAGTAAGCTTAAAATGTGCATTTTAAAATGAAATCTTCTAATTAGTAGTATTTGCATTAAAAATGCAAATTTATATTTTTAAAATGTAAAATTTTAGTTGTTGTTAAGTGCCATCAAGTGAGTCTGTTCTGACTCATGGTGACCCTGTATAGGGTTTCTGAGGAGCAGCTGGTGGTCGTCAGGGTTAATGGGAATGACTATAAAGGGTGAATCATTGTATCGAATGCTGTGTGGATAGAATAAGAATGTAGACTAAAAGATAACAAATGGCCTTTGCCACATCTGTTTTAATGGATTATTAAAAACGGAACCAGATTACAAGGAGAGTAATGTGCTGCTAGGAGTTTCTGGGTGATGCAAACAGTTAATACGCTTGGCTATTAACCAAAGGGTTGATGGTTTGAGTCCACCTGGTGGGACCTCACAAGAAAGGCCTGATGATCTCTTTCTAAGATCCCAACCCCTGAAAACCCTCTGAAGCCCAGTTCCACTCGGGGCACACATGGGTTGCCAGGAATTGGATTCAGCTTGACAACAACAGGTTTAATTTGGTGGTAAGTAATGACTCAAACCTAAGGTCAAATCAGTTCACCATTTCCCGGTATCTTTCCTCACAAGTGAAAGTGAGGAAAAAGTGACTAAGGATTATTAGAAAATGCTAAAATGTAAAGGGGAACGCCAGCCTCTCCCTTTTATTTTTCCTTTGGCAAAGTCTGTTGGAGGCTCAGTCCCCACTGCTCTCCTGTTGCCATGCCAACATGGAGGTGGGTCTGCAACAGGACCTTCAACCCAGCTCACTTCCGTTCTAGCTTAGTCCCTAGCTTCAGTCAAGTTTGCAATCTCATCTATACTCTCGTGTAGCTCTGAGATAAATGATCACCTTGAGCTACTTTACACTTCTTAATCATTTAACTATTGACATCAAAGGCTACAGTGTGCTGGAGAAAGATGAGGCTTTCTGTTCCCATGAAGATTTTAAAGCTTCGGAAATCCTATGCAGGGTCACTGTGAGTCGAAACCAACTCAAAGGCACTTAACAACAAGGCCAGGATGTAAAACAGTATACTCTAAGAATATTTTTGAAATATTTAATACGTTTTTACAATCATTTTGTTTTCTATGAAAATAAAAACAAAATACCTTTAAAATACCTTGACTCTCAGGTCAACAAAGAAAATAAGTAAAATTAAGCTCTTACAACAACGTTGCAAACATAGTAAGTACTTGTTGTTGTTAAGTGCTGTCGAGTCGATTGCGACCCATAGCGATCCTGTATAGGATTTCCAAGGAGCGGCTGGTAAGCTTCAACCACCGACCTTGCAGTTCAAATGACTTTGCAGTCTGATGCATTAGCCCACAGCGCCACACCAGGTGGTTAATCATTATTTGGAGTCCTGGTGTTGCGCTGTGAGTTAATACGCTGGACTGCAAAGTTATCTGAAATGCAAGATTGGCAGTTCAAGCTCACTAGCCACTCCTCGGAAACGCTATACAGGGTCGCTATGGGTCGGAATCAACTTGACAGCACTTAACGACAACAATCAATACATTTAACTTAGCCAAGAGTAATAGAAGAGACATTGCTTTTAACCAAGTTTAAAATAATATGATTGCTAATTGGCAAACTTTCTGATTATCCAGACATGCTATATATTATGGGTTATACAAGTAATATTGAAAAACTTAATCTTAAACCATCTACACTGCAAATCAGAAAGAAGAAAATAACCCATACGTACATATAAATCAAAAAGTCTGCATTTAAACATCACTTAACAATACTTCTGTAAGAAACAAACAAGCAAACACAAAAGCCTTCATCAAACAAATCTCTGAAACAGCATGGTAAAAAGAGATAATAATATTAACTGCTCTGAAAGGGATCACAACAAAAGGTCCTGGATAGAGTGGGAGATAATGTGAAACAAAACTATACAAAAATTATATAGCAACTGGGTTTACTGGTCAGAAAGAGATTGGAGGAATCCGAGACTATGGCCTTGGCCACGCTGCACGTCTGGAACAGAACTCAGCAAGTGGTGGCTAGGCATAGAGGAGGCACAACAACACTAGTGAGGTAGGTTCACCATGGAATGAATGGTCAACCATTCAAGATCAAATGGGCACCATTTACCTGGAGACAAGGTTACGAAGGGTAGGGAAGGAGAGCGGAATGAAAATAGGACCCGCAGGGAGGAAGTGGACTAAAACACTGTTCCATGGAGGGGGTTGCAATCATTGAGATGACACAAAGTGTGTGATTTGTTGGCTGTACAACTGATGCTCTACTCTGTAAACCTTCACTCACTTCACAATGACAAGTTTATAAAACAAGAGAGAGACAATGATAGAAGGTACAAAAAATTAACTGTCATCAAATTCATTCCATCTCAAGGCAACTTGAGAGTTACATGCTTACTGCTTATTTATCTCCAACAACAGGGATAAATACTCAGTTATATTTTCCAACTCTTTTAGAAATTCTCTGGATTTTTGTATATAAAATTGGGTTTTATATTTTAAATCCAATCTCAACAGACGTCTAAAATTTCTTTTTATACATGTGGAAGAGAAGAATTTCCTTCTAGGCATAAGCTTTTTTTGACTAAATTGTTGTAAAATCTTTAATTCCCTTTCCAAATGAACAGTACAACTTACATATTATGGTTATTTTATTTAATGCTGTAATTAGTAAAGTGTTACTTTAAACAAATGTAAAAGCAGGAATCAATAAAATGTGCACATCCTGGAAATATATATGCATGAATGATTTAACCACATTAAACTGTTAAGGTTTTCTAAGAAAAACAATCCCTTCCCTCTAATATATGCGAAGCCACTACGAATTACTATAAGGAGACCTGAAGTGTGTAAAACACAGAAATTGTGACAGATACATCACAAAATAATTGCTATTTCAATTTACAAAAAACACAATAAGAATACATGCGTTGTATGAAAATAAAAGTAATACTACTTCTTTCAATGATTTAAATTTTAAAGATAGGTATTTTCTTCCTGAAAAACAAAAATACAGGCACTGATGAATAAATTAAAAGTATGTGGGTGGCAATTGTTGTTATTATTAAGTACCGTTGAGTTGCTTCGGACCCATAGCGACCCTATATAGGGTTTCCGAGGATCAATTGGTTTGCTTGAACAGCTGACCTTGCAATTCAAATGGCTTTGCAGGCCGGCGCATTAACCCACAGCGCCACACCAGGACTCCTAGGACACCATAAATAACCCATGAAAAAGGAGACTAAAAGAGCCTTACCGTTTTCTCCAGTTCCAGAAATCGTAACTAGAAGAAAAATAAAGAACATATTTTATATATTTTTAAAGTTTCAGATTGAGTATACATCTTCATTCGTTTTACATAACAAGAAATTTTCTTAGTTATAAAATGTAAACACTAGTGTAAACTCCCCCCAAAATATCCACAATGGAAACAAAGAAACTTCAAAACACTAAATTGTTAACATTCAAACTCTTATTTATCATTAACACTACATCACAGCTGACTTTTCTTTTGGACCTTCCTTAATGTTAAAAGTATCAATATGGTCAGAGGCGTGCTGTTTCTTTTCGCTCTTTTCTTAGTGCTACTAAAAGAATCCACAGGACTCTCTTCTATGGCATTCATAGTTATTTAATGAGTTTGTGATGTATATTACCAACCACTTTATTAAAAACCTACTAAAAAGCTACAGTAATGAAAATAGTCTGATACTGTTATAAAGACAGACCTATACAGCAGTAGAGTAGAATTTACGGACCAAAACTAGACCTCTACATCTATGTTCAGCTGATTGTTGACAAGGATGCTGAGTCTATTCAACAGGAAAAGAAGAGTCTGTTCCATAAACGATGTGGGCACAATTAGAACTCCACAAAAGAAGCTGGACCCGCACCTCACGTACAGTATAAACATGAATTCAAATTGGGCAAATGGCCTCAATGTAAGAATTAAAGCCGTAAGACTCTTAGAAAAATCAGAGGTTAATTAATACTTCAGGATCTACTTTTTGACAACGGATTCATCGATACAAAATAAAACAGAGAAATTAGACTTCATCAAAATGGAAAACTTTTGTTCATCAAAGGATTTCTATCAGCAAAGTGAAGAAACAACCTATAAGATAGAGAAGATATGAGTTAGTTCCGACTCATAGCGACCCTGGGGAGCAGCTGGTGGGTTTGAACTGCCGACCTTGAGATCCAGTGCATTATCATTTAGCGCCACACCAGGACTCCTAGTATTCATTAAGAAAAGTGCAAATCAAGATGATGCTTACTGCTGAAAATTCCATACAGCGTTTTGTTAAAGAGACTCCTGGTGTGGTGATGTAGAATCAGCACTGGACAGCAAACCACAAAGTCAGCAGTTCATACCCACCAGCTGCTTCTCAGAAACTTTACCCAGGATCACTGTGAGTCGGAACTGACTCCATAGCACTTAACAACAGAGGACCATGAGAACTGCATGAAATGTAGTTGTCAAATAGTGAAGAATCAAATTAGTGAATGAGATCCTTTGTTGAGTAAAAAAGAAAGAGGGAAAATGTGAACCCCAAACACAGTGAGATACCAGTAGGATGGCTATGACCAGAAAACAAAACCAAAAGTACTGGTGAGGATGTGCAGACACTGGAACAACCCTCACCCGTTATTGGTGAGATGGTTACATGCTGTAGGCACCGTGGAGAAGTCTGGCAGGTCATCTTTTTTTCTAATAATTTTTTTTTATTTGAATTGAGTGATAGTTTACATGGGAGAACATTAGTTTTACACTCATCATTTCATTGCAATGATTACAATCTACAATCTCCTCTGTGCATCATCATTCAACAATATTTGCTTCTATTCCCTCTGTTTTTTTTTTTTCAGGGGATGTACACAAAACCATTCAGGAATATAAAATAATTTACACCACCAAAGGGCATAAGGGTACATTCTGCAAGCCTGCCTCCTGGCCACCAGCACTCAGTCCCTCTCTTCCCATTAATTTAGAGTCCTCAGCCGCTCCCTCTCTCCTCCTCATCTCTAGTGTCACTGCTTCTCTGGATAGGGTCTCCTGCATTGCGCCTGTGCTCTTCGCCCTTGCTGGTCCTAGGGTCCTCTGTTCCTGGACTGGCAATTCCTCATCTTTTGATAAATATAGAATTTCCATATTGACCCAATAATTCTACTGCTAGGTTTATACCCAAGAAAAATAAGCAAAAATGCAAATAAACACTTGAACACCAATGCTCACTGTAGCTCTATCCTACAGTAATTCCCACAGTGGGAACCGTGGAAATGCCCATCAACAGATGAGGTGTTAAATCAAATGTGCTCCATACATACAATGGAAAATTACTTAGTGATAGAGTGATGAAATCCTTATGCATGGATGAACCCTGAAACATTACACTGAGTGAAATAACAGTCACAAAATGACATATATGATATCATTTATAGGAAATATCTGAAGTAGGCAGATGTATGGAGATCCCAGGGTTTTAGTGGTTATGAAGGGTGGGAGGTAGAAGGAAAGAGGAAACTGCGGCTTCAGGGCACTGAATTTCTGTTAAGAGTAATGGAAAAATCTGTAAACGGAGGTGGTGGTTGCACAAGATAATGAATGTAGCTGGTGCCAACGAATATGTAAGAAATGTTGCAATTGTAAATGTTTTCTTTGTATATGTTTTTACGTCAATTCAAAAACAAAAAACCTAGAACATATCCAATTATTTTTAGTGCATTCACTCTAAACACTCAAATATGCAAAGTGAAGTTAATTCCTTGTCTGCCTCTCTTACATTTTCTTCCACCTTAATATTATCTTGCTGAACAGAACCAACAGCCACTTTAGCCTCCTCAGCCTGAAACCCCGAAGACTGCGAGTTACCCCTTCCTCTCTGCAGATACTCCAATGGCAACTAGATTCTATTGGTTCTGCCACCTAACATCTCTTTCTTTCAAATCCATCATCTCTTTTCAGTCCCTACCATGACATTTCACACCTTCATCTTTGGGCCCCATTTTAAGGGCAGCTCCACGCTCCAGTACCGAGTTGGTAAAGAAACTTAGGAAAGTGGCCCTCCCCTTAGAAGCCCCAGAGATCAGGGTTCCTCCGCCCTTTTGAGACTGAGGTAGCTCTACTTCCCAATGCTCCTTATCTCATTCACTTCTGCTTCCTGGACGTCTAGAAGAGGCCAGTCTGGTCTCGGCTCCGCAGGAGCATGGGTTACAAAGCCTTTCAGCTCTCCTGACAAGTGCCCAGAGGTACCTCACTGTACCAGTAAGCCTTGGCCAGAGGGCACTTGGCTCTCTTGCTCCATGGGATAGCTTCAGGGACAGCTTGTGTTGGTCTCCTAGTTCTGCTGCTGCAATTTCTCTGCCACTCCTTCCTTCTCGCTGTCTGTGCCATGTGAGCATGTAACCGATGTTACAGCTAAGCAGGGTTGCAGCTCTCTTCATTTCCTTCAGGGCCCTCAGAATTGCTTCTGACATCCACCTTACCAGCAGTCTCTTCTAAGTCATCTAGGCTTTACTATTAGGCAGTTTAGTACTCCTCATTTCAACCCACCTCAGGTCACTCGGGTGGGGCTCAGGGTGCTTAAACCCTAGATTGGTTACCTTTGTCCTCAAATGGCTCAGAAACCCAATACAGGGTCACTATGGGTTGGAACCGACTCGACGGCACTTAACAACAAACTAAATATAATATAAATTAGCTACGGGTGACATGATCTGAAAATTATTGGGAAAGACCACAGCAGCCACACAGTTATAGAAAACAAACAAATACATGAGATTTTATACTGAGGGGATTACAACTACTGAGATGACACTAAGTATATGATTTGTTGAATGTACAAAACTGATGATCTCTGTAAACCTTCACTCAATTTACAATAAAAATTGAAAAAGAAAAAAATCTAGAAATAAACACATACATGACATGAAAAGTTGGAAAGGCAAATGCATGCCTGTTTGTACATTATATGACTACATGTGTGGATAGCCAAAGAAAAGCAATGGAAAAAGACCCTATGTCAACAAAAGACATCAGTAAGTTGGTAGTGTACAAAAACTGATACATACAAAATGAATCAATTTCCTCATCTACATGCAACCACTGTAAAAGTCATTGAAGCAAAGATTTTGCTTACTTCCACAGCCGCCTAAAAAGATTCCTGGGTATAAAGTCCTAGGTAAGGAGCTCTGGCTGCAAACCTTAAGGTCAGCGGTTCGAAACTACCAGCTGCTCTGCGGGAGAAAGATGAGGCTTTCTGCTCCCATAAAGATTTACAGTCTCGGAAACCCTGTACAGGGTCGCTATGAGTTGGAACCGACTCCACGATACTTAACAGCAACAACATGGCGCATGCAGGAGACTTGTAATCCTTGCAATGAAACAAAATACGATTGGTTGAGTGCAAAACTCATGTTCTGCCATGTAAACGATCACTCAATTCATAATAAAAGCTTTTAGGGGGAAAAAAGTGGGTTTGGGGTCACTTTCCTCCAGCTAGTCCTCACAGAAACCTTCCATGGTCACTCCTTACCCCTGCTTTCCATAGGCCTGGCATGCGACGTGATACAATTGATGTCAGTGGCAGGAAATCCCTTTGTTCCCTTCATAAAAGGTCACCCTGTGGCGGTGGAACTTTGGAAAGTCATCCCTCGTCTGGGTGATGTATGTTTTGTCTTTGTCTTGTGTTTTTACTCTAACATTTTAGAATTAATAAAGAGTCTCTATAGTATTTATCTTTAAATTTTTATTTAGTCTTGGTGTAGCACTGCAGGATAATGCACTGGGTCGCAAGATCTGTTTGAACTGCAAGGTCAGTGGTTCAACCTCCCCCCACCTCCACCACTCCTTAGAAGCCTTAAGATAGGGTCGCTATGAGTTGGAACCAACTCAACGTGACTCAACAACAGTAACAACAACATAATATTTATGTATTTGAAGACAGGGTCTCTTTTCTCCCCTGTAACAAATGTTGTAGTGATTGTCAAGATTTCAAGTATCTTGCTTGGTGAGATCTCTGGGGGCCCAGGGTACAGTTATTGTTAAGTGCCATCGAGTTGGCTCTGGCGCATAGCCATCTTGTATAAGGTTTCCGAGGCTGTTAAAATCTTTGCGGATGCAGAAACCCTTATCTTTCTCCTGCAGAGCCACTGGCGGGCATGCAGAAACAGCAGCCCTTGTGATTTGCAGTCCAGTGCTTATCGTATGGAGCCACCATGGACCATGGGACCTCAGCCCCACTGCACTCCAGTACCCTGGGAGAAATCTGCAAGGTAAGCACTCTGGAATTTTGAATCTGTGTTTTAGGGTTTCCTGTGACTCCCTAAATCTTAAGTCTCATGTTTCTCCTTATCTGAAATTTTGCTTATGTTTGTAAATCCCATCTGCTTTCTAGTAAGCAATTTTGGTCAGAATATCAACTCTGAGATTCCATGTCAGCATTTTGAGGAAAATATTTCTATTTTTCTTAGAAAGCTTGGAGTCATTTGTTTTGCACACTTTGGTGGGGAAGCCACAGGGATCTTGGGCTGCGTGCTAAGACACTCAATGTTGCTGAATTTTTGGTAAAGTTTGCTGCCTCAGATTCCAGTGTGAGTCATGGTTGTTGTTGTTGTTTTGAAGTGCCGTTAAGTCGGTTCCGACCCATAGTGAACCTATATAGGGTTTCTGAGGAGCAGCTAGTGAGTTTGAACCGCTGACCTTGCAGTTCTAATGGCTTTGCAGTCTGGCGCATTAACCCACAGCACCACACCATCACCCAAAGTCTTGCAAGAAAAATTAGCAGCGGGGGACTGGCAACAGCTCCTGACCTGTTTGGGAAACATGTGTTTGGTTTAGAGAATTCTGGGTAACTTTGTGATGGGTTAAGCTACGTAAAACAACTTGAAAATTATATAGCTACTTTCATAAGTGTGTGTGTGTGTTACTTTGTTTTATGACATACTGTTGAGAATGTCATGTTGTTGCAATATAGACTATCATGGGGGAAACATACGTCTGTTTAATCTTATTCTTAAAAGCAGTGGTTCTGGTTTCCCTCTTAAATTTTACATAAAATTTACATGGGCTTCATTTGCAATAGCCAGTTCATTTAAAGAATGCACTATAGGAAAAAAATAACTTGCTTTGATTGATATATATAAGACTTTTCTAAAGCAATAACTCATAAAATATGCTTTTTGTCTCTGGATGGTATTAAGAATTTTTTAGCTCTATTTTTCTACATTTGTACTTATGAGTTATTTTGAAATTATTGTTAGTGTTGTTGTTAAGTGCCAGCAAGTCAGTTCTGACTCATAGCGATCCGGTATAGGGTTTCCAAGTTGCGGCTGGTAGGTTTGAACTGTCGATCATGAGGCTCAAACTGACCTTGCAGTCCAGTGCATTATCCTGCAGTGCCATACCAGAACTCCTTTGGTATTATAGAGATTAATAAAAATGTTTTCATTTCAACACATCTTCGTGTTTGTAACAACTTGAAATAAAAAATTTCGTAAGTAATAATGAATGAGATATTGTAAAAATAAAGTTGCCCTTCAAATTTTTTTCTCCTTAATCCTGATATACTAGTTGTTGTTGTTAAATGCCATCAAGTCAGTTCTGACTCACAGCAACCCAGCATAGGGTTTCCAAGGAGCAGTTGGTAAGTTTGAACCACGAACCTTACTGTTTGAATGGACCTTGTTACCCAGCACTTATCTTACAGCACCACACCAGGACTTCCCATATATACTAAAGGCTTCTCCTAAAGAAATTTGGCAGCCCACGGTTTTCCAAATCACCTGGGCCAATCTAAACATATGCAAAAAAATTAGTAAACCTAGGTTTTTGTTTTTAATTGGGAGCCAGAGGTGGGGGAGGACAACTTTAGTCAAAGTTAAGGGAAAATACCCCTCCAATTTGGTGCAGAAGGTGTGGTGAGCATTGTGCTATTAACCACAAGGTCAACAGTTCAAGCCCACCAACTACTGTGAAAAAGAAAGAAAGCAAAAAAGGTTGTTTGTGCCCATAGAGATTTTTAGTCTCATGACCCATGTGGTCCCCAAGAGTGAGAGTTCACTCATTGGAAGCAGGCTTAATTACATTCTAAGTAAAAGTTTAACAGAAAATTTCAAACAATCTTTTATTTCAACAGTGATTAGACTTTACAGCTTATGTGGAATTTCAAGATCTTTAAGTAAACTTAATACCATTGAATTAAGTTAACAAATAGTTACTATAATTTAATATTTACGTGCTTTTGAGAGAAAAGACGTATGCATTTGAGTTCCTCTGAATTAATGTGTTCATTTTTTTTTCTATTTAAAGGATTATATTATAGAACATGCAATTGAAACAATGTTAAAAAAGTAACAAGAAGTTTCTGGTACAATCAAAATTATATCCTTCTGATTAAAGTTTGGTAGTATAATTTTTGATCTCTTAAGAAGCTTTAATGTTAACAGTATGCAACAAAGAACTGGGCTTCTTGTCATTAAAATAACAGTATTTCCTTTTAACTATTAATTTACAGGTTTTATTCATTCTTTAAATAAACTGACTTTCAAACAAGGGTAGATTAAATTTTGTAAAGTCATATGCATTTTTAAAGAAAGCTAATGCTGTGGGTTAATGTGCTGGACTGCAAAGTCAGTTTGAATCACAAGGTCGGCAGTTCAAGCTCACCAGCTGTTCCTAGGAAACCTTATACAGGGTCGCTACGGGTCAGAACTGACTCGACACACTTAAAATAAAAAAAATGCTCAGTTATCGACAAGTTTTTTTTACTAAATGTCTTCAAACTTTTAGTTATTTTTATCATCAACTAATATAATGATTTTAAATCCAGCTGCTTATCTACAAATTTAATTAAAATATTAATTTGATAATATATTTAAAACTTCCAAAGGTTAATCACAGTATTTTAAAGTATTTTCTTCTAACATTCCTGTCTTTTAGCTAACTGCATTTGACTTTACATTAGCCTGCAATTTCCATTTTCTTGCATCTTTACAAATGTTGTTACAAATTAACCATAGCCATAATACCTTTTGGAGTCGTGGTGTGGCACTGTGGGTTAATGCGCTGGACTGCAAGGTCAGCGGTTCAAGCTCACCAGACGGTCCTTGGAAACGCTATATAGGCTCACTATGGCTCAGAATCAACTCGATGGCACTTACCAACAACAACAAGGGTACCTTTTAAGGAGCTCTGGTAGCTTAGTGGTTATGAGTCAGGCTGCTAGTCTCACTGTCAGAAGTTCGAAAGTACGAGCAGTTCTGCAAGAAAAAGATGAGGCCTTCTGCTCCTGTGAAGATTTACAGCCTAGGAAACCCTATACAGGGTTCGCCATGAGTTGGAACTGACTCCCCGGCACTTAGCCACCACGTTACCTTTTATTATCTACAGATAAACTTTTGCTCTACTGACATGCTCAGCTGACCTACTGAAACATTTGACAAAAATTTCCAACAGGAAGATGGATTACACTGAATTGATGAGAAGGAGCGGTATTTGAAATTGGAACCTACCAGACAAAATCAAGATTGCCACAGCTCTGGAAGGTTCCCGGATTACAGGTGATTAAAAAAAGCCATAATCATGAACAGAAATAAACCACTGAAGAGATTAAAATGCTAACTGGGTTTTTATACTAGAATATTATGAGTGGTTTTAGAGTTCCATGTTTCTAGGTATAAGAAACCATGTTTTTCCTAAATTGTCTAGTTAATGGGTCTAGATGCATAACTTCCAAACAATGTTAATGATAAAAGTAAGGTTATAATAACCGTGACTAGAAAAGGGCTAAATTTCCAAATAGGATCTTACAGAGTTAAATGATGAAAGTTTTCTTGTTAAGTGTCAGCAAAAAAAGTTTTATGTTTTAGTGTTTCTATGTTCATGTTCACATACAATGTGAGGTTTACAAAATGTAAATGCTAACAGAACTGCTTGTTAAGTGGCCTCGAGCTGATTCCGACCCATAGCGACCCCATATAGGGTTTATAAGGAGCAGCTGGTGAGCTCGAACCACCGATCTTGAAGTTCAGACTGACTTTGCAGTCTCACGCATTAACCCACAGCGCCACATCAGGGCTCCAGAGCTCCTGTTTAGGTACCCACAATATCTATTTATTACTATTATCAAAGCTTTCAGATATTAAGTTTATAGTTATTTTAGACATTAGCCTGGTATTGCGAATATTTCTACTCCAATTCCTTTTAAGGAGTCCTAGTGCGGCGCTGTAGGATAAGCACTGGACTGCTAACCACAAGGTCGGTGGCTCAAGCCTAGTAGCCACTCCTCTGAAACCCTATACAGGGTTGCTGAGTCAGAATAGGTTTGACAAAACATAACAATCATCCTGCTAAACTTTTTGAGTTTTAGACAGAAATTCGTGCCTACAAGCCATTTTAATCGGAAGTAGAATCCAGAGAAACTAGTGAACCCATTTTTTCTTTTTGCTCTGAACATCATACTTTAGAACTCAGTCTATTTAGAGAAAGACTGATAAAAATCAATCAATACTGAGCATTTCAAGTTAGAACAGTATCAGTAATCATTTCATTTACCCTATAAAAAACAATGTTATTAAAAAAACTGGTTGCTATCAAACCGTCACCCCCTTACTCCACATTTGGATCCAGATCCAGAGAGTCGACCTTAACCTGAGTTGAGTTTTCAGGAACCCAATTAGTTCCTCCAATAAGGTTTTGCCCTACAGTTAAAGCGATCAAAGAATTGGAACAGAAATTCATTATCAGAGGAGGGAATGATATATGAGGATGTGCACATTTAAAAAAAAAATTTTTTTTTGGTCATATTTCCTGTTTCTGAAAAAAGTGTCTCATGACTGTAGGTAGGGAAGGGCAGTTTGCCTGAGGGGAGAACATTCGAGATGTTTCCAACAGACACCTGCAGTAAGAGTCACCCTAGATTAGGTGTGTTTTTAACTGAGTTCTTGAGCTGTTTTTGCGAAATGTTGTAACATTTTCCATAGGTGAAAAAATAAAAGTATTGAGCCCCAAGTTTACCTTTCACCTCAAAATGTCAGCTATTAGAAGAGACATCAGAAGAAATCATTTGAAATATTGCTAAAAGTAACTGAACTTTACTATCTTTAAACATACATGTCACAGAGAACAAACAAGATGGCAGATGGGGTGGAAGTGCAGTGAGGAGCTCCGTCAGCAACAACACAGAATACCGGATCAAGCAGGCTCAGGGGAGGGTGCTAGAACTCTGAACCACATATAAGGAATATTTAGAAGCTTGGAAGGCTTACAGCTAGGGGAATTTGTAGCAGAAGCAAGAAATCCATTGCTTTCTAATTCAAGATGCTCAGCTACTCCCAGAGCCACCACGTTGGGTGAGATGAAGTGGGGGAAGGATCAGAGAAGCCACGGACGCCTGACAGAACTGTGGAAATACAGGTGTGGACATTCTTTTTTTTTCTGGTATCTGTTCATTGGTCTCTCGCTGTCTGCGCACCTCCATTCTGGTGACTAGGGGGGTGCCTGAGCGAGTGGACACCCCACCCCCAACCCCGGAGGGTTCTACTACGCATGAGCACAGATCGCCTTGAAATTTAAAGGGACAGTTTCCACTTAAAACCAAATGGCCACAGCTGGCCCTGAACTGTTTATCACTAGGAAAAAGATCTGAAGGGGATTGTGGAGCGGAACAGGCAGACTAAAAAGGAAACAGGTCGAAAATTAAATCCTGAGTTACGTTACAATGACCAAGAGTAACATCTTGAAATTTCTCAGGAGGAAGAGTGAAAAGGGAAGCCCATCTC
>NW_006408523.1:9850273-9851384 GCF_000296735.1 Chrysochloris asiatica | reverse complement strand
TAGTGAGCTAGAAGATAAATCTCTCAACACTACTAAGATAGAAGAACAAATACAAAAAAAGGATGAAAAAATCTGAAAAAGCCCTAAGATTCATGTTGGACAACATGAAGAGGAGTAACTTAAGAATTATCGGCATTCTAGAACAGGAAGAATCACACAAGTTCACAAAGGAGATAGTTGAAGAGCTTCTGGAAGAAAAATTTTCTAACATCCTGAAAAGTGAAAAGATAAGCATTCAAGAAGCTCAACAAACCCCAGGGCGGATAGACCCCAAAAGACTATCACCCAGACATATAATAATCAGCTCTCCAAGATCAAAGATAAGGACAGAATACTGAAAGCAGCTAGGTCAAAGAGAAGTGTAACATAAACAGGCAAGCAAATCAGATTAAGCTCAGATCTCTCAACAGAATTCATGCAGGCAAGAAGGTTATGGGGAGACACATATAAAACCCTGAAAGAAAGAAAAAAAAAACTGCCACCCACGAATCCTCTACCCAGCAAAGCTGTCAATCAAATATGATGGTGTAAACAAAACATTCCAGGACAAAGAGAAGTTAAGGGAGTTTGCTAAAGCCAACCCTGCTATGAAAAACATCCTAAAGGAAGTTCTGTGGACTGAGAACCAACAAGAACAGACAACAACTACAGAATGACATACGTGGCAGCATCACCCTGAAATCAATCGACAAATGGAAGAGTCAAGAACAGAATAAAATTATAAGAACAGACGATCTGGGAGGCCAGTCTATGATCAAAACAATTACAGTGTGAAAGAAGGTTAACATAGAGGAACAGAGATCCAGGTGGTGGGAAGGTCAGGTAGATTACAGGATAAAATAGACTATCTTAATTGGAGGGAAGAACTAATGGAATATAAGGTAACCACAACAATGGGGTTGGGGTGGGGGGTTTAGTTTGGGTGTTGGGGAGGGCAGTACAAGAATTGGGAGGAGGCAGAAGAACAAGATGGATAGGGGAACACTGAGACAGGTTTTCATGTCCTAAGTGGGACAGAGGTAAACAGTGATGCATGCTCAACCTTGGAACAACAGGGCTCTGGGATACGGGTATCTAGGTATAGCTTGAAGAGGGTAAATAATACTAAAAT
>NW_006408523.1:9847241-9848664 GCF_000296735.1 Chrysochloris asiatica | reverse complement strand
ATAATTTGTTGAGTATACAATTGATGATTTGCCCTGTAAACTTTTACTCAATCCACAATAAAAACCTTAAAATAAGAACAACAAAAAACATACATGTCACAGACAAAAGGAATTGAAACATTCTTTTGGGGCTTGTAGTAGAAATGCCCTTGTGGCCATAATGGATGACGGCTTCTTTCCAAGACCTTGGACTTTGTGGTCACTGGACTTTATTCAAATCTCTGTTGCTTTTTAGGTTGACTTACCATGGTAACTTGAGTTTATGGATTTGTAAAAATTTTATTTTTAATATATGTTTTCATGTTCTTTACTATTACATTACATGTCTTAGGTTTCTATAGATAAGCTTACAGTCTGTCTTCAGAAAACTGAATGAGTTTTCTTTGAAATCACTGTCATATGACTGACCCTCATTGTTCTTTCTGATAGTGTTATTCCATAACTTAAGTGTCATTACTTTTCATAAGTAATGTGTTTTAACAACCAAGTGTTCTTTAGGTACATTTCCTTCATTAGCATGTCTGAATCTGTACTATTTAGCTACATTAATAATGTTATTGCTGTTAGAATCATGGAATATTGTATAAAGTGTACTGGCTCTATGGACTAATGCGTCAGGCTGCAAAGTCGGTTTGAACTGCAAGGTCGGTGGTTCAAGCTCACCAGCTGCACCTTGGAAACCCTATACAGGGTCGCGATGGGTCGGAACTGACTCGATGACACTTCACAACAACAACAAAGTAATTTCTCAAGAAGCAAATGTAATGTCCATGCAGTGAGCCATCACATGAGCCAGGTCATCTTCATAAAGGACAACGATCGTTTTAAATCCCAATCAGTTTATAGTCGGCCTTCAGCCTTCAGGTCAGTGTGTTTAGAAGGAAGGAGATGGCTCTGACAAAGGGAACGTGCATGGGAGTCTGCTCAGCTCTGCAATCAGCCTGATGAAATCTATAATTTCACTCCTGTTTGAAACCCCAGTGAAGAACCAGGTAGTATCTGGTGCAAGACCACCATGAGTTTAAAGAGTATTCCATAAGCTGCCAGCTGGGAACTCAGCAGAGTCCAGGTTTTCGGTTATCAATGTGATTGTTCTCAATCTCTGATCAAGAAGAGGGAACGCTGTAGAGCAAGAAATCTGAAGAATTTGTGCCTGTGAATGACTCCGGCCAGGCAGAGCTGAAATCCATCTTGTGCTTAGAATTAAATGTTCCGATGCCAATTTTTCTTGAGTCCTTCATGCACCTCTGACATCTGAAATACCAGAGTTAGAAGCAGATTATATTTAAAAGTGGGTTTGGGACCACTTCTCGCAGCTGATCCTCACAGGAAATTTTCTGGGCACACCCCTTAATGGTTGCCCTTCCCTGTTTTCTGTATGTCTGCCGTGTGTGTGTGTGTGTGTGTGTGTGTGTGTGTGTGT
>NW_006408523.1:9838581-9843961 GCF_000296735.1 Chrysochloris asiatica | reverse complement strand
ACCATCTTGTTTGTTCTCTCTGTCTTTGTCTAGTTTTAACTCATTTAAAACTTGGACTGCAAAGTGGGTTTGAATTGCAATGTCAGCAGTTCAAGCTCACCAGCTGCTCCTTGGAAACCCCATACAAGGTCGCTATGGGTCGGAACTGATTCGATGGCACTTAACAACATACTTACATATTTGAAGATGGGTTCTCTTTCCCCCGCTACAACAGTATAGCCAATGCAAAAGTCCTGAGACAGGAGTGCACTGGGCAGACTCAGAGTGTAACAAGGTCAATGTGGAAAGGGTCGAATGAGTTAAGATTGAAAAAGCAGTTCTGTCAGGGAAGTAATGCCTTCAACAATTACATGGAGTGCCTTAAAAGGGCATGCTAAGGTTTTTCGTTTTTCCACTGAACAAAACAGGAAGTCAACCAGGGTTTTGAGAATGAGTGACAAATTTGATGTTAACTTGAACACTGAAAACCTCTCTCTCTAGCTTGGGCTCACTTAGATAGCAGTGAGAATGCTCCAAAAAGCTAAGGGCAGACTCTGGAACTGACACAACACCTTTGATTGGTCAAAGCAAATACATCCCTAGCCCAGATTCCTGGAGTGAATAAGCAAATTCGAGCCACTTCTTGATGGAAGAAGATGCAAAATACCGTGGCTAACCTATCCAGAGAAGCAGTGACACCAGAGATGGAGGCAAAGACAATGACATGGAGAGATGGAGCGGCTGGGGACTCTAGACCCAGAGAGGGAGAGTGGCTGTGTGCTGACGGACAGGGGGCAGGCTTGTGAGGTGTGCCCTTTGGTGGTTTAAATGGTTGTGTATTTCCTGAGCGCTCAGTGTACATCCAAAAAACAAACAGACAGACAAACACAGGGAATGGAAGCAAATGCTGTTAAAGATGATGCAAGGAGGGGATGTTAATCATTACAACGAAAGGAAATACGATGGTATGAATGTAAAGCTGATGTTGTCCCATGTAAACTATCACCCAATTCCCAATAAAACTTAAAAAAAAAAAATACTGTGGCTAACTTTCAATCTATACCTGTGGTGTAGTGACTTCTGTCATGTCTCTTTGAGCCATGGTCTGTAACTCCCACCAAACAACATTTCTGCTCTGCTGGGTCTGGGTTAAAGAAGGTGGGAGGCCACACTGATAGAATGACAGGATTCAGCTGTGGATGTTGTTAGCCGCGTTCACTGTTAATTGTAAAAGGTAGAAACTCTAGCATGGTTTAAAACGAGCCGTCTCAGAAGCGGGGCGGCAGGGGGTGGGGTGGGGATCTCACTGCAATCAAAGAAGAAACATCAAGAGTGGAGTGTGGAGTGCATCCTTTGGGCCCTGTGATCCCTGTGCATTGAACCTCCTCGACCCAGAGACAGAAAGCTGTGACACCTGAGAAGTCGCAGAGCAGCAGCAGCCAACAGAACCAAGAGCCAGAGCTCGAGACAGAGCAGAGGACTCCCCAGCCCACAGAGCAAGTAAAGCTGACTGACTTTGGGCAGGCAGCCTGCTTGTAAAGCGGGGTGCCTCCACCCCTCCAGGCACTGAGGTGGGGAAGCTATGTTTGCTGCCCCAAGGAGCTAGAGTTGAGTGGCTTCAGGATGAGGCTTATGGTAGACAGTGGTGTGTCCTGTGGGCGTTTATCAGCAGCCAATTGAAACAATTGTGCCCTGAGCATGTCTCTCCCCGAATTTCTCACCTGTTAATTTCCCAATGAAACCCTTATGGATCACAACACAATTGTCCAATTTGCTTGTTTGGGCCTGTCTTTAGGAAGACTCAGTTGCTGGAGGAGGGCATCATGTTTGAAGTGGAGGACCAGCAAGGGTGAGGGAAAAGCCCAGAGAGGACAATGCTGGACTGACAATTCTGAGGATGCACAGGACCAGGCGCTGTTTGCTTCTGCTGTAAACAGTCACCAGGCATCAGAGCAATCTAGACAGCATCACCCTCCCATCCATCCCCCTAGTCACCAGGAGGCTGCAGAATGCAAATCAACAGGCTTGCAGGGTGCCCTGGTGTGGTGCTGCAGAGGTTAATGCACTGGACTGCAAGGTTGGTTTGAACCGCAAGGTTGGTGGTTCAAATTCACCAGCCGCTCCTTGGAAACCCTATATAATAGGGTATTTATGAGTCAGAACCAACTCAGTGGAACTTGACAACAACAACATAGCTTTCAAAGTAGGTGCTCTGGTGGTGCTGTACACACTGAACTGCTAAATGAAAGGTCAGCAGTTCAAACCCACAAGCAATCCTACAGAAGAGGGCTGAGACTTTCTGCTCCCATAAAGCCTTGGAAATCCTATACAGGGTCACCTATGACTCACAATCAACTGGATGGCAGTGGGTTGGTGAGGGCAAAGTTTTCAAAAAGGAGCCATAGTGGTGCAGGGATTAAGAACTCAGCTTCGAACCATAAGGCTAGTGGTTCAATTCCACCAGCTGCTCCACAAGAGAAAGATGTGGCTGTCTGTTTCCATCAGGGTTACAGCCTGAGAAACCCAATGGAGCAGTTAGATGTAGTCAGTCTGAAATGGCCGCTGTGAGCTGGAAGAAACTAGATTGCAGTGGATTTTTATAGCTTTAGAAGGTAAACTATCCGTGAAGCATCAGCTGAAGTGAGAGGAGAGGCACAAGAACACCCATACTTGTACCCACTTGACCTGGCTTCAATGGCTGGATGATCAGAACTCGACTACACAAAGAAAGAAGAGGGAGGGAAAAAAAAAAAAGAGTAACCTGCTACAATTTGATGAATTTTACCTATACTTATAGAGGTTGTTGTTGTCAAGTGCCATCGAGTCGGTTCCAACCCATAGCGACCCTGAACAGGGTTTCCGAGGCTGTAAATCTTTACAGGAGCAGAAAGCCTCATCTTTCTCATGCAGAGCAGCTGGTAGTTTCGAACTGCTGACCTTGCAGTTCGCAGCCCGATTCGTAACCACTACGCTACCAGAGCTCCTTATACTTACGGAGGTAGCAGCTCAAAAAAGCAAACAAATCTCTACAGTGAGGATCACTCCCACCCCCTTGGTACACAGGGTTGACAAGGATGGGCAACTTAGACATTGGCTATCCAAAATGGGTGGGCCTATAGAGGCAAGAAGTGACTGGCTTACAAGCTTTCAAGAGGGAGCCAAGTTCTAGACGGGGTGGGGGAAGGTAGAATCACCACTGAATGATTTCCAATCGGTTGGGACCGGGCTGGAGAAAGGAAATGGGGATAAGACTCTTGTGGTACAATAGTGAATAATTGCCATCAGGACTGACTGTGAGGGTAGGAAATATAGAAGGAGTTTTTTGACAAAAGGAGGAGAGTCATTGATTTTGCAGCCCAGGAGCGGAGGTCCCTGGGACCATCAAGTGAGAAGAACAGAGAGCGGGACCCTACCCAGAGAAGCAGTGATGCCAGGGATAGAGACAACATGGACAGATGGAGCAGCTATGGACATTGGACTCAGGGAGGGAGAAGGGCTGTGTGCTAGCAGACGGGGGACGGGCCTGTGTGGTGTACCCTTTGGTTGTTTGATGATGCATGGAGGGGATTGTAATCATTGCAATGAAACAAAATATGATAGGATGAGTGTAGAGCTGATGTTCTCCTGTGTAAACCTCACAATAAAAACTTAAAAAAAAAGAAAAAAAAAGGAAAGCTATCCAGAAAATTACTATACTATAATTTAGTACCTAAGAACAGATCAGAAAATTACAAAACTAATACCAAGTTGGTTTTTTAGTGTGTGTGTGTGTGTGTTAGTGCTAATTCATGCCTTGATTTTCCCTGTAATCATTTCAACCACTGGAAATGAGATTTAGGAGACCAGATTTAAAAAACAAAGTCAGCATAATTTCAAGGAATCATTATTTCATAATCCAAAACAAAGAGTGCAGAACCAATAAGCGATTATACGGATACGGAGTCTTTGATTCCAAAGATTGTTGAAATGTATGCTTCATAATTATAACTTAATTAGCATTATTAATGTCATGTTTGTGCTTTCTAATATATTCAAATGTGACTCAAGTGAGTTTGTTGCTGTTGTTAAGAGCCCTAGAGTTGGTTCTGACTCACAGCAACCCTGTATAGGGTTTCTGAGGAGCGGCTGGTGAGCTTGAACCGCTGACATTGCAGTTCAAACCGACTTTCCAATCCATCATATTAACCCTCAGCGCCACATCAGGACTCCTGAGTGAGTTTACTAGATTATAATTACATTCTTTTCAGTTTACTAATTGAAAGCGTACCTCTTTGAGGTTCTCCAGTAGATATAAAAAGGAGCTCTGGTAGCGTAATGGTTACAAGTCGGGCTGCTAACCTTAAGGTCAGCAATTTGAAACTACCAGCTGTTCTGCAGGAGAAGGATGAGGCTTTCTGCTCCCATAAAGATTTATAGCCTCAGAAACCCTATAAAGGATCGCTATGAGTTGGAACCGACTCCACGGCACACCACCACCACCAGTAGATATAAAGATAACTAGGACCCAGTCCTACCATACATTTTGTAAACAGGATTACTCCAGTACTTAAAATAAGACTTGTTGTTGTTGTTGTTAAGTACCATCGAGTCGGTTCCGACCCATAGCTACACCGGAACATAAAGAGAATGAAACTCCTTACAACTGGAACAACGAACAACATGATAAATGGCTAAGAAATTGAAATTCTTGAGGATTTCTTTCTTCTTGGATCAATAATCAATGCCCACAGAAGCAGCAATCAACAAATCACATGATGCATTAGGGCAAATCTGCTGCAAAAGACCTCTTTAAAGTGTTACAAAGCAAAGATGTCACTTTGCTGACTCAGGTGTACCTCACCCAAGCCATGGTGTTTTTAATTATCTCATAAACATATGACAGCTGGGCAATGTAAAGGGAAGACTGAAGAATTGACACGCACTGTGGTGTTGGTGAGGAATACTGAATATACCATGGACTACCTGAAGAACCAAACGATCTGTCTTGGAGGAAGCATCTCCAGAAGCCCCTTAGAACAGTGCTATGTCTTACTAACCAATTGCTGAAGAAAGACATCTTGTTTGGTAAAGTAGAGGGTCAGAAAAAAGAGACCCTTATTCCAGAGGGGACAGTGAAGCGTTCAGTTGATATGAAGTGAGGGGAGATGCACAAGAACACTCATACTTACAGACAGTACCCACTTGACCTAGATTCAATGGCTGGATGACCAGAACTCGACTAGAGGAAGAAAGACAAAAAATAAGAGTAATCCGCTAAAATTTGATGAACTTGACCTTGACCTCTATGCTTGTGGATGTAGTAGCTCAAAGGAGGGAACAAATCTTTACAGTGAGGATCATTCCCACCCCCTCGGTACACAGGGTTGACAGGGATGGGCAACTTAGACATTGGCTACCCAAA
>NW_006408523.1:9828095-9829686 GCF_000296735.1 Chrysochloris asiatica | reverse complement strand
TGAGCTGCCTGGTCAGGGAAGCGCCAGAAGTCCTCTCTTGAGTTCATCTTTTTTGAGAGATCAAAGGAGAGAGAAGTGAACAGGGAGGGAGAGACCTACTACCATCATCAAGAAAGAAGAACCAGGAGCAAAGGGTGTCCTTTGGGCTTGGGGTTCCTGCTCTGTGAAGCTCCTAGATCTAGCAAACAGTTGACATCAAGACACATGGAGCTCTCCAAGGAATACTGAGCCAACAGATGCTGAAAGGAGACAAGGACCTTTCCTTAGAACCCACAAAGATCAAGTCTTCCCCTAGAGGAATGTGGCCTTCTAGCCGCCTAAATGTGAGAGAATAGAATCCATTTCTGACAAAGTCATCTCCGTGTGGTATTTCTGTTATAGTAGCATGAGCCAACTACGACACCGTATGATCCAGCACCCCCACTACGAGGTATGTTACTTTCATGTCGTTGCCAATTGAAATTCCCTCTTGCAAGGGAGACAGATCGGATCATTTTGCTTTTGCTTTAGGAAGCTTAAACATTCCAACTCTTGAAAGTTCAACAAGTACACATAATTTTTACTTTTGAAATTAATTTATTTATAATATAATTACATGTTTTAGGTAAAGGTTATGCAACAAACAAAATCTTTCATTTGAAAACAATTCTTTTATTTCTATTAAACTGAATATGCAATTGTTCCCTATGCAACCAACTTTTACTTACAACAATTTTATTTCACATTAACATAGATGGTAAAAAAGAAAACTCAAATTTTGAAGACTGAATTACAATAATGGAGTCCTGGTGTGGCACTGTGGGTTAATGTGTTGGACTGCAAAGCCGGTTTGAAACTACAAGTTCAAGGTCATCAACCGCTCCTCGGAAACCCTATACAGGGTCACTATGGGTGAGAACCGACTTGGCGGCACTTAACAACAACAAAAAATTATAATAATAAATTGATTTATACAAGGAAAAAAAAGTGGAAAGCCAGGAACTGTGAAGGAAAAGCCTCAATGAGACAGAATGACACAGTGGCTGTAACAATGGACTGAAATACATCAATGACCATAGAGATAGTGTGACCAGGCAACATTTCATTCTGTTACATATGGCCAACTCAACAGCAACTAGCAGTAACCAGTGAAGTGGGAGATCATGTCAAGATCGTAAATTCAAGATGTTAACTATAAACTCCAATTAAAAATGCTCCTTAGAAGAAACGCATTTTTAAGAGAAAGACATAGGTTGAAAGTAAAAGCATAGAAAAACTTGTCAAGAGAAAAGTTAGTAGCCATGTTAATATCTGATATAGTAGATTTCAAAGCACACAATTATCATCAGGGATAAACTGACAGAACTATAAGAATAAACAAGTTCAAAATTAACTCTCTCCCTCAATTAACTGACAGGCAAGTAAAGAGAAATCAGCAGAAATCTAGAAAAAGTGAACAAGTGTACCAATGATCTTGATCTAATGAACATTATAAAACACTCCACCCAACAACATTTTTTTCTGACGTGCACACAGAGCACCTGTTAAGGCAGACCATAAAGCAAGTCTTAATATATTTTAGGAGTTCTGGTGTGGCGCTGTGAGTTAATGC
>NW_006408523.1:9822397-9827995 GCF_000296735.1 Chrysochloris asiatica | reverse complement strand
AGCCTCTGAGAAAATGGTTTCTTATGTGCCCTTCTTAATGTCTCCACTGTGTTGGCAGTGCTTAAGGTTCTAGGAACAAATCTTTCTGAGGAACAAACTCTGGCCACTGGGCAAGCTCATCCAAACTGTTCTTTATCAAATTATTCAGTTATGTTTGATATTAACTTAATACATGAGCCATGGACAAATATTAAACTGCTCCTAAAGCTGAGACTGTAAAAAGCTCCAAAAACAAGTTTGCTGGGAAGCTCTGGAGACAAGTTTCCCCCAAGGAATTAACTCAGTAGATTGGCGTATTCCGGGGCTTTGTCTAAAGAATAATAGGTGGCTGCCTTCCCACTTCGACCCCAGGTGCAAACCATTCTGCTAGGCGTCTTGCAAACCATTCTGCTAGGCGTCTTGCTTCCTCCTGCAGGCCAGACAGCCGACACAGCGGAACTCCTTTCGATCCTTTTCACCTGTTCCGATTTGAGATCAGGTGCTATAGGTATGTTAATTAGCCTGGAGAAACTTGAGTTGCTGCCCTGGGATTCGAACCTGAAAAGTATCTTATAACTATTTGCTTGAAGTTCTGGAAAATTAAGGATGTTACATTATCAAGACAATTTGTGATGTATGTTTTAGAATTTGATTCCTGTAAATCATGGTGTCCTGTTTTGAATGATTAATCACATTTCACTTCTGTACCTCATCTTAATAAACCCCGCCTTCCTTTGTGTAAAGCTCCTCCCAGAAATAAAACGGGGGCACATGCGTTGAGGCTTGGAGTATGGGCAGGCATTGCAGTTGGCAAGGTGTGCAAACGGCATGCAAAGCCAAAATGTTTACAATGTAGGATCTGTCTGACGCCAGTTACACATCCACTCTAGTTCTGGGGTGTCTATGTATTTCTCTTGTTGTTTCTTTGTGTGTATTCTTTATCTGTCGCTGTTGCCGCCAGATCTCCCAACTTCGTGAACCAAACTCCCCTGTAGAGGCCAGTTCTCGACATGGGACCCTATCCGAAGAAGCAGCGACACCAGGCAATGCCAGAGATGGAGGCAGAGGCAATGACGTGGAGAGATGGTGCGGCTGGGCACTCTGGACTCTAGGAGGGAGAGGGTCTGTGTGTTGATGGTCAGGGGAGCAGGCTTGCGGGGTATAGCCTTTGGTTGGTTGATGATGCATGCAGGGGATTGTAATCATTGCAGTGAAATGAAATACGATAGGATGAATGTAAAGCTGATGTTCTCCCATGTCAACTATCACGTGATTCACAATAAAAACTTAGGGAAAGAAAAAAAAAAGAGACCCTTATTAGATGGACTGACACTGTGGCTGCAATAATGGGCTCGAACCCAGCGCAGACTGTGAGGATGGCCCAGGACTGGGCAGCATTCCTCTCGGTTGTACATAAGGTTGCTGTGAGTCGGAACTGGCTCGATGGCACCTAATAACAACAAGAATGATGACAGAAGAATTAGTGCATTTTAACTGTGGTGGCGTATAAGAATACTGAATGTACCATGGACTGTCATTAGAAAGAACAAATCCGTTTCAGTGGGAATTTTAAGAAATGAAATGGTGAGACTTTATCTTGGACATGTGCAAGGTAAAGTTCTAGTAGGATGATGTGCTAGGCCACAATCTTGCAAAGTGATTGGTTAGTCTAGTAAGCAAATACAGTGTTTAGAAGTGCTAGAGAAAATGGTCAGTTATTATACAAACTAGATGGCTGTGGCCTATGGAAGGGATTGGCCATTCTGCTGGGGTTAAAAGAACCAATCCCATAGCCTTGCAGGTTATCTTACTACCACCTAGAAGAACTGAGAGTGGAGCGTGTCCTTTAGACCTGTGGTCCCTGCACTGAGAACCTCTTAAACCCAGGAGACTGACCGTGTTCTAACTAACACTGGAGGCACATGGTGCAAGACCGAAAGAGTAGCGAGACCCACGAGACCAGTGTGAGATGGCTGCTGTGTCCTTCTCACCGAGCAAGGCAGTTTCAGTGGGTTTGCTGAGCCACACAGTGAGACGTCTGAGCACCTTTGGGCAGGAGGCTTGCTGGTGGGTGGAGTGGGGTGTTTCGAGGAACTTACCAGCAGAGCTAACGAGCTCTGTGACATGCCCCAGCAGGACAGAAGAGTCTGGAGGCGGTAGGACTGAGGGGAAGAACCTGGTAGCAATCAGAGCTAAGGGATAGCTTGGTTGGAAGCCACCCTGATTGATGAGCTATCATCCTGCCTCTTCAGTTGTTTCTGTTGCTTCCAAATGGATCCTGAATTGTTACCAGTTACAGTAACCCATATCAGGTATGGTGTGTGAGTTCTTTGTAGCCACTGAAATGAACCATACAACCCAACAGAGAAGGAGAGAGTGCCGTGGGAGGAATTGTTGTTAGGTGCCATAGAGTCAGTACCGACCCACAGCGACATTATGCACAGCAGAAAGCTGGTGTCAAAATCGGTAAAAAGTCAGAAAGTGGAGGTATGTCTAACCTCTGTCTCACAGGAATCAGCTTTGGGTTGATTCTCCCTCATGAAGTTAGAGGACTTCTGCTTCTGTCTTATTTCAACTTGGCATCAGAAAATCAGGAGATTGCGAGAGAAGGACATCAGGTTAGTGAAGCCGAGATCAAGGAAAACCTTTGATGAGCTGGAATGACCTGAATGGGCTCAACCAAAGCACAGATCGTAGCGATGCTGTAGGACCAGGCAATGATTTTGTTCTGCTACACAAAAGGTCTCCATGAGTAGGAGACAGCTTGAGAGCAACTTACAACAACAAAGTAAAGACCACTTGTATGTTTCCATGTACAGGAGATGTCCAGAAAAGGAAGATGTAGGAAGACAGAGCATAGATTAGTGGTGGCTTTGCATGGGAGCAGGGATTAACTGTAGGTGGTTACAGGGAACAAAAGGATCTTAATGTTATAAAAATGAATTGTCATGATGATGTCACAACTTGATTTCAAAAAACAACAGCAACACATCACTGCAGTGCACACTATAAATGAGTTGAGTCTTGGTGTGACACTGTAGGATAAACACTGAACTGCTAACCGAAAGGTCAGTGGTTCAAATGCACCAGCCGCTCCTTGGAAACCCTAAACAGAGCCGCTATGAGCCGGAAGTGGCTAGACAGTAATTAGCAACAGCAAAGCAATGACAACTTGTAGTTCAATCAATTATGATGTTTTTTTAAAAAGGCAAAATAAAACCTTTTGCAAACAACAAAAGCTCAAAGAATTCATCATCAGCTGACCTGAACTTACAATAAATGTTACAGGAAGTCCTTCATATGGGAGGAAATGAGTCTACTCCGAAATCTGAATGAACAAATCAGAAATGAAGAGCCTCATGAAAAAATAGTAACTATATGAGGAAATGTTTTATATCTGTTCTCTTATTTAAATTTTCTGCCATTTGAGTCTGTATTAAGGGTGGAAGAATAATTTAGAAAATGACAGTGATGATGGGGGCACAAGATGAAAGATGTAATTAATGTCACTGAGACACTGTTGGATCAGTTAAATGTTTTGTTGTGTACATTTTTATATTTAAAAAAACTGTCAAATAGTTATAAATGTTAAAATAATGATGTTGTTGGTATTAAGCACCATCAAGGTGGTTCTGACTCAAAGCTTTTAATCTCTGCAAGAGCAGAAAGACTTATCCTTCTGGCACAGAGCAGCTGGTGGGTTCGAACTGCCAACCTTGTAGTTAACAATCTAGTGCTTCTCCTATGGAACCATTGCGCTGTCCCCCAAAATTATGCAGCAATTATGAGGATGCGCAGGACTAGGTGGTGTCTTTTTCTGTTGTACATAGGGTTACTATGGGTTGGAACCAACTTAACAACAATGTAACATGAATAAAGTGGGGAGTACAGTGGCTCTGTAGGATAAGCACTGGACTGGGAACAGGGTCAGTGGTTCGAGTCCATCAGACACTATGTGGGGAAAAAGATGAGACTTTCTGCCTCCACAACCTTGTAAACCCCACTATGAGACAGAACCGACTTGATAATACTCAACAGCAAACAAATAATATATATAAAACGTTAACAACTTAACAACCAAAAGACAACCAGCCCACCTGTAAAATGGGCACAGGACTAGAAAAGACATTTGACCAAAGAGGATGTTCAAATGGCACCAAACACATCACAAGTTACTCTGCATCATTAGCTTCTGAAGGGATGCAAATCAAAACTATCAGGAGATGTCATTAAAATCCCACTAAGAGTTCTGGTGTGGCACAGAGGGTTAATGTGCTGGACTGCAAGGTGGGTTGGAAGGTGGTTCTAGCTCACCAGCTGCTCCTCGGAAATCCTATACAGGGTCATTAAGAGTTGGAACTGACTTGATGGGCACTTAACAACAAGATGACTAAGGAAAACACAACAACACATAAAATGATCATTTTTGACAAGGATGTGAGGAAACCAGGACCCTTATCCATTGCTAGTGGGAATGCAAAATGGTACAGCCTCTGTGGAATACAGCGTAGCAGTTCTGCAAACAATTAAACAGAGAAATACCGTATGACCTAGTGTTTCCCCTCCTAGGTATATACCTAGAAGACTAGAAAGCAGACACTCAAAAAGAGACCATACACCAGTGTTCACTGCAGTACTATTCACAAGAGCCAAGAGGTAGAAACAACCTAACTGCCCATCAACAAGTGTACACATAAACAAATGGTACATTCGGAACACTGCACAGCCAGGAGGGAATGACCTCTTCATATAAACGACTGTAGGGATGGAGCTTGAAGCTCCATCTTAGCAAAGTGCGCCAATCACAAAGGGATGAACACTGTGTGACCTCACTTATATAAGAAGACAAGGAAAGGAAAATGTATAGAGAGACCAAAATGTACTAGCGGTGACGAGGGGTGGGAGAGACGGGCAAAGGGGGGCTACTGGGGATAGAAAAATCCCACTGATTACGGGTTATACACTCCATTATTGTGATTGCTATTCATAAGCTGTATACCTGTAAAAAGATGAACTAGCAAAAGTTGTGTAATACAGCTGGGGAAAATGGTGCTTCCTTTAAAAGCTGAAAATAGAAATACCACATGTGATAGTTAAGTAAGGTTTTGTGTCAGTTGGGCTGGGCCTGGATTTTCGGTGGTTGAGCAATTAAAAAGCAGTAATCCCAGCCTCGGAAATCCTGTACAGGGGCCACTGTGAGTTGGAACCGACTCCACGGCACATCACAACAATCTCAGCCTCGGAAATCCTGTACAGGGGCCACTGTGAGTCAGAACCGACTCCACGGCACATCACAACAATCTCAGCCTCGGAAAACCTGTACAGGGTTGCTATGAGTCAGAACCAACTCCGTGGCACATAACTACCACACCACCAATCCTCCATGAAGAGAGGTATAAGATCACTCCCGTGATGGGATCTGATGTGATCAGCTCTGACTTGATGTAATTATCCTATGTGTTGTAAAATTGCACTTCTATGGCAGTTCAAACCCACCAGCTGCTCCTCCAAAACCCTATACAGGGTCACTATGAGTTGGATGATTCAACAGCACTTAACCACAGCGATGTTAGTTAAAAGCAATCTACAGGATTAGGCTGTATCTTGAGTTCTTCTTTT
>NW_006408523.1:9799400-9819207 GCF_000296735.1 Chrysochloris asiatica | reverse complement strand
GTTCAAGCTCACCAGCTGCTCCTTGGAAACCCTATACAGGGTCACTATGGGTCGGAATCGACTTGACAGCACTTAACAACAGCAACAATATATTTTAAGAAGTCCTGGTGTAGTGCGGCGGGCTAGTGCGCTACACTGCAAATTCGGCTTGAACTGCAAGATCAGCGGTTCAAGCTCACCAGCTGCTCCTTGGAAACCCTATACAGGGTTGCTATGGATTGGAATCAACTTGATGGCACTTAACAACAACAACAATATACTTTAAAGGAAATTTTGAAATCAGTAGCAGAAAGACCTCAGGAAAATCCCCCCAAACCAGGAAACTTAAAAGTAAAGATGCTACACCTTGAGGATTAAGAAGAGCCTGACTCAACCTTATTGTTGTTATAAGTGCCATCAAGTCAGTTCTGACTCATAGCAACCCTGTTTAGGGTTTCCAAGGCTTTAAATCTTTGCAAGAGCAGAAAGCCTTATCTTTCCCTGGGAAACACTAGGGAACTTGAACCACAGACCTTGTGGTTAAAACATTACCAGCACACCTTATTGCCAATCCTGTTAAAATCTGGTAGTTGCTCATTGGAACCAGTAGCAGAAATGGCTGGACTCCTATCATAAACGTATTGGTGCATACTTCTCCAATATCTTCTTTAAGATCAGAGATGGGAATTGTATTATAGTATAGCCTCTACCTTCCAACAGGTTCACAAATTAGAGCTGAACCGTCAAATTGCAAGACGTTTGTTTTGAGAAGACACTTGGCTCCTGCAAATTCACTTTCAAGGACACTTATACAGAGTTGCATTCAGTACTTTTGTGCAGTATGGAGCATGTCTGAAATCCTGACTGGTTCACATATTAGACAGAGTCTCCACAACCCTGTCTCTGTGTAGGAAATGCTGAAAGCCCAGAAGCTATGGCTGAGGTTGCCCAGACACGGGAGCTGGGCCAGATGCTAAGTTCATTCCTCCTCCAAAAGAGCAACCCCACTTACCAATCAGTGTGTTGTGACCATGAGGGAGACTGTGTCTAGATGTGCCCAACCGACATCTTCACCAGGGATCACAAGGTGTGCCAGAGGCATCTTGTCATCTCTCACCCGAATCTCACTTCCAATGAATTTTCAGGGAGACAGAGCTGGTATCTCTCCTCTGTGAGAGTCACCAAAATAAAAAGTTTCCTAACTCACATAGTTCATCGTGGGAAAATCTCCCAGCAGCAGTTAGCATTCTTGGCCCCTTAAAATGTACAATTATACTGCTGTAAGGTAAGCAGTGAACTGCTAACTGCAAGGTTGGTGGTTCAAATCCACCAGTTGTTCCTTAGAAACCCTATGTAGGATTGCTATGAGTCGGAACTGACTTGTTGGCACTCAACAACATAGTCCGATCAGTCCTTAGGATTTATAGCTCTGATATTTTTAGTTGGTCCCAAAATTGTCCAAGTGCAGTATTCTGATAAGCTGTGGTATGAAGAGAATAAAAAACAATTTCTTGTAAATTGGTTTCAACTTCCTGCATCTCTCTAAGGACTACTCCCCATGTTCAATTGCTACTTTTCCCAATGTATTGTTTTGTGTTTTATCAGCAAGAATCTCTACAAGTCTTGGCAAATCTTTAGAGAATGCTCTGGCCCAATACACAGTCTGTTCTCTGGAGGGCTAGGCACTGAGACTAGCACTCGTGTTTTCAACCTCAAGTTCCAGATCTTCCTGGAACCTCTTTTTGGTGCTCTTGACACCCATGTTCCACAGAGAAAGTGTGCTGTTCCAGTATTCTTGTCATTTTCTTATCGACATCCAGCATCAAACCAAAGTCCAACCATACACTGTGAGAGCGCTGACTCTTCAGAGACCAGAGTCCTGCCCCCAGGGCACCAGAAAGTCAGTAATCTATGAGAATTTGAAATTTCCCTCCTTTTAATCAGGATTCTTCTCTAGAAAACTTGATCAAACTAGTCAGCAATGAGTCTCTAGTGGAGAAGGCAGCGGCCCTAAGGCTATTTGGAGTTCTGGTGTGGAGCTGTGAGTTAAGGCGCTAGACTGCCAAGGTCAGTTTGAACCACAAAATTGGCAGTTCAAGCTCACAAGCTCCTTGGAAACCCCATACAGGGTCGCTATGAGTTGGAACCGACTCCAAGGCACTTAACAACAACAGGATGATATTTAAACGGAGCCCTGGACCGCAAGGTCAATTTGAACAGATCAGTGGTTCAAACTCACCAGCTGCTCCTAGGAAACCCTAGATAGGGTCACTATGAATTGGAACTAACTCAATGGGACTTAACAACAGCAACATACAAAAATATCCCCTGAAATCTTAAAACCAAATCATAGTTTAGCTTAACTAATGAAGAATGTGTGCCTTAGGCATTAAGTGACAACAGCAATCCCAAAGATTACTTAAGAACCTTAGGGTGAGTTTATGGCAGTGGGGGAGGAAAAATTTAGGAGAGTGAGCATGGTTTCACAACTTGGAGAATGTCATCAGTTTCACAGAACGTAGAAATCTGAATTCATCTCTTTGCTTAAGAATAGAAATTAGAAAACATTTGAATGAAATAAAAATGATATTGTATCAAAATTGATGGGATGTGGTTAAAGTTATATTTATGGATAAAATTAAGAAATTTACAAAAGGGGGGAAGGATACTTAAAGTCAATTACCTCAACCTTCTACATTAAGAAACTAGAAAAGGAAGGCCAAATTAAGCCACAGTCAACACAAGGAAATAATATAAACCAGGCAAGAAATCAACGAAATTAAAAAACAGAAAATAGAGAAAAGATTCAATAAATCAATAGTTGGTCCTTCTGAGATCAATAAAACACTTCAGATCAATTATGTCAAGACAGTGGGCTGGATGAAGATGGTTTGAGTTATTTTTATCTTGCTTTGTTCTAAATCTGAAGATGTTATAAAGGAGACACAAAGTAGTATTAGTCTTGGGTTACAGTTGTAGTCTGTATATTTCTATTGGAAAAAGGTAAGGCATATCCATCCTTGGGCAAATCGTAATTCTCCTGGGACACGGTTTCTTCGGAAGTAAAACAATGGGATTGAATTAGATCATCTCTAAAATCTCTTGAAGCTCTAAGATTCTTTGTATGCCAAATGAGAGGAACATATATGGTGCTGTTTGATAAGCATGGGGCTGCTAACTACAAGGTCGATGGTTCAAACCCTCCAGTCGCTCCTTGAAAACCTTATACTGGGTTACTATGAGTTGGAACTGACTTGCCAGCACTTAACAACAATCTATTATATTAGGGAGTGTGGTAACTTGGTACCATAAGCACTGGATTACAAATCACAAAGTCAGTGGTTCAAGCACACCAGCCACTCCGTCGGAGAAAGCTGGGTTTTTTTTGATCCCGTAAAGATAACAGCCTTAGAAATCCAATTCAGGGTCACTATAAGTTGGAACCAACTCGCCGGTCCTTAACAACATCTACTGCAGTAAAACTTACCAAAACCTCAACCTCTGGTAGATGGAACGCTGTCAGAGAGTAAAACTAAATAAACACAAATGGACTCAAAGTTTATGAAAAAAAGTCTATTATTATTATTTTTTAAGTTTTTACTGTGAATTGAGTGATAGTTTACATAGGAGAACATCAGTTTTACACTCATCCTATCATATTTCATTCCATTGCAATTATTACAATTCCCTCTATGCATCATCATTCAAATCATTCAACAGTATTTGCTCCTTTCCTTTTCTTTTTTTTTTTGAATGTACACAAAAACACTCAGGAATCATTTAAACAACCAACCAAAGAGCACATTCTGCAAGCTTGCCTCTGGCTGCCAACACACAGTCTTTCTCTTTCCATGAGTCTACAGTCCTCAGCTACTCTATCTCTCTATGTCCTCATCTCTGCCTCCATCTCTGGTGTCGCTGCTTCTCTGGATAGGGTCTCATATTCTATTTATGCTCTTCTCCTTTGATGGTCCTAGGGTTTTCTGTTCCTGGATTGTAAGATTAACTACTCTCCCAAATTCTATTATTTTTTCATTCCACTTTTCCACAAACTTTATGAAGTATCCTGGTAACAACCCTGGAGGGGAGGTCAATATAAGATAAAAGCAGCTATGTAACTTAAGGAGTAGACTGACTCCTAGCGACACCATATGTTTCAGAGTAGGACTTTCTCCACGGAGTTTTCAGTGGCTGATTCTGGGGGGAACTAGATGGAAGGAATATACAGTATGGTACCAGAAAGAATTGGGTGACCATTTTATGAGGTAGCACATGATCAAGAACCAATGGTAATGAAGGAAGGAGTCTAAGTTGTATTGAATGCATTAGCAAGACTCCAGGAATTGGTGGACTATGAATGGAAATGTTTCAACAAATCCATGTAGTGCTGGAACACTCACTAGTCTACACCAAGAAATTTGGAAGACAGCTACCTAACCAACTGAATGGAAGAGATCTATATTTGTGCCCAGTCCAAAGAAGGTAATCCTACAGAATATGGAAATTACTGAATAATACAATTAATATCATACCAAGTAAAAGTTTGTTGAAAATCATTCAAAAACCATTGCGGCATTGTATCAACAGGGAGCTGCTAGAAATTCAAGCTGGATTTAGACGAGGATATGGAACCAAGGCCATCAGATGGATTTTGGCTGAAAGCAAAGAATACCAGAAAGATGTTTACTTGTGTTTTATTTATTATGCAAAGCCACTCAACTGTGTGGATCACAACAAATTATGTTTAATATTGAGAAGAATGGGATTTCCAGAAGACTTTATTGTGTTCATGAGAAACCTATAGATAGACCAAGAGGTCATCAATAGACCAGAACAAGGGGATGGTTTAAATTCAGGAAAGGGGTGCACCAGGGCTGTATTTTTTTTTTTCCCATACTTATTCAATCCATATATTGAGCAAATAATCTGAAAAACTGAATTCTTTGAAGAACAGCGTGGCATTGGGATTGGAGGAAGGCTTGTTAATATAATATGCAGATGACACAAATTTGCTTGCTCAAAGTAAAGAGGACTTGAACTACTGCTGAAAACCAAAGCCTTCAGTGTGGATCACACCTCAACGTAAAGAAAACAAAAATCCTCACAATTGGGATCATAAACAACATCATGATAAAAGAAAAGATTGAAATAATCAAAAACTTCATTTTACTTGGATTCACAGTCAACACTCCTGAAAGCTGCAGCCAAGAAATCAAAAGATGTATTGCAATGGGCAAATTGGTTGCACAAGACCTCTTTTAAAGTTAATGAGTAAAAATGTCAACACCTGGAAGACTAGGGTGCTCATATGCATGAGATAAGGAAGAACATAGAAGAATTGAGGACTCTGAATTATGATGTTGGAGGAAAATACTGAAAGTACCAAGGGACTACCAAAAGAACAAACAAATCTGTCTTGGAAGAAGTCCTGCCAGAGTGCTCCTTGGAAGTGAGCATGATGGAGAATTCACCTCATATACTTTGGAAGGACCAGTTCCTGGAAACGGACATCATGCTTTGTAAAGTAGAGGGTCAGCGAAGAATAGGAAGGCCCTCAACAAGACAGAGAGACACAGTGGCTGCAATGGGCTCAAACCTACAACCCCCGTGAGGATGGCACAGGACCAGACACTGTTTCGTTCTGTTCTGCATAGGGTCGCTATGAATAGGTGCCTTTCCTCCAAGGTGGCTCTGGGTGGACTCGAATCTCTAACCTTTCAGTTAGCAGCAATATCAGTTCTACAGTATCTTTGGTTGTCGTTAAGTGGTGTCCAATATATTTCAACTCAAAGTGATCCCATGTAACAGAGTAGATCTACCTCTTACGGTTTTCTAGGCTGTCATTTTAGAGGGCCAGATTCAGGTCTTTCTCTTGCAGAGTTAGTGGGTTGGTTCCAACCACCAACCTTTTGATTTGCAGGGGAGCACTTAACTACTGTGCTACCAGGGCTCCTTATCACAAACAATCTGTTGATTAACGACAATTTCCTTCAAGAGTAAACATGATATTGAAACCTGTATCTTTTTTTTTTTTTTTTTGCATGTAGAAATTCATTTCATTAAGATAATCTAGCTGCTTATTCTTTGAGGGTATTAAGGGCTGTCTTAGGAGAATTTTATTGGAAAACCTTAACCCCTCCACCCTACAAGCCCGGTCTTGCTAATTCAGTCAGTCATAGCTTTGTTACCCAAACTCAGACACTATATAATAGAAGCATAATTTGAGTTCCTCGAAGATGCCTAAACTACCATTTTGCTGTGGTGTGATTCAAACAGCAAAGAAGGAAACCAGGATCTTATATCCGTGATGTGTCTGCAATATGACTCCTTTCGGGTCCTGAAAACTGAGTGAGAATAGGGCAATACAAACTTACCAGAGAATTGGAAATAACAACAATAAGACAGGACCTCAAATCTGAACGAGTGAGAAATATAAACTCCCATAAAAGCCAAGAAAAGATCATCAAGCTCTGTATCTATCGTCCTGGGGTCCTGGTGTGGCACTGTGGGTTAATGCGCGGGACTGCAAAGCCGGTTTGAACTGCAAGGTCGGCGGTTCAAGCTCACCAGTTGCTCCTCGGAAACTCTATGTAGAGGTGCTATGGGTCGGAACTGACTCGACAGAACTTGACAACAATCTATCGTCCCATCCACTATAACTCAAGATAACATTCTGCGTAAGTTACTGATTCAGACTGGAGAGAAACAAACTTTAAAATGGGTCAAGTATCCAAGTATCGCTGGCAGGCACTCATGCATTGTTGTTAAGTGCTGCTGGGTTGATTCCGACTCTTAGCAACCGTGTATATGGTTTCCAAGGAGCAGCTGGTGAGCTTGAACCACTGACTTTGCAGTTCAATTGGCTTTGAAGTCTGGCGCATTAACCAACAGCGCCACACCAGGACTCCCCAGAACTCACTAAGTACCCACTAAGGATCACTGGCAGGCAGAACTAAACTAAACAGTGTTCGGCAGAGGAGGGAACGACAGAACACTTCCCCCAGTGGCCACTGCCCACTCTTCTGCTAGCAGGCATTTCTTTCGCGCTGTTTCGACCAAAAACAATCTAGAGAGCACAAATTAATTTTAAAAACCCCAAAAAACAAAAGCATAAAAAACCCAAAACACCTTCTAAGAAAAAGCAATTGAGGTGGAAAAGAACAAACAAAAGCCTTCGATGAAGCTCAACTCTTCCCTGGGTTCGCAGCAAACACCTTCCTGAACATTCCTTTACACAAGAACGAGGAACTCGCTGCCCGCGCAGACTCCAGAAATCCCTCCCTGGCGCCCTCGGCTGAGAGCCGGGGCCCCGAAAAAGCGCCAGGAGGCGGCGCCGCGGCCGTCACCCCGCCGCCACCGCAGGCCCCGAGCCGCGCGGGCTCAACAAAGGGAGCGACCCCGTGGCCTCAGGTCCAGACGCACCCGGGGAGCGAGCACTCGGCAGATCCTCCCGCAGGGCTCACAGCGCACCCCGAATCCCGAGGCACGGCCTGGAGGGCGGGTGCGGGGCCGGACGGGGCCGGACAGGTCCGCGACCTGGACTGCAGAGGCCCCGGCTTCCTCCCCGAGCTTGCCACCCCGCCCGGCTCATCCGGCGCCCGCTCTGTCCCCAGTCAGGTAACCGGACCCTGCTTCCACAGTTCCCGAACCCTTCCCACAGTTCCCGAACCCCCATATCCACAGTCCCCAGTCAGATCACCCCCGAGCCTCCACTCCCCCTGTCCCTGGCCAGGCAATTGGACCCCCGTTTCCACCATCCTGGGCAGGCGATCCCTGACCCTCCGTTCTCACTATCTCCGGCCAGGTCACCCCGACCCCCTGTCCCCCCGTCCCGGGCCAGGCCGTCCCTGAACTCCGTTCCTCTGGCTCCAGCCCCGCTGCTCTCCCGCCTTGCCCAGCTCCCTGCAGCACCGGGTACTCACACACGCAAAGCTCCACCACGTACGCGTAGTAGGACCAGACCACCACGAAGGTGATGAAGACCACCGGTACCCAACCCACGGTGCGCTGGCAGCAGCGCCAGAACGTCCACGGCGCCATGTTCTGCGGGCGACGACCGTGCCCAGCGCCCCGCACTAGGGAGACGCGCCAGGTCCCCTGCGGTGGCGACGCGGGCGTTCGGGGCGAGGCCTCGCCTAGGTCCTCTTCCTCCAGGGAAGGGCTCACTGACTGGAAAGCCGGGGGTGTTTCCAAGGCTCCGCCTCTCACAACGCCTGGCCTGGCCCCGCCCCTGCCCCGCATGCCTCCGGCCGCTGCGCCGCCCCGCTGGCCGCAGCCGGTTGCTGCCGGTTACCGTCGGGGGGCGGGGCTTCCGCAGCTGAGGAGGCGGGGCCGGGGGCGGGGAATCGCACGTACTGGCTAGGCTAGACTCTGTGAGGGAACCCCCTCGGCGGGAAACACCCCCTGCTTTAGTCGGAGGACCCGGAAGCCTTGAAGGGGGCGGCTACAAACATTGTTCCTTCGCTTATTTGTAGGCCTAGAGCGAATAGGACTCTCTGATCTCCCTGTGTGCACAACTCACTCGCCTGAGGTCCCATAGACCCTAATGAACAAAACAAACCAAACCAGTTGCCCTTGAGTCATTCCAGACTCCAGAGGAATCCAGCCAAGTGCATGGGAGGTTTTATCCAACCTCACAAGGCCCTGGCACACCCCAGGGTGCAGGCGGAGAATGTGTTCTGTTCCTACACCGACTCTGGGCTCGTCTGTGGTTCATAACCCTTTGTGATCCACGTTTCAGTGGAAACCCGTTCATTTTTCAAAGATAAAACTGGTAGATACTTGTGATCCTGGTCTGTCGTTTTTATATGAAACCCAAATTTAAGGTTGAGTGAGAAGAAGAGCTTGTAGAGGAAGGACTCTGTCCCTGCCTTAGAGACCACTGTTTAATTCTTTAAATTCCAGAATCTATTTAGAATTGGAGAACCTAGAAGCATCACTGTGCAGACATCATAATGCAAGGTCAAGATCAAAGGAAGTGATTCCAAATAGCATTGTTAATACTAATTCTTGTTACTTGTATGCTAACTTTGATTAGACTAAGTTTTTAATTTGCTATTGTTCACTAACATCTCCATGAAACAGTCCTGTGTAAAATGTAATATATGGGTTGCTGTATTGTAGGTCATTGCTGATGTCTGATGGACCTTGGCTGAAAGCAGAGAATATCAGAAGGATGTTTACCTGTGCTTTATTGACTACGCAAAGGCTTTCGATTGTGTGGATCATGACAAGCTATGGACAACATTGAGAAGTATGAGTATTCCAGAACACTTAATTGTACTTCTAAGAAATCTGTACCTAGACCAAGAAGCAGTTGTTCGAACAGAACATGGAAACACTGAATGTTTTAAAATTGTGAAAGGTGTGAGACAGGGTTGTATTCTTTCACCATACTTATTCAACCTGTATGCTGAGCAAATAATACGAGAAGCTGGGTTCTATGAAGAAAAACGTGGCATCAGGATTGGAGGAAGACTCATTAACAACCTGCGATATGCAGATGATACAACCTTGATCGCTGAAAGTGAAGAGGACTTGAAACATTTACTTATGAAGATTAAAGAGCACAGCCTTCGATATGGATTACATCTCAATGTCAAGAAAACAAAAATCCTCACCACTGGACCAATAAACAACATTCTTATCAATGGAGAAAAGATTGAAGTTGTCAAGGACTTCATTCTTCTTGGATCAACTATCAACACTCGCGGAAGTAGCAGTCAAGAGATCAGACGACGTATTGCACTGGGCAAATCTGCTGCACAGGAACTTTTTAAAGTGTTGAAGAACAGAGATGTCAGCTTGAGGACTAGGGTGCGCCTGACCCAGGCCATGGTGTTTTCAATAGCCTCATATGGATGCGAAAGCTGGACAGTGAATAAGGAGGATCGTAGAAGAATTGATGCCTTTGAGTTGTGGTGTTGGAGGAGAATACTGAAAGTGCCATGGACTGCCAAAAGAACCAATAGATCTGTTTTGGAAGAAGTGCAGCCAGAGTGCTCCTTGGAGGCCAGGATGGCTAAGCTTCATCTCTCCTACTTTGGACATATTGTCCGGAGGAAACAATCGTTGGAGAAGGATGTCATGCTGGGTAGGGTGGAGGGTCAGAGAAAAAGAGGAAGACCCCCAACGAGATGGATCAGCCAGGTGGCATCATTGATGGACTCAAGTGTGGCAGCAGTAGTGAGGTTGGCCCAGGATCGAACATTGTTTCGTTCTGCTGTGCATGGGGTCACTATGAGTCGGTTCCGACAACAACAATTGTAGGTCAGTAAAACAGAATGTATCACTGCGTGGTCCTCTGCCGTCCCCACCGTCATTTCTATGTTTGAGCCCACTATTGAAGCCACCGGGTCAACCCATCTCTTTGAGGGTCTTCCTCTTCTTCACTGACCCTCTACCAAACATAATGTTCTCCCAGGACTGATCCTTCCTGATAACTTGTCTGTCTAAAGTACCTTAGACAAAGTCTCACTATCCTAGCTTCTGAAGAGTGTTCTGACTGCACTTATTTCAAACAGATATGCTCCCTTTGTTGTTAGGTGCCATCAAGGAGGTTCGGACTCATAGGGACCCTGTATAGGTGTTCTGAGGAGTGGCTGGTTAAGTATGAACCACAACCTTGTGGTTAGCAGTCCAGTGCTTATCCTAAAAAACGACAGCAAGATTCTGGTGGTTGTTGTTAAGTGCTAGAGTCAGTTCTAACTTATTGTGACCCTGCAGAGGATTTCCAAGGAGTGGTTAGTGGGTTTGAACTGCCAACCTTGTGGTTAGCAGTCCAGTACTTATTCTACAGCACCACACCAAGACTTCAAGGACTCTGGTAGTTCATGGTATAGTCAATATTCTTTGTCAACACCATAATTAAAATGTATCCATTTTTATTTGGTCTTCCTTATTCATTTTCCAGCTTTTAAATGCATTGTAGTTGCTGTTGTTAAGTACCACTGAGTCAGTTCTGACTCATAGCATCCCTGTTTAAGGTTTCTGAGGAGAGGCTGGTGAGTTTGAGCCACTGACCTTGGGATTCAAACCAACCTTGTGATCCAATGCTTATCCTACAGTGCCACATCCAGATATGCATATGAAACTAATAAACCAAGCCCACTGCCATGGGGCTGAATTACAACTCCTGGCAGCCCTACACGGCACAAGAGCAAACAGCCACATCTTTCTCCCAAGGCTTGAACTGCCAACCTTGCTGTTAGCAGTCCAATGCTTAATCCACAGTGTCACAAAAGCTCATTACATGCGTACGAAGGGACTGAAAATACCATGGCTTTGGCTAGGCGCATTTTAGACCTCAAAGTGACCTCTTTGACTTTATTATTGTTGTTCTTAAGTGTTGTGGAGTTGTTTCTGACTCACAGTGAGCCTGTACAGAGTTTCCAAGGCTTCTAAAATCTTTGCAAGAACAGAAAACCTCATCTTTCTCCCACGGAGTTGCTGGTGGACTTGAACTGTGGACTTTGTGGTTAGCAGTCCAATGCTTATCATATGGAGCCACCATGCTCTCTTTAACACTTTAAAGAGGGCTTTTTCAGCAGTTTTTCCCAATGAAATATGTCATTTCCCAATGAAATATGACTTGTGCATCCATAGTGTTGAATGTGGATCCGATTAAAATAAAATTCTTGACAAGGTCAAATATTTTCTCTGTTTATCATGATGTTGTTTATTGGTCTTCTAGTGAGGATTTTTATTTTCTTAATGCTAAAGTGTAATGTATACTAAGGGTTGTGGTCTTTGATCTTCATCTGTAGGTGTTACAAATCCTGTTAGAGTTCAGCAAGCAAATTTGTGTAATCTGCATATCACAGGTTGTTAATGACTCTTCCTCCAATCCTGACACAGCACCATTCTTCTTCATATAGTCCAGTTTCTTGGATGATTTGCTGAGCATAAAAGATTGAATAAATATGGTAAAAGGATACAACCCTGATGCACCTTTCCTGATTTTAAACCATGCAATAATCTCTTGATCTGTTTGAACTGCCTCTTGGTCTATGTACAGGTTTCACATGCGTACAATTAAGTGTTCTAGAATTCCCATTCCCTGTAATGCGATCCATAATTTGTTATGATTCACCTAAATACTTTGGTATTGTCAATAAAAAACAGGGAGCCATCTTTCTGGTATTCTCTGCTTTTCGCCAAGATCCATCTGACGTCTCCTACTCATAGAAACCCTATAGGACAGAATGAAACTGACACATAACGTTCCTAAGGCTGGAATTGTTCAGAAGCAGATTCTACATCTTTATCCCACAGAACAGCTCGGGGTTCAATAAACAACATTTGGTTAGCAGTCAAATGCTTAACCACTGTGTTACCAGGGTGTCCTTCCTTTTCCACGTTTGACCAGTGATTTTTCTTCACCTCTGCTGAGGATCACTGAAACACTTCAGACACAGTAGTGCTGTTAGGGAATTAACATTTTATAACAATCACTCTGGTTGTGATGGGAAGAATGGATTGGAGGAAAGACAGACTAGAGACAGGGAAGCCAGTTAGGAGCAGTGACAATCATACAGGCAAGGGGTGGCCTGAACTAGAGTTGAGGCAATGGAGAAGTTGATAGGAAAGCTATTTAGAACTTCAGATCAACTTTGATGTGCCCATTCTACTCCAAAACCAGAGCAATAATGGATAAAATTTCAAAAATAGACAGGCCAAGAGACAAACTCAAGTTGAAACAAACAACACTATGATCCAAATACAACAGAAATGCAAAGTCCTGAAAAAGCTTGGGATAAGGCCCATAGAGGTCTTGATCCAGAAACAAATGTTAATGGCCAACAGGAAAAGTGGTGCAGTTGGAAGGAGGGGTATGAAATCAGAGACAAGCTCAGTGCCAATGGACCAACTCATCCATTCCCTGCTCTCAATAAAAAAGGCTGGGGGAAAAAATAGCACTGATCAGACTTTGAGGTCATGACTTTTAAACACATTGCAGACTTAGTGAATCTGAGGGCACAGTGTAACTCCTAACCAGGAAGTTGAACCAAGCTGCCGGTTGACTTGGTGGCTGAATCTGTGGTTTCTCCATTAACATCACCCTCCAGGAATCTCAGACTACTCTTAAATTCTACTTCAGGCCTGAGGACTGGATGTTGTTGTTATGTGCTGAGGAGTCGGTTCCGACTCATAGCGACCCTGTACAGGGTTTCCGAGGCTGTAAATCTTTATGGGAGCAGAAAGCCTCATCTTTCTCCCACGGAACAGCTGGTAGTTTCGAACTGCTGACCCTGAGGTTCACAGCCCGATTCGTAACCACTACGCTACCAGAGCTTCTTGAGGACTAGATAGACTAAGGAAAAATAGAGGCAGCTACAAAACCACTAGTCAGGAAACTAGGTAGATATAGAGATAGAAAAGAAAGAGAGAAGAACCCTGACATTTAAAATGTAAAACCACAATTCTAAAACATACAAAGAATGCAATAAAACCCAACAATTAGCACTTGAATTCACTTCAAATTTATGAAACCGTCTGAGAGAGACTTAAAAAAGAATATTTGGCACATTCTAAGAGGCAAATGAAGAAATAACTTCCAGCTAGAAAGAAAAAGAAAATTTGAAACCAACAAAATAATAGACAAAAAGGAAAAAAGAATAGATGGTTTTGAAAAAGTAATCTATTAATAGGTCTCAAAAAAAAAAAAAAGTCAAATTAAACATAATTGAAAACACACAAACAGTAGAAGACAAAATAGATGACTGGGACCTCCTAAAAATTAGACACTTGTGTGCATCAAAAGATTTCATCAAAATAGTAAAAAGAGAACCCAAAGACTGGAGGGACTTTTTTTTGGCAATGACATACCAAACAAGGGACTGTTGTTGTTGGTTGTACCAACCCATAGCAACCCTGTATAGTGTTTCTGAGGAGCAGCTGGTGAGCTTGAACCACAAACCTTGCAGTTCAAACTGACGTTGTTGTCTAGCACATAACCCACAGTGCCACACCAGGACTCCAGACAAGGGACTAACCTCTGAAATTTATAAAACACTTCAACACCTCAATAAGAAGACAAATAATCCAATTAAAAATGGCCATGAAGAGACCTTTCAGCAAAGAGGAAGATATTCAGACAGTCAACACCCATATGAAGAAATAAATACTGGAGCTCATTAGCCATTTTTGTTGTTGTTGTTGTTGTTGTTGTTAAGTGCCATCCAGTCAGTTCCAACTTTTAGTGATACTGTATAGGGTTTCCAAGTAGCAGCTGGTGGGTTTCAACTACTGACTGTGTGGTTAGCAGTCCAGTGCTTACCCTACAGCACCACACCAAGACTCCATTTAGAGAGATGCTTATCAAAACAACAATGAGATCGCTTCTTACCCCAGCATTAACAGTAAAGTTAAAACAGAAAACAACAAATGTTGGCAAGGGTGTGGGAAGTCTGGGACCCTCCTACACTGGTAAGACTGTAAAATGGTGTAACCATTATGATAAACTTTCTTAAAAGTTGGAATTCAAAATATCATATGACCCATCTCGCTACTTGGTATATATCCTCATGAAATAAGAGACACAACACTACTGGATATACACACATCCATGCTCACTGCAGCACCACTTACAATAGCAAACAGATGGAGGAAGTCTAAATGCCCATCAACAGAAGAATGATTCAACACATTTTGGCACATACATACAGTGGAATACTATGCGATGTTGAAGAATAATAATGAATTTCTGAAACACTTCATACATGGATGAAACTGGAGGACATTATGCCGAGCACAATTAGTAAATCATAACAGAACAAATGATGTATGAGACCACCATTGTAAAAACTCAAGAAAAGGTTTTCATGCTAACAGAAACATTCTGTGACGATTACCAGGGGGGTGGGAAGAAAGGGGGAATCATTTATTGGCCAGAGGGTAGGCAAGAGTCCTGGTTTGGTGCAATAGGGTAAGCACTGGACTGCTAACTGCAAGGTTGGCAGTTCAAATCCACCAGCCTTGGGAACCCTATACAGGTTGCTATGAGTTGGAACTGACTCAGTGGCAATTAATAACAACAACAGAGTGTAGACAAGTGTTAACTTACATGACATGGAAGGCAGTTTAAAAACCCCCAGAAAATATAAAGATAAAATACATACAATAGACAAATGAATGGAGACTGAAGTCTATTAGTAGTTACCAAGAGTTGTTGCTTATTGGGGCATGGAACTTCTGTGAAAGATGGTGGGAAATTTTGGGAAAAAGTAATGATGATGGTTATACGGTGTGATGAAAAAATTGTCAAATCAAAAACTCAATAGAGAAAATTAGCCCTGAATAAGGAGCTCTGGTAGTGTAGTGGCTATGAATCGGGCTGCTAATCTCAGTCAGCAGTTTGAAACTACCAGCTGTTCCATGGGAGAAAGATGAGGCTTTGTGTTCTCGTAAAGATTTACAGCCTCGAAAACCCTGTGCAGGGTCACTATGAGTCAAAACCAACTCCACGGCACAGAACAACAACAACAAATGTAGTAATGGACAGACTTAGCAAGTTGGAAGATAGTATTGAGTAATTAATCTAGAACACAAGAAAAAAATTTTAATATAAAAGACTGAAAGGTATGTTGGTAGACTTTAAATCTAAAGTCGAATAAGAGAATGCAAGAAACGTTAAATATTTTTTTTAAAGAGATTATATATGAGAACTTTCCAGAAATGAAAGAAGATATAAGCCCTTAGTAAGGAGCTCTGGTAGCGTAGTGGTTGCGAATCGGGCTGCAGGCCGCAAGGTCAGCAGTTCAAAACTACCAGCTGTTTCGCAGGAGAAAGATGAGTCTTTCTGCTCCCATAAAGATTTACAGCCTTGGAAACTCTGTACAGGGTCGCTATGAGTCGGAATCAACTCCACGGCACATAACAACAACAACAATGGAAACAGTACTTGAGTATTAACCAGGATAAGTAATTGTAAATATATAACTAGACAGAGTCAAAAAGAACATTTCAAGACCTACCTTGAAAAACAATGCTGTCTGTGATAAGATAATAGTTATGCATTTACAAGAAGACCAGTCAATACAACTATTATTCAAATGTATATACCAAAGCTAATGATGAACAAACTGAAGAATTCTACCAACTTCTTCAGTCTGAAATTCATCAAACATGCAATCAAGATGCCTTGGTGATTACTGATGATTAGAATACTAAAGTTGGAAACAAAGAGGAAGGATCAGTAGTTTGAAAAATATGTCACTGGTGATAGAAATGACAGTGGAGATCACATGATAAAATTTTGCAAAACCAAATACTTATTCACTGTTGTTGTTGTTAAGCTCTGTTGAGTCGGTTCCAACTCATAGCAACCCTGTGTAGGGTTTCCGAATTTGAACCACCGACCTTGCAATCAAGTGCTTATCCTAGGGCTCCACAAAATGTTGCACCAACCATTTCTCCCACAGTCCTCTACTTGTCTGGTTTCAGTATTTCATTTAGTGGCCCCCCCCAGAACTCAGACACAATAGTGGCAGTTCAGGGGTTTAGTAGGGAAGTTAACAGGTTACAATTCAGAATCAGAAAGGCTCAGGGCACAGTACTTCCATTCAAAACAGCCCCTCCTCAGCTGTGCCCACAGGCAGGCTTCTCTTTGCCAGGCCAATATTACAAAGCATTTTTAGGGCTGCTGATAACTGTTCACAAGACACACCACTCCACCATAAATCTCAGCCTAAAGTCACTCGGCTCTGGCTCCACGGGTCAGCAAACCTAGCTCTTCCAGTTAAATACCTGGAGACACCCCCCACTCGACAAGCAAGCCTCTACCAAAGTTACTCAGCGTTCCTCTGTGCGCTGGGACTCCACTGCTCTGTCCTGCTCTGGCTCTTAGTTCAGCTGTTGCTCCTCTGCCGCTCCTCTGATGTCACAGCTTTCTGTCCCAGAGTCAGGGTTCAATGCACAGGGATGTTGGGGTCCAAAGGATGGACTGCATTCCTGGCTCTTCTTCTTTGATGGTAGTGAGAGCCCCTTCATGCTTCTGAGGTGGCTTCACTTTATACCCATACTAGAGTGTCAAATCTTTGCAATTACAATAAACTCTGCTAACATCCACAGCTGAACCATGTCATCCTATTAATATCTTCTCCCACTGTCTCTACCCACATCCATCAGGAAAAGAGTCATTGGGTTGGAGTAATACAGGCTAAGGCTAGAAGAGAATATTAAATCATTCACTACACCACAATTGCAAATGTCCATTTTCAACAATATAAATAGTTGTTGAAATACATAGGAATCAAATTGACTACATTTGTGGGAAGAGATAATGGAGAAGCTCAATATCATCATGGAACAGACTATTAGTTGCTCATATGTAAGTTCAGGCTGAAGCTGAAGAAAATGTAAACAAGTCCACCAGAGCCAAAATACAAATTTGAGCGTATTACATCTGAACTCAGAGACCAACTCAAAAACAAATTTGATGCACTGAACCCCATCCAGAATCTTCTGAGGTGGGAAATCTCCACTGGAAAGGACAAGCAGACCAGACTGGAGCAGCTAGAAGAACAAAAGATACTTCTTGAAAGAAAGACTGACGTGAAAAATAAAAAACTATAACGGCAGTCCAACTGACTACTACAAGAACAAGCAAGTTGCTCGCCCAGGAGATATCAAGGCAAGTGGTTGGGTCCCCTCAGAGCAAACCCCCTTCCAAGACTAAGTCTCGATGGGAATACATGAGCAGACACGTGCTCTGACTGGTGACGTTGGTCACCAATAAGGGGAAGTGAGGGAAAACAACAATGATGCTATGAGCTAAGTCCAACCACGTTCAATAGACTCCTGTGAACCTGGGTGGAGACCTGGTTGGCCAGCAGTATGGCAAGGCCTGGGACTCCTGGGCCCAGAGTCAGTGACATAGCCACAGAGAACTAGAGTGGAGAGTGAAGCATCCAGCTGATAAGCATAAGAACACCCACACTTGCAGATAATACCCACTTGACCTGGCTTCAATGACTGGATGATCAGAACTAAACTAGAAGAAGAAAGAAGAGGGAAAAAAGAGTAATCTGATACAATTTGATGAAATTGACCTATACCTATGGATGCAGTAGCTCAAAAGAGGGAACAAATCTTTACAGCAAGGATCATTCCCAACCCCTCATTACACAGAGTAGATGGGGGTGGGCAACTTGGACATTGGCTACCCAAAATGGGGGTGGTTGTGGTGGCTACAAAGTTAAGAAGTGACTGGCTTACAAGCTTTCAAGAGGGAGCCTAGATCCAGAGGGCGCAGAGGGAGGTATTCTCTACTGAGTAGTATCCAATCTGTCTGGGCAGGGCTGATGAAAGGAGATGGGGATAGGACTCTTGTGGTACATAGTGAATAATTACTATCAGGACTGACTGTGAGGGTTGGAAATGTAAAGGTAGACATTTTGTAGCAGAGGAGGGGAGTGGTTGACTTTGCAATCTAGGAGCAGAGGTCCCTGGGACCATCAAGGGAGAAGAGCGGAGTGCAGGACCCTACCCAGAGAAACAGTGATGCTGGGGATGGAGGCAGAGATGATGACATGGAGAGATGGAGTGGCTGGGGACTCTAGACCCAGAGAGAGAGAGGGGCTGTGTGCTGATGACTGGGAGGGCAGGCTTGTGGGGTATACCCTTTGGTTGGTTGATGATGCATGGAGAGGATTGTAATCATGGCAATGAAACGATATACGATAGGATGAATACAAAGCTAATGTTCTCCCATGTCAACTATCACATAATTCACAATAAAACATTTTTTTAAAAGAGAAAATCTTACAAGATTTCTGAGATAAAAGTCCAATTGTTAAAGGAGCACTAACTAGACTGACAACAGACTTTTCACCAGCAGCAATGGATTCCAGGAGACAATGAAGTTCTTTTTTCAAAGTACTGATGGAAAATAATTGATATCTTTGAATTTTATGAGTCAGATAAATGATTAATTACAAGTAAAGACAGCATAAAGACATAGAAAGACTAAGAAAGTTTACCACCTACAGACTCTCATTTAAACAACTACTGAAGGATAGCAGTTCGAAACTACCAGCAGCTCCACGGGAGAAAGATGAGGCTTTCTACTCCTGTAAAGATTTACACCCTCAGACACCTTGTACAGGGTCGTTATGGGTCAGAACCGACTCGAAGGCACTTAACAACAAACAACAACAACAGTGGAAAATGATGAGAGAAGGAAGGTGTTTGAAACAAGAAACCATGGTGAACACAAGATTGGCAAAATGTTTGTAAATTGACTGGTCAATTACCAGAAACTAAGCAACTTTCTTGTGTGTTTGTTGTTAGGTGCCATTGAGTCAGTTCTGATCATAGGAACCCCGTGTTCAACAGAATGAAACACCATCCCACCCTCACAATTGTCATGTTTGGGCCCATTGTTGCAGTAACTGTGTTAATCCCTCTCACTGATGGTCTTCCTCTTCTTCACTGACCCTCCTCTTTACCAACCATGACGTCTTAGAAACGGTGAGCAGTATAACAAGATGAGAGAGTGTAGGGCATACAGTAGTTCCTTTTAGATGTTTGTTAAAGCCATTTTACTCAGGAGGAGGAGAGAAATATTGAATAACTTTAGATTTTTATTTTAAAAATTGATAGTTAAGTGTGTGAAAAACAAGAGTATTGTTTTTCTGGAAAAAAATACTGAAAGGATGAAAATACAATTTCTAGCATTTAAACGATCACAGGAGAAAGCAAGAGAACAGAGAAAGAAGAGGAAATATGCAATAAAAAGGGATGGTAAGCAGAACTCACAAATGAGGAAACAAAGTTAAGACTGACTATTGTTGTTGTTGTTAGGTGCCATCGAGTCGGTTCTGACTCA
>NW_006408523.1:9749455-9798595 GCF_000296735.1 Chrysochloris asiatica | reverse complement strand
CCATGGAATTTAAAAACAGCAATAGGTTAGGCTGGGATCCTGGATTTAGGGTAAAAATCATAAAGGTGATGTGCTGTGCTCACTGCCCCACGTGGGATTACAAAATGTCAGCATGACCAACAGGGGAATTAAAGTCCACCTCCTGGAGGGAGGAAAATCAGAGAACTTGTGAATATCTGTTCAAACTATTACCTGCCCCCTGTCATCAAGTCCACTCTGACTAAGTTACTTGATAGAACAGAGTAGACTTGCTCCCTAGGACTTCTGAGCTTGTAAGTCTTTAGGAAAAGCAGAGCATCTCATCTTTCTTCTGTGGAGCGACTGGTGAATTTGAACCGATAACCTATGGTTAGCAGCCCAACACTTAACCCCCAGCACCACCAGAGCACCTTTCTAGCCGTTACAATACTTAGTTAATGTTTGCTGAGAAATCTCTTAAGGAAACTTTAAGTACCATTGAATCGGTTCTGACTCACAGCAACCCTGTGTAGGGTTTCTGAGGCTGTAAATCTTTCTAGGAGCAGAAAGTCTCATCTTCCTCCAGCAAGGTGACTGGGGGACTTCAACCACTAAATGCGTGGCTAGCAGTTCAGTGCTTACCCTCAGAACTACCACACTCCTTTAAAATGCTACACAAATGTCCTATTTCTCTTTAAAGTTTCTCCAAGTCATTTCAGCCTTCGTCAAAGGACCTTGATTGCAGCAAGGTGTTTTTATTTGCTACACAGTTATCTAAGGATTGGGATCCTGAGTGGCATAGTGGGTTAAGTGTTGGGCTGCTAATCTGAAGGTTGGTGGTTCAAACCCACCAGTCGCTCCGTAGGAGAAAGCTCAGACTCTCTGCTCCCATAAAGATTTATAGTCTCAGTAATCCTAAAGAGCAATTCTACTCTGTCCTGTTGAGTCCTTATGAGTTGAAATGAACTTATTGGCAGTGGGTGAGTATGTCTAATGACCTGCCTTCTGACTAAGGACATGCATCCGAGAAAGGGAGTTCAGACACCACACTATCATGGGAGGGTGACACATACTCCTGACCCCTACAGTGACAACAGTTTCTGGTTTTATCACATTTACTATTTCTGCAATTCTGAAAGACTGGCCCTTGGCCTATTGATCAATCCAGGCATGCTTCCTGTGGCAACAAGAGACAGAATAATCCAGGCTGGTTTTGATTGAATTTAGGCTACAAGGGTTTAGTTGGTGCCATTCAAAACACTGAGTTGGATGGGAGACAAGGAGTTAAGTTACCAGCGAATAGAAGGTTTGTAGGAAACCTCACAACATTCTGCTGTCTGTTAGGATCTTTTTGGATTAAAACCAGACTCATTTCTGGCAAACAAAGGAGGAACTGACATGCCCAGGCATTTGGAGGTATGTGTATGTGTGTTTATGTGCAGGTTAAGTGTTTGAAGAGAAGCCCGGATGGTGCGGTGGTTTAGGCATTGGGCGGTGAACTGCAAGGCCAGCAGTTTGAACCCAGCAACCACTCTGCTGGAGAGGAATGAGACAGGGTACTCCTGTACAGATTGACAGTGTTGGAAACCCTAGGGGGCATTCTACACTGCCATACAGGGTCTCTGTGAGTTGGCATGGACTCAAACCCTAGGGGGCATTCTACACTGCCATACAGGGTCTCTGTGAGTTGGCGAGGACTCAAACCCTAGGGAACGTTCTACTCTGCCATACAGGGTCTCTGTGAGTTGGCATGGACTCAGTGGCTATGGGGTTGGTGGGTTTTGGCAGGGATTTAAACAGCCTTTGAAGCCATGTAGCCAGTCTGTATTTACACCTTTGGTGTGTGGCACCCTAGGATAAGCACTTGACCTCAATGTTGGTTTGAATTTCAGGGTCGACAGTTCAAACTCAACAGTCGCTCTTTGGAAACCCCTATAGAGGGTCGCTATGAGTTGGAACCCACTCAATGACACTTAACAGCAACAACATGAATGATTATTTAAAGACTTACCATCACTAGACTGTAAACTTTGTGAAGGCGGGACTAGGTCCATTTTGCTTACATATTGCCAAGCTCATAGAATGCATGAAGTCATATTAATTAATTAAGTGAATGGCAAGTCATTTGTCATTAGGGATGTCCATATAGCCCTGATAGTTTTCTCGATTTTTAGCCATACACACAATCTTGCACATGGTGTTTGTGTTCTTCAGTACTATTGAGGGTGGTGGTGGTGGTGGTTATGTACTGCCAATTCACTTTTGACTCACAGCGACCCTGTGTAGGGTTTCCAAGGCTGTAAATCTTTATGGGAGCAGAAAGTCCCATCTCTCTCTTGTGGAGCAGCTGGTAGATTCAAACTGCTGACTTTGCAGTTAGCAGCCCCACTCATAATCCACTACACGACCAGGACTCCTTGAAGTCTGGTTAGAACAGTGTTATATTTTATACAGAGTGTGAGTTAAAAACTATGCGGACTCACTGTGGGATTAAACTATCAAATAGGATGCATTTAGGAAAAAACGAATTTGAAGATCAAACAACCTTAAGGACTTGGTCGAAAAAATACAGATACGGAATCAGTGATATCTAGATTCTTCTTAGATTGGTCACTTATTAGCTTTGTGACATTGTGAAATTGACCTAACCTCTCTGATTCTCAATTTCTTCTCCTGTACTGTTGTTGTTAAGTGCCATGGAGTCGGTTCTGACTCAGAGCAACCCTGTATAGGGTTTCTGAGGCTAGAAATCTTTACAAGAGCAGACAGCCTCATCTTTCTCAAGCAGAGCATCTGGTAGATTTGAACTGCTACCTTGAGGTTAGCAGGTCAACTCATAACTCACTATGCTACCAGGAGTCCTTGTGTGTGTTGTTGTTGAGTGCTGTCAAGTCATTTCTGTATTGGGTTTCCAGTGAGAAGCTGGTGGGGTTGAACCACCAACCTTGTGATGAGCAGTGCCATACCAGTTCCTGGTAAACAGTCAGGATTCACATTAGTATTTCAACTGAGAGAATTTAAAGAATTGGTTAAAGAGGTGTTGGAGACCTGGTGTGGCATTGTAGGATAAGCACTGGACTGCTCACCACAAGGTTGGCAGTTCAAATCCACCTGCAGCTCCTATACAAGCTTGAGATGAGTGAGAACCGACTTGACAGCATTTAATAACAACCAAGAGGTGTCATAGAACCAAAAAACAGAGGACACAGAGGACACCCAGAGAACAAAGGGAAGTGGTTGAGACTTTAGGATCTAGAAGCTTAAAGGAGGGGCTCCCGCAGTCCGGCTGGTACTAGGATCTCAGGGGGCACAATGAAACTGGTTCTGTCCTTGCCAAAACAAACAAAACAAAACAAAAAAGCCAGAGACTGGTACCAACCACTGGTGCCAGCATCCAGGGCTGTGCCTGTGATGCCTTTGATAGGACAACAAACAGAAAGAGCCCTTTCCCCTACCCACCTGCTCTGCTGGCTCCTCTAGTGGCCCCCTACTGACAGCCTAAGGTGCCACCAGTTGACAAAGGAGACAGTGTGGGAGGGGGAGCTGGAACTGGGAGACAATAGCTTAATGTTAGGTTGTAACATTCTGGTTCATTCATTTTAACAGCTGCCTACAATTTGTGCAACTTTTGTACAATCTACTTGGATATGTCCATTTTTGTGGTTTTGGACATTCACAGTGTTTCCTAATTTGCATTATTTGAAAGGCTGCAGGGGACATTGGTGTAAATTCTCTTTGGACCAGCTTGTATGACACTCTGCACCCCATGTAGGAATTAGCATCATTTTTTCCCTCCCAATATTGAATGTCTCAATAGTTTATTTGTGAATCCAGGTGTTACAAATGTTACAAGCAAAATATTTTCTTACCTTTTTTTTCCTGTTGGAAAGGGAACTTTCCTAGAAAGAAAATGGGCACCTACATTGGCCAGAACGGCATTCAATAAAGGCTTAATACTAATAACGCAGAAGAAACAGAATATTCCAAACACTAAAGTGTTGCTTAGTGATTTCTTAGACTAATTTCCGTCCTCACTGAATGTAAACAAATATGATCCGCACATGTTGATCGTGTGAGAAAGCACTACATTCATTTTACTAGGAACTGGTAAATATTTAGCTAAGGCAGGTCACACTAAAAATCTTCCGTAGTGTCCCTCCTTTAACTAGCAAGTTATCTTTGAAACGTTCAGTAATTTTCTGTCTAGTTTCCTTGTAATCCACTAGATCGGTCTGTTAAAGATTTGGTTTGTTGCTCAAGGAACACAAACTTTTGGAAGAATCAAGGGTGCCATCTTGTGGAGTATTTGTAATTGCAGTAAGTCGTATTTGACCTTTAATGTGATTTAACTGCCCTCACGGTAAAACTACTCACAACAGATTCTCATCACAATCACCTTCACTTGCTGCACGTGCAAATTTTAAATCATTGAAAAGGCTTTGCACCTTTTCTTGTAATAATAATAATAATAAAAAAGGTACTAAAGTAGAACCGTAGGCACCTGTTCTGACTTACCTACAAATTTGAATTAACAGACACACTTGGGAACAAATCTCCTCTGTTAAGTCAGTGAGGCTGCCCGTAACTCTTATTTTAAATGAGCTGTGGTACTATTACTGAGTCTTAGTGTGGCGCTGTGGGTTAATGCGTGGGGCCGTAATGTCGATTTGAACTGCAAGGTCAGTAGTTCAAGCTCACCAGCGGCTCCTTGAAATCGTATACAGGGTCCCTATGGCACTTAACGGACTCCTGGTGTGGCGCTGTGGGTTAATGAGCCAGACTGCAAAGCAGTTTGAACTGCAAGGTCGGCGGTTCAAGCTCACCAGCTGTTCCTTGGAAACCCTACCCAGGATCGCTATGGGTCGGAACCGACTCGAAGGCATTTCAGAACATGGCACTTAACAACAACAGTACTATTACAGATACCCCCTGCCCCCATAACAAACAGAAGATTATTTTTTCACAGTTTAGGAGGCCAGAAGTCTGAATTCAGAGGTCTGGCTCAAGGGGAAGGCGTTCTAGTCATTGTCTCTTTCGCGTCCGCTGCCTTGGTTCCGTGGGCTAGACACTCTTAATTTTAAATGGTTTTTCAATACGATTTTTCTGCCTGTATTTCATCTTTTTTTGTCTGATTTATTCTATAGCATTTGGAGGACTTGGAGTCAATTTGCATCCCATCTTTTGAGGACATGCAGTTCCCATGAAATAAGCTGTATTGCTTTATGGTACTTAACAACAATACCTCATCAATGGCGGCATCAATGGGCTCAAGCGTGTCAACAATTGTGAGGTTGGCCCAGGACCGGGCAGTTTTTCATTCTGTTGTACATAGGGTCCCTATGAGTTGGTACCGACTCGACTCGATGGCACCTAACAACAACAATACTTCACCTAGTCCATGCCATTTTTGTTTATAGACCCGTTTGCATGTTTACCTCAAACTCTAATTTTGCAGTTTGCAGTGTACAACGGGGCTTCAAAATGTTGGTGGAAAATGGAGTTAAAATACAATGGAACTTTCCCATGAACTTTTTGAAGCCCCTTTAGGCTTTCCCAAGGAATACTAGAGAAATTTCTTTAAAAATCCACTTTTTGTTGTTAAGTGGGTTCCAATTCATAGTGACATGTATAGGGTTTCTGAGGAGCTGCTGGTGGGTTTAAACTGCTGACCTTGTGGTTTGCAGTCCAGTGCTGATCCTAAGCGCCACACCAAAAATCCACTGAAGTGTTACAGTTTAGAGGTGAGGAGGTAAAAGAAAATACCCTAATCCCAGGCCCTGCCAACTCTTCGCAGGTTAGGACTGCCTCCTTTTGAGTGTACTTGATTTGAGTCACAGTTCCAGTGTTTACCATTTATCACCGGTAAATCAAAACAAAACAAAACAAACAAACAAGTCTCCCTCTCTGTCATGGAGTTGATTCTGACTTACATTGATCCAGGTGTGTAGGAGAAGACCTGCGTTCCATGGAGTTTTACAATGGTTGGCTTTTCTGAAGAATATCACCAGGTCTTTCTTCTGAAGCCTCTCTGGGTGAACTTGATTCTCTAACATTTTGGTTAGCATCCAAGCACATGTGTTAACCTTTGGCGCCACCCAGAGACTCTTTTACCAAGTGCATTTGTTGATATTGGTTGTGTTCCCCTTTAAGAGGTTGAAACACAGAGAAATGGTCCACATGTCCTCAACAGAAAGTTTCAATCAAAAGCACTGCTTTTACTCCTTTCTTCTTTTCTCCCTACTTACAAACAATATGGACAGAGATGAGAGGTGGCAGGAAATATGAGGCACTTATGGGCCAGAGCCCTGGTGTGGCGCTGTGGGTTGAAGCACTAGACTGCAAAGTCGGCTTGAACTGCAAGGTCGACAGTTCAAGCACACCAGGCGCTCCTCAGAAACCCTATACAGGGTTGCTATGGGTTGGAACATACTCAACGGCACTTAACAACAACAACAATGAGCTTTGAAAAGGAATACTCATGACTCCAAGGGCCTAGCTGGTTCCTTTCTGCATACCCCAATCTTCTTGCTCTCCTATCTCACCTCCTGGCCCACAGTAAAAGGCTAAAACATGTCTTAATAGTAGGAGGTAGAACAAGTAAATCTACAAATCCAAGTCTTTTACGGAGTCATTAATTTATTGCACATTTCCAAATGTATTGATGAAAATTGTTAAGTATGCTCTGAAGCAACGTGCAGCCAATTTCTTTCTTTCTTTTTATAAAACTTTTGTGGATTGAGTGAAGATTTACAGAGCAGATATCATCAGTTTTACATTCAACAAATTATAGTCTTTGCTTCATTACAGTGTTTGCCATCTTTTCCATGAACCATCAGTCAATAATATTTACCTCTCTCTCCTTTAATTCTTGCACTCTGCCCTGTGGGTTCAAATTGCTGACCTTCCAATGAGCAACTGAGCATTTCCACTACCATGTCTCTAGGTCTCCTAAGAATTGCCATATGATCCAGCAGTTCCACTCCTAGGTGTATGCCCCAAAGATCTGACAGCAGAGGCTCGAACAGAATCTCCAATGATCATTGCAGCACTATACATAACGGCCAAAAGGTGGAAACAACCTAAATGCCCATCAACAGATGAATGGATAAACAAAATGTGATACAAGGCAATACTACTTCAGCTGGTAGGAGCAATGAAGTCTTCATACATGCTACAGTATGATTAGAGCTTAGAAACATCATACTGAGCGAATAAAGCCAACCATAGGCTGCTTATGAACAACCAAACATCTCATGTTAGTTTGGAGGTTTAGGAGCAAACTAACTTGTCATGGAACATCCCAGTTAATTGATCTATTAGCATGTCTAGTCCTGGTGTAGCGCTGTGGGTTAATGTGCTGTACTGCAAAGTTGGTTTGAACCACAAGGTCACTGATCCAAGCTCACCAACCACTCCTTGGAAACCCTATACAGACAGGGTCGCTATGGCTTGGAAACGACTTGATGGCACTTAACAACAACAACATGTGTAGTGTTTCTCTTCTACCTTCTAGTTCATTGTGTAGTTCTGGGGGGTTCTTAAAAGCTTGCTAACAGCCATTTAAGGCATAACAGGGATGGGGGAGTCCTGGTGTGGCATTGTACACCACACCAATACTACACACACAGGACTACAAGGTCAGTTTGAAACACAAGGTTGGCAGTTCTAACTTACCAGTAACTCCTTGGAAACCCTATACAGTGTTGCTATGAGTTGGAACTGATTCGATGGCACTTCACAACAATAACCATTAGGGACGGGAGGTCTGGGGAAGGGGGGAGTTATTGCTTAAGGAGTGTTGAGTTTCTGTTTCTGTGATGGGAAAGACTATGCTGGATATTGTTAATGGCAGCACAACTTGATTGACACAATTGGTTTATTGAATTATACATAAAAAATGTCTAAATGTATTATCTGTATTCTTACAACATAGAAGAACTCAATGGGGAAAACGAATCTATTTAGGTTACTTCCAAAGACTTCCCCTAATAAAATATAAACCTTGCCCCTGACTTTCTCCAACCTCACTTCCTGTCCCTCTCCTTCCTCAGCCAACCTGACCGTCTTGTGTTTCCAAAACTCCACGAAGCTCACCCCTACCTCAAGTTCTTCATCCTTGCTATGGGCTTGGCCTATAATGTTCTGTCTCTGGATCTGCCCCCGGGACTTGTTTCTCTATATCTTCCTTTGCTCAAAGGTCTCATTAAAGACACCATCACAGGCCAGTACCCATCACTTTGCATTTTCCTGCTTATTTTTTCTTTTCTTTTTTGAAAAAGTTAATTTTGTTATTGTTGAGAATATACAGCAAGTCATTCACCAATTCAACAGTTTCTACATGTTCCATTTAGCGACACTGATTCCAGTCCTCAAATGCAGTCCTTCTCATTTTCCTTTCCTGAGGTGTTTCTGGCCCCCTAAATTCACTGTTCCCTAAGGTTGCTATGTGATACTTGGAGCTGTCCATTTCATCCCATATCTGCAGATCTTGACCAAGCACTATGCTTAAGTCAGACTGTTTTCATCTCACTATTTTAGCTAAACTACTATTTGGTTTTGAGAAGACTTCAGGGGACACTTTTGAGTTAAGTTTTGAAGATTATCTCCGTGAATTGTTTCATCCCGCTTCCATGGCTTAAGAATGTCTGGATTCCATGAATATATGAAATTCTGTTTGGCATTTTCTCCCTTTCAATCAGGATTCTTCTACAGAGCCTTTTATTAAAATGTTCAGTATTGCTAGCTGGATACCATCTAGTTCTGGTCTCATGGCAAAGGAGACAGCTGCTTGTGGACTCAATTAGCCATACATTACACTTCCTTCTCTGGTCCTGATTTTCCTTCTTCCCCTGTTGTTCCAGGTGGCAGTGTTCCTGTTAGTTACTGGTGCGTTGGCTCTGGCTCATAGTGACCCTATGCATAACAGAATGAAACATCGCCACAGCCTGCACCATCTTCACAACTGTGGTTACATTTGAGCCCCTTACTGCCACTGTGCCAACTGATTTTGTTGGGAGTCTTCCTCTTTTTTGCTGACCGTCCACTTTACCAAGCATGATGTCCTTCGTCAGGGACTGGTTCTTCCTGATAACACATCCATAGTATGAGAGATGAAGGAGCTGGCTTCTACGGAGCATTCTGGTTGTACTTCTTCCTACACAGATTTGTTACTTCTTCTTGACAGTCCATGGGACTTTCAACACTCACCTCCCAAACCAGAATTAAAATACATCGATTCTTCTATGGTCTTCCTTATTCACTGTCCAACTTTCACACGCACAAGAGGCAATCGAACATACCATGGTGTGGGTCAGGGGTACCTTAGTCCTCAGACTGATATCTTTGCTCTTGAACTCCTTGAGCTCCCAGTACTGGAAGACCATGTCCAATGTTGTCCCTCCCACCAAGCATAATCTCTGGGATGCTCTGTACACAGCCTTGAAAGTACCACCTCATCCTGACTGAGAGAGCCAAGCTGCTGATGGAATAAGAGCTCTTTTGCAGCAGATTTGTCTGATGTAATATGTTGTTTAATTTCTTGACTGCTGCTTCCATGAGTGTTGATGGTTGATCCAAGAAGAATGAAGTCGCTAACAACTTTAATCTTTTCTCCATTTATCATGATGCCATTTATTGGTCCAGTTGTGAGGATTTTTGTTTTCTTTAACTTGAGGTGCAATCCATTCTGAAAGCTGTGATCTTTGCTCTTCATCAGTATTTTAAGTCCTCTTGGCTTCCAGCAAGCAATGTTGCATCATCTGCATATTGCAGGTTGTTAATGAGTCTTCCTCCAATCCTGTTGCCACATTTTTCTTCATAGAACCCAGTTTCTCAGATTATTTGCTAAGTATGCAGATTGAATAAGTATGGTTAAAGTACACAACCCTGGTACACACCTTTCCTGATTTTAAACAATTCAGCGTCCCCTTATCTGTTCAAGCAACTGCCTCTTGGTCTGTGTACAGGTTCCTCATGTTCTGCAATACCTATTTTTTGCCATTTTATCCTTAATTGGCTATGAGCTACAGTCGAATACCTTTGCATAGTCGAGAAAGCACAAGTAAATCTGAGTGGCGCTGTACAATAATGCACTGGACCATAGGTCGGTTTGAACCACAGTCGGCAGTTCAAACTCACCAGCCGCTTCTTATAAACCCCTATATAGGGCTGTTCTGTAGTCAGAACTGACTCAACAGCACTTTACAACAACAATACACCTTTTTCTGGTACTCTCGGCTCTTAGCCAAGTCCATCTGACATCAGCAATGATATCCCTAATTTCATGTCTTCTTCTGAATCTGGATTGAATTTCTGGCAGGTCCCTGTTGATGTATTGCTGCAACTGTTTTTAAATTATCTTCAGCAGAATTTTACTTGCATGTGATATTTATGACATTGCTCAATGATTTTTGCATCCCATTGGGTTACCTCTCTTCGAAATGGCCACAAATATGGATCTCTTCCAATCAATTGGCCAGCTAGGTGCTAGGAGTTGGTGTTGTTTTTCAAATAAACTTTTATTGTGAACTGAGTGAAGGTTTACAGAACAGATCATCCATTTTACATTCAACACGTCATACACTTCTTGTCATTACAATGACTGCAGTCTCCTCCAGGTACCATCAGGTCTGAGTATTTACCTTGCGCTGTAAATCTTACATTCCCCCATGTGTCTTCTGCTACCTTCACCTCCCCTCCCTCTTGTTGGCTATTGCCCGCCCCAGATGGGCAGTGGGGTTCTGTAGAGGGGATGCACATCATCCCTGCTAAGGGCCTGAACTCAGGCAGCAGCAATGGGGATGGAATGTGGAGATGCTGAAGGGTTGTGAGTCAGCAGAGTGGCTAGGACAGGAGCGTGTGCCAAGACTGCCTGGTTGCTGCCCTGGTCTCCATGGAGATGCCCACTCAGACAGAGAAGCCCCAGGCAGACATGTGTTTTGGGGAAAGTGGCCTTGACCAGGTCAGTGCTGCCCATGGTGACTGCAATGCTGGAAGAAACACAGCTACTTTTATTTTTTTGCGTTGTCTTATTTCTTTTAAGGAGCTTTGATAGCATAGTGGTTACGAATCGGGTTGCGAACCACAAGGTCAGCAGTTCAAAACTACCAGCTGTTCCGCGGAAGAAAGATGAGGCTTTCTGCTCCGTAAAGATTTACAGCCTTGGAAACTCTGTGCAGGGTCACTATGAGTCGGAACCGACTCCACGGCACACAACAACAACAACAACAACCTTTTCTCTTGGTTTGGTTTCACAAGAGAGAAATAATAAACACACATTACTTACTTTAAAAATATTTATTTCTAAAATAATGAGTTGAAGCAAACTTATGTGTCTTACTCATTAGCAGGATAGGAAACCTTGTCTACGACTAGACACAAGCTTTCATTACTCGTCTATCTCCAACATGACTGTGTAAACCTTCCAAGGTAGCAGGGTCACAGGGTCTTAGCTCAGAACAACGTATGGGAATGTTTTCCCTTGTCTTCAGTCATCTGCCAGTCAATTCCCTAGTTGTCAGGGTAAATAGGTTCTAATCCACTGCTGACACAATACATTTTGATGCTCAATGGTCCCAGGTTTGGCCAGTGGGGACCCCCTACAAGCTGGCTACTGTTCTTCTGACATGTCCCCACTATATTTTGTGTATTTTGCACTTTTAGGCACAAGATGTTGCACTTTTTCTGTCCCAGTCCTGGAATCAGGAACCAACCATCTATCTAGACAAGGAGTGGAACATAGTTTAAATCCTTACAATTTGTTTTTTAAGAAGCATGTTTTAAAATGATTTTTGTTTATCATGTGCTTGAAAAAATGCTATTTTAATGTCAGTGATTTTCTAGTGCCGTAAAATATTTCCCTACAAAGTGATACCACGAGACTCTGATCTTGTGAGCAAGATTTTACAGGTTACACTAGTTTTTAAGAACAAAAACTACTGACTTGGCAAGGGATGAGTGTATTTACCCTTATTTAAAAAAACAACAAGTGAAATAAAAATCAGATCAGTATTTTTTTTTAAATCTATGTAGACCCTTTATTCTGTTTCTAGATAGAATATTACAATTTACATGTTATTTTTCAGATAACTAAGGAGCTCTGGCAGCGTAGAGGTTACGAATCGGGCTGCGAACCTTAAGGTCAGTGGTTTGAAACTACTAGCTGCTCCGCGGGAGAAAGATGAGGCTTTCTACTCCCGTAAAGATTTACACCCTCGGAAACCCTGGACAGGGTCGCTATGGGTCGGAACCGACTCGACGGCACTTAACAACAACAAAAATATACATTTAAGTAATTGAAATAAAATACACAAGACATTTATAAGCGACCTAAAGACAGAATGAGAAACCTGTAATGCATTTTCAGCTTGTTTTGCCACATTAGGAACAACAGGGACACTGGAATTGACACTGATCTTGAATATCAATTACTGTTTGTAAATACTGTACCTTTCCAGAGAGAATATCATGCAAATTTCAGAAATGAGTGAAGTCGGATTTCTAGCCTATTAAAATCTAACACATTACTTCAATCTGAGTGCTCCTGGCAGAATCTAATGTTTGTTTTGTAAAAGAATACTTGTTCTTTCAAATAAATTCTTTAATAAAACTTATTAATAGTAAGAAATTACAGATTCAGTAACAAGTACAAGATATATTACAAAGAAAACCAATGAAGACTGAAGATGAACATCTAGTACTTAAAACCCTCTAGCTCCTAGCATTTGGAGCAACAGAATGTCCACATAATTTTTAAAAAAGATTTTTTCCAGCTTGTTTCCAGACTTCTTTTACTCCTTTAATGCTTTCTTTTTTCACACATTTCCAGTATTCTTGTACACTTAGCTGCTGTGGTACCTGTGGTCAAAAGCAAAGGTTAAGAGGTCAATCTCTTCAATATTAATGATCATTTGCTGCGTATTTTACATAACTGTATTTCACAGAGAGTGTCTGAGGTAAAAGACTTTATAAGGCTAATGGGAAAAAAAGTAAGTGTCAGATAAGAATGCCTTTAGGAGAACAAGGAATGGGGCTGACCAAGTAGAAATGAGTGGTACTCTTTCTCTAAGAAGAGAATGAAAATGTTCAGCAATTTTCTTTCATATTGTAAGTGTTCTTTCATGTTGTTGTTAAGTGCTGACGAACCACAGAGACCCTGTATAGGGTTTCTGAGGAGCAGCTGATGAGCTTGAACCACTGACTTTGCAGTTAACCCACAGCGCATTAATTCACAGTACCACACCAGGACTCCTTCCTTCATATAGTGGTTTTAAAAAGAATTATTTTATAATGTTTTCTGTTTTTAAAAAAATGAACTTTATTTAGCTATGTGGAACAACAGTTATAAGCCTAAAATTCTGATTTAACCTTGATTAAAATGAAAAAGAAACTATAGGTCACAATGCATTCTCTTATAGAGAAATAACTGAACTCACCACATAAGTTCTTTGTGAATGGAAAGTTTTGTGCGATTATTACCTTTCTCAACAAAGTGAACAAGTTAAAGGAGCGACCACAGGAGTACAGTCAAATGGAAGCCAAGGTCTTCCTTAGGTTACAGAACTGTTTTTCCCATATCTGATTTATAGTGCTTCTCCTCAATGTTTATTGAGAAAGGGCAAAGAGGCTCCTGGTATCAGAAACTATTCACCACAGCTTGGTTCAGTTCTCAGGAGTCTCACCAGGACCTATGTGGTGCTGAATGACCACAAAGCCTGTAAAACATGTTGGCTACTAGAAAGCACGGTATTTGCAGCAAGAAGCTGAATTTGTTGTTCTCAGCTGTCCATAGAGAGCCGTGGCTCCATGAACTCCTCACTGTCCATCTCTTTTGCCGGTATCCCCTCCCGCCCCCTGTCCTTCCATTCACACTAACTCCCTGCCTACACGGCGATTCTCTCGGGATCTAGTTTTCCGGCAAACTGTTTATATGACAGTCCCTCTAGCAGATTCTAATCTGCTGTCTGATTGTGTCCACAGCGTAGATTAACGAGTGAATTTCAGTGAATAACAACAATCATCTAGAGACACATTATCAAGCTTCTTTCCCATAGTGCTGCTGGGGGGCTCGAACCACCAACCTTTAGGGTTGGAATCTAGTGCAAACTATTGGCACCATTCAGGAATCTTTTAATTTCATGTAAACATGTAATTATTTAAAATCCATTACCCATAAACCTCGATGCATTCTGTTTTTCAACACCCCCAGAAACTCTTCGTGGCTAAGACATTCATCCCCGTCCACGTCAAAGATCTTGAAGACAGTGTCCAGAATGTTGTTGGAGAGCTCCTGTCCTGTAGCAACCTTCACAGCTCTCTTAAACTCCGCTAAGAAAGCAAACACAAAACAGCCCATCAGTCATGGGCAACAGCCCCAGGGCAATGAATCTAATCTTTCATCATTTATGCAGTTAAAACTAACATACATTTTTATCATTTGGGAAGAAAACTGAAAACAAACAAAAATACCCATTAAGAAAATATCCAAATTACAAATTTGTATAAAAAACAACGACATGAAAGTAACTGGAAGGTGAGTAAATGATGTTAATCAATATTTTAAACATAAATATTAAAGTATTTTCTCCTTTTTAGGAGAAAATGAGAAAGCAAAAAGCATCTAAAGTAACTGTTAAAAGGGAGTGCTGGTGCTGTAAACCCAGAATAACCCCAGTGAATTTATAAGGCCCATTACTAATTTTCCTGATAACTGGCTCTGTGGTTGGTACCACCTAACTGAAGGATAGAGTGAAATTGCTGTAGGAGATAAAAGTGAAATGGTGACATCACTCACCGAGCTTGACAGGACGATGAGCTAGACTAAACATTTGCATGGCAATCGCAAAGTCTTCCAAGTGGGTTGTAAAGTGGCAAAATGATTTGAACTCATCCAAACTAATGTTCTAATAAAAAGACAAAAGTCAGTTTTTACTATAATTTTATAAAGAGAATAAACAATAAACAAACAAGTAAAACCTAGCTTTTCGATTGAAAAAGTAATAAAATAATAAAAATCCCTAATCTGAAAGGAAAGTTAAAAAAAAAACAATCGAAAACAACAAATGCTGGAGAGGTTGTGGAGACTATGGGACCCTCCTAAACTGCAGGTGGAACTGTCAAATGGTGTAATTGCTGTGGAAAATGATCTGATACTTTCTCAGAACATTTGAAATACAAATACTGTATGAATAAGGTGTGGTACCACAGGATAAGCACTTGACCTCAAGGTCGGTAGTTCAAACTCACCAGCTGCTCCTTGGAAACCCAACACAGGGTTGTTATGAGTCGGAACTGACTTGATGGCACTTAACAACAACCACAGTGATGCAGCAATTTCTCTACTTGATATATATCCTTAAGAAATAAGAACCATGACATGAAGAGATATATGCACACCTATGTTGATTACACCATCATTCACAAGAGCAAACAGACGGAGACAGCCTACACGGCCATCAGCAGATGAAAGGTGAAACAAACTGTGGTACACACACAATGGGATACCATGCAACTCTGCTGAGTAACGAGGAATCTGCGGAACACCACATAACATGGAGGAACCTGGAGGACATTATGCTAAGTCAAACTAGTTGGTTGCAAAGAGACAGATACTGTCTGAGGTCACTAAAAAAAAAAATGTCCATAGCAGATTTCATTCTACAATAAACTTTCTACGATGGTTACTAGGAGTGAGAGAGAAGGCAACAATACACACAAACAAATAAAAACCTAGTTTTTCTATTGAAAAAGTAATAAATAACAAAAATCCTTCATCTGAAAGTAAATTCCTCGTCAGAACAAGTTGTTCTTTGTAGAGACCGTAGGAATCTTGCCCTTTGCACATGTGTTGTCTTATTCAAATTTTACTGCTTTAAGCTTTTGTGAATATATGACATTTCTTATTTTTTAAAAAACTTAAGTTCTGAAGAAATTTTTAAGTAACATATTTATACACGGTAAAAAACTCAAATACTACACAAGGAAAAAAAAGAAAATCTTCCTCTTTTCAGATTCCCCATTCCATTTCATAGAGGTAAGTATTACCAAGTTCTGTGTCTCTATGTGGAGTTCTGATGTGGCGTTGTGGGTTAATGCGCCAGACTGCAAAGCTGTTTGAACTGCAAGGTCGGCGGTTCAAGCTCACCAGTCACTCCTTGGAAACCCTATGTAGGATCGCTATGGGTCGGAACCGACTCGACGGCACTTAATAACAACAGCAACATGTCTCTAGAAGTAGTTGACTCAGACAAAAGCACACATATCTGCATCTGTATCCTTGATGTACATAGTGGCAGCCCCCTCGTCAGACCTTTCTGCAGAAAACTAAAATCCTTACAACTGGACCAGAAAATAACATCATAATAAATGGAGAAATGATTGAAGTTGTCAAAGACTTGATTTTGCTTGGATCCATTATTAACACTCATGGAAGCAGCAGTCAAGAAATCATACAACACATTGAATTAGGCCAATCTGCTGCATAAAACCTTTTTAAAGTGTTGAAGAGCAAAGATGTCAGCTTGAGGACTAAGGTGCACCTGACCCAAGCCATGGTATTTTCAATAATCTCATATGCATATGAACGTTGGAATGGATAAGGAAGACTGTAAAAGAACTGATGCATTTGCGTTGTGGTACTGGAGAATATTAAAAGTACCATGGACTGTCAGAAGAACAAACAAATCTGTGTTGGAAGAAGTACAGTCAGAATGCTCCTTAGAAGCCAGGATGGTCAGACCCATCCCTGGAGAAGGACATCATGCTTGGCAAAGCTGAGTCTCAGCGAACAAGAGGAAGGTCCCCAACGTAAATGGACTGACACAGTGGCAGCAGCAATGGGCTCAAACAGAACAGTCATTGTGAGCATGGCCTAGAACTAGGCAGTGTTTCCTTCTGTTGTGCACAGAGTCGCTATGAGTCAGAATTGACTCCACAGCACCCAACAACAATAACAACAAATACCAAGTAATATAGTCTATGTTCATTTGGAAATTAATTATACAAATGAGCTTACTTTATTATTTCATCTTTAGCATATGTATAAAAAAGGGCATACGAACCTCTCCTGTTGACAACTTCTCTCTCACATTCTTCCAATAAATGTCTTTATTTCCAGTATTAGTGAAAAAAAGGAGCCATTCGGCAAAGTCTTCTTTTCTCATGAAATTTAAACCTCTAGAAAATTGAAGGAATTCCATTTCTTGGACCTCTGTTTGTAGATTTTCCATAAATCTTAAATGTCAAAATGCAAAATTGATAAAAGAGACACAGTAAATGCAAAATTGATATGAGGCACACAGTAGAATTTCACCTTAATTTTATAAAGCCATTACATTATTATAATAATTATCATGATTTTGTAATTAGATTTTACTTTTATTATTCATTTAAGAAAATTATACCACTGAGGTGCTCTTTGTCAATGTATTAATTAATGGTTGTTTTTAAGTGCCAGCGAGTCGGTTCTGACTTACAACGACCCTGCATAGGGTTTCTGAGGCTTCAAATTTTCTCAGGAGCCGAAAGCTTCTCATAGAGCAGCTGGTGGGCTCAAACCTTGGACCTTGTGGTTTGCAGCCTAGTGCTTATCACATGGAGTCACCACACTCCCCTATGTATTAATGTTGTTGTTGTTGTTGTTAAGTGCCGTCAAGTCGGTTTCGACCCATAGCGACCCTGTACAGGGTTTCCGAGGCTGTAAATCTTTATGGGCAGTTAACAGAAATGCTGTAGTATTGATGGGGTGCTGTTTGTCTTCCAACCATGAGAATGGAATGGCTTTCTCTGTATGTCACTCCCTTTTAGCTTCTTACAGCAGTGCGTCAGACTTTTTCCTAGGTATATTTCTTTTGGGGCTATTGTAAACGGTACTGATTTTTTGGCTTCCTTTTTGGAGTCTTCATTATTAGTGTAGAGGAACTCAACTGATTTTTGTATGTTGATCTTGCCTCCTGCCACTTTGCTGAACTAACTTTTGTGCGGACTCTCTGAGATTTTCTATGTACAGGGTCATGTGAATAGTGCCTCTTCCTCCCTTCCCAATCTGGGCACCCTTTACCTCCCTTCCTGGCTTGACTGTGCTAGCTAAGACTTGCAGTAGAAAACGGATTCAGAGTAGCTAAAAAGGCATTTTTTTGTCTTATTCCTGTTCTCAAGAGGAAGGCTCTCAACCTTCCTCTGTTGAAATTAGTGTTGGCTGTTTGTTTTGCATTTGTTGTTGTTGTTGAGTGCTGTCGAGACAATTCCAACCCATAGCGACCCTGTATAGGGTTTCCAACGAGCAGCTGGTGAGCTTGAACCACTGACCTTTGCAGTTCAAATGACTTTGCAGTCTGATGCATCAGCCCACAGCGCTGCATACCTTTGTGTTGAGGAATTTCTCTTCATTCCTATTTTGCTGAGTTTTTATCTTGAAAGGGTGTTGGACTTTATCAAATACCCTTTTTTTTTTGGTATTGACTGAGACAGTCATGTGATACTTCTAATGTTGAATAACCCTTGCATCCCTAGTATGAATCCCACTTGCTCATGATGTGTTATTTTTTTATATACCACTCCGTTGTGTTGGCCAGAATTTTTGTGTCTACTCATCAGGGAGAGGTTGTAATTTTCATGGTCTTTAATTTTCTTTTTCAGTGGTGTCTCTGCCTGGCTTTGATATCAGCGTTGTCTTTACAGAATGAATTAAGGATTATTCTTTTTATTTCTATTCTAATAGTTTCAGTTGAGTTGATATCAAGTTTGCTCTGACTGCTTGATAGAACTCTACAGTGAAGCCATGTATGTCAGCAATTTTTAAAAACTCTGGGTGATGATGTCATATGTCTTAATCTCATGCTGTTTGATGTCATTGATTTTCTGTCCAAAGGACTCCCTTTAATATTCTTGTGAGGTGGGTCTGGCTTTTACAAATTATTTACTTAACTACTCATCATCTGGGAATGTCCTAGTTTCACAATCATTTTTGAAAGACAATTTATATATGACATCTCACTGTCTTCTTGCCTGCCTGGTGTCTGCCGAGAACTCAGAGCATAGTCTTACTGGTTCTCCTTTGTGTGTGACTTGTCATTCTTCCTGAGCTGTTCTCAGGATTCCTTCTCTGTCTTTGGTTTGGGAGGTTTGATTATGATATAACTTGGTTGATTTTCTTTTGGGCTCTAGCCTGCTTGGGGTTTGTTCAGCTTCTTGTATACACATCCGATCACCCAGAAGTTGTTTCTCTCCATAGTGTCCCACATAAGTCTTAGATTTTCGTTGGATTTTTTTCATTCTTTCTTCTGCTTGTTCTTCTGGCATACTAATATTGAGAGATTTATCTTCAAGCTCACTAATGCAGGTTTCCATTGCTTTGCATCTGTTTCTCTGTTCTTACAATGGATTGTCTATTTCCAAAATCTGAGCATCAACCTTCTGGATTTCTAATTGCAGGTTTTATTTTTCAGAAATCTTTCCAAAATTTGCATTTTTAGAAAGTTTCAATTGTGAAGTGAGTGACAGTTTACATGGGAGAACACTGAGAATATTGGCTTTACACCATCGTTTCATTGCAATGATTACAATTGCCTCTGTGCCTCTTCATTCAACAGGATTTTCTTCCATTCCCTGTATTTTTTTTTGGGGGTGTGTGTACACAAAAGCACTCAGGAATATATAGTAATTTAAAGAAACAAAGGGCACTGTCTGTTTTTGTAGTATTTTCCTGAAATTTTCTAAAGTTTTTATTATGTTCTCCTTGCTTTCCTGGATCTTTCTATAGCTCCATTGAAGGTATCTATCAGTCTTTTGAATTCTTTTTCAGTTAATTCCTCTACCTTTTCTTCCTCAGAAATGTTTTATGTTTCTCCATCTTGATAATTTGTTTGAGCCATTCTTTCTTGTTTCTCTGCGTGAGCTAAAATTGTCTGTTATCTATGGGGCGCTGTGGGGTTGTTTGTTGTTGTTGTTAGGTGCTATTGAGTCAGAACTGACTCATAGCGACCCAAACAATGCCCGGTCCTGGGCCAACTTCACAATTGTTGCCACGCTTGAGCCCACTGATGCTGCCACTTTGCCAATCTTATAAAAACAAACAGTGCAGTTGTTGGACCTGGAGGGGAGAAACCTCTGGGGAAGTCTCGCAATTGAAGGAGCTTACAAGGTGGATATAGAAGGAATGTGATAGCACAGTTCCTATTGACCTCGGTGTTATCTGTGTTCAGAGCACTTAATCCAGAGAAAGAAGACATCGCACCGTTTCCATCACCTGTGTGAATCTGCTCTGCCAGGCCTCCCTCCACTGCCAAAGCTACTCACAAGATGGTCAAGCTGCGTCAGTCTCCCTCTCCCATTGTTCCTGCTGGGCCTCTTTTCCTAGCAAACACTCTGGCCACCTCTCTAATCTTTCTTCTGAAGGTCAGGGTGTCAGAATTTTCATCTGTGTCTATTTTGTCTCTCATATCTTTGTTGTAGAGGGTTCGTGTAGTGCACCTGCCTAGTCTGTGATCCTGTCAGAAGTTCTGTGATTGGTTTTTGCTTCTCTAAAATGTCCTGAAGTCTAACCCCTGTATCTATAGATGTGGCCCCATTTGGGAAGAGGGTTTCCTCTTTGGTTATGTTAATGAGGCCAAACCAGTGTAGGCTGAGTCCTAAACCTAATGTTTTCTGAATTATAAAAAGAGGTTGACAGGCACAGAAACGTATCTGTGGAAAACAGATAAAGCACTCACAGGGCGACCAGCAAACAAGGCCCTTGGCCTAGAACCCATGGCCTGATTCGGACTTCTAGCCTCCAAACATGAGAGACAATAAACTCCTATCTGTTAAAGCCATGCACTGAGGTGTCTGTGGTATGGCAGCACTAGGTAACCAGGACAGTAACTTGAATTTGTAGGTTTAGTGTTCAGAGACAAATACTATATAGACTCACAGATAATATTTAGTTATATGGTCTGCTGTTGTTGTTGTTAAGTGCTGTTGAGTCGGTTCTGGGTCACACTGACCCTAGATAGAGTTTCCATGGCCATAAATCTTTACGAGAGCAGAAAGTTTCATCTTTCTCCTGCAGAGCAGCTGGTTGGCTGGAGTAGCTGAACTTGTGGTTCACAGTCCAGTCAGTGCTTATCTTTCAGAGCCATCGTGCTCCCATATGGGCTGTTGTTGTTGTTGTGAAGTGCCGTCAAGTCAGTTCCGACCCATAGCAACCCTGTATAGAGTTTCCAAGGAGCAGCTGGTGAGCTTGAACCACAGACCTTGCAGTTCAAATGGCTTTGCAGTCTGGCGCATTAACCCACAGCGCCACCCCAGGACTGCAGTACTAGGAAATTGATATATTCAATTGCTCTTTCATTACTCAGCTATGGTATTTTCCTTAATGAATATACACACTGCATTTACCTTCGAAACTCTTTATAATGAAGTTTTTTCTCTCCTCTTTTTCCAAAGAAACGTAACTGAAGAGTTGTATTAATGTCAGATTCTTTCACTTTAGGATCCTATAAAAAATGATACAGTAATTTCATATAATTATCAATCAGAACAAAATGGATGCTATAGACTGGAACTTTCAGGACAATGTCTACATGTGATTATTGTAGCATACCAAATAACAGTTACTAAATAAGCATTTTTGTTTATACAGGTGAAAACCAATGAGGTCTAAACTACCCAAGGTAGGATTCAGCAGTAAACAAAATCTTAGATCATACCAAAAGATAACTTAGAATTATAATTTAAAAAGTACTGCATCAAATTGTGACCCTACGTAATTTTTAATGAGGCAACATTCAGAGAATTAAAGCAGAAAAAATCTTTGAACTTTTGCTAAATGTTAGAATGACTTGGAAAACATTTGCTTTGCCTAATTATAATGTTGTTGTGAGCTGCTGAGTTGGTTCTGACTCACAGTGACCCTGTATACAGTTTCATAGAGCAGCTGGTAGGTTTGAACAGTGGACCTGATGGTAGCAGTCCAGTGCTTATCCTACAGTGTCACACCAGGGCTCAACTGTATAACTTTGTTGTTGCTGTTGTTAAGTGCGATTGAGTCAGTTCTGACTCATAGCAACTCTCTACAGGGTTTCTGAGGAGTGGCTGGTGGGTTTGAACTGCCAATCACGTGGTTAACAGTCTAGTACTTATCCTACAGCGCCATACCAGGACTCCAATTGCTGTTGTTGTTGTTGTTAAGTGCTGTCAAGTCGGTTCCAACTCATAGTGACCCTGTATAGGATTTCCGAGGAGTGGCTAGTGGATTTGAACCACCAACCTTGTGGTTAGCAGTCCGGTGCTTATTCTACAGTACCATACCAGGACATCCTTATAACATTGTTGTTGTTAAGTGCAGTTGCGTTGGTTCCAACTCTTGGCAGCCCTGCATAGGGTTTCCAAAGACTAGGTGAGTTTGAACTGCTGACCTTGTGGCTTACACCGACCTTGTGTTGCAGTACTTTACCCCACAGCGCCACACCAGGTAAGAATGTAATGGAAAGGCAATGGAATTACAAACTCAGAATCTTCTTCTCTCCAGTCTCATACAACAAACAGCAGAAAGAATGGCAGAACAAAATGACGTCAACAAAAACGTATCCCAGCAACCAAACAATGAAAGGGGCACAACCTGAAGCCCAATGTTCTGAGACACAGCAATTAGAGAATGCAAAAGTCGATCCAGATGTTGGATGGTTCACCATGTCCCCAACCTTACGTCTCAGACATGGTGGTGGTGGTGGTGGTGGTGGTGTGCCATGGAGTTGGTTCTGACTCATAGTGACCCTGGATAGGGGTTCTGAGGCTGGAAGTCTTCACGGGAGCAGAAAACCTCCTAGTAGTAGGGGGTGAGATTATTATGAGAACTTCATGAAACCTTCAGTCTGGCCATCAGTGGATTGGCCAAACGGGACCTGGGCTGTGGTCTAGGACTTGTAATGGGATCACATAATAGAGATTGGAACCTGAAGCTCCAGCAAAAACCACATTCATTCAGCTCAAAGACCTCTCCTCCTGCCTCTATCCCATGCCTTCAGTCTCCAAGAAAGAGGGTCAAAATGCAACACTCAGCTCTCCAGGAGAATTCCACTTTGGGGCCCTCCGAGCGGACAGCAGGTGTGGACAGAGCACCAGCATGATGAACACGAGGAAAAGAAATAGCATGGGAACTAAGCAAGGTCATACCCGACCCTTTCCTTAACCTTTGGAAGCCATGAGTCAGTTCTCTAGGTCTATAATCTTGACATTTCAAATATTACATATAGTGGTGATGGTAGAACCACATGAAGTAATTAATGTCACTGAATTATTGTACTCTTTAAAAAATGGATAAATACATTTTTGTTTTATATATGTGTGTGTATATGTGTACATATGTGTGTGTATATATGTGTGTATATATGTGTGTGTATATATATGTATGCGTGTGTATATATATGTGTGTGTGTATATATATGTGTATATATGTGTGTGTATACATGTGTGTATACGTGTATATATGTATGTGTATATATGTGTGTATATATATGTATGTGTATATATATATGTGTGTGTGTGTATATATATGTGTGTTGTTGTGTGCTGCCTGCCATGTTGATTCCAACTCACATGGACCCTGTATAGGGTTTCTGAGGCTTGTCAATCTTTGTGGCATCAGAAAGCCTCATTTCTGTCCCTTAGAGTGGATGGTGGGCTTGAACCACCAACCTGTGGTTCGAAGTTCAGTACTTATTCTATGGAGATACTGCACTCCCATCAAACCCTCAGCTGCTCCTCGAAACCCTATAAAGGGCCCCTGTGAGTTGGAAGCAACTCATCAGCATTTAACAACAACAAAATTTATCTAATACAGAGTTGTGGTGTGGTACTGAAGGATAAGCACTGAAACTCAAGGTTGGTTTGAGCTGTAAGGTGGCCGTTCATGCCACCAGCTGCTCCTTGGAAACCCTAAACAGGCTCACTATGAATAGGAACCGACGCGACGGTACTAACAGCAACAAGAATGCATACCAAACTAGGTTTCAAAGTCTGTGAAAAAATGTCATTATCTTTCAGTTCCAAACTTCCACAAACTTTTGAAATTCCCTTGTAGACACACACACATCTTGAGTTTCTGTACATGGTGAGAGATGTGAATCTTGTTTCATTTTTCTACAAATGGATGTTCAGTTTTGCCAGCACATTAAAGAAACTCTTTCCCATTTAATAGGTTTTTCATTTTTGCCTAAAGTCTATTTTATCAGAAATTAGTATTTGCCACTCCTCTTCTTTCAGTCATTTGCTTGATAAATTTTTTTCCATCTTTTGAGTTTTTAGCTGATCTTTGTCTCTGTGTCTATGGTGTGTATCTTGTAGACATATTAACAGTTCATGTTTACTTATCCATTCTGCTACTCTGTCTCTTGACTGGTGTATTTAACCCATGTGTACAATCAGTGTAATTATTGACAGGCATGAGTTTACTGCTGTCCTTTTGCTGTGTGTGCTGTTGATGGTTTCTTTATTCCATATATTTTTCCGTTCTGAGTTCATTTTGTTTGATTTTCTTATCATTTCCTTTTTTTGCTGTTGTTTCAGCATTTACTGGGACTTTATGATTTTCTTCTTTTTCATTTTGGTGAGAAAGTCGATTACTTTTCGTTGAGGTTACCTTTATCACTGTCTTTTGTTCTGCGTCACCTTGTCCTTCTTCTCTCTCTTTTCCTATTACTGACGTGACCTGTTGTTTCTGAGACATGGCGGTGCTGCTGTATCACATGCTGTCTCTGTGTTGGCTTCATCCTGCTTTCTGGGCAGTGGAGCACGCAGGCTATTCTGGTTGCCAGTTTGGCAGCACTGGGGTGCACCACCGGTCGCCGAGTGGATCTGGAAACAAGCTGGAGTGTTGGCAAATGTTGATGATCACTGAGGGCAGGCTGGGCAGCAGTTGGCCTCTTTCCGTTTGTCCTCTGTCTGTCTCTGAGAGTGGAATGGGTGGGGGCCCTTACCCAGCTGGTGGGGCTGTGGCTGTCTGTGGTGAATATGGCTGGATAGGGTCTCCGGCTCCTGACTAAAAACAGAAGGGGAAAGATGAAGAAAAGAGAGATGGTGGAAGACTTATGAAGAAAAAGAGCAGAAAAGGAAAAGAAAAATGAGGACAAAAGTGAAAAATACAAGACAGTGACACAGTATTGGCACAGACGCCACCCACCAACCCTAGCTGTGACTGGGATGCATCACTTGATGCCCGGAGTGCTGATGAACTGCTGAATGCAGGGCGGCGCACCTGTACCGTAGTGTTCTTTACAAAAGTGAGGAGGGGAAAGAGAGTAACACTGCTTGCCGTAATTCAAAGTGGCCACGCTAGGCTGGCTGGCTTTCCAGCTGTCTTCTTGCTCACTGTTTCCATTCAGTCTCCTCTTCTCATTGGTATCTGATTTACTTCTTTATCATTTCCTTTGAAGCTCTGGGTTCTAGGACCTGCATCTATCTCACTTGGTGTCTTGAATCTTTAGTTTAGAAGGTCGAGATTGCGTATCTGCGTAGTCTGCCATCTTGGATCTTCTGGTCTATTTTGTCTTTTTAAAAGTGGTGCACTTTCCATATAACGAACATACATATAGTTATAATTCATAATGGCTACTTATTCTACTGCATAAGGATCCCTGGGGGTGCAGTGGTTAAAATATTTGGCTTCTAATAAACAATTCAGTGGTATAAACCCATCAGCTGCTCTATGGGACAAAAATGTGGCAGTCTGCTTCTATCAAGATTTATCTCCGTGGAAACCCTAGGAGTTGGACTAGATCTGGCAGCAGGGAGTTTGCTATCCAGAGACTTTTGTTTCTCCATGAACTGAGTTGGTGTCGACTAGTTGACTTTACCCTGGTCCATCGAGCTACTTGTTTATCCTTATGCCAATAACCCAGTGTTATCATTAGTGTAGCTGGTAGTACGAATTGATAGAAAAGGAATGTGAGGTCTCCAGCTTTGTCTTTGCCCCTCAAGATTTATCTGGATTTCTGAGGTCCCAGCTTTTCCATACATGTCCATACTCTGACAGCATGAATGGCTCGGGGAGGAAACTATGTGGCTCAGAGGGAAACTTTGCTCCACACATTACTACTCTTCAGTACCTTTGGAAGCTTGAACCAAGTGAAGGGGGTACACATCTATTTAAAACATTAAAGTGCGAATACATTTTACCAACTACTCAGGAATACTTATTTGACTAACAGAGCAGGGATTATAAATACCATGTTTGGAAATATTCACTTGAACGTACCAGGTATTCTGTATCATGAGTTGTCGTTGTCTTGAAGTCATCTTGTTTACTTATGATCTTCTGCAGCTAAAAAGATTGTGAAGAGAAGTTTACACAAGCGCCTAGTGGAAGTTTCAAAACAACCTGGAAACGGATCTCACTGTTTATTATGAAATATCTATTAGCAATTTGTTAGACACTAGCTCAAAGTTCTTTCTGCATTAAAGTCTTTATATACACATACAGGTATATATGTATGGATTTCAAACTCCTGATATTTTTTTCTTTTCCTTTTTATATTCTATACAATTTAAAGGAGAAATAGATACAGAAGTATGACTATTATCATTTGGCTCATTTTTCTCCTACCTAACTTAAACACATGTATGTATTAGAGCATCACTCTATTAAAACTTCATGATTACTCTGGCCTTTCTTTCAAGACAATTTTTATTCATAATTTTTCTCTATTGATAATTTTATCATTGATAGTTTATGATCATATTTTTAAGAATACTGCCTTAAAAAAGTATTCATGCCATGCTCTTTCTTGCTTTGCACTGTATGCATTTACTAATCATTAAAATAATTTAAGGATTTCCATCAATTATATACAATTATCAGTATCACCGGGAGCACATTAAAAACCCACCTACCTTTCACAGAGTCATTTGTACCAATCCTCATATGGAAAGCAAATTAAAAAAAAAAAAAAAGTAATTAAAAAAAAAATCTAATGTAGATGAAATTCCAAACTATGAATTCGAATCAGTGAGCAGAAAAATCCTTGTGCAGTTTTTTCTGAGGCTTTTTTTGTTTTAAAGTTTTTTTGTGATAGTTTACATGGGAGAACATTGGTTTTATATACCCTGTTTCATTGCAATGATTACAATCTCCTCCGTGAATCATCATTCAACAGTATTTGCTTCCATTCTCTTTTTTTTTTGGGGGGGAGGGGGGAGATGTACACAAAAACACTCAGGAATATATAATAATTTAAACAATCAAAGGGCACATTTTGTAAGTCTGTGAGGCTATTTTTTTGGGTAAGATTGTGAATCATTCCAATTAAATTCCAAATTATCTCACACTTAGCTGCTTGTTCTATGTAATAGTTTATCTCTAGTTCCTCAGCAAACTTTTCAGCTCTTCCCAATCTCTGAATTTTTGTTCAATTTGTTGTTAATGCCGTCGAGTCGGTTCCAACTCAGAGCAATGCTGTACAGGGTTTCCAAGAAGTGGTTGGTGAGTTTGAACTGCCGACTTTGCAGTTCAAACCGACCTATGGTCCAGCACTTTATCCCACAGCGCTACACCAGGTATATTATCAAGTTCAACACCCTAACTTTTTTCCCTGAACTTTTTATTGTGGTTTGGGTGAAAGATCATTGAGCAAATTAGTTTCCCATTCAACTGTAAAAATTCTGTGTCATGACATCAGTTGCACTTTCTTAAATGTCACAGCACTCTTCCCACTTCCTCCCTGAACTTCCTGTTTCCATTCATCCTTCCTTCCTGCCCTCTGAGATTTGTTCTGGCCCGTATGGTTGATGATTTAGAGGAGCAAGTTCCTGAGGGGTGATCACTGAGTGGCTGCGATTCCAGGTTTGAAGGGTGGCTAAGGGCCATAGAACCTAGAGGTTCTACCAGTCTCTATCAGACAAGTCAGTCTGGTCTTTTGTTATGATTTTGAATTTTGTTCTATATATTTCTCCCACTCTGTCTAGGGCCATCTCTTGTGCTCCTCATCAGAGAGGTCAGTGGTAGATGCTGAATTCCATCTCAGTCTTCGGGTCTTGGACTAGTGGAAGCTGTGGGTCAAGTGGTTCATTAGTCTTTTGGACTTACTGTTTCCTTGAGTCTTTGATTCTTCACTCTTTGTTCTGGATGGGGACAGACCACCAGTGGTATCTTAGATGGCCACTCACAAGCTTTGAAGATTCTAATTGCTACTCACTTAAGTAAGATATAGAACATTGTCTTTATGGATGATGTCATGCCATTGACCTAGATGTCCCTGAGACTATGGTCCTCAGCCCTCAAGCCTAGTGACTTAGTCACTAGGTGTTTGGTAATAGCTAAAAGGTTTGTATAACTTTGGCCCCTGTATGTTCTACTACACAGATATATTTACAGCATATACAAATACATTACATAGAAAGATCTTCTGCCAAACCTAATTATGATGGGGCTTCAAAAAGTCCATGGGAAAACAGAATTTCCCCACAAACTTTTTGTAGGCCCTTTGTATTCTTGTGGGTGTGTTCCCATACATCATCCCACCTGCTCAATTTACTTATCTACCTAAGTACCCAGTTGTAAATTACTGTTTGTTGTAGGAAAAGGTGTAGGATAAGCACTGGACTGCTAACTGTAAGGTCAGCAGTTCAAACCCACCAGCCACTCCTCCGAAATGCTATACAGGGTCACTATGAGTCAGAATCGGCAAGACGGCACTTACCAACAACATTACTATTATAATAGGATTGTGTATGTAACAGTATTTACTGTTGCTGGCTTTTACTTCTGCGTACTCCCAGCGTCTTCCTTTGCCCTGGTCATATTGTGTTGTTCTTCCCACTTAATATATGAACTCATCCAAGTTCATATATGTCTACTATCTAGTTAGTAATTTTCCCTCCCACACTTTCCATCCCTGGTAACTATAAAGAATGTTCTGTACGAAAATCTTTTCTTGACTTTTTATAAAAGTGGTATCATATAATATTTGTCTATTTGTGATTGACTTAGTTTACTCAGCATAATGCCTGCCAAGTTCATCCATATTGTGAGATGTTTGTTAGATTCACTGTTATTCTTAATGTATTCCATTGTGTGTATGTACCCTAGTTTGTTTATCCATGTATCTGTTGATGGGTATGTGGGTAATTTCCACCTTTTCGCCATTTTGAGTAATGCTGCGTTGGACGTGGGTGCTCATATACCTGTTCTTGTCGTGGCTTTTATGTCTGAATGCTAGATACCTTGTGGGGTTGATAAATCATATGGTATCTCTCTTCTCACCTTCTTTTTATGCTTCCTGCATCATAAATATTTTGCCTAGGTTGTTGTTGCTGGGAAGTGCCGCAGAGTCAGTTCTGACCCATAACGACATAAGTAGGCTTGCTGAGGAACGGCTGGTGGTTTGAACCACCGACCTTGGGCTTACCCTACAGAGCCACACCAGGATTCTATCTTGAGTTTTAAGACCAGTTTGGGAAGATGTACTATCTTAATGTTATTGAATCTTCTGTTCCATTATCATGGTCTGTCTCTCTGTTTATTTATGCCTCCTGGCATATCTGCCAGAACTGTTTGAAGTTTTTAGTGCATACTTTGTTAATTCTATTTGTAAATTTTATGACAGTTGATATCATACTAAGTAAAACCAAGTTTAATTTCATTTTCCAACTGTTTGCTATTACTTTATAAAAATACAACTAATTTTTACTTATAACCTATCCAGTGACATTGTTAAATTCATTTCTAGTGCTAGTATTTTTTTTTTATTTTGTTGTTGCCTCTTTGTTGTTGTTGTTTATTGCTGTTGAATCGGTTCTGACCTTGTGTAGTGTTTCCGAAGAGCAGCTGGTAAGCTTGAACCGCTGACCTTGCAGTTCAAACAGCTTTGTAGTCTGGCGCATTAAACCATATTTTTACCTTTCATTTAGTTTCTTGAATTATTGTAATCTCTAAGACTTTCAGCAGTATTCTGAATCCAAGAAGCGAAAACAGACATTCCTGCCGTCTTCCGGATTCAGCATCTCACCTTTTAGCATGATGCCATTTACAAATATTTTATAAATGCCTGATATCAGATTGAGGAAGTTCTATTTTATTCTTTCTTTGCTGAGTTTGATCATGAAAGTATTTTGTTCTTTATTCTGTTAATATGATGGATTATAATGACTGTTAAAGGTTAAACTAATTTGTATTCCTTAGATAAATCTCACTTGATCATAATATATTATTTTATACAGTGTTTGAAGTCATTTGCTTGTCAAGTACTTTTATGTTGTTGTTTTTAAATTTTTCTTTCATGAGATGCACTAGTATATAACATACTTTTCTTGTTAGGTCTCTGACAAATTTTAGTTGTTACGGTTATTTATACTGGTATCATACAGTTGCGTTCCTTTTTTTGTGCATTTTCTGAAAGCTGAAATGCCTGACAGATTTCATCACTGAAACCACTTGGGACTAGACATTTCTTTGTGGAGTATTTTTAAAAATTAAAAAAAAAAATATTGTGGTAAAAAGAAAAATACGATATATTTGCAGTTTCAAAAATTAAAAAATTTTAGTTATTACAGTTATACTGGTATTATACAGTTGTGTTCCTTTTTTTGTGCATTTTCTGAAAGCTGAAATGCTTGACAGATTTCAGCATTGAAACCACTTGGGACTAGACAGTTCTTCGTGGAAAATTTCAATTTCTAAAATATTGTGATAAAAAGAAAAATACAATATATTGGCAGTTTCAACATTTTAAAACTTTTTTTTCATAGCACTTGGCATTACTTGAAAATTTCTAATTTATAGGTTTGTTTATCATTTCTAGCCCATTACAATGTAAGTTGAATGACAACAAAGACACTATCTGTCCTTAGCCAATAGGTCCCCAACACCTACAACAATAGGGTCATTGCACAGCAGTGGGCACTTAGTAAATTTCTATCATGAATCAGTGTCATGTACAGTCATTTTAGAAAGTATTTCGTAGACCACAAAGATCTTTGGCCTAAGAAAATGCCTGTTTATATTATAAGGAAAATATACAAATGTTATATTCCTTCAATGGCAGTATTACCACAGAGTTGAAACATTAGCACTTTAATATTTAAAGTACACTAGAACCTGTGATACCTTTCCTTAAATCCTAACTGAAATGTCTTGATAAGACCATTACATAACAAGGCTTTTCTGGTATTAAGTTTACTTGGGAGTCCTGCTTTCAGTTGTAGGATTAGCACTGGAATGTTAGTTAATCATAGGTCGGAGGTTCAAACCTACCAACTGCTCCTCAGAAACCCTATACAGGGTTGCTATGAGCCAGAACTGACTAGAAAGCACTTAACAACAAACAACTTACTTGGATAGACTTCAGGATGTTGTTTTAAGTGTAGTTGAGTCGGTTTTGACTCATAGAGACCAGGTGTAGGGTTTCCTAGGAGTGGCTAGTGAGTTTGAATTGCCGACCTTGTAGTTCAAAGTGACCTTGTGGTCAAGTGCTTATCCTATGGTGCCACAATAGGACTCTTAACTTTAGGATAGACACTTATTATTTTGAATTTTATACCACTGTGGAATAAATCAATATTGTAATGTTGTTGTTGTTATGTACTGTGGAGTCGGTTCCGACTCACAGCGACCCTGTACAGGGTTTCCGAGGCTATAAATCTTTATGGGAGCAGAAAGCCTCATCTATCTCCTACGGAACAGCTGGTAGTTTTGAACTGCTGACTGTGAGATTAGCAGCCCAATTCGGGCTGCTGGTTTCTTAGTTCTGCATGTCTTCCTGTGCTGAACTAAGAAATGCCTGAAAAAGAATTTTTGTGTGTGTATGTGTGTTCTTTTGTGTCAGTTTCTTCATTGTTTTAATGTTTCCATGTTCTTGGATTTTCATTTTCCCTCCGTTTAAGACAACCTGTTTTATTCTGTAATCTACCTGACCTTCTCACCACCTGGATCTCTGTTCCTGTGTTTACCTTCTCTCACAATGTAATTGTTTTGATCGTAGACTGACTCCCAGATCCTCTGAATTTGTTCTTACAGTTTACTTCTGTTCTCGACTCTTCCATTTTTTGACTGAGTTCCGGGTGGTGTTGCCATGTATGTCAACCTCTGGTTGTTGTCTGTTTCTCTTGGTTCTCAGTCCACAAAACTCCCTTTAGGATGTTTTGCAGTGCAGGGTTGGCTTTGGAAAAATCCCTTAGCTTCTGTTTATCCTGGAATGTTTTGATTATACCATCATATTTGATTGACAACTTTGCTGGGTAGAGGATCCTTGGTTGGCAGTTTTTCCTTTCAGGGTTTTATATAAGTCTCCCCATTGCCTTCTTGCATGCAAGGTTTCTGCTCAGAGATCCAAGCTTAATCTGACTTGCTTGCCTTTGTATGTAACACTTTTCTTTTTCCTAGCTGCTTTCAGGATTCTCTCTTTACCTTTGATTTTGGAGAGCTTGATTATTATATGTCTTGGTGATTTTCTTTTGGGGTCTATGTTTTGTGGGGTTCGTTGAGCTTCTTGAATGTTTCTCTTTAGCTTTTCAGGATATTAGGGAAATTTTCTTCTAGCAGCTCTTCAACTATCTCTTCTGTGAACTTGTGTGATTTTTCCTCTTCCGGAATGCTGATAATTCTTAAGTTATTCCTCTTCATGTTGTCCAACATGAATCTTAGACCTTCTTCAGATTTTTTAATTCTTTTTTCTCCTTGCTCTTCTGTCTTACTAATATTGAGAGATTTGTCTTCCAGTTCACTAGTTCTGGTTTCCATCTCTTCAATTCTACTCCTTTGCCTTTTCAGTGTATTGTCCATTTCTGATAATCTATTATTAATTGTTTGGACCTCTTTCTGTAGGTTTTGAATTGTTTTCAATGCTGTATCTATCTTATTTGATTGTTCCTGTATTGCTTTCCTGACTTCATTTTTCTCAACTCCTCTGTAAAGTGTTTTGATACATTTCATGATCATATTTCTGAATTCCTTCTTAGGCATTTCCAAAGCCTGCCCTCTTTCCTACATGGAGTGTAGGTCTACCTCTAGCTCATTTGTCTCAGTCACTTTATCTTGTTTCTGGACATGTCCAGAGATGGTCATTTGTTTCTTCAGCATATTCAGTAGTTAGCTGTGAAGTTACTACTTAGATGACTGTATGATGGTATTTTGGTATGCTTTCTGATTGCCTCCAGGTAGATGTGATCAGGAAATGGGCTTCCCTTTTCACTCTTCTTATTACTCAATTCAGAGTAATTGTTGCAGGTGTTGGCTGACTACCTGGTGTATGACAATTGGTATTGGTTCTTGCCTGGATGGAGGGATTTTATAGGGTGTAATTGTAGCTTGACTATGTGACTGCAATTACTGTCTCTCCTTGGGTAATGTAGGGGAGAAAGAGGCCCCTAAAGGTAAAGATGGGACCAAAACCAAAGCAACAACAACAAAAAAGACAGATTGGACACTGTAGTCTATAATCGCAGAAAAAAGAGGAGAGGGAAGACAAAAACAATTCTGTAGCCAAATATGAATATGACTTTAACATCTCTCTCTCTCAGCTTCCTGCATTCAAGGCTGCCTGAGAAATTTCAATATGCCACTGTTGGTGGTTATGATGTAACTCAGGATTTAATTTTCAGCCTGTTTCCTTTTCAGTCTCTGTCTCTCCCATTCCAAAACTCCTGTTCAGGTCTTTTCCCTAGTGATGACCAATTCAGGATCAGCTGTGGCCATTTTGCGCTGCCATTTGGTTTTAAGCAGGGCCTTTACCTTTAAATTCTGAGCAGATCTGTGCACATGCATAGTAGAACCCTCTGGGGTGGGGGGTGGAGGTATCCACTCACTCAGGCACCCCCTCTAATCACCAGAATGGAGGTGCGCAGATAGCCAGAGACCAATAGATACCAAAAAAAAAAAGTCCACACCTTTATCTCCAAGGATGTCAGGAGTGGTTGCTCTGATCCTTCCCCAACTCAGTCTCGCCCAAGATGGCCACTCTGGGAGCCGCTAGTGCTTTTGGTGTATCCCCGAAAGCACTAGATTTCTTGCTTCTGCTACAAATTCCACTGGGTATAAGCCTTCAAACTTTCTAAATATTCCTTTATATGTGGTTCAGAGTTCTGGGACCGTCCCCTGAACCTGCTTTATCTGGTGTTGTGTGTCATTGCTGATGGAGGATGCTAATTGCACTTCTTCTCCCCCATCTGCCATCAATCCCTCCCCCACCCCCCACCCCCACTTGACCTCTTAAATGAAACTGTTCTCGAAGACTCTGGGCTTAGCTGTCTTCACATTACAGTCTCCTCCTTTGAGGTTAGAAACTACCAGGACTTAAACATCACCTCTGTTGGGAAACTTCCTAATCCTGACTATTTCTTGATCAGCTGCTTGCAATTGTCTATGGGATCATCCAACTTAACATTTCTAAGCTCAGAGTCAAGATGTTTCTTTGTCAGCCCTGTTCTCTAAATCTCCTTTAAATGAGGCAGACTAGCACAGAAGAAAGAGCAGGACATTAGAATTGGATGAATATGGAATCCAATGGTTCTAATGACCACTAAAGATTCAATACCATACCATACCATATATGTCTGACATAACCAATCCTCAAAATAATTAGTTTTCTTTTCTCTTTGGTAAATCAATCTATCATTCCTAGTCAAGTAGTCTGAAAAAGGAACAACCAGTGAATCTTCCTTTCCTCCTCATTCCTCTAATCCAAATGGGACTAGGTTAGATAGAGTCTACTCCATTCTTTGATTCTACTTTCAACTTTTATTTGACGGTAAACTAGACTATTAGAATAGTCTAAGGAGCCCCCTGCCATGAATCTCTGCTCTTTTACTTCATTCTTCCACATTGATCTAATACATTTTGGAACATATAAGTGTAATTATCTATATGTCTAGTGCTGGTTGATTTCTCCTGGTAGTAATGTACAGTTTACATTAAAGAATGTCACTTCTTAGGTATTTCTGTTTAGGATTCAGCAGTGTTGCAAAACAACAGCAACAATGCCTTTACAGTGCCCTGAGCTATGCCTGAACTACAAGGTCAGTGCTTCAAGCTCACCAGCTGCTCCTTGGAAACCTTATACAGGGTCGCTGTGGGTCAGAATCGATTCAATGGCACTTAACAACAACAAACTATATAAAATGTTTTTTCATTCAAATAAACGTCAAGCTAACTTTACTTCCCTAAGGGGTCATAATTAATGCCAAATAGAACAAATTGCTATTTCTGCTTCTTTAGCTCAAATAGAATTGAATGCAACAATAAATTTTTGATGACTGTCTAGTCATTTTATCTCTTTGTTTTCTGAGTATTTTTTCATGTAAGGTTCTGAGTTGAGAGTCTGGAAATCCTTGGCTCTTTTGTCTAGTCAGCTGTACCTTCAACTCTCAGTGAAATGATAGGCTGCTTTCCTGAACCAGTGACCATACATGATAAACTCACCAGTACTGATTCCTTGGAAATAAGCAGATTTGCTAACACTTCATATTGGCTTTCTAATGAAAAAAAAAAACATTTTTTTTTTCAAACTTACATTATGCATATAACATATTTTTGAATATATGAAACACTCCAAATATTCTTTAAGACATTAAATAGTATAGTTTTCCCTACAGCTTTCTATTAAGTTGAACTTCTAACATTCTGTGAGAAAATAAATTCTGTAAGTTTACTACCTGCTTTTCTGAATAGTACAATGCAACCTGATCTATCCAGAGGTCAACTTCAGGCAACTTCAATCCTCTGGAATCCTCCATATTTCTTACTTAAGCTGCAAATGCAGGAGTAAGAAAAATCTTATTCAGCATTTGAAATAGTTGTCATAAAGGGCATGCAATAAAAGCTATATGAAATCTTCTCGGAATCTATCCCTATCATTGTATAGATTAATGCAGTGCTCTTGAGTAGAAACATAATGGAAATTTCTAGTAGCCAAGTTAAGAAGAGTAAAATTATTAATAATAGCATTTCATCATGTATTCAAAATAAAATTATTTAGATATTTTACATTTATTTCTTTGTTCTTCAGAATCTGATGTGTATTTTATATCTATACCCCAAACCACTGCCATTGAGCCAACTCCAGCTCAGTGACCTAAAAGGTAGAACAGACTGCTCCCGAGGGTCTCTGAGACTATCATCTACGTCCCTCAGAGTGGTTGGTTCGTTTGAACAGTTGATCTCGTGGTTAGCAGCCTTAATGCTTAGCCCATTGGGCCACCAGGGCTCCTAATAGCATATTTCAGTCTAGAGGTCACCTTTCATTAGACACACTTGACTGAAATAGCAGATATGTAATCAGAGTTTTCCAATAACAGAAGTGAATGCAGACTGAAGTGAAGTTTTGTAAAATTTTAAGTAAAATAAAATAAAACCCCAGTTCCTCAGTCACACTAGCCATATTGCAAGGGTTAAACAGCTGCACGTGACTACTAACTGCTGTACAGGATGGTGCGAGTTTTTGCTAGGTGAAGTTGACTTGGTACCGACTCATTGTGCCCCTGTGTACAACAGAATGAACCCTGCCCAGTCCTACCCCATCCCCACAATTGTTACACTTGAGCCCAATGTTGCACTGTGTTAACACATCTCGTTGGGGGTCTTCCTCTTTTTTGCTGTCCCTCCACTTTTCCAAGCATATGTCCTTCTCTAGGTACTATTCCCACCTGACAACATGGAGATGAAATTTCGCCATCCTGGCATTTCAGGAGCATTCCGGCTGTACTTCTTCCAACACAGATTTTTTTGTTCTTCTGGAAGTCCATGGCAATTTTAATATTCTTCTTCAACATCATAATTCAAATGCATCAATTCTTGTATGTTCTTCCTTATTTACTGTCTAACTTTCACATGCATATGAGGTTACTGAAAATACCATGGCTTGGGTCAGGTGCACCTTAACCCTCAAGCTGACATCTTTGCTCTTGAACAAGTTAAAGAGGTCTTGTGCAGCAGATTTGCCTAAGGCAATAAGCTGTTTGATTTCTTGACCTTGCTTCCACGAGTGTTCACTGTAGATCCACGCAAAATGAAATCTGACAACCTCAATCTTTTCTTCATTTACCATGTTATTTATTGGTCCAGTTGTGAGGACTTTTGTTATCTTCACACTGAGGGGCAACCCATACTGAAGGCTTTGGTTTTTGATCTTCAGCAGATAGCATTTTTTAATGCCAAAATATCAACAGTACTTATTTCTGTTCAGTGATTAAGTATTTTTTTCCTTGACTTGTGTATTTTCGGAAACATGACTATTTCAGAAACAAAAATAGAAAACTATGAAATGACCAGAATGTGGGTCCCAGGAAGCCAAAGGAGGAACCCAGCAGTCAAGGTCTGAAATCCAGACCAAGTCAGGCAGGGCCAGCAGCCAGGCCCAAATGTGCAATGGTGTTTCTATACTTACCAGTCCATTCCCTCGATAGCTGATGCACTCATCGGTATAAAAATTCAATAGGACTCTACAGAAAATATTTATTGGCACATAGAAAAATGATGCCAGCAACTTTGGTTTTGAGTTGCCATTATCATATAACTATTTTATAGTTAATATTTAAGGGACAAATATTTAAAATTACTTTATCATCACAACAAAGATAAAAAAAATCCTTTTGTTCTGCCCTTGGGCAACCAAGAAAAATTGATCTATTACCTTCCTTGCCCCAATAAGAAATATTTGCTGGGACAGTTCTTAGTCCTTGTGAGTCCAAGTCAATTTAACTTAATCTATCAGTTCAAATCCTAAAGGCTCCACTATTTCCGTCTCAGAGCAGGGGAAGAAGATCCATTTGGGGACAGGACTTCAGATGAAGGAAGCTCTGTCTTCAGTGTGAGAATGCCTGCTCTCAGGAATTCCCTTGCTATTGTTTTTAAATGTCTTGGACTTTTCAATCGTTTTGGCTTTCTGGTAGCCAAATCCACAACCTTCTCCTTGCTTTATGTGTTTGTCGTCATTGTTGTTCATGTTCAGATCAACAAAAGGAGGCACCTTGAAACCAAGTGACAGAGTGACTTGAGGTAAGTTTCAATTATTAATATTAAATATTCGTTTTAGAGAATGAGGATCATATACTCAAATATATGATTTATATGCTTCCTGGGCTGACTTATGAAGGAAGTAGTTCTTTTCAATCAGATTTTCATGCTGAGACTGAATATCCGAAACTTTGGACCAGGAAAACTCATATTCACTTAGTGGAACTTTGGATTGCTTCAAGTAATGAAGGAAACCCAATTCTTCTGGGTGCAAAATGAGCAAGGCATGCCCTCTTTCATGTAGGCCTCTGGCTGTTCTGCCCACATGCTGAATATACATATTCCTTAGGGTTATCAGGGGATCATGCTAAACAATCCAGTCAACTTCAGGAATACCCTGACCTCCACTGCCACATCTGCACACAACAAAATCCCTGAATCTACACTGCAGAATGGAAAGAAAGTGGTTGTTCACTTATTTTGCTTCTGCCTTCCCTGAATGGCCAAGACAGGTAAGTCATCATAGATCAGTTACTCATAGTGGCATTTAACAGACTTGCAGGGTGAAAAGAACTCCATTAGTTTCTTCTTAAAGTTTCTTTTCAGGAATACAAAGCTGAAGGAGTCTTTTTTCAGAGGCACAAACAACAAACATAGGCTCAAGACCATCCACTGTTGTATCGGCTCTATCACCATCAATACCAACATACAAGGGCTCCTTCTTCAGAGAAAGCCTTGCCAGGTCTTCAACATTTTGAGTTTGCAAGGTAGAAAAAAGCATGGTCTCTCTGTGTACTTGCAGACATCTAATAGTTTTCTTTAATTCCTCTTCAAATCCAACATCTAAGAGTCAATCAGCCTCAGCACTAAGCAGATGCTATAAACTTTTATATATGAAGTCTGGGGTATTCTGCATATGGTCCAGGAGGCAGCCTGGTATGGCACAATGACGTTGATCCTATTAGCAAGTTTCTGTGCTTCAGCAGATCTGTTACTGCTCTCATGACCAACCCATACGTGTGAACGTGGTGCGTCATTAGCTCCTTAAGCACACCAAGAGTCTGCATGGCCAGTTTCCTAGTACATGAGAGACTAAGGACTCCTCGTTCCATTCCTGGGCATAAATTTTAGCTTCACAGTAAGTTCAACTGCAGGAATGAGAAACACCTGTTTCTGATGCTGCTAGGAGATCCCTGCCTTCCAGAAGTGGTGGATACTCTTATGCTGAATTTCTGTCATATTCTGAAAGCCCATTTATCACCTCCAGAGTGTTTTCACTGACAAATTAGAGAATTCAATGAAGAATCTGCATATGCTCCTGTCAGTCCCAGGGGCAGGTTGTCCCCTTTCTCATCACCTGGCTCCTCCACACTCATTTCTGCTTCTGCTGGAGCCTCAACAGCCCCCTTCAGAGTCTTCTTTGTCTTCAGTTTTTGTTTTTTGTTTCAGGCCCAGCAGCATCTCTCTTGTTCCTCTTTTTCTTTTTAGGTTCTGAATTGGAAGGCTGTGTTATTGCTTCCACACTGGCCAAAATGGCAGATTTCTTGGGGTATTTTTAAATGTTTACGTTTCTCAATACTTCTTTTGATAACATCTCCATTGTGGGCTCCTGACAATCCCACATTCACAGACTGCTTTAAGGATTTTTAAAATCTTTTTCACCTCCCATGGTTTCTTCAGGCAGATTTCCATTTTGGGCTTCTGATGGGCACACACCCAGTGCCCCCTGTAGCTTTAGGTTTCACTGCCTCAATTTCAGGCTCTGTTACTTGATTTTCTTCATCGGTAAGTGAGACATGAATTCCAAGGAATGCCTTCACACTAACACTGCAGTCTGGCTCCTCTGCTCTCTTGCCAGATAGTATTTTAAGTCCTTTTTGCTTCCAGCAAGCAAAGTTGTATCATCAGCATATCACAGACTGCTAATGAGTCTTCCTTCAATCCTGATGCCATGTTAATATTCACTCAGCATATAGACTGAATAAGTACAGTAAGTGAATGCAGCCATGGTGCTCCTATGTCCTGATTCTAAACCATTCAGTATCCCCTTGTTCTATTTAAACAACTGCCTATATATAGGTTCCTCATGAGCACAATTAAGTGTTCTTAAAAATCCTATTCTTTGCAATATTATCCATAGTTTGTCATGATCCACAGTCAAAAGCCTTTGCATAGTCAATAAAACATAGGTAAACACCTTTCTAGTATGCTCTTCTTTCAGAAAAGACCCATCTGACACCAGCAATGAGATCCCTCGTCCGTGTCTTCTTCTGAATCTGGCTTGAATTTACGGCAGTTCCCTGTCAATGTACGGTTGCACCTGTTTTTGTATTATTTGTAGCAAAATTTTACTTGCATGTGATATTAGAGATATTGTTCAATTATCTCCACATTCCATTGGGTCACTTCTCTTTGGAATGGGCACAAATATAGATCTTTTCCAATCAGGCGGCCAGGTAGCTGTCTTCCAAATTTCTTGGAATAGATGAGTGAATGCTTCCACTACTCCATCAGTTTGTTGAAAAATTTCAATTTGCATTCTGTCAATTCCTGGAGCCTTGTTTTTCGCCAATGGCTTTGGTGCAGCTTGGACTTCTGCCTTCACTACCATCAGTTATTGATCCTATGCTACCTCTTAAGATGGTTCAACAGTGACCAATTTCTATTTGGTACAGTGGTTCTGTGTATGCCTCCCATTTTCTTATGATGCTTTCTGTATCATTCAATATTTTGTGCACAGAATCCATCAATATTACAAGTTGAAGCTTGAGTTTTTTCTTCAGTTTTTTCAGCTTGAGAAGTGCTGAGAATGTTCTTCCCTTTTGGTTTTCTAACTTCAGGTCTTTGCACATTTTATTATTGACTTTGTCTTCTTGAGTAGACCTCTGAAATTTTCTGTTCAGCTCTTTTACTTCCTCATTTCTTACATTCACTTTAGCATTTCTACGTTGGAGAGCAAGTATCAGAGTCTCTTCTGACATTAATTTTGTTTTATTCCTTCGTCCCTGTCTTTTGATGACCTTTTACTTTCTTCTTGTATGATGTTCTTGATGCCATCCCATAACTCAGCAAATCTGTTCTTGAGATGGTCTCTAAATTCAAGGTAATTAATTTGGCTCTCGTGGTCTTGTTTTAATTTTCTTCAGCTTCAGCCCCAACTTACACATGAACAATTGATGGTCTGTTCCACACTTGGCCCCGGGCCTTGGTTTGGTTGATGACATTGAGCTTTTCCATCGGCTCTTCCCACAGATGTCAATTTGATTTTTATTTGGTGAGGTTCATGTGTGTTAATCACTTATATGTTATTTAAAAAAGGTATTTGCAATGAATGTTATTGGTCTTGCAAAATTCTATTATGTGATCTCCAGCATCGTTTCTATCACCACAGCCATATCTTCCAAATACTGATACTTACTCTCTATTTCCAACCTTCACACTGCAATCACCAGTAATTATCAACGCATCTTGACTGCATGTTTAGTTAATTTCATACTGAAGAATTCTTCAATTTTTATCATCACTGGCATTAGTGGTTAGTTCATACATTTTAATTAATAGTGGCATTACCTGGTGGGTATATGGATATTATACTATTTCACACAGTGCTGTACTTCAAGATAGACTTTGGATACAAATCAAGGCAACAACGAGATACTGTCTCATACCAGCATTAACAGCAAAGTTAAAAGAGAAACAAAAACCAGAAAATAAAATAACAAATGCTGACAAGGGTGTGGAGAGCCTGCGACCCTCCTACATTGCTGATGGGACTGTAAAGTGGTTCAACCATTGTGAAAACCAGTACAGTGCTTCCTCAGAAAGTTGGAAATAGAAATGCTGTACGACCCAGTCATCCCTCCACTTGGTATGTAAAAGTCATGACACAATACATATATGTATATACTTACATTTATCACCGCACTATTCACAATAACAAAAAGATGGCGACAGCCTAAATGTCCATCAGTGGAAAACTGGATAAACAAACTCTGGTACATGTACACAATAAAATACTATGCAATGTTGAAGAATACTGATGAATCTGAGTCAGTCATGTTAACTTTATCAGTAGTCTGTTCTTTTTGAATCCTCAGCAGTATTTTTAGTATTATATATGAATATAGCACAAGTTGTGTATCCAGTCACTTGCTGATGAACACTTATTTCCAGTATGGGGTGATTTCAATATTCTCATACTGGTGAAATTTTATTTTTTTCTGAGCTAAATACCTAGGAATGGAATTGCTAGGTTAATAGGCTAAGCATATACCTCATTTTTAACTTTTAAAAGAAGCCATCAATTTTGTTTTCCAAAGTGTTTGTACCATTTTACATCCCCACTAGCAATGTGTGAGAGTTCTACTTACTTCACATGTCAAAAGCTTTTAAAAAGGGTAATATATAAATCAGCTATGTATGCACTCCGAAAACCCACAGGTGAATTAGTGAGTAGCTAGTCCATAGTACAGGAGTTCAGGTAGTGTAGTGGTTACGAGTCCAGCTGTGAGCCCCTAGGTCAGCAGTTTGAAACTACCAGTCGTTCTGTGGGCCTTTCTGCTCCATAAAGATTTCCAGCCTCAGAACGCCTATTCAAGGTTGCTGTGAGTCGGAACCGACTCTGCGGCATATCACCACCAGCAGCAGCACATACTAAGGGAGCCTGGTGTGCTCAGTAGTGGGCTGCTAACTGAAAGGCTGGTGGTTGGAACCCACCAGCTGCTCCATGGGAGAACAATGAGGCAGTTTGCTTCTGTACAAATTCACTGCTGGCTTCTACAGAACAGACTGCTATGAATTTCGGTCCACTGGAAAGCAGTGGGTTTGGTTTGTGTCTGATGGCACACACTAAGTGCTGTGCTATACATTTCTTTATGTTTTCTCTCCATAGGGACTCCAATAGATCAAAAGCCCCAAACCAAACCAAACTTACTAATGCTGAGTCAATTGTGACTCACAGTGACCCTAGAGGTCAGAGCAAAACAACCTCATCTGGCTTCCAAGGCTGGGACCTTTATGGAAGCAACTTTCCTTGTCTTTCTCCCATGGAGTGGATGGCAGTTTCAAACCACTGACCTTCTGGTTAGCATGCAAATATTTAACCACTATGGTACCAGGGCTCCCCAATGGCCGCATTGCCTCGTTCCCAACCATTTATGCACACTGAGGTATGCTTTTGATATTATCACCCTCTTTCTTAGTAAAGCTTACTTATTTACATTCTAGAGTTTTTTCTTTAGAAATATGATTTCAGCATATTTTCAACTTTTTAAATATTAACCTATAAATTTCTGGGAAATGTTCCCAATTTACACTTATTGTAACCTTTTCTTTCTTTTGGGTGGGGAAAAAAAGGAAGGCCTAAGTTTCTATTCCATTTCTGTGTGTATGTGTATGAAGAATACTTTTTTATTTATATATAATCTTTGAAGCTCTTCCTACTTACTGAAACATTACTTACTGAAAAAAAAAAAAAAGAACAAAGCTGTATAAAATGTACATACTTAAACTAGTTTCTCCTTTGGAATCATACACTCTGTTTGCTTATTATCCATTTCCTCAACGTAGTATTATTACAGAGCAGTCAATATTTTTGAATGTACAAATGGTCTAATGACATTTCATATGTGAAAAATGAATGTAATTGGACTTTTAAAATGGAAATGTAAAATAGTTACAGAAGCATCCATGTTTTTATGACCATGACTAAGATAAAACCTAAATAACTAAACTCTACTTACCTTAAAAAATTCCTTTTTCTCAACCATCTCATCGCCATCTGAATCCAGCATTTTAAAAGCAACATGAAACCCAGTGTGGGGCTCTGCAATGAGGTGAAAAAGGCACAACCATTTCATTCTTGGTGAAGTATAAGGTACAGGCACAATTACTTAAAAGTCGACAGATCTTCAAATTTGTAACAAGCCACTAGCAAGAATTCAAGGAAGTGTCTCAACAGGAAAACTGACCACTTCTTAGGGTAACAGTTTTCAAAAGCTGACATTTGGGTGCTGAGGCCTGCCTTCTCCAACATTTTTTTTTCATGGAGTGCCGCTGTCCTGGTATTCCATAACCAGAATCATGGAGTGCCGCTGTTCTGGTATTCCATAACCATAATTACTTTGAGAAATTAATTTCATGGTTCTACCAATGTTTTTTAACTTTACAATTTGGCATAATTTTCGCCTTACAGAAATGATGTAAAGACGGTAACAAACAGTTTCTGTATCTTTGCAGCGGGTTCCCCTAATGGGAGCATCTTCCATCGTGACAGCACATTGGTGAACGTGAAGACACTGACATTGCGTTGGGACAAGACAATGACCTAAATGACTGACCGCTCCCGCCTGCCCCAGCTTTCCCACTAATGTTCTCTTCCTGTTCTTGGACCACATACACGGCACCACACTGCACTGAGGTGTCATGTGTCCTTGGTCTCCTTCAATCTGGGATAGTGCCTGTCATTCTCTGCTCATGAGCTTGGCATTTTTAAAGAGTGCTGGTTAGGAATTTTGCAGGATGTCAGATGAGGGTTTTTTAAGATTTCAAAGTAAAGGCTAACTCTATGATTCTCCTACTCGGCAGGCAAAGTTATCAGGAGCCACAGTATAAGGAAGGTAGGAAAGATCTAAAATGATAACTGAATCAAACACTATTGTTTTACAGATGTAGAAACTAAGAGATTGTAGTACAGTGACTACTTCACATGGCTCTTCTACCCACAGTCTTTGTAACTCCCATCAAACAACTTGGGCCTGGGTCAGAGATGGTGGAGGAAGATATTGGCAGGATTTTATGATTCTGTTGTGATCGCACAAACGTGTAACTCTAACGTGAGTTTACAATGAGCCATCTCAGAAGCAGGAAGGGGAGCTTACCACCATTAAAAAAAAAAACCTGCCTGTGGGCATGGCTAAGAGGCGGCTGGCCAGAACACAGAACTGTGTTCTGAGCATTTTGGATCATACACTGTAACCTGCTCATTCCCCAATAGACCCTGGGACTGTGAGGCTGGTGTCTGTGTGTGGCCATCGCAGTGGCTTGTCACTCCCAGCTGAGAAGCAGAGAATGCCGTGGGAAGGACGCTTGGTAACATTTTCACACGTATCCGTTTTTTAAAAAAATGATAAAGACATAAATGTCAAACTTCCCTGTTGCGGACCGTGTAAGACTGGTCAGAGGTTCGAGGCCCTCTAGGGCCGAGTGTAACAAATGAGGCCACTGGCAGTTAATGGCAAATTGCTTTCATTTTAATATTCAGTTATATATATTAAATTAATACACGGAGCCTTTGAAAATCCACAAATAAATGTGATATTTTCCTAAAGCCGAGACTAAAGGTTGCAAGGTTAAACCTTTCTCCAAAGGATTAACTAAAAATATCTTAGCTACTTCTCAGTTCTTTGTTCTATAGACAAAGAACCCATCCTCCCTAATCCCTTTTCCAGGTGCAGCCCATTCACCTGGGCATCTCCTGCAGAACTCTCACCTTCCCCCAACTGACCTCAGGGGCTATAGATATGTTAATTGGGCCTGAGAATCCAAGTTGCTGGCCTGGGATTCGAACCAGCGAAGTATGATGTAAAGTTATCTGAATGTCTGGAAAAGTACTGATGTTAGCTGTACCTTGCCTAAGTCCCTCCCAGCTAGGTGTGAAGCTCCTCCCCTAAATAAAGCAGAGGCCCGGGCCTCCCCAGGTGTGCATTACTGGTTGGAAGGCATGGAGTAAAGATTGCAGGGCAGTGAGTTGCTGCCTGCAGAGGCCATGATGCCTGTAGTCCCAAGCTTGCCCACCAGTGATGTATCCACCCTGGCTTTGGGGTGCCTCATTGTCTCCCTTCTTCTGTTTGTCTGTGTATTATTTCGCTATCCCTATCGCCGCTGGATCTCCCCTCCTCGTGAACCAAACACTCATGAACAACACAACTATGTCGAGTTCAGACCCCGGCACTTCCCAAAACGCTGTTTATTAAGAACAGAATTCCAAATGATCATTAAGAAAAACTGTGATATACTTACTGGTAAGGATTGTAAGCAAGAAAAGATACTCAGTATACGAAATGAGGCCTGAAAGAGACATAAACTTAGATTAGACGTTTTGGAATGAATCATTTAGCAGTATGAACAATGACCCTTCACCTAAGTAAGCACACACACATGGTAAGTTTTTTGAAAATAACTACAAGGAGTTTGCTTTCATAAGTGGCCATCCCTACTGAGAAGAGGGGGACCTCGCTATCAGCAAGAGGACCCTGGAACCGAGAGGTTCTTAGGACCCTGAATCCTGTACTGAGAAGCTCCTAGACCCAGAGAAGGGGACTGTAACAGTGAACAGTGTGACACAGTGAGAAGCAGGGCCAAGGACGGAGGTGACAGTACAAGGAGTAGGAAGCAGGAGACTGGCAGACAGTGGCAGTGAGTGGGCTTGCTGGTGGAGCAGGGTGCCCCTGGGCACTTGTCGGTGGAGCTGAAACTGCTGTAAGACTCGCTCGAGCAGGGCAGAGTCCTAGAGGGTGTGGTGGCAGGACTGGAGATGATAGCAAAACTCTGCTGCTAGGAGCACAGCAGCCAAGTGGCCTGTGACACTGACCATGCCTGGGGACAGTTTGTAACAGAAAGGTTGATGGCAGGGAGGCTGAGGAGAGATGGGCAGCCTGCCTACGGGCACAGTCATGACGGAGTTTTGGCTGGCAAGGCTGAGCTGGTTAGAAGCTGGTCTGTCTGAGCTCTATACTGTTGCTTCCTAGGTTGTCACCTGTTACAGTCAGTCCCTGGGTTATGACCGTGATCCATTTCTGTGTCTTTATGAATTTATAGGTCACTTGGAACAGGCCGTATGCTCCGTATTTAGCTTTACTTCAGTGCAAGGAGATGCCTGAAGCCTTTCCCATGATTCAACAGCTGCACATGCAGCAAGTGAAGGTGACTGGGAGGAAGACTCTGTTACCAGCACACGTTGATTCAATCGTTTCAAAGCGAGAGCAAATTTACACTATTAAAGCAGGGTTCAGAGATGGTGGTGTCCTGCTCAAAGATGGGGTTGACCACGCTGCTCCGCATGTGTATGGCTCTCTACCATCCTGCCAGTGACCCAGTTCCATGAACCAGGCTCCTGGAAGGGCACGCAACACCTCTTGTGAGTCTCCCATTTCAGGACTTTGACCTAGATTTTCGGATTCCAGTTACTGTAATGAATCACCTAAATAGTAAGAATTCTGGTCTGTTCCTATTTGACCTCATCAGCCCTGACAGAAGATTAAAAGTACTGCATTAAAGGGCATCTAGGAGTTATCTGTAAGTCAGATGTTCATAAGCTGGGTCTGCCTGTACTTCCCTATAGACCACAGAGCTGGGAGCATGATCTGTGAACTCTGTGTGGCTTCTCTAAGAAAGTGACATCCAGTAGGGAAGTTGTGCCATGGAACGACTAGCTGGTGTCAAAAATGGTGAAAAAGTTGAAGAGCAGAGGTGTATATCTGACCACATCACAGACACCAGCTTTGTATAAATGTTAGAACACAGCTCTCAGTCAATGAAAGCATAAACTAAGGGCTCAAAGTCCTTCTGAGCTAGGCAGGAGATATGTTGATGTGTTAGTTATCAGTAGCCTCAAGTGTTCATTTTAAGGTGGATTAAATTTTTTACATGATCAATTACGGATGACTGATGCTAATCTTTATGTACTTATATTGAAAAGCCTATTAGGCCTTTAGATTTTTTTTCCCTTCTTCAACACACTCAGTGTTTATATGAAGAGAGAATGAGTTGAATGTGCTGCTGTCTTTGTACTGGGGAGAAGGATCAAAGTGTGGTATCCCTTGGCAGCCTCACACGAGCGGAGAATAGCTGCTGCCCCTCGTTCTCAGAGCCGCCACGCTGTCGGAGCGGTGACAGCTCTGCTGGGCTCGGGGCCGTGGAGACCTCACCTTTTTTGTTTCGGCACCCAGGTATGTGCCCTTCATGCAAGGGCAACTTTCTGAAGAGGAAAATTCCACTGCCTTTTTAGAAATACTGACTTAAATGACAAGCCTGCATACAGAGTAGAGACAGTGTCAAAACACTGCCCTAAATCTAAAGCGAGATTATGAATAAGCAACACAGTCTGTAACATGTAAGCATCTGCTCTCGGAAACTGCTTTTAATGAAAACTTATGGCGGCGAAGCAGTTTAATACACACTTAATTATAAAATAAATGCTGTTAAATGGCAATGCTTCACATTTGCATATCAAATAGGGAAATAATTTAAATAATTTATATCTGAACAGTAGTGACTCCTTCAGAGTCACTAGAAGAGACAAGTATATCCTGCTAGTTCCCATGCTTCTCTAGAAATAATTGTAAGTTATGCTAAATTCTAAGATCCTAAGATCTGTGACTGTATCCAGTTTTGAGAACACTGCCCCTCAAAGAGTTAGGGCTTCCAAATATACCATAAGAACATATTTACATCTTATCATTTATATTTAATACACCCTTGAGGATGGTATTATACTGAACAGTCAGTTCAATTAAAAGATACTTTGTTATGATAAAATGCTAATATAAAACATGTCATTTTAACCATTTTAAGTGCACGACATTAATTACAGTCACAAATGTTGGGCAACCATCACCATCATCTATTTCCAAAATTCTCTCATGACCCCAAAGAGACACTCAGTACCCACCAAGCAATATTTCCCCATTTATCACTTCCTGTAACCACTTAGGAATTTGCTTAGTCATATAAGTGGAATCATAAAATGTTTGTCCTTTTGTGTCTGGCTAATTTAACTTTGCATGTTTTCAAGAATCCTCTAGGTTGAAGCATACATCAGCATACTTTTTGTTTTGTTTTTATGATTGAGTAATATTCCATTGTTCGAAACTACCAGCTGCTCCGCGGGAGAAAGATGAGGCGATCTGCTCCCGTAAAGATTTACAGCCTCGGAAACCCTATTCAGGGTTGCTATGGGTCGAAACCGACTCGACGGCACTTAACAAAATATTCCATTGTATGTATAGATCCATTTTGTTTATCCTTCCTTTCATCTGCTGGACTCTTGGGTTGTTTCCACCTTTTGCCTAGTGTGAAGAGTGTTGCAGTGAACACTGAGATGCAGGCATCTGAGTCTTCGCTTTCAAGTGTTATTGTGGGACCGTGAATTTATTTGATATGGCTTTTCTATCCAAAGTCTTCTTAACTCCCATCAAATGAATGGGTGGTCATTGGTGGTTATGTGCCATGGAGTCGGTTCTGACTCACAGCGACCCCTGTACAGGGTTTCC
>NW_006408523.1:9705714-9746345 GCF_000296735.1 Chrysochloris asiatica | reverse complement strand
TATTTAAAACACCGGTGGCATAGCCCTCAGAATCACAGCAACTCAAACCACCACAGCAAGACAGACGAGTGGTGGCTCTGCTACTAGAGCTCCTTAAACAAATGGGTTGTTGTTTTTGTTAAGTACCATGGAGTCGGTTCCGACTCATAGTGACCCTGCACAGGGTTTCCAAGGCTGTAAATCTTTATGGGAGCAGAACGCCTTATCTTTCTCCTGCGGAATGGCTGGTAGTTTCGAACTGCTGACCTTGAAGTTAGCAGCCCGATTTATACTCACTATGCTACCAGAGCTCCTTCCAGTCCTCTAGGGTCCTTATGAATTGAAATCGACTTGATGGCCATAGGTTTGGTTTTGGTCTGTTTAACTCTGGAAGCAGACGCTAGTTTATCTTTTACGAGGTGAGGAAGCAGGATTTACAAGGCCTATAAACTACAGGACACACAGAAATCAGGAGGTTCCAAATACCCAGTCTGTGAAAATGTCCAAACCTCAGGGGCACGCTTCTCCCAACTTGAGTGTGGCAAAGTAGGTATGTTGGAGAGATGGAGAATGTGAAGGATCAAGGCTGAGACCCTGGTCAGAGTGGGATAAAACAAGTATAAGAAAGCCAGACCAGTAGTGAGGCAGTAGTTCCATTTTGTCCGGTCTGCTACTTCTGAATCTCCGTAATTAGCCAACTCTGCGTTTCCTCCCCCATGTGTTCAACGACCTCTGTCAATTGCTTAATCTTCTTGTCAAGTTAGATCTTTGCCTTCTGCTTTTATGGCCAGTCCTTTGTTAATGAAGACTGTTCTGTCATACACTCTGTGAAGGAGAAGGGGTGAGTTTAGGGTTCCTCCTGCCGTGTCCTTTCTCCCTGACTTTGAACTGAACTCCTCTCCATCCTTGCTTTTATCATGCGTTTATTATTATGTGGTTGCTGTTAAGTGCCATCAAGTCCATCTTGCATAGAAGTTTCCAAAGCTTTCTGTCGTGTGGGAGCAGAAACTTCATCGCTCTCCTGAGGAGAGGCTGGTGGTCTTAAACTGCCGACCTAGTAGTTCATAGTCAAGTGCTTATCCTTTGGAGCTACTGCACTCCCTGCATTTATTATGAGGATGTTTCAAAAGTTCATTGAAAAATAGAATGAAAAAGGAATGGATTTTTCACACAAACTTTTGAAGCCCCTTAATGCTTTCCAGTTACTCTTAAAGCTTCTAGCTAGTTACCTACCTATCCAATCATCCTTTAACCTCTATTTCTCATATGGATATCCTTACTGACTTTGCCTACAGAAACAACAACAACAACAAAAATCAAACTTTCTGCTGTGGACTTCCATTTTGTATTTATTTTCTTAGAGTCCATCATGAAGACCTTGATTACTCAGAATGTTTGATGCTCTGATCATTTGGAGAGTATAAACATTCCTCCAGCTATGTACAGAACAGAAAGAGATAACGTCAATGAGGAAAATACATAAGCAGGCTGACCAATTTATCACCTTGAGAGTTCTGAAACCTGGAGTAACTCTTTATAGCTCATTGTTGCTCTCAAAGCCTCCATTAATCTGTTTTATATAATCTCTATCACTACTCGTTATCTTCTTCATACCAAGAAAATTAATGTCTTCATTTTCTTACTGCTCTTTGAATCCCAACTCCCACATCATACTTTATGTTTCAAAAATATCACTCTTCATTTACTGTGCAGCCTCCCCACTGTCTTCAAAGTTTGGTCAATCTCAGAAGCTCTCTCCTGATAGATACAGAACTTACAGTGCTTTGTTAGGGTTGATTAGTGGGCTCCTTCCTTCAAGTTCATCCCATTATAATGATTTAATAGTTTGATTCTTGAGTCTAGGTGGTTCCAGTTGAATTTCACTGCAGCAGACAAAGACTCTTAAGTGTGTCAAATACTGGCTAGAAAAACTTAGGAAGGGGATTCAGAAAATGTCTTATTTACTCAATAATTCTAGAATTTAGAACAACTTTTATCTGAGAGAAGACCTCTATGAAAGTTCTCCCTGCCCCAGCTCCAAAACTGCTGAGTTGTTGTATTTAGGAATTTTGGCTCTAAGCAAACTACAACAGTTCTTTCATGCTCATCTATTTTGTGGTATATGCTATAAAATACTATACAATCTGGGTATATACTGGAAAGAAAACAGAAATGGTCCCTAACCTACAGTTAAATCACGAAGACAGACAATGATTTATCAAATGGGTTCTGAATACAAGCACAAAGATGATATCTGGGATCTTATACATGAGATCTTATACATGCTGGCAAGTTTTTCCTGAATTTCTGTGTTTTCTGTAAATTTCTGGGTTTCCATACTGTTGCCTTCCAGGGTGAAAGACACCAATGACCAACTGTTTCTGTTGAAGGAGTTGGCTGGTCCATAAACTTCCTGGTCTGAATAGTTGCTGTATCATTCAGGATGGTGACAGATGTTCAGGCAGCTGGGGAGGAATAATGGCTTATTCAGTATATCTTAGAAATGTTGTTAAATGCTACTGAGTCAGTTCCAACTCAGTGACTTCATGGACAACAGAATGAGACGCTGCCTGATTATGCGCCATCCTCACAGATGTTTGAACCTGTTGTTGCAGCCACTATGCCAATCCATCTTGAAGCTACACCTTTTCTTTGTTCACCCTCTACTTTACCACGCATGGCGTCCTTCTCTAGGGACTGGTCCCTCCTGATCACATGTCCAAATCACGTGCCATGAAGTCTCACCATCCTCACGTCTAAGGATCATTCTGGTTGTACTGTTTCAAGATAGATTTGTTTGTTCTTCTGGCAGTCCATAGTTTATTCTGTATTCTTTCTCAACACCATAACTCAAAGGTATCATTTCTTTGGCTTTCCTTATTCACTGTCCAGCTGTTGCATGCACATGAGGTGATTGAAAATACCATGGCTTGGGTCAGCCATACCAAAGTGATGTCTTTGTTTTTTAACAGTACCTTAAAAATACTTCAGATAAAAATGAAATATTAATAAAAATGAAATAAAAAATGGATGAACTTAATTTCACATTTTTACTCAAATGTTGAAAAATAATTGATACTTTCTTTCTAAAATTTGTAAATCATGATTGCTAACTAGACTTAATTTTGATGATAAAATAATATCATATGGAAGATATAAGGAATGGCATGATTAGACTATGACAAGTGACATTGTAACATGAAAAAAAAACATGAGAGAAAGAAAAAAGGGAGAAAAATAAACCCTGCTCAATGGCATCAGCGATGACTTTCACAGAGTGAGACGAGTAGGGATTGGTCGTGTAGGGGCATCTCAATGGCATTCCAGAGAGGGTCAACAGGCAGCAGTTAAGGCGCTTCCAGTGTAAGGTTAGTGGCCGGCAACAAGGTTGTCTAGATACTTGTATTAGAAGTAAACTGTGCTTCTCAAGTGCAGGAAAATGGGTCTTCCTCTTAAGAATTATAAAAAATCTATATCCCAAATATTTTTGTCTTAAAAATGTTTCAATGTTCTGTTATGGTTACCTGATGAGGCCGGCTGACCCCTACCTGAGGTTTGGTCCTGACGTGAAGATTAATGACACCAGAGACAACGGAAAGGTTTACTACTAACCTAACTGAGGTCTCTGGCAGGCCCCTCAAGGAGGTCTGAAATGGTTTGAAAGCAAAGAAAGGACACTGACTTGGGTTTTACTGTGTGTAGGGGTGGGAATTCCAGCAGAGGGCAGGGGTTTGAAGCTCCCACAAGTGCCAAAGAGGGGAGTGTGCAGGCTTTCTGGATCAACTTATCTGCTGTGGAGCACTAAGGGCAAGAGGGAGGAGTGGACTTAAAAGCAGGTGAAGACCCAAAATATGGAGTCAGATTCCTTAGTATGCTTTTTCTTTTATAATTAGCTTTGAACAGAATTCAACAGAATTTATAAAATCATACTAAAGTTAAATAGTGCTTTACACAAATGCTGAACTAGCCTATTTCCAGTTCTAAGAGTCATTATTATATAATGGCTAAAATTATTAGAGAATTCTCCACCTCCTTTCTTTAAGGGAAAACAAAATACAAGAATCAAGAAGTTTATATCCACAAACAGTATTAACTAAGTTTTCACATCTAGTAAACAGTATCTGTCTTAATATCTCAAGAAAAGTATATGTCATGAAGGAATTATTTCAAAGCTATAGAGTAGCTTTGATCCAAATATTGGTCTTTGGGATTTAAATATTATACCTAAAATCAACTCTGAAGGGTCAAAGTAATGATTAATTTCCTAAAGTAAAAGCTTTTAAAATTTTCACTATTATGATTAAAATGTGCTATTTAATTTACATATTTAATGAGTCCACTTAATATTAAACATTCAAAGAAACAAAGCAATTTCCAGTGTTACCAATATTATCACTCATAAATTTCCAACATCCCAGACACTCAGTAACGTAATCCCAGGTCAACAGACTACTGGCATTTCCATACCTCCATGCTGGATGCTGGCTAATGCCCACACAACACTTGGACTGATAGGTGGCGCTAGTCTTTCGCCATCTACTGTATCTTCAGAGTCTTCAAAGTGCCACAGCAATCTTTCTCTATGTCTCTTGTCAGTTCTCTCCCTTATCACAGAAGTGATCTTAAAACTCCTTTCTTCTTCCTACTTTTTAAAGAAAACCGAAGCTACTCTAGAAGAATGGATTCAACTTCCAACCACCAAATTTCTAAAATATCTCCCTTAAATACCCATTCAGTTTTAATTTAATTTTTCCATGAATTGTTTGAAGCCTTGCTGTATATAAACTCTTGTACTGAGCACACAGTAGATGCTTCCTAAGTGAAAGCCATTCTCACTAGTACTGTTATTAGTGACCATTTCTTAGTCCTTGGCTTACTCAGCCCCCTTCCTCCTCCTGGCTTCTGTATAACTCTTCTAGTGTGCCTCTACTTCTTAACTCACTCCACTGCAGTCTCTCGTGGCCACTGCTCCTTCTAAGCCTGTAACGGTGAGAGTGCCTCCAAATTCTCTTTCAGGCCATCTCTTCTTCTAAAGTACATTGAGATATTCTGCCTCATTCTTCCCCCAGGCTTTAATTACACTGATGATTTAAAAATAATTTATCTGTAATTGCCCAAAGAGTTCAAGAAAGATACTTTCTACTTAATGAGTATTTTATTACATTTAAAAACTATCTATTCAAAAACCTAAGACATCATCTCATTCTCTGTATGCCCTCTCTACCCTACATTCTCTCATGGACAGCTGCAAACCTCAGACTTTAATTCCTTACTCATACATCTGTTAAATAATAAGCATAAATAGGAATTTAAAAAACAAAGTAAAATTACCTTTATCACCAAGGTCTCTAAAAAAGGAAGGTCCACAATGAGCTTTTTGGAATCCTGCCAATATATCCTCGATATCCTTTGAATACACATAGTGAAAATTTCAAATTAACTTACAAAATTTCATTTTTTTTTATCTTGCCCCAAACAGAGACACATGCATACATACACGTTGCTTACCTTTTTTGTCAGCTTCTTGACTAAAGTTTTACCTATAGCAAAAAAATAAAATAAAAAATAATTAGTACCCATATTCCTCCTTGGTAAAACTTAACTTCCACTAAGAAAGAAAATCATTTATAAGAAAAAAACAAACGACTGAATATTTATTAAAAAAAAAAAAAAAGTTGGTTTTAAAGCAAGATCTATTTTCAATTTTACTCAGTTTTTCATACATAGGAGGCCCCTGGGTGGCACAAATGGTTGTTGATGGAAGTTCACCCAGAGGTGCCCCCAAATAAAGGCCTGGCGACCTGTTTTTCAAATACCCAGTGGGGAAATGTTCTACTCTAATACACTTGGGGTTACCATGCATTGGAGTTGACTCAATGGCAACTTCTTTTTTGGTCAATTAAGCATTTTATAGTTGTACAACTTAGTGACAGCAATTATATTAATTAGCTATGCAACTTTATACCTAGTCAATGAGTTTTGTCTACCACTGTAAACCAAAATTCAGTGCTCCACAAACAATAACCTCCTCCCCCTAGATTCACCCTCTACCCGCTTGTGGTAACCTCTAAGAAACTTTGGTCTTTATACATTTACCTGTTCTTGTCTTTTTATAAGTAAGGTCATAGAATATTTGTCCTTTTCTGATTGACTTATTTCACTCTGCAAAACGTCTCCAAGTTTGATCCCTATTATATAGCATTTATCAAGACTTCATTTCTCTTACTGTTAAGTAGTATTCCATTGTATGCATGTCCCACATTTTGTTTACTCATTCACTCACTGATGGTCTTTTAGGCTGTTTCCACCTTTGGACTACTAGGACTAGTACTGTGATGAACGATGCTGTTTAAATATCTGTTTGAGTGTCTGCTTTTAATTCTTTTGGGTGTAAATCTAGTAGTGGAATTGCAGGAGTTCTATAGGATCAGCGGTTCAAACCCACCAGCTGCTCCTTGGAAACCCTATACAGGGTCGCTATGGGTCAGAGGGCACTTCACAACAACAACTACTATAGCAGTTCTATTTTTAGCTTTGTGAGGACCTGAACACTGTTTTCCACAACAGCTGTGCCACTTTGCATTCCCAGCAGCAATAGATAAGGATTTCAATTTCCCTACATCCTCTCCAATATTTGTTATTTTCTGTTTTGACCTTAACTTCTGGTTTGTTTTGTTTTGGTCTCATGTGGCACTGTAGGATAAGCACTGGACTGCAAGGTTGGTTTAAATTGCAAGGTCAGCAGCTCAAACCCACCAGCCACTCTTCAGAAACCCTATATAGGGTCACTTTGAGTGGGACCTGACTTGATGGCACTTAACAACAATCCTAGTGGGAATGAAATGGTATCACATTGTAGTTTTGATTTGCATCTCTCTGCTGGCTAATAACACTGAGCATGTATTCATAAACTAGGTGAACACTTGAATGTAATTCTGGTGAAATGTCTATTCAAATCCTTTGCCCATTTTGTGTTTGGGTTGTCTTTTTGGTGGTGGTGTCAGTTTGAGAACTAAGGTGTGTCTGACCCAACCCATAGTATTTTTAGTAGCCTTATATGCATGCAAAAGTTGGACAATGAATAAGGAAGACCACAGAAGAATTGATGCATTTAAGTTGTGATGCTGGAGAAGGAAATGAAAAGTTCCATGATTTCCCAGAATGTTCTTTAGAAGCCAGGATGATGAGACTTTTGGATTGATTGTCCAGAGGGGCCAGTCCCTAGAGAAGGACATCATACGTGGTAAGGTGAAAATGAGGAAGACCCCCAATGAGCTGTACTGACGCAGTGGCAGCAGCAATGGGCTCAAGCCTAACAACAATCGTGAGGGGGGGCAGGACTGGTCAGCGTTTCGTTCTGTTCTGAGTTGGAACCGACTCGAGGGACCCTAACAACATTAGCAACGCTTCTTAGAAGAATTCTACACTTTTCAATGTACACCACATCAAAACTTATCCTTGAGGTATTCAGAGCATGTGTTCCTTTTAAATGTTCTTCAAAGAAACTAAAGGGTGAGATCAGGGTTGTAGGGTGGGTGGGATGAGATTTCCCAAGGAAATTCCTACATAGGACAGCCCTTTCGACATTTGCAGAACATAGAAGCACCTTGTTGTGATTGATAAAATTCCTTGGAGCAACTTTCCTGGACTTTTTCTCAACAATTTGTCATAATGTTGTTGTTGTTGTTAAGTGCCATCAAGTCGGTTCCAACCCATAGTGACCCTGTATAGGGTTTCTGAGGAGTGACTGGTGAGCTTGAACCACTGACCTTGCAGTTCAAACGGCTTTGTGGTCTGGCGCATTAACCCACAGTGCCACACCAGGACTCCAACACTTTGTCATAATAAGCTCCAGTAATCATCCTGTTTTCTTTGCGAAAATCTATCAAGATTATCCCTTAGGAATCTCAGAAATGAGTCACCAGAATCTTCTGAGCTGACCTCTCTGCTAGCAGTCCAGCAGATAGTTCCTCTTGAAGACACCATTTTGACTGGACCTTGCTCTCTGGATCCTATTGCTTTATCAATGACTCTTTCCCAGTTACAATTTGTATCATTAAATCGTCTTCATTAGCTTCAGAATTGTTTAAAGACAAGCTAGTTGATCTTTGTGCAACGCTTTTGGTACCATCCAGTCCAAAGCTTGCTGAGGCCAAGACACCTCCTTAAAGTTGAAAATGCTGAACAATATGAGATCCCAACTTCAGAAGCGATTGCATCAATTCTTTGGTTTTCCTTCACTAATTCCTGGGCCTGAGTCGCATTCTTGATGGTATTCCCTCTCTTAGCAAATCTTTTGAGATCTTCTCAATTTGCCTCAAAATGCTTGATCCATGTAAAAACTGCCATTTTTTGTTGGCAGCATTCACGTAAACTTACTGAAAAGTTTATGATTTGAGAAGGTGCCCTCTTGAGTTTGTTTAAAATTTTATATTAGCCCTAATCTCAAAATCATTTTCTTTTCCCATTGCATAAAAAAGTTTTTTTTTTTTTTTTTTAAAGCACCATAAGGAGCTCTGGTAGCATTGTTGTTGTTGTTGTTATGTGCCATCGAGTCGGTTCCGACCCATAGCGACCCTGTATAGGGTTTCCGAGGGTGTAAATCTTTACGGGAGTAGAAAGCCTCATCTTTCTCCCGCGGAGCAGCTGGTAGTTTCGAACCGCTCACCTTAAGGTTCGCAGCCCGATTTGTAACCACTACGCTACCAGAGCATAGTGGTTACAAATAGGATTGCGAACCTTAAGGTCAGTTCTCCAGCTGTTTGGCAGGAGAAAGATGAGGCTTTCTGCTCCCGTAAAGATTTCCAGCCTGGGAAACCCTGTACAGGGTCGTTATGAGTTGGAACCGACTCCATGGCACATAACCAAAGAGGCTAAAGGAGCTCTGGTAGTATAGTAGTTACAAGTTGGGCTGCTAACCCCGGCACACACCTTTCCTGATTTCAAACCATTCAATATTCCTTTGTTCTGGTCGAAAGACTGCTTCCTTCATCTATGTACATGTTCTTCATGAGCACAATGAACTGTTCTGGAATACCCATTATTTGCAACGTTATCCATAATTTATCAGAATCCACACAATTGAATACCTTTGCATAGTAAATAAAGCACAAGTGAACATCTTTCTGGTAATCTCTGTTTGAGCCAAGATCTATCTGATGTAGGCACTGATGCCTCTAGTTTCATATCCTCTTCTGACTCCACCTTGAATTTCTGACTGTTCCCTCTTGATGTATTGTTGCTATTGTCTTAGAATTATCTTCAGCAAAATTTTACCTGCATGTAATATTAATGTCATTGCTCAATGATTTCTGCATTTGGTTGGGTTACCTCTTTGGGTTGTGCACAAATATGGGATATCTTGCAATCAACTGTCCAGGCAGCTGTCTTCCAAATTGTGGGTATAGATAAGTGAGTGCCTCCAGTGCTCTGTGTTTGCTGAAATATTTCTATTTGTATTCCGTTGATTCCTAGAATTCTTCCTTCAGTAGTCAGTTCTTGATCAAATGCTACCTCTTGAATGGCTAAATGATGACCATTTTCTTTGGGTGCAGTGTTTTCCTGTATTCCTTCTTCCATCTTCTTTAGATGATTTCTGTATCACTCATTATTTTGTGCATAGAATCCTGCAATATTACAAACAAAGGCTTGAATTTTTTCTTCAATTCTTTCAGCTTTAGGAATGCTAAGCATGCTTGTACCTTTTGGTTTTCTAACTCCAGGTCTATATGAATATTAAAACAAGGAGTCTGAGAGAAGGCCACTTCTTTCATCATAATTGGCAAGTCGAATCATTCCAGAATACTAGGATTTACCTCTTTTTACTTTATTTTCTCATTTTACAGACTTCTCATGACACAGGATTAAATTGTATACATTGTCTAAGAATCCAAATTCACAATTATTTGGTAGAGACTATGGGAAGAATTACACAACATGCTTTCGACGTGGGTTAAGAAATAATCCTTTTAAGACTTTCATTCTATTATAGCTTTGCCTATAACTCGTTCCTTCTTTTTAGTCATTGCTTTTTATACCATTGAAAAGAAGCGCTGCAGTGAAAGTAGCACTGAGCAAGTGGATTTAAAGCAGAAGAACGTCTGCAGAGTCTAAGAGAAGGGCTAATCTTTCCCGATGACTCACATCCAAGTGAAAATGTGACCTGTGAGCTTTGCCAACTTGGACTCCGTAGTTGGAAGGTCGGTCACAGAAGCTTGCAGTTATTTGCAGCTTGACAATGAGGAAAATCCTTACTGGGCTGAAACTTAAGTGTGTTACAAGAAAGCCCAGAGAGTAGACATTTATATGTTCAAAGTGTTGGGAAAATCTGACAGTTCTGTATTGTGCTCAAATGCAGTGTGGGCACATTGTGTTCAGGTACTGGTCACCCAGGTCCTGATTTTCTGCTTGACTGGAAGAGTGGAAATATAAAGGGGCTTCAAAAGTTCACGGAAAAATGGGACTAAACAATAATGGAATTTTCCCACAAACTTTTTGAAGCTCTTGCCTATGAGGCTTCTTGTTGAGTCCTTAAAGGCCTCTTTATCTAATTTTTTAGAAAACGAATTTACCACAAACTTGTGCTTTAAAAACTTTGGTTTTGTAAAAGACAGTTGTCTCACCTAAAATAGTTCACTTTCCTGTTAGCATTGTGCTAGATGAATGCTTTGGAGTCCTGGTGTAGTGCTGTGGGTTAATGTAGTGAACAGCAAGGTCAGTGGTTCAAGCTCACCAGCAGCTCCTCAGAAGCCCTATACAGGGTAGCTGTGAGTTAAAACCGACTCAAAAACACCTCACAACAACAGCAGATGAGTGTTTTGGTTTATGACCCTGTTTAATTAACACAGTGAGTGTTCTGCTACTAGAAAAAGGCAAAAAAGAGTTAGGTTTTGATTATTTAATGCTATGTTTCATTTATTTCTTCCTAAAATACATGCTTGGCATTTCTCAAGGTGAAAGATCTGAAAAATTCCATCCTTAAGTTGCAATACTGAAGGAGTTCTATGGCCGAAATATTGAAAGATACATAAAAAGATGGATGGATCAATGTCATGAAACAAAATGTGTATAAACTGAATAGAAAAAGAATTTGGTCTGTAAACTTTCACCCAAAACACAGTAGCAGTTAAAAATAAATAAGAAAAACAAAAATGTAAAATAATAATTATAAAATATAGAGAGAGAGAAAAAAGGAAGGAATACACACAGTTTCACTATACTAAAAGCAAAAAGCAGACATTCAGCACATGATCAAGAACCTATGGTGTTGCCAACTGGCATAACACAGTCCACAACGACACTGTTCTTCATCCTACTTTGGTGAGTAGCGATTGGGATCTTAAAAGCTCATGAGCAGCCACCTAAGGTGCAGCTATTGGCCTCTCTCTGTCTGGAAGATAGAAGAGTGACGAGAACTGGAGCTGCTTGGAATCAGTTAGTCCAATGGAGCAATGGAGCAGGTGAAGATCAGTCACCACGGCTCTGAGACCAGAAGAACTAGATGGGGTCTGGCTACCACTACCAACTGCTCTGAAAGGATCATATTAGAAGTTCTGGGATAGAGTGGGAGAACACATGGAACAAAACTCAAAATTATAAAAAAATGACTGGGTTTACTGGTCAGAAGGAGACTGGAAGAACCTGAGACTCTGGTCCTCAAACTCTCTTCAGGTCTGGAATGGAAGTCACCCTTGTGGTTCAACTTTCAGCCAAGCAGTAGAAAGGTATATTTGAGACAACAGCACTAGTTAAGGTAGGCTTACCTTTAAGAACAAAGGACAACATTTACTTCAAGACAAAGTTGAGAAGGGATAGGAAGGAAGGTGGGATGGAACTAGGAACCACAGGAAGGAAGTGGGATCACTGTTGTTGCATGGAGGGGATTACAATCATTAAGATGAAACAAAGTGTATGATTTGTTAAGTGTAAAACTGATGCTTTTCTCTGTAAGTTGTCACTTAAGTCACAATAAAACGTTTTTAAGAAAAGAACCTATGGTGGTGAATGAAGAAGCCCAAGCTGTGCTAAAGGCATTGGCGAAAACCATGGCTTTAGGAACTGACAAATCACAGTGGAGATGTTTCAACAAATGGATGCAACACTGGAGGTGCTTACTGTGGGAAAGGAGGCCGTTCTAGGCTAGAGCTATCATCGTAGCCTAGATGGTATTGGTTTTCCAAAGTTACCTTAAATCAAGAACTTTTGGTTTGTAATTTTTACCATGAAACTAAACTAAACTACACTTATAAATGCTCATGGGATGGGGTTGAGGGATTATTGGAATAACAATGCTCATCATAAAAGCTTTTAAACATTATAGAAAAAAGCACACTAAATCCCTCATAACTGGGATTAAAAGTAACAAATAAAATAGCTAGAATTTCACAGCTTCCTCTGAACGGGCACTCTGTTTGTTGTTATTAAGTACCGTGGCGGCGGTTCCCACTCATAGTGACCCTGCACAGGGTTTCTGAGGCTGTAAATCTTTACGGGAGCAGAAAGCCTCAGCTTTCTCCCATGGAACGGCTGATAGTTTTGAACTGCTGACCTTGATGTTAGCAGCCCTATTCTTAACCACTAAGCTACTAGAGCACTCTATGCACCAGATTTTAATATATTATTGAACCCTGATAACAGCCCTTTCGAGATAGGTACATTCACACCTTGTTGTTGTTAGGTGCCATTGAGTCGGTACCAACCCATAGCAACCTTATGCACAACAGAACGAAACATTGCCCAATCCTGGGCCAACCTCACTACTGTTGCCACGCTTGAGTTCATCAATGCTGCTACTTGGCCAATCCATCTCATTGGGAGTCTTCCTCTTTTTCTCTGCCCCTCCACCTTACCAAACATGATATCCTTCTCCAGTGACTGGTCCCTCCTGACAATACGTCCAAAGTATGAGAGACGAAGTTTGGCCATCTTGGCCTCCAAAGAGCACTCTGGCTGCACTTCTTCCAAAATGGATCTACTGGTTCTTTTGACAGCCCATGGCACTTTCAATATTCTCCTCCAACACCATTACTCAAAAGCATCTATTCTTCTACGGTTTTCCTTATTCACTGTCCAGCTTTGGCATACATATGAGGTTATTGAAAATAACATGACTTGGGTCAGGTGCACCTTAGTCCTCAAGCTGACACCTTGCTCTTCAACACTTTAAAAAGGTCTTGTGCAGCAGATTTGCCTAATGCAATACGTCGTTTGATTTCTTGACGGCTGCTTCTGTGAATGTTGACAGTTGATCCAAGAATGAAGTTCTTGACAACTTTCAGTGAACAGAACAGAGCAATTCAGTGTTCCCATGTTCTGTTCACACCTTACCGATGATAAAACCTAGAAGGGCTTCAAAATGTTTGTACCCAGACACATTACTATTAAATGGCAGAATCAATATTTGAATCCAGTTTCTCTGCCCCTCCACCTTACCAATACCTATACTCTACTCTCAAAAGTTGTTGTTGTTGTTAAGTGCCGTCGAGTTGGTTCTGACTCATAGCGACCATGTATATGGCTTTCCAAGGAGCAACTGTGAGTTTGAACAACTGACCTTGAGGTTCAAGCCGACCTATCAGTCCAGTGCTTTATCCTACAGCACCACACCAGGACAAAGGCTATACTCCAATAATGCCCATTGTTCTTCAGTCACCTCATTTATGAATGAAAATCCTTTGTTCCCACCGGGCCCTGCAATCTATATGACCTGATGACCTCTTCATTATTCCTCACTTGTGCATGTTAAAACTTCTCATCCGGCTCATTCCCTTGTAGACACCTCAGTTTCCTTGCCTCTCTTTCATGCAGTCATACACTTTTCCCTAAAACCGCAACCCTGGTTCCATTCAGTCAATGATGTGCCTACTCCTGGCCACTTGTGTGGCTGAACATGTTGTAGTTGCTGTTATGTGGGCTTGAGTCGGTTCTGACGCATAGTGATCCACTGTACAACAGAATGAAGCACTACCTGGTCTGCGCCAGCCTCACAATTGTTCGGTTGGGCCCATAACAACAGCTATCAATTGTGCTCACTGAACTGCGCATGTGGAGAAAAAGAACTACAATCATTCTGATCAGACGCAATGTAAATTCACAATTAATAACCTCAAGTGGGGTTTATTAAGGCTACTGAGAATTATACTTTATCTCTCAATCACTTCTCTTACTGTTTTAGAAGAATTTCTCTGAAAGACTCTAATCCCTTTTCCCTTTTCACACTCAGCTACTTCATTTACTGAGAAAAGATAGCTAGAAGATAATTTCCACAAGTTCCTACCAAATAACCCTGTAGGTTGCCTTTCCTCCCACTATGATGGGCAGTTAGAGTCCTGGTGTGGTGCTGTAGGATAATGTGCCAGACTGCAAGGTCGGTCTGAACTGTAAGGTTGGTGGTTCAAGCTCACCAGCCACTCCTTGGAAACCCTATCCAGGGTCACTATGCGTTGGAACCAACTCGACGGCACTTAACAACAACAACGATGGGCAGAATCCAGGCTCCTATCTAAAATGCCAGGCTCTACTTCAGTACTCAGATCCTTCCCCTCTTGTCTTAAGGATTTTGTCCTAGAAATTCTTCCTTCTCTGAGAGTTTCCCCTCTCTCATTTGCTAACACACATGCTATTGTTTCTCCAATCTTAAAAAACACCCTCCCCTTACTTCAACCTCCCCTCTACTGCTTCGTCCCTCTCACCTTTATAGCAAAACCCGTTTTTTGCTCATTTTTTCCTTAAACCCATTCCAATCAGGACTTTGCTTTCACACAACTACATCAAAACCCTTCTTACTCCCCAATCCTCAGCCCTCATCTTACTGGGTTCCTCAGTGGTGCGTTTCACAGTGGATCATTTCCTCTTCCTTAAAACATCTGCCTCACTTGGATTTCAGACGCCATTTTTTCCTGTTTACCTCCTATCTCTTTAGCTGTTCCTTCTCACATGACAACAACAGGGGACTGAAGACCATGAATTCAATAGCTCCAATCTGCACAATCATATGCTTTTCTCCAAAAGTTCATAGCAGAGTAGGCTCAATAAAAAGAACAAAAAGGAAAGATGTTGAAGGCAGCTTTAAGGAGTGGGAAAAAAGGACAAACCATGTAACTATTGACAAGGAAGAAGATCCAGAAAGAGTAGAGAGCCTGAAAATAATGGAAAAGTTGATCCTTGAAGACTTCATGATATCAAAGATTGGTGTACTGAGCATTAGAAAGTGCGAAAAGTAGCAGGGTTAACAGGCTGTTGTTAAAAGAATGAATGGTGAGATCTGAGATTTCAAAACGGGAGCAATTCCAGGTTATAGATCTGAGACGTGAATGTTCAAAATGAAGGGAAGGGTCTTTGGAATTGAGACCTAAAGAGCTATACAGTTAAAGGAATCCAGTAGAAAACAGCACCAAGAAAGGAAAAAGATACCTACGCTAGATACCCTACGTATACCCTACGTCTCAAAACAGCATGTTTTTAGAGTGCAAAATTGAGAATTAGACTGATTTTCCCTAAACCTAGCATGGGACAAGGGAGAATGAACCATCAGCCTCCACTTGATAAAAGCCTGGAGAGGTGGTTTAAATAAGTCTCATCTATTACTATTAATACAGGGTATTGTTTGTAGAGTCCCAAAAGCTGAAGACCAGGTAGAAATGAGCTTAGGATTTAATAAATCTCAGATTGTTTTCTTTCTATCTGTTTATACATGGAGACCATGGGTCAGTGGATTGCCCTGTTTTTCCTTATTTTGCTGTACATCATGAACCGCAGGAATGCAGGCAAAATTCTTTTTCTTCTTAATTACGATGAAAAAAAGTACATCATATGTATAAAGGATGTATTATTTGGCCTGCAAAATTACCAAATTCTTGATTCAGCTAAATGCCTTCTGATAGAGTTTAATTGCATTCCAATGAATACTAGAAGTGGAAATGTTGTAAGAAACTAAATTAGTTAAATCAACGGTTACATAAAAACTTGAAAAAAGAAGAAAGCCATGGAAACTTTGAACTTGATTAGAAGAGGAGCATGAACTATGGCCAAAATACAGCCGACGACAGCAAAAACTAGGGTCTAGTGCAAGGACATAAAAGAGGGACCAAATTCCTTAACTTCATGAAGCACAAGAGTCAAAAATAGTTGATGTTCAGTGAGAAAGAAAACACAAATGTTTAATGAAAGTCAAAGGTTTGAACTATTGAGCCAAGTAAAAACAGAAATTAATATACATAAATATATAATGGAGTTCTGGTGTGGCGCTGTGGATAAGTGCAGGACCTCAAGGTTAGCTTGAACCACAAGGTCAGCAGTTCAAAGTTACCAGCTGCCCCTTGGAAACCCAATACTAGGTTGCTATAAGTCCAAACTGACTCAAAGGTACTTAACAACAGCAATAAGTATATGATATGTCAATGTTTTGAGAATACTAATCAAGTTTCTGGTATGAACAAATTATATTATAAGACACAGTGTACAAATCTCTGATGACTAAAGGTTTTGGGCTATAAATATTTCTAAGGAATTCTTTCATTCTACTTTGTTTTCCCTCATACCATCATTTCTCTGTTTTATACCCTTTAAGAACCGAAAACTTAGGGAAAAAAAACACACCAATCCTTTACATTCCTCTTCACTCTCTCTTTATCCATGAGTCTCCTGAAAGAGATCTACCAAAGGTCCTAAGGATCCAAGCTAATGACCTAATTCAAGTGGTTTTTGATAGTTCATATCCTACTGGATGGACTTTCTGTAGCTACACGATGACCACACATCCCCTGACTTCCATGAGACCATATTCCTCTTCTTGGTCAACAGTCACATTGTACAAATAAATCTCTTCTTCCTTCACTTACCTTTGAAATGTAGATTTCCTTATAGGGTTGATCCCGTATAGGGTTTCCGAGGCAGTAAATCTTTACAGGAGCAGAAAGCCTCATCTTTCTTCCACTAATAGATTTGAACTGCTGACCATTTGGTTAGCAGCCCAACGTGTAATCACTACCCTACCAGGGCTCCTTATTATAAATATTTATTGCAGATAAATCTGAGAACCATATGAACAACAAAAGAATATAAACATTGATAATTCTGTTACGTCAAAGTGAAGTGTTCACAATTTGGTGACTGTCCTTTGTAGTCTCTCATTTATTCATACACATATATACATAAGGAAAAAAGGGATCTTACTCTTTTTATAACTTGAAAAGCCTGTTTAACTGTATATACAAACATCTTTTAAATGACAACTGTCATTGCACAAAAACTTTTAATGACTGCATGATAATTTACTGAACAGACTTGTTTCAGATTATATAAAAAATTACAACAGATATTCCAAATCTTTGTTGCATTTCCTAAGTTCTTAGAAATAAGATTGCAATATCAAAGCAAAAGTACTTTTAAAGGAAGTTTAATTTAAATCTCCAAAATTAGCTTTCAGGAAAAACCCAACAAAACCACAAGCCATTGCCACTGAAGGTCCTATAAGGTAGAGAAATCCTTGTCGGGTTTCCAAGGCTGTAATCGTTCTTGGATCAACTATCAACACTCAGGTAAGCAGCAGTCAAGAAATCAAATGACATATTGCATTAGGCAAATCTGCTGCACAAGACCTTTTTAAAGTGTTGAAGAGCAAAGATGTTAGCTTGAGGACTAAGGTGCACCTGACCCAAGCCATGGTATTTTCAATAACCTCATATGCATACGAAAGCTGGACAGTGAATAAGACAGACCATAGAAGAACTGATGCTTTTGAGGTATGGGTGTTGGAGAAGAATATTGAAAATACCGTGGGCTGCCAAAAGAACCAACAGATCCGTTTTGGAAGAAGTGCAGCCAGAGTGTTCGTTGGAGGCCAGGATGTCTCTCACACTTCAGACATATTGTCAGGAGGGACCAGTCGCTGGAGAAGGATATCATGTTTGGTAAGGTGGAGGGTCAGAGAAAAGGAGGAAGACCCTCAGCGAGATGGATTGGCCAAGTGGCAGCATCAATGGGCTCAAGAGTGGCAACAGTAGTGAGGTTGGTCTAGGATCGGGCAGTGTTTCATTCTGCTGTGCGTGAGGTCACTATGAGTCGGTTCCGACTCGATGGCACCTAACAACAACAACAACGTTTACTGGAGCAGACTGCAATGTCTTGGCTGGAGGGTTTGAACCATAGACAGGTCTTTGGGTTAGCAGCGAAGACCTTAACCACTGTGCCACTAGGGTTCCTTGCTTTTAGAAAAGTTAAACCAGTTTCGAGTTTCCCTAGAATATGAGAGGACCCATTTTATAAACACTTGCCATCACTGAGCATTGTCATTTTTTATGTCGAAAATCAGTATCTTGTAGTTTCACCATGCATTCTCTTTTGATTACTAATAAGGCAGAACATAATTTCATATGCTTATTAGTTATTTGTTTTCCTTATTTGTTCATTTTTTAAATTGATTTGTCAAAAACGTTTTCTTTTAAAGTCCTATATAAAGAAGCACTGGTAGCGTAGTGGTTACAAATCGGGCTGCGAACCGCAAGGTCAGCAGTTCAAAACTACCAGCTGCTCCGCGGGAGAAAGATGAGGCTTTCTGCTCCCGTAAAGATTTACAGCCTCAGAAACCCTATTCAGGGTTGCTATGGGTCGGAACCGACTCCACGGCACTTAACAACAACAACAACAACATATGGGGGTAGGGGGGAGCTTCAAAAGTTAATGGAAAATGAAATGGTAAGACAATGGAATTTCCCCATGAATCTTCTGAAGTCCCTTGCACATACTGCAAACACTTCTACCCCTCGCTCAGGTTCACCTTTCACCATTGTTCATGGCATCAAAAGTGTCAAATGTTCCTGGGTGGCACAAGCAGCTTATAAGCTGGCAGGCTGAACTCGCCCAGAATCATCACAGAAGGCACGACTGACTGTTTGCCTCCATAAAGGTTGCTGTGAAGTGCTGTCGAGTTGATGTGGACACACAGTGATCCTGTACAGGGCTCCTATGGACCAGCTGGTGGGTTTACATTGCCACCCTTGTAGTTAGCAGGCCAGTGCCAGAAGTGCCCATAATGATTAGCCACTGAAAGACCCCCGGAGCAGTGCTACTCTGTAACACAGGGGTCACCATGACTGGAATCAACTTCATGGCAACAAGTTTGTGTTGTTGGTTATAGGGTAAAAAACAGTTTTTTTTTTTTTTAACCACATATGGTTCTCTCAGGGTGGTGATCTAAAATAACTATGGCACAATGTGGTAAAGGCTACAGTTTGGCACAAGTGCTAGGGTCAGACACTAACATAGTTACTGGCCACATCCCACGTGCAGGCACTGTGTCAGGAACCAGGCCCCACAAGGTAGGTATTATTAACCCACTTGATGAATAAAGAAAATAAAACCTTATTGTCTCAAAATTTGTTCAAAGACTCACAGATAACTAATGGAAGAACTGAGATTCAAATCCATGTAGTATATCTGATTATAAAATCTGTAGATTAATACTACAGTTTAGGGGAAAGTTAGAGAAAGATAAAACTGACCTGGGCCTTCAATTGGCACTTGTTGCCGTAACCTGCCTTTGAGTCGACTCTGACTCATGTACACCAGAACAAACCGCTGTCCAGTCCGGGTTCTTCTTACAACTGCCAGCAAGTCTGAGTCCCTCGTGTGGCTACTGTCCTAATCCATCTCAATGAGGGTCTTCCTCTTCCCCTGCACTGACCTTCTAGTTCATTAATATGACAACCTCCAGTGAGTGAGCCCTCCTGATCATGTGCTCAAAGTGGGTGAGTCAGACAAGGGTCTGTTGTGATTCCTAAGGTTTTAATTGGTTAATTTTCAGAAGTAAATTGCCTGGGCATTCTTCCTAGTCTTTCTCAGTTTGGAAGCTCTGTTGAAATCTATTAAAGATGATGACACTACTGAAATAGCAGCATCGCAGAATGAAGTTAATTCTATTCTTCTCTGACCTCACTCTTCCCCTACAGTTAGTCTGATATAGACTCACTCACTGTTCTACTGATTCCAACTCCAAAACTACTCTTCAATGTCTTGTGTTTTCACTTCCTTTGCACCACCATTGCCTTAACCTGAGTCCTTATTTTCTCCAGTGTGGATGACTGCAGTCTCTTGCCTCACATGCTGAAAATCCTCCAAAGGATTTTTACATGCAAGAGAAGTCCAGCTGTTAAGAAAGCTACATGGCTTCTCCTACAATTTAGCCCCTGCCTACTTCTCCAGCCAGAGGGTCCACTGCTCCTTTGGATGCACCTATTGTTTTACAACTGTGACTGCAAAATCTATTCCTCACCTGGCACATCATATTGTGTATGATGTTGTTAGGTGCCATTGAGTCAGTACCGACTCATAGCAACCCATAACAACAACAGAACGAAACACTGCCCGGTGATGGGCCAACCTCACAATTGTTGCCATGCTTGAGACCACTGATGTTGCCACTTGGCCAATCCATCTCGCTGGGGGTCTTTCTCTTTTTCTCGGACCGTCCAACTTACCAAACATGATACATAATTGTCGGGGACCCGCCTTGACATAGGGGTTTGGTTCACGAGGACAGGATACCTGACGGCGATTGCAATATATCAAGAATACACAGAAGGAGACAAAGAGAGAGACAATGAGGCACCCCAAAGCCAGGGTGGATACATCACTGATAGGCAGGCTTGGGACTACAGGCATCATGGCCTCTGCAGGCAGCAACTCACTGCCCTGCAATCTTTACTGCATGCCTTCCAACCAGTAATGCACACCTAGGGAGGCCCGGGCCTCTGTTTTATTTAGGGGAGGAGCTTCACACCAAGCTGGGAGGGACTTAGGCAAGGTACAGCTAACATCAGTACTTTTCCATACATTCAGGTAACTTTACATCGTACTTCGCTGTTTCGAATCCCAGGCCAGCAACTTGGTTTCTCAGGCCCAATTAACATATCTATAGCCCCTGAGCTAAGTTGGGGGAAGGTGAGAGTAATGACAAAAGCTTGGGCGGAGTCCTGCTGCTTCGACTTCCTGAGCCAGGTTTTCCGGAGGACTCGAGATGCCCAGGTGAATGGGCTGCACCTGGAAAATGATTAGGGAGGATGGGTTCTTTGTCTATAGAACAAAGAACTGTGAAGTAGCTAAGATATTTTTAGTTAATCCTTTGGAGAAAGGCTTAACCTTGCAACCTTTAGTCTAGGCTTTAGGAAAATATCACATTTATCTGTGGATTGTCAAAGGCTCCAGTGTATTAATTTATTATATATAACTGAATATTAAGATGAAAGCAATTTGCCATTAACTGCCAGTGGCCTCATTTGTTACACTCGGCCCTAGAGGGCCTCGAACCTCTGACTAGTCTTACATGGTCTGCAACACATAATGTCAAACTCACCTCCAGAGAAGCTATACCCAAATCATCTGATACAAGCTACACTCCCCTACTACTGTGTTTGCTCATAAACCTTCCTTGCTCCTTCACAGCTTTGAAATGAAGTACATCCACTGTCCCAAATGCACATTCCTCTGGTTGATGAACAGGGACACTGGTATCCCCTATGGCCCTTATTTGATGGTCCAATCTGGCCCTTATTTAATTTTTAATTTGCTTTCTTACTACCCCCAATGCAATCCTTTGGTTTCAATGGCTGGTAAACTTACTTCTCCTAGAACATGTCATGGTTATTCATTTTGTTTTTCGCAATGTTAATTCTCAATATTTGCAATACTTTCCAAGTTCTGTGTTTTTCAAGTGACTCTATACTTCTCTTCATCCTTGTCTTACCTTAGTCCTACCTCAGGGTTTCACACACGTAGCCAGTGTGAAGGAAGGATTTCCAGTGACCCTTGGAAGGTATCAGAAATCTTCAGAGAATACTGCCACAATACAGGGCACAGAGGGCAAGGGATGTTATCTATTCGCTGTAGAGTTAAGGGGACTGGTTTTAAGTAATAAAACTAAGAATTACTGGCATCATTTGGAATAACTGAGAGTTGACTGTACATGAAATAAAATGACTCAATTATAGTTTTGGAATTGTTGCTTCTGTTTATATTCTCCAAGATGTTTACCTCTGGCACCACGACTCACAACTAGTTACCTCCTAACTGCTCTTGCTTCTTTGCTTTCACTCCATTTAACACATCAGTACTCCCCAAACAGAAAACCCCAGATTGACGATTTCATTAATAACGCAGTCCCATTTTTCCACTGCGTGTTTAAGCAAACAAACAATGCCCAGACACAAAACAATAGTTCTGAGAAACACAGAAAAGTTTAGCTACATTTATGTCACAAGGAACATAATGTATGGCACAAAGAATAATGATTTTTTTTTAACTTAAACAAAAAACAACTCACGTTCCATTTGATCAAACATTACTGAAAAGAGGAAGTCTCGTGGTGTCATGTAATGTTCTCCTTCATGTTCCAACGAAGAAAACTGCATGAAGCGCTGTTTTCGAAGAGACAGTTTCTCTACCATGTCATTTGAGTCAACATGTTTCTAAAAGAAAAGGAAACTGCAATTTGATTCTTTTTCAATATCATTCCTAAAGTCAGTTATTTCTATGATATTGCTTAAAGAGTAATATTAGAGTTCAGGTTGTCATGGTCCAACATTTTAAACCATGTATTTAACTAATATTTACTGAGTGACCACTGTGCACTGTTTTAGGCACTAAAGATGGAACCACGAACAAGACTCCTCTGAGAGAACTTACATTCCAGAAAGCGAGAAACAATGTTAGTGAATAAACGTAGAAAACCCTGTACGGCAGTGAGCAGTGCCGTGCGGAAAGATGACGCAGGATGAGAAATGGCTAAGGGCACTGTCGTAGAGGCTACCCAGGGAGGGCTCTGAAGAGGGGACATTTAAAGTGACTAGAGGAGGTGGAGCTCGTGAACCCTGGGCTCTCTGGGAGAGCTAGAGCATGAACAAAACCCACGGTTGGGACTAAGCTTAGTGTGCTCAAGGGACAGCAGAGTGGCCAGCCAGGGTTACTGGAGTCTCTGAGGAAGGGAGGAGGAGAGACAGACACCGGTCATCGTCCTAATCCTCTTCACTAGCTCTCACATGCTGCCCGGTGAGTGAATGCACTTACAACCTGGGAGTTCATCACCTATGTAGATTCTATCCTAACACTTCCCTTATAGAATCTACAAGTATGGTTGTGAGTGGCCATACAGCTGACCCCAACTCATGGCAACCCCATGAAGAACAGGATAGGACTGCTATGAGCTGTGGGGTTTTTCACTGGCTGATCTTTGGAAGCAGAAAGCCAGGTCTTTCTTCCTAGAGCGTCATAGTCTAGTTCTGTTGACAGCTGTTCAGCATCACATTGCACTGACAGGTGGCTGAGTCGCAGAAGCACTGGTCCGGAATCAAACCCAGATCTCCTTCATGGAAGGTGAGAATTCCACTACTCAAACTAGCATTTCCCTCAGAATCTAGAGTAGACAGCTTCAAGTCAACATCTCTTACCACTAGAGTCTTTAGCTGCACCCCAACCTGCCCGTCCCCCCAGAAGTCACTGAACAGCAGTAAGCAGTTGCTGTTGGGTTATTTCTAATCCCTGGTGACTCCGTGTGTGTCAGAATAGAACAGGGTTTCCATAGGCTGGGTTTTTGGAAGCACACTGCCAGGTCTTCCTGCTGAGACCCCTCTGGGTGAATTTGAACTGCCAGCCTTTGGTTAGCCCACGAGCAAACTATCTGCACTACCAAGGAACGAAATACTGAATTTAGGACCTACAAATTTGACAACACTTTAGAAAGAGATATAACACAAAAGAATCAAGGGGGCAATTGCCTAATAGTAACTGCCGGGAACAATGTTTATTAGCCATTACTACCTTTATGTGGAGTCCTGGTGTGGTGCTGTGGGCTAATGCGTCAGACTGCAAAGTCGTTTGAACTGCAAGATCAGTGGTTCAAGCTCGCCAGCTGCTTTTAGAAACCCTATACAGGATGGCTATGGGTCGGAATTGACTCGACGGCACTTAACAACAACAACCTCTGGAGTCCTGGTGCGGCACTGTAGGATAAGCACTGAACTGCTAACCATAAGGTTGGCAGATCAAACCCACCCCTTGTTCCTTGGAAACCCTATACAGGATTACTGTGAGCTGGGACCAACTCAACAGCACTTAACAACAATAAAACAAAAACCTAATTCTATGGCAGGCAGGTGCTAACAGCTTCCTATATTCATGTTCTCACTCCATCCTCATTAGAACCCTAGTATGTAGACAGACATGATTTTTATCATTCTCATTTGACCAAAGAAGAAACCAAGGTTTGTCAAGAACCCAGCTTGCCTAGATTCCCACCACAAGTAAGGACTAGCAGGGACAGTGTGACACCCACTCTAAGCATACATGAGGGGACAAGAGGTAGTGTGCGTGACGGCAACGGTGCTTATTTCATACGCTTGCCATTTTAACTCTTTCACCTAGCTGTAAGATTCCTTCTTGCTTTACTTCATTTAAAAAATATTTTGATCAAATTTCAGACCTATTTGATGCTTTTATTTGTCAAGACTGCAATTATCTACCATAGTTCCTAAGAGGAAAAAATATGCCATATTATATTTTATATAAACATGTTCTATTTTATATATAAAGTACTTATATGTACATAGTACCATTGTTAAGTGTTGCATCAATACTGACTCACAATGACACTGTGGAGGGTTTCTGAGACGTGGGTTTGAACTGCTGACTTAGAGGTTACAATCCAGTGCTTATCCTATGGTACCACAACAGGACTCCAATATTATATATATATATATAGCATTACACTTATATATATACGGTAGTGTAGATATACTATATACTTGTGGTAGTATTGTAGATGTTAGATGCTGTCCAGTCAGTTCAGAACAAAGCCCTACTCACACCCTCCAGCCAACCTCACAACCGTTGCTATGTTTGAACCTACTGTTGCAGCTACTATTGTCAATTCATCTCATTAAGCATTTTCCTTTTCCACTGACCCTCTACTTTACTAAGCATATCCTTCTCCAGGAACTGGTCCCTCCTGGTAAGTCCAAGCTCTTAAGACAAAGTTGTCCATCTTCACTTCTAAGGAACATTCTCTGGCTGCACTTTTTTTTAAATGTTTTAAAATGTGTTTATTAAAGAGTATTTGTAGGAAGGCAACACTTTTGATTTGTCTATAAAAATAAGTTCAGTTTCTTCCTGCTGTATGATAAAGGTAATAAAGGGGGTTACAGCGTTACAAGCGTCTTTCTACTGGAACTCTTCGATACTATAGTGCAGTGCAGTCATCTCTGCATTGTTAGAATAAATTTAAAAAGGTCTCTGTTTCTCTTAAAAAAAAAAAAAAAAAAAGCAATGAATAACAACAGAAGATGGCATGAAAAAGCCATTCCCCCCTTTTATTCTGTAGTATTGGAGCCAGTATTTTTACCATCACAGGCTACAATTTTCACTGAATCCACTTTAATAAGCTCTGTCACCTCTCAGAATTCAACAAAGTCCACACATTATCGCAGAATCTGTACGCAGTTAGAGGGCCCCTGAAATGGACTGTTCTGACCCTCTGAGCCAATGCTGACTTTATGCCCTTTATCAAACTGAAGGAGCACTTGAAGGGCAAGTTGGGGAGTCACCTGTTGAGACTGTATGAGCTCACCTAGGCTCTCCTGAAGACTGTTTTCCCAAAGTGGGATTTCTGTATAACCGATATGCCATGCATAGGTGTAAGAAACTGGTTTTCTGATCCAGGCCTGCGCTGGTAGCCTGTGGGGAATGTGCTTCCTGCCATCAGTGGGCAGAAACCCCAAAGCTCTGGCTGTACTTCTTGCAAAAAAAGATTTGTTCATTTTTCTGCTAGCCCACGGAACAGTCAGTAGTCTTCACTGCAAAAAACTGCATGGTGAGTGACATTTCACCTCCTCCGACTTCACCAGGGAGGAAACTCAAACCCGATATCAGCCTGAGGTGGGTTCCTGTGAGGCTGAGGTCAGACACGCCTCCCCCTACAATCGTCCTTACCAAGTCTGCTGCCATCCCACCAGAGCACTCTCCACTCAACTGGGTTTCCTAATTCACTGCAATGGCCCACAGAAATTCACACAGCACACTCAGTTATGGGGTTTCTTTGGGAAGTCAGTGGGTTATAATTTAGGGTCAGCTCTAGTCAGGGCAGCCTCTCCTCAAGTCATGTCTGCAGACAACTTGTGTCTGGTCTTTGTTTCTCGGCCACAGGACCATTGGCTTCTGCTCTACTCCAGCAATGCTGCAAAGTTCTTTTAGGGTTGCTGATAAATGTACCAACGACACTCCACTATAAACCTTAGCCCAAAGGCACTTGGCTCTAGTTCCACGGGTCAACAAACCCAGCTCCCCAATTAAGTGCTAGAGGCACCCCACACCACAAGTGAGCCTTCTGTCTAGATACTCAGCTTGCCTGGCTCCCTGGGCTGACCCTGGAGGTCTACACCACTGCCCAGTCCTAGGGATTATTAGGGTTCTGGTGCTGCTGCTCCTGACACTCCTCTGAGGTGGCACTCTTCCGGTGCCACAGTTTTCTGTCTGTCTCTGGGTCATGGAGGTTCAATGTGCAGAGATCTTAGGGTCCCAAAGGATGTGCTTCACTCCTGGCCCTTTTTGCTTGATGGAAGTGAGATCTCCTGTTTCTAGGTCTGAAATGGCTCATTTTATACACAATCAAGTTTCCGTTAGCAACCAACTGAAATCATATAATCCTATCAGCATCTTTTCCCACCTGCTCTTACCCAGACTCATCAGGAAAAAGTTGGTTGATGGGAATTTACAAAGACTATGGCTATTAGTTATTATTGTTAAGTACCATTGATTTGGTTCTGACTCATAATGACCCTGTATAGGGTTTCTGAGGAGTGGCAAGTGAGTTTGAACCACTGACTTTGTGGTTCAAACTGACCTTGAGGTCCAGTGCTTATCCTACAGTGCCATACTTGGACTAGAAGAGACATTAAGTAATTCACTACACCACACTCACCAACGCCATAATCCAAAGGCATCAATTCTTTAGTCACTCTTATTCACTGAATGCATATGAGGCCACTGAAAAGACCATGGTTTGGGTCAAGCACGCCTTAGTCCCCAAAGTGACATATTTAAAGAGGTCTTTTGGAGCAGATTTGCTCAATGTAATACATCATTTGATTTCTTGACTGCTGCTTTCATGGGCATTGATTGTGGATTCAAGAAAAATGAAATCTTGACAACTTTAATCTTTTTTCCATTTATCATGTTATTGATCCAGTAGTGAGGAGTTTTGTAAAGTGTAATTCGTATGAAAGTTGTAGTCTTGGATCTTCATCAGTAAGTGTTCAGATCTTCTTCACTTTCAGAAAGCAAGGTTGTGCCATCTGCATATCACAGGTTGGTAATGAGTCTTCCTCCAATCCTGATGACCCCATTTTTCATACGGCCAAGCTTCTTGGATTGTTTGCTCAGCATCCAAATTGCGTAAGTATGATGAACGGATCCCATCCTGATACACACCATCCTGATTCTAAGCCATGCAGCATCCCCTTGTTCTGTTCAGGTTCCACAGGAGCACAGTGAAGTGTTCTGGAACTCCTTCTTTTCTACACAAATCTATAATTTGTTAAGATTCACACAGTTCAATGCTTTTGGGTAATTAACAAAACACAGGTAAATAACTTTTCTGATATTCTCTGCCAAGATCCATTCGACATTAGCAATGATACTCCTGGTTCCATGTCTTCTTCTGAATCTGGCTCAAACGTCTGACTTTCTTGTTGATGTATTGCTGCAACCATTTTTGAAGTATCTTCAGTATAATTTTACTTGCGTGTGATAGTAATGATAATGTTTGATAACATTCTGTTGGATTTCCACATTCTGTTGGATTACCTTTCTTTGGAATGGGCATGTACATATATATCCCTTCCAGTCAGCTGGCCAGGTAACTGTCTTACAAATTTCTTGGTATACATAAGTGAGCGCTTTTGGCATCATACCCATTTGTTGAAAAGATCTCAATTGGTGTATTATTAATTCCTAGATGCTTGTTTCTCATCAATGCCTTCAGCGCAGCTTAGACTTGTTCCTTAACAATCATCAGGTCTTGCTCATATTGTTGTAGTTGTTAAGTACCGTGGAGTTGGTTCTGACTCATAGTGACCCTGCACAAGGTTTCTGAGGCTGTAAATCTTTATGGGAGCAGAACGCCTCATCTTTCTCCCGTGGAACCGCTGGTAGTTTCAAACTGCTGACTTTGAGGTTGGCAGCCTGACTTGTAACCACTACGCTACCATACTACCTCCTTAAAGGGCTGAACATCTACCAACTCTTTTCGGTATACTGATCTCTGTGTATTCTTTCCATCTTTTTTTTTAAAATGTTTTATTGTGAATTACGTTATAGTTTACATGGGAGAACATTAGCTTTACATTCATCCTATCGTATATTGTTTCATTGCCATGGTTACAATCCCCTCCATGCATCATCAACCAACCAAAGGGCATACCCTGCAAGCCTGCCCCCTGGTTGTCAGCACACAGCCCCTCTCCTTCTCTGTGTCTAAAGTCCCCAACTGCTCCATCTCTCCACGTCATCGTCTCTGCCTCCATCTCAGGCATCACTGCTTCTCTGGGTAGGGTCCCGTTCTCTGCTCTTCTCCCTTGACGGTCCTAGGGACCTCCTCTCCTAGACTGCAAAGTCAATCACTCCTCTCTGTCGGGGACCCGCCTCGACATAGGGGTTTGGATGCTGTCCACGAGGAGAGGATACCTGACGGCGATTCATATATATCAAGAATACACAGGAGGAGACAAAGAGAGAGACAATGAGGCACCCCAAAGCCAGGGTGGATACATCACTGGTGGGCAGGCTTGGGACTACAGGCATCATGGCCTCTGCAGGCAGCAACTCACTGCCCTGCAATCTTTACCGCATGCCTTCCAACCCGTTATGCACCGCAATCTTTACTCCATGCCTCCCAACCAGTAATGCACTGCAATCTTTACTCCATGCCTTCCAACCAGCAATGCACACCTGGGGAGGCTCGGGCCTTTGTTTTATTTAGGGGAGGAGCTTCACACCAAGCTGGGAGGGACTTAGGCAAGGTACAGCTAACATCAGTACTTTTCCAGACATTCAGGTAACTTTACATCGTACTTCGCTGGTTCGAATCCCAGGCCAGCAACTTGGTTTCTCAGGCCCAATTAACATATCTATAGCCCCTGAGCATAGTTGGGGGAAGGTGAGAGATAAAGACAAAAGCTTGGGCGGAGTCCCGCTGTTTCGGCTTCCTGAGTCAGGTTTTCAGGAGGACTCGAGATGCCCAGGTGAATGGGCTGCACCTGGAAAATGATTAGGGAGGATGGGTTCTTTGTCTATAGAACAAAGAATCGAGAAGTAGCTAAGAAGACATTTTTAGTTAATCCTTTGGAGAAAGGCTTAACCTTGCAACCTTTAGTCTCGGCTTTAGGAAAATACCACATTTATCTGTGGATTGTCACAAGCTCCGTGTATTAATTTAATATATATAACTGAATATTAAGATGAAAGCAATTTGCCATTAACTGCCAGTGACCTTATTTGTTACACTCGGCCCTAGAGGGCCTCGAACCTCTGACCAGTCTTACACGGTCTGCAACACCTCTCCTTGCCACAAAATGTCTACCTTTACATTTCTAACTCTCACAATCAGTCCTGATAACAATTATTCACTATTGTATCACAAGAGACACATCTGCATCTCCTTTCATCAGCCCCGCCTAGACAGACAGGATACTCGGTAGAGATTCTACCTTCCTCCACGCCCTGTGGATCTAGGTTCCCTCTTGAAAGCTTGTAAGCCAGTCACTTCCTGCCTTTGTAGCCCCTCCCTCCCCCATTTTTGGTAGCCAATGTCCAAGTTGCCCATCCCTGTCTACTCTGTGTGTGTGTGTGTGTGTGGGGGGTCTTTCTATCTTTTTTTTTTAATGCTTCCTGTACCATTAGTAATTTACCTATAGAATCCTTCAATATTGCAAGTCCAGGTTCAAAAAAATTCTTTTAGCTTGAGAAATGCTGAGTGTGTTCTTCCCTTTGGTTTTCTAATTCCAGGTGTTTGGATATTTCATTATAGTGTTTTACTCTGTTTTCTTGAGCTGTCCTTTGAAATCTTCTATTCAGCTTTTTACTTAATTTCTTTAATTCATTTCAGCTTCTCTATGTTCAAGAGGGAGACATTAGAAACTCCAAATATGGTTGCAAACATGGTACCCTTATTATTGGATTCAGTCTTTAAAAATACCTTCTCTAGAGTTACTACAAAAAATGACATACTAGAGGACTAGACATAACTTATCTCTAAGATTATTCTTAAGAGTCACAAATTGCCCTTATATATGAGGGGGCTTCAAAACGTTCATGAAAATTCCACTATCTTTTAATTCCATTTTCCCACAAACTTCTTAAAGCACTTAAAGCAGTGCAAGGGAAATAAGAGCATTAAAGGCATTCACCGTGGAAGGCTGGAGAGAATGTTTTGCATTCCTTCATCCCAACTTGGTAATTGCAGTTCAGCAGAACTATTCCAGTAGGATTGAAATAAACAATATTAATCTTAAGTTTTATCTGAAGAATGAGATTTCATAAGATACTTCTATAAATCTACTCGGTTGGACAATGTATACTGTTACATATAAATAACCGATGGGCTGGCATGAGAGAAGCAGCTGTCCAAGGAACTAGTTAGTCCAAGAGGGGACTCCGAGGATGGAATGCAGTGGCTGAGATCAAAGAGCTGCTAAGGTTGGCTGGTGGTTCTCTGTGATCCTCAGCCTCCCCTGAGGCCGAATACACAGGCTACAGAGGTGTCCAGTGGTAGAAGTCGGGGATAAGCTCCTCCCATTACCACCACTGTGTGCTTTTCAGATCTGCATCTAAAGCTAATGATATGGGAAAGGAGGAGCAGAAGAAATGCTGGGATTTGGGGCTATCCTGAATATGTGAGAACCATCCACATGGTTCTGGTTATATATAAAATGCTCCATGGAGTTCAAGGATTACTTGTAATGCAGTGAAAAATGTGACAAAGGAATTAAGAGCAATGAGTGATGGGAACTGGATAAAAGAGATCTTTGAAAGCTGATGACTTCAGTTAAAACATTTCACTAGTTTATTGCCATGAGAGCAACAGGTGCTTCACCACTCTGTCTCTACTTTTTATCCACAAAGTGACAAACTGGAATAAGTTTTCTGTTCTTTGTTGAACATTCTTTTGGTCTTTGCATTTCTCAGGAAGAAGGCAGAAACAGAACGAGCCTTCTTTATACAGTTACTGCTAATAATGCCAATATACACATACATTGTATTACATAAAATACAATACAAACTCATTTATGTGGGTCCCTTACTTTGGGACTTGCAATAATCTGGATAAAATTGAACTGCTTTGCTGTCTTTGAACTGTCAATGATGTAAGTGACAAAAATAAACAGCTTATCTTCTTAAAGGAAACTTTACAATTAGAATTTTTTACTCATTGAACAAAACCTTTCTACTTTGCTCTGAAGTAGGAGGATTTGATTGTATCTAGGAAAGAAAATGCTGCCAGACTACGTTAGACATATCAATTGCATAAGCTATGCTTCACAATACATTCTACAACAGGATGGCGTATTAGTCTGAGACCCTGGAAGCTCTGGGAATTCCTCTCTCTGACTCCTGATGATTCTCTGCTAAAGCGATGGCCTAGTCTGGACTTCCTGCTAGAGGCTGGGGCAGAGCAAGGCTGGCTCTTACTAGATGCACATGGCAAGATGAATGGTATATGCAGATAGATGATTCTTTTTTTACACCTACAGAATTCTGTCTGGAGAAGAGCGGTCACTGTCAGGAGACACACTTCTCTTAGAGGTTGCATGCCATTTTCTGAGAAGTTCATTGTGCAAAAGAGTCATCACTCATTCCTCCACGATTACCTCCCAGGAATTACATCATAATATACACACACACTCCAAGAGTTACACAGCACACATCCAAACACTCTCCCTCTACACACATACACACACCAGGGCTTCAAAAAGATCATGGAAAAATGGAATGACAAGAGTGGAATTTTTCCATTAAATTTTTTTAACCCCCTTGAATGTATATGCTCTAAACAAAAAAGTTTAAAATAGGTTTCAAGACATAAAAAACAAAAAGCAAAATGTCTCGAGCCTTACCTTAAAATCTTCGTACCCTCCTATAGTACCATCAGGAACTCTGGTAGCACAGTGGTTACGGATCAGGCTGCGAACCCCAGGGTCAGCAGTTCAAAACTACCAGCCGTTTAGGGGGAGAAAGATGAGGCTTTCTGCTCCCATAAAGATTTATAGCCTCGGAAACCCTGTGAAGGGTCATTATGAGTCGGAATGGACTCCACGGCACATAACCACCACCACTATAGTACCACACCACCATTTATTACAACTATAACTACATAATGCTTTCCTAAAGAAAGGGCTCTAGTGTGGAGTCCTGATGTGTCGCTGTAGGATAAGCACAGGACTGCAAGGTTGTTTGAATTGTAAGGTAGGCGGTTCAAACTTACCAGCAGCCGCTCCTTGGAAACCCTACACAGGGGTGCTATGAGTAAGAACCGACTCGATGACACTTCACAACAACAAGGATTTAAGAAAAAAAACGGTTGTATAGTTGGGTATGTACTCTGCAATACGTAGTTTCACTGAAGTGCTAGGGGGCTTCAAAAAGTGCATGGAAAAATTCCATTTTCCCACGTACCTTTTGAAGGTCCCTCATTGTGGCGCTGTGGGTTAATGTGTCAGACTGCAAAGCCGTTTGAACTGCAAGGTTGGCGGTTCAAGCTCACCAGCTGTTCCTTGGAAACCCTATACAGGGTCGCTATGGGTCGGAATCGACTTGACAACGCTTAACAACAACAACAACAACATTATATATACAAAGAGGATTAGTGACTCTTTGTTTCCTTTTATTAAAAAGACAAATTACTTTTAATTTTTTTAATTATGGGGGAGAGAAATGCTTCCTAACAAAAGAATAGCAGTCTTTGGAAGGTGGTGGTGGTGTTAATGTACCAAAGGATATCGTTGCTTTTTTTGCCTGTTACAAAAACGAACTCACACAAGCAGGATGCTCTGAAGTTAGATCATATCAGCTGCTTCACATTTGACTCTGTAAATCTGAATACATTATCTGATGAATTCCAAGTCTTACACCAGGACAGAGTTAGGTTTTAGTTGCGATTTTAGCTCCAGATTATCACTGATAGACAGAACTTTACACAGTATTTTTCAGAACACTCTGTTATTAAACTTTATTTTCAGAGAATGAGTAGGGGGATGAATGAAGCATTTTTACTGAGCCTTGGCAAACTGCTCATATTTCTGTTGATGTTTGTAGATTAAATCACTGATAAATGTTGTTGTGGTGAAGTAACATCAAATAATGACCCGGTATAGGGTATCCAAGGAGCAGCCGGTGGATTTGAACTGCTGACCTAGTGAGTCATACACAGTCCAATGCTGATTTTACAATGCCATAACAGGAATAAATAATACATGTATGATTATATATCTTTTAGAAAATCGATTTATTGTTCAATCAAAGAACTGCTTTGCATCTGTGAAGTACAAAACGTAGAGTAACTCATTTGAGGCCTAGCTGGAATTGGCCACGACTGGCCACAACTGGCTTAGAGAAGTCAAAACTGCTTTGACTTTATTCTTTCTGATATATTTCATGATAAAATTTCCAAGCTCTTGAGTCATTTTGAAGGCATTTTAATAGTAAAGACTTCTAAAAATTCCACAGTGGGATTTTCTGTCTAATGACTGATAAGCTAAACAGATTTGTTTTGTTTTTTGCTCGAACTTAGCACCAAGGGTCATTATTTCATATCTACTAAATAAGGTGAAAATAATTCCCCATTTTACCACTTCAGCTGCCTCTACTGCTAGTCTCTAGAGTCATGTTTCTTCTACAACTAACTCGATATTTTTACATCTTTTAAAAAAGGTGGTGGCAAATGGGGAAACATGAGTTTCCACATTTTAATTGTCACAGACTTTCAAGTACACAAAAGAAGCATTTGTCTGGGAAACAGAGAGGTCTTTGGGTGCATGTTACAGAAAAATCATTATCCTTACTCCTGAGAAGTTCAGAATCTTATGAAACAAAACTAGAAAAAGTTACAACAAATTGTTACATTCATACTTTAAGGGTAAAACCAAAACCAAACCCATTACCATCAATACAATTCCAGCCCCCAGTGACCAGTTCAAGACGGTAAGTCATTATGGAAACAAACATTCTCATTTTTTTTCCATGTAGTGACAGATGGGTTGCCAAAAGGATCAATACTTGTACCATAGCATCAGCAGGGTGGGCACGGGTTCCTTTAAAAATTTTATTTGATCAAGTTACTCCTTCATTTCACTTTACAGTCAGGAAAATGATATTGGTTAGGTCTTGGGAAGGAAGCTGGGAATGAAGAACAGACAATTGTAGCTTAGGACAAAGTCTGATTCAAGCAACCCAAATCTCTGAACTTGAATTGCTAATGAAGTATCAGAAAATAACGCGGAACATCCAAATTGTTGATGTTAAGTGCCACTGAGTCAGTTCTGACCCATAGCAACCCTACACAGTGTTTATGAGGAACAGCTGGTGAGCTTGAACCATCGACCTTGCACTTCAAACTGTCCTTGCAGTCCAGTGCATTACCCCACAGCACCACAACAGGACTCCCTGAATATCCAGACAGTTGGATAGATTTTGCCACTTTGTTTCAACTGTTTCATTTAAAATTAGTTTCTAAATATTTACTGGACATTGTTTAGATAGTCTCTTACATTAGTGGTATTAATAGTCTTCCTATGAATTTATTTACAGGCAGACTCCCTAGGCTCTACGATCCTTGAATAACACAACACAGTTATAGACTAGAGGATGAAGGGGATGAACTTGATAAAGCTTCCTTGGAAGAGGATCTTTATGATTGAAAGATACAGAGGAATGCAGCAATAGAGTGTTCCATTCATAAAGGTGTAAACAGAATAAACTATGAAACAGGACTGACAGGAATTCTGGGCTAGAGCTGAGAATGCACAAAATCTGAACAGTACATAAGAGCCTGTGAAAGGTAAGAGGTAAAAGTCATAAATTAATTATCTGAACTGAGGGTGACATCACCCAAAAGGTAGGAGTGTGCAGTGACATAATAAAAGCAGTATTATTATGTAGTTATTAATACTTGAAACATTTTTATAATGGGATTGAAACAATTATATAATGAAATATAAAATCTAAGAAGGGTCAAGGGATGTTTCATAAAAATTCACAGCAGAACCCATTTGACCTGATGATCAGAACTCGACTAGAGGAAGATAAAAAAAATCTTTGATAAAGGAAACAAGTGTCAAATGCTACAATTTGATGAACTTGACCTAATCTTATGGATGTAGTAGCTCAAGATATCAACTAAGAGGGAAAGAGTCTTCACATCAAGGATCAATCCTATCCCCTCTGTACACAGGGTTGATAGGGATGGGCAACTTAGACACTGGCTACCTAAACTTGGGGTGGGGGACGATAAAGGCATGAAGTGACTAGCTTACAAGTTTTCAAGAGGGAGTTCAGTTTAAGAGTGTTCAGAGGAAGATAGAGTCCCCCCTGAATAGTTTTCATCTTGTCTAGATGGGTCTGGTGAAAAGAGATGGGAATAAGATTCTTATGATTCAATAATGAGTAACTGGTATCATGACTAATTGCGACTCTCATAACTGTGATTGTCATAACTGTAAAGGTAGAAGTTTTGTATCAAAAAGGGGGAGTAGTTAATCTTACATTTCAGGAACAGAGGACCCTAGGACCATCAAGGAAGAAGATGTGGGACCCTATCTAGAGCAGCAGAGACACCAGTGATGGAGGCAGAGATGAGGACATGGAGAGAGGGAGCAGCTGAGTACTCTAGACTCATGGAAAGAGAAAGGCTGTGTGCTGGCAGTCAGTGGGCAGGCTTGCAGAATGTGCCCTTTGGTTGGTTGTTTAAATAATTACATATTCCTGAGTGTTTTTGTGTACATTCAAAAAAACCCAAAAAAAGGGAATGAAACAAAATACAATAGGATGAGTGTAAAACCGATGTTTTTCCATGTAAGCTATCACTCAATTTTCAATAAAAATGTAAAAAAAAAAAAAAAAAAAAATCACAGCAGAGATTCTCAACTAAACACTACAAGGTTATATTTCAGTGTTCAAACTCCCTGAAATTGTACGTGAAATGTGTGTGTGTGTGTGTGTTTGGGAGACAGGGTGAAGAACTTTTCTAATTCTCTAACAGATTCACAACCAATTAAAAGATTAAGAATAAATGATGAATCAGCAAAACAAGTGACAATATGGTAAATTACAATGATTGTGAAAACAAATTGTCCAACTATAAATACTGCCCACTTTAGAATAGTGTATATAGTTGTTGATGTAAAGTGCCTGTGAGTTAGCTTTGACTCTTAGCGACCCTGTACAAGGTTTCCAAGGATTTTAAATCTTTGTAGGAGCAGAAAGCCTTGCCTTTCTCCAGTGGAGCAGCTGGTGGGCTTGAACTGCAGATCATGTGGCTTGCAGTCCAGTGCTTTACTGTAAATAACTGAGGTGAACTGAAACTCAGCCCAATTTTTATAGATAATTGTTGCTGTTCCAACTATAAGTGACCCTATAGTTTCCGAGGAGCCGTTGGTGGGTTTGAACTACTGACCTGCTGGTTCTCAGTCCAATGCTGATCCTACAGTGCCAGTTGTTGTTGTTGTTAGGTGCCATCAAGTCGGTACTGACTCATAGTGACCTTATGCACAGCAGAATGACACAGTGCCCAGTTCTGGACCAACCTCACAATTGTTGCCATGCTTGAGCCCATTGATGCTGCCACTTTGCCAATGCATCTCGCTGGGTGTCTTCCTATTTTTCTCTGACCCTCCACCTTAACAAACATGATATCCTTCTCCAGTGACTGGTCCCTCCTGACAACATGTCTGAAGTATGAGAGACGAAGTTTGGCCATCCTGGCCCCCACGGAGCACTCTAGCTGCACCTCTTCCAACACAGATCTGTTGGTCCTTTTGGCAGCACATGGCACTTTCAATATTCTCCTCCAACACCATAACTCACAAGCATCAATTCTTCTACGGTCTTCCTTATTCACTGTCCAGCTTTGGCATGCATACGAGGTTATTGGAAATCCCATGGCTTGGGTCAGTTGTTGTTGAGTACTGTTGAGTCGATTCTGGGTCAGTTCTTGCTCTTGTTATGTGCCGTCGAGTCAGTTCCGACTCATAGCGACCCTGTATAGGGTTTCCGAGAAGCAGCTGGTGAGCTTGAACCACCAACCTTGCAGTTCAAATGGATTTGCAGTCTGGCACATTAACCCACAGCATCACACCAGGACTCTGGGCCAGTAGAAGTCTCTAAATCTTCCCCAATATGACTATGTAAAAACCAATAATCTATTAATTCCACGTACTCTATGTCTTACATTTTCACCAGCTAAGCAGATCAATTAAATAATATATATACAACCATCCTCTAGCCAGAATACAACAAAGAACTGAAGGAAGTCATTATTGTGTAGAAATTTCAAACCAATGGTTGGTTTTTCAATTTTATATGCTGTTGTTACGTACTGTCAAGTCAGTTCCAAGTCATAGTGACCCCATGCACAACACTGCTTGGTCCTGTGTCATCCTCACGATTGTTATGTTGGAGTCATTGTTGCTGTCACTGTGCCAACTCATCTTGTTGGTGGCCTTCCTCTTTATCACTGACCCTCCACTTTACCAAGTATAATGTCCTTCTACAGGGACTGGTTCCTGCTGATAACATGTTTGAAGTATGAAGTATTGCTATCGTGGCTTCTGAGGAGCATTCTGGCTGTACTTCTTTTAACGTAAATGTATTGGTTCTTCTGGCATACCATGGTATTTTCAGTATTCCTCTCTAATGCATCAATTTTTTTTATGGCCTTCATTATTCACTGTTTAATTTTCACATGCATATGAGGCTACTGAAAATTCCATGGCTTGGGTCAGATGCACCTTAGTCCTTAAACTGACAGTTTTGCTTTTGAACACTTTAAAGAGGTCTTGTGTAGCAGATATGTCTAATGCAATACGCTGTTTGACTTCTTGGCTGCTGCTTGCCTGAGTGTTGATCGAAGCAATATGAAGTCTTTGACAAGTTCAATTTCCCCCCTATATTTAACATGGTTTTATTGGTCAATAAATTGTGAGGATTTTTGTTTTCTTTACATTGAAGCTGTAGCCCACATTGAAGCCTGTGGTCTTTGATCTTCATCAGCAAGTATTTTAAGACATCTTTGCTTTCAGCAAGTAAAATTGTATCATCTGTATATCACAGGTAGTTAAATGAGTGTTCCTCCAATCCTGATGCAATGGTCCTCTTTATATACTCCAACTTCTCAGATTATTTACTCATCAGACAGACTGATTAAGTATGGTTAAAGAATACAACCCTGGTGCACATCTTTCCTGATTTAAACCATTAGGATCTCCTTGTTCTGTTCTAACAATTGCTTCTTGGTCTATGTACTGACAGGTTCCTTATGAGCAAAATTAAATGCACTGATACCCATTCTTCGCAATGTTATTCATAGATTGTTATGATCCACAAACTCAAAAGCCTTGTATAGTCAATAAACCACAACTAAACATCTTTCTGGTATTCCCTGCTTTCAACCAAGATCCATCTGACGTCAGCAACGATATCCCTAGTTCCACATCATCTTCTGAATTCAATTTGAAATTTTTGGGAGTTCTTTGTCAATGTATTGTTGCAGTAATTTTAAAATTATCTTCAGCAAAATTTTACTTGCATGTGATATTAATGACATTGTTTGATGATTTCTATACTTGTTTATCTCTCTTTGGAATGGGCACAAATATGGATCTCTTACAATCAGCTAGCCAGGTCTCTGTCTTCCAAATTTCTAGGCAGAGATGACTGAGTGCCTCCAGTGCTGCAGCACTTTGTTGAAATGTTTCAGTTTGTATTCCATCAATTTCTGGACGCTTGTTTTTTGCCAGTGTCTTCAGGGTAGCTTGGATTTCTTCCTTCAGTACCACTGGTTCTTGATGACATGCTGCCATATGAAATGGTTGACAATGTAGTCAGGTGAATATAAAAGCATATATCTCATAGATTAAAATTTAAGAAAAGAATTAGTTTGTAAGGTACATGTTTCTTCAACCTTAAGAGATAGTGACTAACAGTTTTCCAAAGTGTTTACACTAATTTATTCCTTCCCCTTCTTGTTGGGATTTAGGACCATTCCCATTAAGTCCTGAGTCCTTGCTAAAGCTTGGTATTGTAAGACTAAAATTTATAATAATCAGTTAGCTCTAATGCATTGTGAAATAGTACCTCACGTGTGGTTTTAATATGAATTTCTCCAATCATTGCTGAGACAAAAGATACTCTTACGTTTACTGAATATACTGGATTTGGTTTTCTGTGATAAGGCTGTTCAACTCTTCTGACCATTTTTCTCTTTGGCTATTTTTCTTTTCTTCATTGATTTGTAGGAGTTCTTTTACATGTTCTGTATGAGATCTTTGTTGGTCTTACATTTTGCAAGTGTCTTTACCTACAAGGCCTGTACCTTTTAGTTTTTAAAGAGATCTTTTCAAAAAACAAAACAAAAAAACCTAGAAGTAAATATGCTGAGATTTAACAGTGGTAATTAATTAACTCTCGGAGATACAAATATGAATGACTGAAACCTAGTATCAATCTCTTACTATCAGATACAAGGATTTTTTTTTTTTTTTTGTGGGGGGGGGAACTTAATTTTAGAAATTCTTAACGTTAAAAAAAAAAAGTTACTTTGTGAAAAGAATCTGTCATCATATTCTATTTCTGAAATACTTCTAAACGTTTCCTGATGTGAGGGACTTCAAAAGTGAATGGAAACATTATCTTTAGGTTTCCATTTTTCCATGAGCTTTTTGAATCCCCTCACACATGACAGGAAACCAGACCTACCTTACCTTGCCAGCTGTGCCAGCTGTAGAATCACTGGGATTCGCTGTGCCACAGGTTTCTGTTAAGTGAGTCACTTAAATGAAATGATTTCTAAGGTTTATTTTCACTTTGCAATTCTTTGACTACAACATATAAATTTCTATATTTAGGAAAAGTATACATGATTCACAGTGGGCATATATTTTACATGATTTAATGAAAATGCTCCAAATACCACATGACACTGCCTTGCTGGACTCTAAACCTTGATTCTGGTGAACTGGAGAAAGTGTGCTTCCTAGTTTCCTATCCTGCAGCTCACTTTCACTACACTGATACTATCTGGAACCATCATCTTATTCCTCACGTTCACGGCTTTATTTGTATAACATGAAATAGTACTTTGTTAATATAGTAATAGTTTCCCAAGGTTCTAAATAAAAAAACCCTTCCCACTCAGCAAGTTTTAAAAAGTGACCTATCATTTCAAGTCATAATTGTTGTTGTTAGGTGCCATCAAATCGGTACTGACCCATAGCGACATGCACAGCAGAATGAAACACTGCCCGATCATGGGCCAACCTCACTACTGTTGCCAAGCTTGAGTCCATCGATGCCGCCACTTGGCCAATCCATCTCGTTGGGGATCTTCCTCTTTTTCTCTGGCC
>NW_006408523.1:9700267-9704139 GCF_000296735.1 Chrysochloris asiatica | reverse complement strand
GCTTTATCTTCTCAAGCTGATCATTGAATTTTTTTACATTGCTTTAAGTTTTTTAATATTATTCACATATTGCAGTAAGAAAGGAACCAACAGGTGATTCTTAGGAAAGAATCTAGAAATAATCAACATCTCCTTCCTAATCTAGTTCAAGGAATTATAGTAAACATTCTAAGACATTATTCCTTCATTATCTCAGAAGTAATCTTTTCATGGCTGTAATTTAAGATGGATTTGATCACTGCCTAATGGCCAAATTTACTAATGACACACTCAAGCCAAATTTTAAAAACAAACAGCTACAACATTAAATAGAAAAGTCAAACTTCAATCCCAGATAACACATGATTACGTTTATCAACAAGCAAAATGTGTCTCTGGAATATATTAGAATGGTGGGCCTCTTTCCATTGCAATGGGTTCCTGGTTAAATACCAATGTTTTCTTTTTTAACATTTTATTGTGAATAGAGTGAATTAACATAGCAGACATCAGTTTTACTATCAACTAACCATACACTTCGTTTCATCTCAATGATTACAATCCCTACCATGTAACAACACTTATCCCACTTCCTCCCTGGGGTTCCTAGTTCCATTCCACTCACATTTCCATCCCTTTCAACTTTGTCAATGTTGTCCTTTTGATTTTGAAGTCCTATATCTGTGTATGCACACCACAGATTACCTCAAAATTACAAGTCATGACAAAACTGCTAAAATGAGGTCTTTACTACTCCATCTGATTGGGTCCCCGTATAGACACTACAGTGTTGGAAGTGAAAGTCATTACAATTTACAGAAAGCAAACAGTAAATAACAGGGACAGATTTGATGGTCCTATCCCACTACAGTGATCATGTTATAGGAGAGTGACCTGTTTACATATTCAGGGGGCCCCTCTATCTCTGCTTAATGCCTGGTCTCTAGAACCTAACTAAGTTGATAAAGGAGGAGTGGAAGTAATCCTACTGTTAGTAAGTAGGTTAGTAAGAGGATATATTCTTTACTGGTTTATTTTAACAAACATTAACATTTTTTCAACTATGAATATCTTTTAATTTCATATACTCCTATTAGAGACTTAAAATATGTTTAAGAACTGTTGGTACTCATGACTACAAAATTCGCAGTAAGAAAATTTGTATACATTACCTAATTGTTGTTGTTGTGAAGTGCTGTTGAGTCGGTTTTGACTCATAGCAACCCTGGATAGGGTTTTCCATGGATTAGCTGGTGAGTTTGAACCATCAACCTTGCGGTCCAGTGCATTATCCTGGATTCCATATTACCTACTAGAACACGTTTTACTGAATAACATGTTTTACAGAACTTGGGTTCAGCTGAACAAATATAGCTGTAAAAGGGAAGATTAAAACACATTGCTGCTTTTCTATTAAATTTTGGTTTTATCTCCTCATTGTCCTCTCCACCCCCCAGATTTACAGTAGGCTAGATAAACACTGTCCTTCTATTATACAAGGAAGGGAAACAAGACAGCCTTTTATTCATGCAGGACAAATAACTATGCCAGAAGCACAAATTACATCTAATTACAGAATATAACTTTGTCATCTTTCTGTTTGTAACCTAGCCGTTTACACACTCGGATTTCTGACTTCCATTTGGCTTTATTAACATCAAAGCTTTGTCATCCCTTATCTGTTTCTATAAACATTTGTACCTGAGGCAATAAAGTATAAAAACTTCTCTGCATTCTTGCTTTACTGTAGCAAAAAAAAATTTTTAGTGTTCACTGAGTTTACAGTGTTTCCTGGTTATTAAACTTCTGTATGTTACTGTAAAGTTTATTGACCTTGGCATACCAATTTTTAATGTACTATCATTAAACCCAAAACAGTAGCAGCCCACTCTGATCAGCTCTAGTTTTACTCAATGTCATCTTTTTTTTTTTTTCTCTCAAAAGAAAAAAATATAGATGTGTATACTGGGTGAAACCCTACACAGTGTTGCTATGGGTCAGAATTGACTTGCTAGCACCTAACAACAACAACAACATACTGGGTGGTTATGAGTTACAATTGACTCGATGTCACTTAACAACAACAACAACAACAACAACATGCTCTATACAGGGCAGTTTTAGTCCATAACCTCACAGGACCAAGGCCAGTGTAAACATTTAAATACAGTCTGAGTGAAACAAGAGCATTCAAGTCAGTGAGGTACAGTGTCACATTCCTCTTCTGAGTTCCCAGGTGTCCCCCCTCTTCCCTGCCCTTATCTGTCTAACGTTTCAGAGGACGGCTCACCATAGCTAAGGTACTATATCCTGTCATGCTACCTATGCTAGACGCCTTCTTGATTCATCAGTTAATCCAGAAGTGACAGCACCATCTCACTTCCTCATGTTCCTCTGTTAGGGACGAGGAGAATGGGGCACGATGTGTGCAGGCCAAGCTTGTGGGAGACTGGTGACATATAAGGGGAATCAAGCATCCAAATAAAATTGGAGAGTTACGGATTAAAATCCTCTGAATAAAATAGGAGCCCTCAGCCCAAGGCGCTGTAGATGAATAAATGAATAAGTAAATGGAGGAAAGAGAGCTCTATGAAGCCTCATAGCTCCTCCTCACAAAATACTGTAATTTTATAACAGAGAAACATGGCAGACACCATCTTAACCAAATGATAAAACTTAATGTCATCATGTAACAAAAACAGGGGAGTGATTAATCTTACAGTCCAGAAACAGAGGACCCTAGGACCATCAAGGGAGAAGAGTACAAATGGAATGCAAGACCTTATCCAGAGAAGCAGCGACAGCAGAGATGGAGGCAGAGATGGGGATATGGAGAGAGGGAGCAGCTGAGGACTCTAGATTCATGGGAACAGAGGACTGAGAGCTGGTGGCCAGAAGGCAGACTTGCAGAATGTGCCCTTTGGTGGTGCAAATGATTATATATGCCTGAGTGTTTTAAAAAAAAAAAGACCTAAGGGAACAGAGAGAACACTGTTCACTGATGGTTCATGGAGGGAATTATTAATCATTGTAATGAAACAAGTGTATGATTTGTTGAATGTAAAACTGATGATCTGCCCTATAAACTTTCATTCAATCCATAATAAAAACCTTATTAAAAAAAAGAATTAATGTCATCAGTAAAATTCTATTATCCTGTGCTGCTATAATGTGTTGAAAAGAAACGTCACTTTTGTGGCATTCCTGACACAAATGCATAAATCATGAGGAACTATCAATTAAACCTAAATTTAGGACATTGTACAAAATAACTTCCCACTATTCTTGGACACTTAAGATGGTGGATTGGGTAGACATGAAGTGAGGAGCTCCGTCAGCAACAACACAGAATACCAGACCAAGCAGGTTCAGGGGATGATGCTAGAACTCTGAACCACATATAAAGGAATATTTAGAAGCTTGGAAGGCTTACAGCTAGGGGAATTAGTAGTAGAATCAAGAAATCCATTGCTTTCTAATTCAAGATGCTCAGCTGCTCCTGGAGCCACCATCTTGGGCGAGACCAAGTGGGGGAAGGATCAGAACATCCATAAACCACGGAGATACAGGTATAGACATTCTTTTTTTGGTATCTGTTCATTGGTCTCTCACTGTCTGCACACCTCCATTCTGGTTACTAGAGGGGATGCCTGGGCAAATGGACACTCCATCACCTCCCCTGGAGAGTTCTACTACGCATGCGCACAGATCTCATCGAAATTTAAAGTGACAGTTTCCACTTAAAACCAAACGGCCACCACTCGTATGTCAGTTTGTCGTACTGTGGTGTCTTGTGAGTTGCTGTGATTCTGAAAGCTATGCCACCAGTGTTTTAAATACCATGGTGGACAGGTTTCAGATGAGTTTCCAAACAAAGACAGACTAGGAAGAAA
>NW_006408523.1:9695673-9697637 GCF_000296735.1 Chrysochloris asiatica | reverse complement strand
TTCTGCTATGCATAAGGTCGCTATGGGTTGGTACCGACTCGATGGCACCTAACAACCACAACAATTCTTGGTGTGGAGTCCTGATGTGGCGCTGTGGGTTAATGTGCTGGACTGCAAAGACAGTTTGAAATGTAGGGTCAGTGGTTCAAGCTCGCCACCTGCTCTCAGAAACCCTATGCAGCGTCGCTATGGGTCAGAAACTACTCTACAGCACTTAACAACAACAATTCCTGGTGTGGCACTGGGAGATAAAGCACTAGATCACAAGGTCAGTCTGACCCACAAGGGCAGTGGTTCAAGCTCAACAGTGGCTCTCTGGAAACCCCATACAGCGTTGCTGAGTCAGAACTGACTCACCATTACTTAACAACATTCAGTAGTCTTGGTGAGGTGCTGTAGGACCAGCACTGGACGACAAAGTAGTTGGTTTTAATTTCAAGGGTGGCAGTTCAAACTCACCAGCAGCTTCCTGGAAATCCTATACAAGGTAGCTACGAGTCAAAACTGATTCAACGGCACTTAACAACAACAATACTCAGTAACGAATGAAAATGCTTTAAAATTGCAAACTTGCACTAAGAACAATATAGAAGGTTTGACACTTGCTGGAAAGGCAGTTAATTTCCAACTAAATTTAGCCATTTTAAACAGATTTAGCTGAGCACTCTACCCATTTATTTATTTGTCTACTCATTCATTTACTCACTCACTGATCAGTTATTTACTGAGTACCTACTATGAACCAGGCACTGTGGTAAGCATTACAGTAAAGTGATGAATAAAAACTAAATAGTTCAGTGTATGTACTTTAGAGTGGTGGCTGTATATCAAGATATTAATAATGAAATGTTTTATAATGAAATAACTCTTCTTTCAAAGGCTTAAAATGAGTCTTGGATCTTAAATTTTCTCTTTTAGCAGATTCAAAGAAACCAGACTCAGAACTGCACTTTTGGAATGAGAGTTTGCTTTGCCCCAAGCTTGAGGGCACTGAACTCAAATTCCTTTATCAGATGATATAAAATTTGTCTTCTCAATAAATATCTAAGGCAATCTAGTGGCTCTGTGGGTTAGGCTTTGGACCTCTAAATGCAAAATCAGCAGCTGAAAACCACCAGTCGCTCTGTGGGAGAAAAATGAGACTGTCTGCTCCTGTTTGGATTTATAGTCTCAGAAACTCTATGTAGGGTTGTCATGAGTCAGAATCGATGGCATTAAAAAATCATTTTGTATAATAGAATTAACTACTGAAGTAATCATATAAACGTCAGTTTGAACATATCTACCGAGCTTTCTGATGTGAGCTAGTGACTAGAATGCAATACTCTGCTATACAGTGTGTTCTTAACAAAAGCCTTAAGAATCACATTCTAAGTAAGTTATTAAAAAAAGTAAACTATATGTAGATTTAATACTCTTTTCACAGAGGTAGTCTATCTGATTCCTGCTGTTACATCTGGTGAGGTCCATGTGTATAGACTCCATTTATGTTGTTGAAAACAGGCGTTGCAATGAACAAGTCATTGGTTTTGCAAAATTCTAACACATGATCTCCAGCATCATTTCTATCCATTTTTATCTACCAATGTCTTATTTTCCAACTACACGTCCTTCCTCTTTGTTTCCAACCTTCTTATTCCAATCATCAGTAACTATTAATGTATCTTGATTGAATGTCTGATCAATTTCTAACTGAAGATGTTGGTAAAATTTTTCAACTTCATCATCACTGGCTTCAGTGGTTGGTGTACAAATTAGAATAATAGTGATATTAACTGGTCTTCCTTGTAGGTGTATAGGTATTATCCTATCACAGTATTATACTTCAAGGTAGATCTTGAAATGCTCTTTTTGATGATGAATGTGATGCCATTCCTCCTCAATTTGTCACTTCACATAGTAAATTCCCACGTGTCAGACTCAAAATGGTCAATAGCAGTCCATTTCAGTTCACTAATGTCTAG
>NW_006408523.1:9677256-9693865 GCF_000296735.1 Chrysochloris asiatica | reverse complement strand
AAAAAAAAAAAAAAAAGAGGTATCTTACCGCTAAACCGATTCACTACAGAGCTATAGGAATAACACCCTATGATAAACTAGGGACTATTTGTACATGTAGAAATGGTTGAATTGGTGTATATGTTGCTATGTATATATATTCCCAATAATATTTTTTGTTGTTTTAAAGAAAAAAGGGCTATGACTGAATGAGAAGGAGGGCTCTGTTTGACTAAAGCAAATTAGGAGAGATTTAGAAAAGATGACATTTGAACTAAATCTAGACGACTAAGTCTGAGTTTGACAATCAGTGGAGGAAAAGGACATCTTAGTTGTGTGTGTGTGTGTGTGTGTGGGGGGGGGTTGTAGCAAAAGGTATGGATACAAAGCTTTTGAAACTGACTGACTTCTCTAAGCCCAGCTTTATGCCTTAGGAAGCGGCCACAGTATCTGACACACAGATGAAAGCTGGATCAACTGAAAGCAGCTCACCAACTAAGGAAAGAAACGCACAGTCATGTTCTGAGGACAGTGAGTGAGTCATTTTCAGTGACTGGTGTGTCAGGAGGCCAGAAGGGGGCTATCAGGGGTTCTGAATACCAAAGCTCATGTGAAGGGGCTTCAGAAAGTTTGTGGAAAAATGGATGAAAAGATCACGGAATTTTCTCAAACTTTCTGAAGCCCCCTTGTAAATGTGCATTTGATTTCAGGCAGAATGAGGCATTCAGGGTTTCTGAAAAAGAGGGATACATTCTGTTAACCAGAGAGGTTCTATGAGGGATTAAGACATCAAAAACGGTGGCAAAAAAACCAATGGAGAATAACAATTGAATTATTTGATATGAGATGAACTAATAAAACTGCTATCAAACACTGGAAGACAGATCCTGCCTGTGATCAGAATGGTTGTGAGGCTAAGAGGGAGTTAGACCATGCATTACCTATGGTGTATCTTAATATAATTAGCATTTGCCAGAACAATTCAATGTACAAGGTGTGTTTTCCTCCTTCTTTTGCTGTATCTATTTAACTTTCAAAAACATGGACATTCAAAAACTTATTCCAAAAGTAGTACTCTTGTACTTTCAAATAATTTGTATATATAGAAGGGAGCCCTGGTGGTGTGATGGTTAAGCATAGGGCTGTTAATCACAATGTCAGTGGTTCAAACCCACCAGCTGCTTCAACCAGAGACTCCCTATGGCTCAGTTCTACTCTGTCACATAGGGTGGTCATGGATTCAGTAGCAGTGGGGTCACATGAGCGGCAATACTACTTACACTGAAGTATAGAACCCAAGCTTTCTCTAAAACACCCGCACATTTAAAAAGTAATGATTTATACTTAGTATGTATAGGTACTGAAACATTAAGGTTTGTGATCATGAAATAATATTCCTTACAGTGACTAAATGGGCTAGACTGCAAAGTTGGTTTGAACTGCAATGTCGGTGGTTCAAGCTCACCAGCTGCTCCTCGGAAACCCTATATGGGGTCGCTATGGGTAGGAACCGACTCGATGGCACTGAAAACAAGAGTACTAATATTCAATATTCTGGTGGTATACAACAGTGTTCCACTGCTAATCATAATTTTTCAGCGACTAAATATTTGGAAGTAGTCCATCTTTCTCTCTCAGTAACCTCATATGGATGTGAAAGCTGGAGAGTGAATTAGGAAGACCGTAGAAGTATTGATGCATTTGAGTTATGGTGTTGGAGAAGAATATTGAAAGTACCATGGACTGTCAGATGAACAAACAGATCTATGTTGGAAGAAGCATCATCAGTGGCCAAACTTCAACTCTCATACTTGAGACATTATCAGGAGGGACCACTCCCTGGAGAAGGACATCATGCTTGGTAAAGTGGAGGGTCCACGAAAAAGAGGAAGACCCCCAACGAGATGGATTGGCACAGTGGCAGCAGCAATGGGCTCAAGCATTTGTGAGGTTGGCGCAGGACCGGGCAGTGTTTGGTTCTGTTGTGCATAGGGTCGCTATGAGTCGGTACCGACTCGATGGCATCTAACAACAACAACCTACAGTGGATAATCAAATCTAGACATCAGCAACAAGTCCGTGTTTATGACTGTCAATTTCCTGATCAAAGAAAAATAAATCACGTATTAGAATAACTTCATCACGCTATACAAAGTTGTGTTTATAAAGGCGGAGGGCTGGCAGCAAACTCTGCTAAGGGGTTCACTCCAGATGCGTCCACGTTCGTCACCACCAAATCCGCGTCTGCGGGTTCCCCTTCTTCCGGTCTCTATCATTTCCAGTGCCCGCAGGGGCCTAGGGTGGAGGCCAGGCAGACAGCACTGCCCACCAGCCAGGGGTCCCGGCGGCTGAGCCAGGTCTCCCGCTCTAGAAGACGACGGTGGCCGCCCAGCTCCAGAGCCCGCCCCCAGGGGCGTCTGAAGAGGGAGGAGCTTGACTTGGGGCTGGTGGCCGGGCCCATCCCTTACCTGCGCTAAGACGATGAGGCTGCCCTGGGGCGCCGCGAAATTCATGCGGCCCTTGTACCAGGCCACGCCAGCTCCGGTCAAGGCCGCTCCGGCCACGGCCGCCGCCAACGGCGCGGGGCCCGGCCAGGCCCGTCTGCTGGCAGCGAAGGCTCGCCGCAGTCGCTCGCGCCAGGTGCCGAGCAGTGCCACTCGGGCGGCTGCCGTCGCCATCTTTGCGGAAGTGCCTAGTCGCGGCAGCCTGAGCCGGCAGGCGGCCGAGCCTCGCGCCACCTCCGGGGAGCCGGGGAGTTCCTCGCGTGCGCCGTTATCGCGAGATCCGCAGCGGCCTTATTTGCAGCCTCCGGCACAGACGTCTGTATACGCTGCTGTAGCCCTGGGTTGGCGCTCGCTGCAACTTCCTGAAGGCGATCGCTGAACGCAGGGGTCGCTTTTTGCCAGAGTGTAGTGGTATAACTGGAAAAATGTCAAAAAACACAAACAGGCCTCTCTAAGGCAAGAGAGTAATCTCTATTGTATGACCAAGTCAAACTAGTTGCCTTGGACCTCTTGTGTTTCAGAGTACAACTGTGCTGCATAGAATTTTCAATCACTGGTTTTTTAGAAGTAGATCACTGGGCACCTATGTGTGTGTGGGCTTGCTGTAGGGGAGAAATGAGACCCCATTTTCAGATATATAGCTATAGTGTGCCGTAGAGTTGGTTCCGACTCTTAGCGAACCTGTATCGGGTTTCTGAGGAGCCGCTGGTGTGTTTGATCCACCGACCTTGTGGTTAGCAGTCCAGTGCTTATCCTACAGCACCACACCAGGACTCCTAATGCCTCCCAAATTTCTGCCTCCAGCTTTCTCATGTCCACTGAATTCCAGATTATAATATCCAACTGTTTCTCAAGCATTGGATGTATATTGAGAACAAATCCAATGTTCATTGGACGTTGTACATGCCAGCGCTGTGAGCTAGAACGGACACGGAGAATTGTGAGGAGTCCAGGTGTGGCGCTGTGGGTTAATGCGCTGGACTGCAAGGTCGGCGCTTCAAGCTCACCAGCCACTCCTAGGAAACCCTCTGCAGGGTCGCTATGGGTTGGAACCGACACCACAGCATCTAACAACAACAAGTGTTGTGAAGGAGCCCTGGTGATGCAGTGGTTGTTGTTGGTAAGTACTGTGGAGTCGGTTCCGACTCATAGCGACCCTGCACAGGGTTTCCGAGGCTGCAAATCTTTACGGGAGCAGAAAGCCTCATCTTTCTCCCGTGGAACAGCTAGCAGTTTCGAACTGCCGACCTTGAGGTTAGCAGCCCGATTCTTAACCACTACGCTACCAGAGCTCCTTATGCAGTGGTTCAACACTGCTAATCAGAAGGTGGACCGTTTGAACACAGCAGCCTGATCCCATAATGAAACCCTATGGAGCAGTTTACTCTGTCCTATAGGTTTCTGTGAGTCATATCATCATGCACTCAACTGGCAATGGGCTTTCCAGTTAAAAACTGTCTTTAAATTGTGTGATAAGCCTTTCTGATGGTCCTGATCTAAAAGTACAATCTCACCCTTGAAGCTATTGGGCGTGTGAAACTAACAATTTCTATGGCTTCTTGAAAATCAGATTTGCTCTGAACTCCACAAACCTTCTTGTGTACTCATTTCTTACCAAATTGTTGATAACATGTGATTTAAGAATCTGCAATAGCTGTAGATCATTTTAAGTAAAACCAATCAGCTTGCCCAGCCCTAGTAACCAGCCCTGGGTTTAAAGCTTGGGTGTGTGTGTTCCCTCTTTAGCAGCTAACCAAACTTTTAATTAAAAAAAAATTGTTGTTGTTGTTACAAGGAACCCTATGTAGAACAGAAAGCAAAGCTGTCTGGTCCAGGACATCCTCGTACTTGTTATGTTTGAACCTACTGTTAAAGCCCTGTGTCAATACATCTTGAGGGTCTTTTTAATTTTCACGGACCCTCCACTTTACCAAGCATGATGTCCTTTTATAGGGACTGGGCCCTCCTCATAATGCCTCCCAAATATATATGACAAGTCTCGCTAGTCTCCCTTCTAAGGGGAATTCTGACTGTACTTCTTTCAAGACAGATTTGTTAGTTTTTCTGACAGTGCGGAGTACTTTCAGTATATTCGACAATACCACAATTCAGATACATGTGTTCTTCTGTGGTCTTCCTTATTCATTGTGCAGCTTTCACATGTGTGGAATGGCTGGCACTTAACAACAACAATAACAACAAACACTGCCTATGCTCCTACGCTTGACTGCTCTTTCATTTCAACTAAATGATGTGAAAGTTGCCGACTTTTACCTTTGATGAAATGTTTTCTTCCAGGATTTCAAATCTGAATTGGCTTGATCCCTGCTGAGAATTTGCCTTCTATCCCAGATACCATTGGTAAGTCAAAAAGTACTGCTATTAGGGTTCCAGTTCATACATGCACTCATTTATTCCAAACAAATCATGTTTTAACACGTCTCTGTGATTAGTAGATGACTTCAGACAAGTTCTGTCAGTAAAACATTTTCAGTTTCCTTCGTGGTGGTGGTGGTGGTGTGCCGTGGAGTCGGTTCCGACTCATAGCGACCCTCTCTGTAAAGGGTTTCCTAGAATGTAAATTTTTACGGGACCAGAAAGCTTTACCTTTCTCCCACAAATTAGCTGATACTTTCGAACTGCTGACCTTGAGGTTAGCAGCCTAACTTGTAACCCCTGTGCTACCAGAATTTTTAGATAAACAAAACAAAACAGAAATTCAATTGAAACTGTGATTTCCAAGGGGATCTGCTGGGTTAGTTAAACTCAAGGTCAGCTCAGAAGGTTATGGATACTGTTTTTTGGGATTTCTAATAGGTGATCTTGGAGTCCTGATGCACTAGACAGCCAAGTCGATATGAACTGCAAGGTCAGTGGTTCAAGCGTACCAGCAGCTCCTCAGAAACCCTATACAGGGTCATTATGGGTTGGAATTGACTTGATGGTATGTAACAACAACAATGACAATAGGCAATCTTGGTAGAGGTTCTCAAAGGATACAGAAAGATCACAGGGGCTTATTATGAAGAAGTTTCAAGAGAATTGAAAACCACATTGATGAGAAAAAGGCCAGGAGACAGTCGAGGACTTTTTTGCCCATCATGATAGTGCATCTGCTCAATCCTTGAGGGTAGTAAGGGTTGCCTTATGTAAACCTCATGTAAAGTCAGAATTGACTTGACATCACTTAACAATCCTTCACTGGAAAACCGTACCCCGTCTATCCTATAACCCTGACCTTGATTCTTCAGACTTGTTTCTGTTCCCCAAACTCCAATAACACTGAAAAGGAACACAATCTGAGTTCCTTGAGAATGCCTAAACTGTCATTCTGAAGAGTGCAGAATTCTTCCAGGAAAAGTTATAGACATGAAAGTACCGCCTTCGGAAGTATAAATACCAAGATGGAGGATACACGGAGAAACAATAGCTTCACAATTTGATATTTTTATTTAACAGAGTTATCTACGACTTTGTGGAAGGAGCTCTGGTACCGTAGTGGTTACAAGTTGGGCAGCTAACCTCAGAGTCAACGGTTCAGAACTACCAGCCATTCTGTGGTCGAAAGATGATGTGCTGGACTGTGGGTCAGGGTCACCAGCCACTCCTCAGAACCCCCATGCAGGGTTGCTCTGAGTCAGAATCGACTTGAAGTCACTTAACAACAACCATGATTTTATAGCAATATTTTTTGACTTATCCTCTATATTGAATCAGAATCTATTTTCCAAAATCAGAATCCACATTTTAACAAGGTATGTGGGTCCTGATTTACTCTCTCTGGACAGGAAAGGCACATTCTCAGCAGGCGGAATTGAACTGGAATGAACTGGTTTGAAGCTCTGCTTTCATATGAGGACCCAGACAAAATTATTCTCTTTATTTCAGGTGATCACTCTCTGCGGAAAGTTGAATGTAAATTTAGGGCCAACAAAATATTTGAAAGTTGATGATTATCCCACCTGGGACTAAAAGCTGGCACCAGATTCAGCAGCACCCCACCCCACGGGTTTTGTAGGCCCGGGTCAGCAGGGATTCAGCTGCTTCCCCTAATTCAGACTTGGAGCAATACCTCGGTCCTGGCAAGAAAGGATGGCTTTACGGAGGCAACGGACTTGGGTTTCTTTTCCAGATGCTGATCTATGTTCTCTGGTCTTCCTTTTTCCTAAGTAAACTTACTTAATGAGCTCTTTGTTTAGCTTCTGAAATGTCCCCACAGATGAGAGGCTTTCTGGGTTTGGATGCAACAACTTCAAGTTAAAGGCTAAAGTGTCAAGGCTCCTGATCTTATAATCATTGCCATCTTGACATTTTGCAAAATAAGAAAGAAAGAAACAAGTGTCACATGAAATCTAATGTGAGTACCTACTCGAAGTGCCTTGGATCATCTTGTTATGATCCACCCTTACTCCTTGTTCCCCTTCTCTTAGCCAGCTTGTCTACATTAATTTGCCGTCAGAGTTTCTTCAGGCTTCACCCCCAGCTGCTGAAACCATTTTCAACGTGTCTTTCCAGGCAGGAAGTAAATAGATCAGACTCACTGTGACATGTGAGCCAGACCACAGGGATTGAATCCTGCCTGTCCCAGGATGATCATTGTGAGTGGGGACCAGTAACTTCATCTCTGTGGGTCTCTGTTTTCTCTTCTATAAACAACTCTCTCAGGCTTTAGGTGGGGAAATGAAATGAGACATTCTATATGAAGTAACTAGCCAAAGGCCTGGCATACAGTGGGGCTTACAACAGATGTGATTTTACGTTCTTCGATCTCTGGCTTCCTCCTGCTCTTGGATTACAAATGAGTTTGACTGACTTTCCTGGCTACTCGGATTCTACATTACTAGCCTGTCTTAACCTTAGAGACTTTTCTGTCCTTTTGTAATCAGCTTGAACTCCTAGACCCTCTTGATCTGTTTTTCACCACTGCTAACTCTGGCGACGCTTGGCAGAATGGCCTACTGTTTTGGATTATGAGCATCTAGATTACTTCTGCCCACTGGCGACTATAGGATTTATAGAATATGTTTTGATTTCCTAGATAGCTTTGTTGTTGTTGTTAAGTGTCGTCAAGTCAGCTCCGACCCATAGCGACCCTAAACAGGGTTTCTGAGACTATAAATCTTTACGGGAGCAGAAAGCCTCATCTTTCTTCTGTGGAGCAGCTGGTAGTTTAGAACTGCTGACCTTGCGGTTCGCAGCCTGATTTGTAATCACTACGCTACCAGGGCTCCTTTTAGCTTATTCTTGATCAAGGATCCCTGATGGTACGGTGGGTTAAACATTGGGCTCTAAAAGGTCAATGGTTCAAACCTACCTGCAGCTCCATGGGGCAAAGTTGAGGCAGTCTGCACCTGTAAAGATTTCCAGCCTCGGAAATGCTATGGAGTGGCTCTTCTCTGCATTGCGGGTTTCTCTACATCACAATCAACTTGACAATCAGGGGTTTGGCTTTGCGATTTTATTCTTGATCTCCAGAAACCGTAGTCTTCTTTGCTTCAAGATGCCTGATCCATACAGTTCCTATACTCAATTAATAAAACCAGGCATCTATTAATCAAGCATGATCCCAAGCCCAAGACAGGTGCATTATAGTATTTCTGTTGCAGGTGTTGTTCAAACTCACAGCCATTCCATGAGATAACAATTAGGCCATCTGTTTCTGTAAAGATTGTCCGTCTTGGAAATTCTTTAAAGGGTTGCTGTGAGTCAGAACTAACCTGATGGTAATGGGTTTAGTGGTGCTGTGGGCTAATATGCCGAATTGCAAGGTCAGTTTGAATTGCAAGATTGGCAGTTCAAGCCCACCAGCCACTCCTTGGAAACCCAATACAGGGTCACTATGAGTTGGAACTGATTCAACAGCACTTAATAACAATAGCATAGCATTTGGCATACTTAAGACATTGTTGTGTTTATCCCACAGTGTCAGTCTTGTGGACAAGGAGGTCTTATTTTTCTCTAGTTCCTCTGGACCTAGCACAGTTTCTGCATGTATTAGAAAACTAATGAGTGATCATCTGAGTAAGCGATCCAAAACGGCACAATTGGAACTCTGGGGTATCTAGTCCAATTTTGGGGTGTCAAACATGCCAAAATATAACATTATTCCTCCAGTGTCATTTATTTTCCAAGAAAACCTCATCTTTAAATGATTTTATTTTCTATTATTGCAATAGTGTCTTAACATTTTGATGAAAATCTTTGAACTTATTTGGAAAATGGTGCTTTGTGATGAAAAAATTTGGTATCATGTTCCCAGGCTTCCAGACTTAAGATTTAATATATTCAAACTTTTCGTTTGCAGAGGAAATTCCTATTTAAAAAAAACACCCTAATCTCTAGCCAACTAACCATCCTAAGTATGAAATCGTCCCTGGCAGCTGCTGACATTTGTTAAGCGCCTTGACTATATTGGTCTTTTCAGGCTCCAGTTTTGTTCATTTCTCCTCTACCAGCTGTAGAGAAAGTCCTTGGCTGGGATGTATTTTCAACATCCCATCCTCAAATAAGGAACCGTTTCTAAAGCATTAAGATCTGTAGTGTTTTAAGTGGTAATTGGAGAAAAACAGAAGAGAAACACTGATCATTTCCAAGTATGAAATTGTAAAACGTGACATTCTTAAGTCACTTTCTCTGTATTCTTTTTCTGTAGGAGGGACAAAAATGAAAACCTTCTCTCAGGGAGCTTTACTACCACTGGGGAGACTAGACCGGAATTTCAGAGCAGTGCAACACAGTATAGAGGGAGAAGCTGTGGTGGGCTAGAGCAGTTGCAAGGGAATTTGAAGAGAGAAGACTTGAAGGAAATGAGGGAAGTGAGGAAGACTTGGCTAGGTTGAGTATTAGGGAGATTCTGCAAGATTAGAGGAACAGAGAGAATGGAGGAGGACTAGACATGACCAGGAGCACGTCGAGGACTACCCTTGAGTGACTTGGCAGTGTTTGGAGCAGTTGTCAGTTTTCTTGACCTACACAGCGTCCTTCCCAGCGTCCCCACCTGCCTTGTGGCTGATTTCTGCAGCTCACACACACTGCTCAGTCATTGTCTCCTGCCTGTTTGGATGTCATCCTGGTCCTTCTTACCCTTATCCCATGTGTCTTAGTTTCCTATGTTGTTGTTTCAAGGGCTTTCCTTGTTAGTTGCTGTCAAGTCTGATCTATCCAATGCACAATAGAACAAAACCCTGCCCATTGCTGCACCATCCTCACAATCGTGGCTCTGGGTGAGTTCAGTGTTGTAACCACTGTGGCAATCCATCTCTTTGAGGGTCTTCCTCTCTCCTTGCTGACCCTCTACCAAGCATGCTGTCCTTCTCCAGGAACTGGTCCCTCCTGAAAACATGTCCAAAGTTCATGAGACAAAAATCGTAACCATTCTGACTTCTAAGGAGCATTCTGGCTGTGCTTCTTTCTAGACAGATTTCTATGTTCTTCTGCAGTTCATGGTATATTTACAATTCTTTGCCAATGCAAGTAGGTAGCTTTAAAGAACAGAAATTTGTTGTCACACTGTTTTGGAGGCTAGAAGTCCGAATCAGGGCATCAGCTTTAAGGTAGGGTTCTTCCTTGTCAGTAGCTCCAAGAATTCCTTGGAGTTCTTTCGCCTATTTCGTCCCCTAGTGTGGGTTCCTATGCCTAGTTATGTCTATTTTATAACTTAGAAACGGTTAGGTTTAGAACCTACTATGCTCTGTAAGAGCTCATTAAAATAACAACAGTGTCATAGATTGAATGGTGTTCCCCCAAATTATGTATCAGCTTGACTCGTCCGTGATCCCAGGATTATGTAGTTATCCTCCATTTTGTAGTTTGATCTCATTATCCCCCATTTCATGATGTTTTGTAAATCTTGACTTCTGTATATTAATGAGGCCGGAGCAGGTCGGGGGTGTATCTTGAGTCACAGGGTTCCAAGAGGGTGTGACTCAAGTCACACCTCTACTCCAGTACTCCCTTACTTAAGCCACATCATTAAGTCACAACCTTGAGTCACACCTTTTTTCTTACAAGAGATAAAAGGAAGGAAAAGTGAGCAGAGAGGAGAGGGACCTCACTGCTACCAAGAAAAGAGAGCCATATGCCTAGTGTCCATGTGGTGAGATCTAGGGGAAGACTGATGCCAAGACAAATGGAAATCTCCAAGGAAGCAGGGGCTGAAGAGACCAGAACCCTCCTCCAGCCACATTAGGTAATGACAATTAGGACAAAGAGAAAAACTCTACTTACAACGAGGATCAAATTCACCAATAAATGTGTGTTGAGAGTCTAACCCCTTTATTGGTGAATTTGCTCCTCGTTGTAAGTAGAGTGATGTTGGGTAGGTTTTGACTCACAGGGACAAAGTGTTGCCACCCTTGTTTTTAAGGAGTTTTCTAGCTATACTTTTTTCAAGGCAGAATTGTCCTTTCTTGCAGTTCATGGCATATTTAACGTTCTTTTCCAACACCACAATTCAAAGGCATTAATTCTTTGGTCTCTGTTATCCACTGTGCAGTTTTTGCATGTATATGAGGCAGGGGAAAATGCCATGGCTTGGGTCGAGCGCACCTTCATCTTCAAAGTGACATCTTTGCTCTTGAACACTTTAAAGAGGTCTTGTGCCGCTGATTGGCCCAACGCAACACGTGGTTTGATTTCTTGACTGCTGCTCCCATGAGCGTTGATTGTGGCTCCAAGTAAAACAAGATCCTCGACAACTTCACTCTTTTCTCTGCATATGATGATGTTGCTTATTGATCCAATTGTGAAGATTTTTATTTCCTTTATAGTGAGGAATAATGTAATCTGGAGGCTGTAGTAGTCTTTCCTCTTCATCGTAAGTGCTTCAAACCTGCTCTTCTTTCATCAAGCAAGGTTGTGTTGTCTATACATTGCAGCTTGTTAATGAGTCTTCTTCCAGTCCTGATGCTGTGTTCTTCTTCATATAGTTCAGCTTCTCAGATGATTCGCTCAGCATATACATTGAAACAGTATGGTGAAAGGGTCCAATCCTGATGTACCTCGTTCCCGATATCAGACCATGCGTATTCCCTTGTTCTAGTCAAATGACTGCCTTGGGACCCATGTACATGTTCCTCATGAACACAATGAAGGGTTGTAGAGTTCCTATTTACATTACTACTCATAATTTGTTATGTTCCACCCAGTCAAATGGTTTGTAGAGTCAACATAACACAGACACATCTTTCTGGTATTCTGTGCTTTCAGACAAGATCCATCTGACACCAGCAGTGAAATCCCTCATTCCATGTCTTTTTTTGCATCTGCCTTCAATCTCTGGCAGTTCCTTGTTGATTCTGCTACAACCATTTTTGAATTATCTTCAGCAAAATTTTTCTTGCATGTGATATTAATGATATTGTTTCATAATTTCCACACTCTGTTGGATCGCCTTTCTTTAGAATGGTCACATATTTAGAAGAGATAATTAACTCAAATGCATCTTTGATCTTAGAGTGTATGGGGAAGATAAACAAAAAATGGCTCTCCTGATTCGAAGAGATTATTTACTACTATATTATATACAAAATAATGTGTGCCAAGATTGATTATGAAGTTCCTAGGTGATGCAAATAGTTAATATGCACAGCTGTTAACCAAAAGGTCAGTGGTTTGGCATCCATTCAGAGATACCGTGTAAGAAAGGCCTGGTGATCTACTTCTGAAAAAAAAAAAAAAAAAAAGCAAACCAACCAACCAACCATTGGAGCGTAGTTCTACTTTCACAAATCAGGGTCCACTTGATGGACCTGATGGACCTGAAAGCGTATTCAGTTACTTCAGACGTTACATTTTAATGAATGTTATCACTCATAAGGAGTCCTGGTGTGGCGCTGTGGTTAATGCACTAGACTGCAAAGTCGGTTTGAACTGCAAGGTTGGTGGTTCAAGATCACCAGTCATTCCATGAAAACCCTCTAGAGGGTCGCTACAGGTCGGAATCAACTTGATGGCACTTAACAACAACAATCACTCATAAAGAGTTCCATCAATCTCAATGGGAACAGTGAGTGTACTATTAGCTGCAGTAATCATATCATGGTACTTAGAGTTTTTTATTATGAAAAATTGTTTTTCAAAAATGTATTATTAAATGAAAGAGAAGAGACACAGGGGAGCTCAAACAATAGATGAAAGACGTTTGACTCGATCCTTTATAATGGAGTGAATGGCAAGTGAGTGGACATTATCAAGAATCCTTATCTGGTAAAAACAGAGGGTGAACTATATATAAAGGAATTGTGAAGCACAGAGGGGATGAATTACGTTCAGAGGCCCTACATGAGTCAAAAAGAATTGCTAATCATGCCTTTTGTGTAGTTTGGGGCCATGGGTAAAAATATCTGGGCATCATGATTGATGCCAGCATGTGGGGAAATAAGTCAAGATTAAATCTTCCTGACAGTGAAACCGGACTGCCAGGAGCTGCAGTTGCAATGTCTTTCAGATCTTCTGCTTTTCATTCCATTCCCATCATCCCAGTTTAAACTCTCATTACCTCATGCTTTGATTATTACCATCGTCTCTTAACGTGCGCCGTGGCTTCTGGTCCTTTTCTCTTCCAAAGCATCTCATCTATCTGTGTCAGATCAATCTCCCTAAAACATTTCTTTCACCATACATCCATTAGCTGGGAGACTTAACCTTTCGGAGCCCCGGTATCCTGGACAGAAAATGAGGAGATTGCTTTAAGTTTATTTTTCCACTTCTAAAGTTCTGATTCTCTATCTCTCCATTTTTTTTTTTTTTTTAATTCCACAAACTTGTATTGAGTGTGTAAGATGTGCCAGGCATAGCACTCTACCGTGATGACCCAGAGACAATTACGATGTCGTTGTAGCTCTGCATACCTCGTCAAGCACAAAAGTCTGGACACGTTTGATCGTACCCTCACAAGTCCCCCATTGACATACCGTCACTTGTTTCTTAAATAGATCCATTCCCAGCTAAACATTAAATGAGAATTAAGAGAAATGTAAGAGGTGAAACCATGAGATAAGATTTATAAAATAAAATTATAATTTTATTACTAAAGATGCGGTAGATGTGTATGGCTTTTTCTAGAAATGTCAATCATGTTTTAGTGTGATCTGCATAATAAAATTGGCTTTATTAATTTGGAAAATCTTGAGTTAAGTTTTGTGAGATAGAGATGATTAAAAACAACCTATTCAGTTAATTTTGGCATTACGTTTTACTCAATGTTATCACTCATGAAGACGTTTCCATGGATCCCAACAGAAACAGTGAGTGTAGCATTAATTGCAGTAATCCCATCAGGTCACTTGCGGATTTTTAAGGGTTTTATTATGAACAATGTCAAATATGTGCAAAATTAGAGAGAATGAAATGAGGCCCCTCCAGGCAGAGTGATGGAGTTGCTTCAGGGCTGCCTGCGGCAAGAGTTGATGGAAGGTCACTTCAACGAGATAGCTTCAGGGAGAGGAGGTCTGGCCTGTTGCACCTAGGCCCTCTGAACTAGGACATGAGGCTCACGTGGCTGATGGCACCCACACTAAGGGGTCCCCTTTGCTTGCTGAGAAGCCTGCTGTTTGGTGGCTGGCAGGCCTGGGGGACTAGGGAGCCAGCAGGGTGGAGGGCTTGAGCAGGATCATGTTCCGGGTGGTGGGGGACTGAAGCCTAGGAGCATCTGTAAGGAAGACTGAGGGTGGTTCAGCCTCAGTATCATTAACAAGGAGCTGACCTGTACATCCCTGGTGTCCACTCATTAGATGCCAGTAGCAACTACCTCCCGCCCTCCACCCCAGCTGTTGTTGTTGTTGTTGTTAAGTGCCGTAGAGTCGGTTACAACTCATAGCAACCCTGTAAAGGGTTTCTGAGGAGCAGCTGGTGAGGTTGCAATGCCAAGTTAGCAAACAGATGTCTAACCCAAACCGAATCTACTGCCACTGAGCTGATTCCAATTCATAGAGACCTTCTAGAAGTGCCCCATAGGGTTAATCTTCATGGGAGAGACAGCTTTGTCTTTGTTCTGCAGAGTGGCTGGTGGGTTTAAACTGCCAAACTTTTGGTTAGCAGCCCAAGGCTTAACTCACTGTGCCACCAGACCAACATTACCAACTTCCTCAGGAGCAGCACCACCCCCAGCCGAGAACCACAACACTAGAATGTCAGTTTCTTGAGGGTGCCTGGGGCCTAGAACTAGGAATGTGTATCATTTTAGTCATTTCTCTTTTGACAGGAAAAACAAGTGTTTTGCAAATAGATTGTGGCTTTTGTCTTTGTGATCAAGTAACAAAACTCAAAAGTCACTTGTAAGCATTTATCTTTTAGTAAAATTAAGTACTGATGCTGGATTTTGTGGAAAACCATTGTAGATGCTTGTCTTCCTGTTCTAGATCCCTAGTTTTAAATTCTTACCATGGCTTCATGCCATTAATAGCTCCTATCTCAAGGCTTAATGCACATTTAGGATTAGGTTCATCACTAATGATAGTAATTATGCATCCATTTTTCAGATAACCTCTCTCTCTTTATATAAAACTTTGTCTGATTGGTGTTGATAGTTTCCCATGCACAATGGAACAAACTGCTGCCCAGTCCACGATGGTCTTCATGATTGCCGTGGACTGGATTGTTGCGATCCAGTGGCTTTTCACTGGGTGCGTCTCAAAAGGTGGGGACCAGGCCTAGTTGCTTTTACCTGAGGAGAAAGCTGAAGAGAGACTGCCTGAGGCCTGCTAGTCTCTCGTTAGTGCTGCACGTTTGTATTCTACCTGGAAGCACTTTGTCTTTTAAAACCACTTATCCATTATTATCTGAGATTTTTTCTTTTTAAACTTTTCATTGTGAATTGAGTGAAGGTTTACAGATGAGACCATCTGAAAGGGATGGTTGATGGTCACCATCTAGTTCTTCTGGTATCAGTGTCGTGCTGGACAGGATGTTCAGGAGCTCTAGCAACTGGACACCCATAAACCACAGTTCCTGACAAGGTGTCCAAGGTGCACAGTCGCGTTAGGACCCTCTCGCTGAGTCCTTTCTCCATCTTCACCACCAAATCCACTGTCACTGAGTCGGTTCTGAGTCATAGCGACCTGATAGCACAGAGGACAACTGCCCCATAGGGTTACTAAGATTGTAAATCTTCACAGAAGCAGCCTGCCTCATCTTTCTCCTGCAGAGCGGCAGGTGGGTTTAAGCAACCCAAATTTAACCCACTGAGTTAGCAGTGCTGCTTGTACAACCCAGGGACTTCAGTGTAGTTCTCAATTATCTTCTAATCTGCTACTCTGAAGAATGTTTAGTAAAGTAAACTGCTACAAGATAAAAGCCTGTTAATACTTCTGATGAGAATTATTGTTGTAAGCACTGTGGAGTCGGTTCTAACTCATAGTGACCCTGTACAGGGTTTCCAAGGAGCAGCTGGTGAGTTTGAACTGCTGGCCTTGAAGTTCCAACTGACCTTGCGGTCCAGTGCTTTATCCCACAGTGCCATACCAGGGCTAGGAAGAATTTGTCTTAGTTTCAACAATATAAAGAGGCCTTTTATTTGTGGCCCCGGGCATTCTGCTGCTCTTCACGGGTCTTGTTTTTCTCGGCGTTGTGTTTCTGACTCATGCCAGCGGAACCATCCTTCATGATGTATGAGGGGGCTTCCAAAAGTTCACGGAAGATGGAATGAAAGGATAACAGACGTTTTCCACAAGCTTTTGGAAGCCCCTCATAAATTACTTTGGGATTTCCTACCATTATCCTGTTGCCATACTTTCTTATGAAAAATATTAAAAAATAAAAACAAATCTCTTCTTTATGTTCCTTAAGTGCCTCAAATTTTCTTTTGGTAAAGAAGCAGATATAGATAAGTTTAAAAGTCTGTAGACTTTCGTGCTATCTTATTGGTCATGTGTTTTACAGGTAGAATATAAACTCTTTGAGGGTTTGTACCTTGCCGTGTTGGTTTTGGTAGCTCTCCCAATAACATTTCATAAATATCTCTTAGTTGATTGATCAATAAAGATGTAAATATATGTTAAGATATAAAAACATTTTAGATGTTAAGAAATCTAAAATGGAATTATCTAAGACCAATGGAATGTAGTTAAACAAACGGGCGAATGTAGCAAAAGTGGCATTATAACTCTAAATAATTAGAAATTAGAAAT
>NW_006408523.1:9674577-9677036 GCF_000296735.1 Chrysochloris asiatica | reverse complement strand
TAATGTACATGGATTAGAAATACATCTATAGACATGTCTGTATAATGTACATGGATTAGAAATACATCTATAGACATGTCTGTATAATGTACATGTGTTTTGTTACATATGTTGTTGTTGTTGAGTGCTGTCAAGTCAGTTTTGACCCCGTGTAGGGTTTCCAAGGACCGACTGGAGGGTTTGAACCAACTATGTGGTTATCAATACAGTGTTTATTTTATAGTACCATACCAGGACTCCTTTGTTACATATGAGCTTTTCTATATTTCATTTCAAATTATCATTGTGTATGTTGTAATATTCTCATAAGAAATATTTCATTTCTCACTCAAATTTATACATAATGAAAGCACACAAAAAATGTTATTATTTAAGCAGAGTACAGTGTTGACAAGTTTTCAACCAATTAAAAAAAACTCTTCATAAAGTAAAAGGAGATAAGTAGTGACTTATGACATATGACTTAAAAAATTACCACCAGAATTCTGTGTTTATGTTTTTAACAGAGTTTCCTCCCCTAGAGCCAATATCAAGGAGTTCTGGTGTGGCGCTGTGGGCTAATGCCGTCAGACTGCAGAGTCGTTTGAACTGCAAGATCGGTGGTTCAAGCTCACCAGCTGCTCCTTGGAAACCCTATCCAGGATTTCAACAGCACTTAACAGCAACAAGTGTCAAATATCAAAATGACCATGGTTGTAGAGTGGTCTCCCAGTTACGACTGTCTGATTTCTAGATACCTCCTAAACCCACTGAGTCGGTTCTGACAGGACTTAGCCTCACGTTGAGCTGACTAAAGTAACCTCTTCTTGACATACTTTCCATCACAGTCACCCTTGTTTGAAACACATGCAGCTTTTAAGTCTTTGAAAAGGCCTTGAGCCTCTTCTTGCATGAATCCACCCAAACCCAACCCCCTGAATGACCACACGGGACAGCGCAGAGCTGCCCAGATGCTTTCCAAGGTTGTGCATCTTTATGGAAGCAGAGAGGCTGGAGGATTCGAACAGCTGACTCTTTCGTTAGCAGTTGAGCATTTAACCACTGTTCCAGCAAGGCTCCTTTTTCTTGCACTGAAACAAGACTAAACAAGTATGAACTGTATGCATCTGTTCTGACTTACCTACAAATCCAGTTAGGAACAGATCTCATGGCTGACTCAAGAGACTGCCTGAGTTGCAAAATTGTCCCGTGACTTTACAAAAGGAAGATGGCAATGATGAATTACATGTCAGCATCATTGCAGATGGTGTTATGTGCCGTGGAGTTGGTTTTGATTCACAGAGGCCCCGGCTGGATGGAGTTTCCAAGGAGTGGCTGGTGGTTTGAACTGCCATCCTTGTGTTCTCTTTTACACTGACCCTCTACTTTGCCAAGCATGATGCCCTTCTCCAGCTGCAGAGCCCTCTTGATAACATGTCCAAAGTACCTGAGATGGAACCTTGCCATCTGAGGAACATTCTGGCTGTACTTGTTCCAACACTGATTTGTTCATTCTTCTGGGAGTCTGTGGTGCTTTCAGTATTCTCCAACAACACCATAATTCAAAGGATTCAGTTCTTCACCATTCTTTCTTATTTATTGTTCAGCTTCCACATGTATGTGTAGTTGTTGTTTTTGTGAAGTGCCATTGAGTCGGTTCTGACCCATAGCGACCCTGTATAGGGTTTCCGGGAAGCCTCTGGTGAACTTGAACTGCCCACCTTGCCATTCAAACCAGTTTTGCAACCCAGCGCTTTAACCCACAACGCCACACCAGAATGGGAGTATAGAAAATACCATGGTTTGGGTCAGGAGTACCTGAGTCCTTAAAGTGACATCTTTGCTCTTTAACATTTTAAAGCGGTCTTTTGCAGCAGATTTGCCCAATGTCACATGTTGTTTGGTTTCCTGACTGCTGCTTTCATGAATGTAGATTGTGGATCCAAGTAAAATGAAATTGACATCTTCAGCCTTTTCTCGATTTGTCACAATGTTGCTTATTGGTTCAGTTGTAATTTTTTTTTTTGAGCTGTAGTTCGTACTGAAGGTCTTCATTGATAAAGTATTTTAAGTCCTCGTTGCTTTCAGCAAGCCAAGGTTGTGTCATCTGCCCATCGCAGGATGTTAACGAGTCTTCCTCCAATTCTTATGCTCTTCTTCATATGACCCAGCTTCTCAGGTTATTGTTTGGTATAGAGACTGAAGGAGTTTGGTGAAAGGATATAACTATGATGCACCATCAAAAAGAGCATTGTAAGATCTACACCAAAGTCCAGCGCAGACGGTGATAGGATAATAGCTATACGCCTACAGAATCCTGGTGTGGCGCTGTGGGTTAATGCGCCAGGCTGCAAAGCCGTTTGAACTGCAAGGTCGGCAGGTCAAGCTCACCAGCAGCTCCTCGGAAACCCTATACAGGGTCGCTATGGGTCGGAACCGACTCAATGACACTTCACAACAACAACAGAGAAGACCAGTTA
>NW_006408523.1:9672105-9674432 GCF_000296735.1 Chrysochloris asiatica | reverse complement strand
AGGCGTCCTGGTGTGGTGCTGCAAGGTGATGCGCTGGACTGCAAGGTCAGTTTGAGTTGCAAGGTCGGCAGTTCAAACCCACCTCCTCGGAAACCCTATACATACGTGGTTGCTATGAGTTGGAACTGACTCAAAGGCACTTAACAACATTGTACATACACACAATCATATGGTGTGTCCAGAGTGTAAAATTCAGGGAAAAAGTACTACTTATCCATATATAATAAAATGCAAACTGTATTAAATTGTATGTTAAAGAACTGAAGCATTCTTGGTAAAAGAAAAAAATTAAAGAAAGTGGCTTTGTTCCAGTTTCTCAGTACCTCTCTCCCTGAAGTCTTATCACAGTTCTAAATCCTTTTGGTAGCATGTGAGACTCTTCAAAATGCTTTTCTTAGGGATCAAAATTCTGAATTTCAGATTGAGTTAAATACATTTTATAATTCATCTTGCAGCTGTTGGGGCTATAACGGGGTAAAATGAGAATTGCTTTTCAGGGCGTATTTCTCAACAGAGCAGTTTTGAAAATGAAACCAAATTTTCATGCTCCACTTGACATTGGAATTTAAAGTTATTTTTACAGGCTCCACTGAAGTCGCTGTTTGAAACATTAAAAAGGGTCTTGGAATATAGGAAGTGAATAGTTAAAACAATTTTTCTTCCAACAGCTTGTTCAGTAAATAAAACAAGAATACAAATTCAATCTTGCTGTACCTACTTCATGGCTTACCTGATTCATGCTGTAACCACACATCAACACTTCGTGTGTAAACCATTTCTTCCCTGTTACTTAGAGCCAAATTTCCTGCCTCAGCAGGTAAAGCTTTTCTTCACTTGAAAGAACGTTTAGTGTAAGTTGGGGATGTGGAAGCAAACCTTTAAAGGAAAATCTCATCTTCTCAGAATGTGGTATGGGATCTAAATAGAGTCTTCACCGAGCCCCTAGAACATTGAGGGACTGGGAATGTTCAGGTGTCCCTACTGGGGATGGATCTGCTTTCGATTTTAGTGAATAGTCACTATTGGGATCACTGAAATGGAACACACACACATAGAAGGTCTTCACTCACAATGGAACCCCCAAAGAAGCACACTGGATGTAACCCTTAGAACGGAAAGGCTTTTGCCCCTCCGTGGTACTGTAATGTGGACCACCTCTGTTTATACCGTAGTCTCCTCTCTCCTTCCATTATACCCATTTGCCAAGCGCCTGCACCCACTCCTGGAATGTCTTGCCTCAGCGAACTGCCCACTAATCTCTGGTGTGGTGGATATGAAAGGCCCTTTTCAGAAGATGGGGACTCGCTGTCCCTCATCTCCACTGACCACAAGGAATCAGGCTCAAACTACAGCTTAAAGATGGAAAGATTTAGATTCATTTACAGTCAAGACTGAAATATCAGTTCCATATTAATTCCGGAAGTCTTTAAAAAGAAGAGAAGTTCTCATGTGTCTAAAACGGCTTAAATCCTGACTTCCTTAATCGGGACGTCATTGAAGATATGGTAGCTAATGAGCAAATTTGGGGTAACTGTATATCATGTCTGATTTTAAGTTAGGGTTTTTAAAAAGAAAAAAATAATGGTTGGAGGCTATAGCCTTACAATTTTGTGAAATTCTAAAGGACCATGGACCTCAGTTTGGGAATAGCTAGTAGATATCCCTTGTGTTAATGAATAATAATTTAAAAACAAAACCAGAAAAAGCTGAAACTAAACAAAATTAGTGTTTTGCTTAAAGGTCTGTGTAAGACTTTATAAAAACAGAGTCAGGAAATAAAAATGGAAGTTTCCTAGTTTCAGTTTACCACTCTGCCCACAACAATATACTACGTCTGAAAATCAAATTGTATACAGCTGATATGAAGTGAGGGGAGATGCACAAGAACACCCAACCTTGCAGATAGTACCCCATTTGACCTAGCCTTGATGGCTTGATAATCAGAACTCTACTAGAGGACGATAAAAAAAGTAAACCCATAATTTTTGATAAAGGAAACGAGGATAAATTGCTACCATTTGATGAACTTGACCTATACTCATGGACGTAGTAACTCAAAATACCAACAAAGAGGGAAGGAGTCCTCACATCAAGTATCAATGCTATCCCCTCTGTGCACAGGGTAGGTAGGGACGGACAACTTAGACACTGGCTTCCTAAAATGAGGGGGCGATAAAGGCACAAAGTGACTGGCTTACAAGGTTTCAAGAACGACTTTAGTTTCAGAGTGTGTGGGTGAAGATAAGAATCCCCAATGAATGGTTTTCATCTTGCCTAGATGGGTCTGGTGAAAGGAGATGGGGAGAAGATTCTTGTGGTTCAATAGT
>NW_006408523.1:9668543-9671795 GCF_000296735.1 Chrysochloris asiatica | reverse complement strand
AGAATGTGCCTTTTGGTGGTTTAAATTATATATGCCTGAGTGTTGTTTTTTTTAAAGCGATCTAAAATGAATAGAGAGAAATCTTAACCGATGGTACATGGAGGAGATTATAATCACGGTAATGAAACAAAGTACATGAATTGTTGAATGTAAAACTGATGATCTGCCTTATAAACTTTAACGGAATTCATAATAAAAACTAAAAAAAATCAAATTGTCATTACTTAGTTGATAAGATGCTTATGAATAATTAAAATATCCCATAAAATGGAATACCAGGCGCGCGTACAGTCTACTGTTGTTACTAATTACTCTGTAGTCAGCCCCAGCTCGTGGTGGTCTCACGTACAACAGAACAAAACCTTGCCTGTCACTGCATCCTCCTCATGATGCTTGGTAAAGTTTACATTTCCCCACATTCTATTAGACAATATTCTATATGATCCATTGGGTTTTATCCTCCCCCACCATAATTATTATTTGGTTGTGAATGTCTTGATTTCCCCCTCATTTGTGAATGGCAACTTTGCTGGGTAAAGAATTTTTGGTTGACAGTTGTTTTCCTCCAATACCTCATACATGTGTGTTCTGGCCTTCAGAGTTTCTGAGGAGAAATCCACACTAATGCTTTTATGGAAACCTTGGTATGTTATACTGTGGGTTTCTCTTCCACTTTAAGAACTCTCTCCTTGTGTTTGGTTTTTATAATTTTTATTACAGAGGGTGTTGACTTGTTTTTATCCCTATTGCTTAGAGTTTACCCTTTTGCAAGCTTGATGCCTTATACAAGTCTTGGACATTCTCTGTCATTATCTCTCTGTCTCTTTGAACATTTGATTGTACTATAGGTGAAAGTTTGCACAGTAAATTAGTTTTCCCTTCAGTAATTCATAGACACATTGTACTGTGACACTGGTTGAAATCTTCACAATGTGTCCACTATCTCTACATTTCCATCCTGGATTCTTCATTTCCATTCTTTGGTCTCCCTGCCCTTTCTGCCTCACCATCTTTGTTTTTGGGCAAATATCGTCCTTTTGGACAAATCTGCTGCACAAGGGCTCTTTTAAGTGTTGAAGAGCAAAGACATCAGCTTGAGGACTAAGGTACACCTGACCCCAGCCATGGTATTTTCAATAACCTCATATGCATGCAATAGCTGGAGAGTGAATAAGGAAGACCGTAGAAGAATTGATGCCTTTGAGTTATGATGTTGGAGGAGAATATTGAAAGTGCCATGGGCTGCTAAAAGAACCCACAGATCTGTGTTGGAAGAAGTGCAGCCAGAGTGCTCCTTGGAGGCCAGGATGGCCAAACTTCGTCTCTCATATTTTGGACATATTGTCAGGAGGGACCAGTCCCTGGAGGAGGATGTCATGTTTGGTAAAGTGGAGGGTTGGAGAAAAAGAGGAAGACCCCCAATGAGATGGAGTGGCACATTGGCAGCAACAATGGGCTCAAGTGTAGCAAAGGTTGTGAGGTTGGCCCAGGAACAGGTAGTGTGTCATTCTGTTGTGCAGAGGGCCGCTATGAGTCGGTACCGACTGAATGGCACCTAACAACATCATCCTGTTGGTTTTGTATAGTTGATTGTTCTAAGGAGCACATCTCTCTTGGGGGTTACTGTTTATGTTATGTTGTTGTTAGGTGCTGTGGAGTTGGCACCAACTTATAGCCACTGTATGCATAGTAGAACAAAACATTGTCTGGTCCTGTGCTATTCTCAGAATTGTTAGGTTTGAGTTCATTGTGGCAGCCACTGTGCCAATGCATCCCATTGGGGCTCTTCCTCTTTTTTGCTGACCCTCCACTTTACCAAGCATGATATTCTTCTCTAGGGACTGGTTTCTCCTGATAATATGTCTCAAGTATGAGAGATAAAGTCTGGTTATTTTGGCTTCTAAAGAGCATTCTGGTTGTACTTCATCCAACACAGATCTGTTTGTTTCTTTGGCAGTCCCTAGTACTGTAATATTCTTCTCTAACACCATACTCAGATTCATCAATTCTTGTACAGTCTTCTTTATTCATTGTCCAACTTTCACATGCATATGAAACTATTGAAAATATCATGGTTTGGGTCAGGTGCACTTTAGTCCTCAAAGTGACATCTTTGCTCTTGAACAATTTAAGGAGGTCTTGTGCAGCAGATTTGCCTAATGCAACACATCTTTTGATTTCTTGACAGCTGCTTTCAAGAGTAGTGTTAATGGTGGATCCAAGTAAAATGAAGTCTTTGACAACTTCAATCTTTTCTCCATTTATCATGATGTTATTTATTGGTCCAGTAGTAAGGAGTTTTTTTCTTTCACACTGAGGTGCAATCCATACTGAAAGCTGTGGTCTTTGACCTTCATCATCAAGTGTTTCAAGTTTTCTTCACTTTCAGCAAGCAAGGTTGTATCATTGGCATATCACATGTTCTTCTTCATAAATTCAGCTTCTTGGATTATTTGCTCAGCATACAGATTCAACTAAGTATGGTGAAAGAATACAACCCTGGCAAACACCTTTCTTAATTTTAAACCATGCAGTGTTCCCTTGTTCTGTTCGAACAAGTGCCTCTTGGTCTATGTACAGGTTCCTCATGAGGACAGTTAAGTGTTCCAAAATGCTCATACTTTATTTACGATGTTGTCCATAGTTTGTCATGATCCACAATCAAAAGCTTTTGCATAGTCAGTAAAGCACAGGTAAACATCTTTATGGTATTCTCTCTTTTCAGCCAAGATCCATCTGACATCAGCAGTGATGTCCCTTATTCTATGTCCTTGTCTGAATCTGACTCGAACCTTTGGCAGTTCCCTGTTACTATACTGTTGCAACGTTTTTGAATTATTTTTAGCAAGATTTTACTTGCATGTGTTATTAATATTTTCCAATGGTTTCCTCATTCCATTGGGTGACCTCTTTTTGAAATGGACACAAATATGGATCTCTTCCAATCAGTTGGCCATGTAACTCTCTTCCAGATTTCTTTGCATAGATGAGTGAGTGCCTCTAGTGCTGTGTAGGTTTGGTGAACTATTTCAATGTGTATTCCACCAAATCTGGAAGCCTTGTTCTTTGCCAATGCCTTCAGTGCAGCTTGGACTTTTTCCTTCAGTACCATTGGCTCTTTATCCTATTCTACTTCTTGAAATGGTTGAGAGCAGTTGCTGGAGAAGGATGTCATGCTGGGTAAGGTGGAGGGTCAGAGAAAAAGAGGAAGACCCCCAACGAGATGGATCAGCCAGGTGGCATCATTGATGG
>NW_006408523.1:9658174-9660238 GCF_000296735.1 Chrysochloris asiatica | reverse complement strand
TTATCTGCAAGTGTGGCTGTTCTTGTGCATATGTCCTCTCTTCATATCAACTGGACACTTCACTCTCCACTCTAGTTCTCTGTGGCTATGTCACTGACTCTGGGCCCAAGAGTCCCCAGGTCTTGCCACACTGCTGGCCAACCAGGTCTCCACCTGGGTTCACAGGAGTCTACTGAATGTTGTAGGTATGCCCTAAATTTTTGAACTAACAAAAACCCTGACAACTTTGTCTATACATAGCCTGTACACTTCATTGTTTATGTTTGCATTTGAATTTTAATCTATTTTTGTGCTCAGAATATGTGCTTGTAAGGCTATTTTTATAAAATTAGTCTAATTGGATTTAGGTAAATAGAAACAGTCTTCGTAAATCTTAGATAAAAAGGAAGATAAAGTACTTATTATCTCTTTTACAGGAGAAATTTTGAAACAGATTAGAAATAAGATTGTGGTTCTGCCATTTGATATTCTTAAAGCCAGTATTAGTCCAATTTCTAATCTTATTAACAAGAAGCAGATTTCCATCCATTTTTCAACAATAGATGGCACTAGTACACTGGCCTCTCACCTCTGTCCAACCCAACAGGCATATAAGGAGGTAGAGGAAATAAAGAAAGTATTCAAAATGCAAGATGACCAGAAATTCAATTCTAGTGAATGCAGATATTGCAGAGCCATGTAAGGTCAGAGTAATTCTGGAACAAGATGTTTCAAAACACTGACGTAAGTGTCTAAAAATATTAGATGGTCTGAAGTTTTGTTGAAGAGAACCACAATAAAACCTAACTTTCTTGGTACATGTCTAATGAGAAAACCGATCTAATTTTCTCCATCAATACTGAAGAATGGAGGATGCCATGGATTGTATCTTCTCACACTACAATGCTGGCAGAGGCAGAAGCTATAGAAAAGCATGGGGAAGAAAAAGAGGGAATTTTAGGAATGCTATGGTACGAATCGGGCAGCTAACCTCAAGGTCGGCAGTTTGAAACTACCAGCTGTTCTGCGGAAGATAGATGAGGCTTTCTGCTCCCCTAAAGATTTACAGCTTCAGAAACCCTGTGCAGGGTCACTTTGAATAGGAACCGACTCCATGGTACTTAACAATAACAACAGCATTGTGATTACGGTGCTGTGAGTTAATGTGCCAGACTGCAATACTGTTTGAACTACAAGCTGCTCTTCGGAAACCCTATACAGGGTCGCTATGGGTTGGAATCGACTTGACGGCACTTAACCAACAGCATGATGATTGGGTGTCCTAGGTACCTGAAATATATATATATATAAAGGTGCTATGTATTTTCTGCCTGTCGCTTCCTAAAAAGTATAACAAGTGTGGCGATCACAGAGATTTCTAAGAAAATGTTCTGTGGGAAGACAAAGCCCCCACGAAGATGAAGAATTAGCTATAATTATATGATGTTTGCAGACACTTACAGGTTAAATCTGAGAAACTAGCACACATGTAACTATCTGCTTTGCTTAAATTCCATTTCCGAATCATTGCGATATGGACGGCTGTCACCAGGTTGGTGCCAACCATGGTCACAAAAGGCTTATCTTTAAATAAGTTGAGTTTAATTCTATACCACCACATAAAACTCTAATTGCCCTTAAGTTTTTTTTTCTTTTGAATAACATTTTTATTAAAATAAGTATATAACAATTATTGAATTCATTTTAAACCTCAGGTGCTTGCTTATCTTGAAGGACTAGATTATTTTTAAGATTCTCCTATTCTTCTATGTATTGTTGTTAAGTGCTGTTGAGTTGGTTTCGAGGAGTGGCTGGTGAGTTTGAATAGCCAACCTTGTAGTTAGCAGTCCAGTGCTTAACCTACAGCATCACACCAGGATTCCATTGTATATAACAATGGCACACAATTTTGACCAAGATTTAAAGAAATATAACATGCAAGATACAACCACCAAATATCTTATTATTAATGACTTAAAGTTACTCCTTTTAATTTTTCCCCTTTTAAGTTATAAGGTGAAAAATTCATTTTGAATCTTTTTCTAATGCCAAACATCTACACAGTGTTGTTGTTAAGTGCTGTTG
>NW_006408523.1:9651254-9658074 GCF_000296735.1 Chrysochloris asiatica | reverse complement strand
TAGTGAGGTTGGCCCAGGATCGAACATTGTTTCGTTCTGCTGTGCATGGGGTCGCTATGAGTCGGTTCCGACTCGATGGCACCTGACAACAACAAAAGCAACAGTGTGCTATTCATAAGGTTTTCAGTGCCTAATAATTTGGAAGTAGTCCGTCTCTCCTTCTTCTGAGTTTGTCTTAGTCTGGAAGCTCAGCTAAAATCTGTCCATCATGGGTGACCCTGCTGGCAAAATAATGGTGGCATAGTTTCCAGCATTACAACAAACACAAGCCACCACAGTGTGACAAACTGACAAACCTTTTGAAGCTTCTTCATATTTGATGTACTTGTGAATGACATACTGTAGCTTCCCAATTTGATGAAAGCCTCTCTCAGGTCAGCATCTTGTGTACTTTTGACAAGAGTGTCTAGCCAACCACTCAGTAGCTTTTAGAAATGTCCATGGACTGACATGATCACAGGTCACTGGGAAGGCTACACGAAAATCCCAGCCGTTGCTGGGTAATTCATTCTTGCTATAAAATTCCTGCCAGTAATGGATGCTTTGAATGGCTTACCACTGGATGGTGACTTACCATTGACTCCTCAAGTATTTGCTACTTCATAGGCAGAGTTACAAACAGTAACCACCTAGTCATTTCCTACTCACATCAGAGCAGAATTGGGCTCCATAGGGCTTTATTTTCTTTTTAAACTTTTTATTGTGAGTTGAGTGAAGATTTATAGACCTTCAAATAAACAGTTCTACATTCAAAAACTCACACATATTGTTTCATGTCAATGACCGCAGCCCCCTCCATGCAACAGCACTTATCCTACCTCCTCCCTGTCGCTCTTCTTTCCATCCCATCTTCCTCCCATCCCTTCTCAACTTGGTCCTGAGGTAAATGTTGCCCTTCTGGTTTTGAATGACTTGACCATTCTATGCTGAGTATACCTTGCTAGTGTTGTTGTCCCCCTGTATACTTATCTACTGCTTAGCTGAAAATTGGACCACAAAGGGTGAGTTTCTTTCCAGAACTGAAGGGTGATTAAGGGTCTTAGTCTTGGGATCCTCCAGTCCCTTTCTGGCCAGTAAGTTTGGTCTTTTTTTCCCCCATAATTTTGAGTTTGGTTCTACATTTTCTCCTACTCTACCTGAGACCTTCTAATGTGATCCCTTTCAGTGCAGTTGGTAGTGGTATCCAGGCACTGTCTAGGTTTTCCTGTCTCAGAGTTGGGGAGATTGATGTTCACATGTTCCACTGGACTCACTGATTCCAAGCCTCTTCAGTTCTCATCACTTTCTATCTTCCTCACATGGAGAGACGAATAGTTGCACCTGAGGTGGCTGCTCATGGGCTTTTAAGATCCCAGACACTACTCACCAACGTAGGATGTAGAACACTCTCCTGTGGACTTCCATAGGGTTTTCAATGGCTGTTGTTCTAGAAGTAGATCACCAGGATTTTATTCCAAGTTGCCTCTGGAGTTGCATCACCAGGGACTTGATAGGCAGAGTTGGGAGTAGACAATGCCTGGGGAGGTCCTGCCGATTTCGAGGTGAACGGGTAGAGTGTAGAGGATAGTTCTTGGGTTGCTTCCTGGCTGAAGCAATACAAAGATTGGGTTTTCCTTCAATGTAATCTGGAGCTCTGCTGTCTAATCTAGTATCCGCTAGCCACATGTGATAATTTAATATACATTAAATTAAATGGAGTCCTGGTGTAGTGCTGTAGGATAAGCACTGAACCCCAAGGTCAGTTTGAACCACAAGGATGGCTCTTCAAAACTCACCAGCCACTCCTTGAAAACCTTCCACATGGTTGCGATGAGTCAGAACTGACTCGACAACATTTAGGAGCAACAACAATCTAAATGACTAAAATAATAAATTTCAGTGCTGTAGTTGCATTTGCTACATGTTAAATGTTCAGTAGCCACATGTCCTTAGTGCTCACAGTACTGGACAGCACAGGAGAGACCATTCTCATCCCTGCAGAAAGTTCTATTGGACACTGCTACTTCAGAGACATGATAGGAGTTAGGACAGCCTTGGCGACAGCAGGATGACACATTGCCTGGTCCTGCATCGTTTTCCTGATGGCTGTAGGTTTGAGTCCTCTTGTGATCCACAGGATTTCACTGGCTGACTTTCTTAAGGAGCTCTGTAGGCCTTCCTTCCTAGTCGGTCTTGGTGTGGAAAGTCCGCTGAAACCTGTCCACAGAGATGACCCTGCTGGTTGAAATACCGGTGGTACAGCTTCCAACATCACAGCAACACTCATCACTACAGGGTGACAGACTGAAGACACAGGAGGTTCAGGCACAGAGCAGATGTTTCATATACACTGTCTTCATCGAAATGTAACACACCAATACCGTTAGATCTGGAGAAAATGTGGGGGAAACAAAGAAAGAGGAAGAACAAAATAATTGTGCACATCATCTTATAGGTATGATTGTGTTCCCCAAAAATATGTGTTGTAAATCCTAACCTCTATACCTCTGGTTGGACTTCTGGTGTGGTGCTGTGGATTACAAACCACAAGGTCAACATTTCAAAGCCACCAGTTGCTCCTTGGAAACCCTGTACTGTACAGGGTCGCTATGAGTCAGAACTGACTCCACAGCACTTAACAACAACAACATACCTATGGTTATAATCCTATTTGGGAATAGGTTTTCTTTGTTATGTGAATGGAAGCATTAGTGAGGGTGTGTTTGAGATATTAAAGAAATTAAACAAGCAAGTAAACAAGGAGAGATGAAAGAAGAGAGATGTCATGCCACTTGAAAATCTCACCTGACCTATAGATGCTGGAAAGAGAAAAGAATCTTGCACCCAGAACGGACAGAGAGAGAACGCGTTTCTCTAGACTTGGCTCCCTGAATTTGGACCAAGCTTCCTAACTGAGACAATAAATTCGTTAAAGCCACTCACTTGGGGTATTTTCATTGTAGCAACATTAGATAACTAAGACACATCATAACCAATTATTTTTACTTGCTACATTTTTTTTTTTTTAATGAGAAGTGGGTACCATACTACATTATCCCACATATCCATGCCCCAATCTATCTACTTAGGAAAACGTCTTGTTATTTGAGCATCTAGTGCTGTCTGCAATGCTGTCGTATACTGTATTGCTCTGCAAGCTAGTCTTGAGTTTTGTGGCTCTTTCTGTGGTCGATGTATACCGTTGAGTATCTCAGCTTAGATCATGAATGCTCCGTGGTATGGGCTTTCAGTTTAGGATCACAGGGTCTGCATTTATGTCTTATGATGATGTTGTTGTTGTTGTCAATTATCGTCGAGTCAGTTCCAACTCATAGCGACCCCGTATAGGGATTCCAAGGAGTGGTTGGTGAGCTTGAACTGCTGACTTTGCATTCAAACTGATCTTGTAGTCCAGCACATTAACCCTCAGTGCCACACCAAGTCTTACGATTGTTGTTGCTGTTGTTGTTAGGTGCCATTGAGTTGTTACTGACTCATAGTGACCTTATGCACAGCAGAAAGAAACACTGCCCGATCCCGGCCCAACCTTACTATCATTGCCACACGTGAGCCCATTGATGCTGCCACTTGGCCAATCCATCTCTCTGGGGGTCTTCCTCTTTTTCTCTGACCCTCTACCTTACCAAACGTGATATCCTTCTCCAGCGACTGGTCCCTCCTGACAATATGGATAATTCAGTCAGTATTCATTAAACATCGACATTCACTAGTCAGGGAGGCCTGATAGTGATGCGGGCTGGTAACTGAAAAGATGGCAGTTCAAACCCATCAGATGCAGGGAAAAGATGAGTCCTTCTGGTCCCTCAAAGATTTATAATCTCAGAAACTCTGTAGAGGCTCACTATGAGTTTGTTGTTGTTGTTTAAGTGCCAGGCAAGAAGGCTCGGTGGTACAATGGGTAAAGTGTTGGGCTGCTAATGGAAGCAAGGTCAGTGGTTCAAACTCACCAGCCACTCTGTGGGAGAAAGATGAGGCTGTCTGCCCCCTTAAAGAGTGACAGCCTGGGAAAGCCTAGGGGGCAGCCCTCCTCTGCCTTCCAAACTCTCTATGAATTGGAGTTGACAATGGTGGTAGGTTTGGGGTTTGATATACGCTAAGTATTTGCTGAGTCTTCTACTTTTTTTCTTCTTTAGTGGCAGCTTCTTTCTTGTGTTTGAAATTTTAAGCATTAATAAAATGAAATTACCCGGCCAGAAAATAACATTACAAAATTTTTTCTCAGTAGAGTCAGCTGCATGTTTGAGATTTGGGCCAAGTGGATTCACATCTGCCCCAGGAAGAAGGGGACGTGGACCGCTGTCTTTGGTCTACTCAACATCCTTAAACAAACATCAACAAACCCATTGCCATCAAGTGGGTTCCGTCTCCTCGTGACCCCATAGGACAGAGTAAAACTTCTCCGTAGGGTTTCCGAGGCTGTAAATCTGTCAGGCACCAGATTGCCTCCGTTTTGTCCCGCCGAGTGGCTGGTGGGTCCACCCCACTAACCTATCAGTTAGCAGTCCACTGCTTAACTGTTGTTGTTGTTAAGTGCCATCGAGTTGGTTCTGACTCATAGCGACCATGTATCGGGTTTCAGAGGAATGGCTGGCCTTGCGGTTAGTAGTCCGTTGCTTATCCTACTGTGCCACACCAGGACTCTCCACATCCTTGTTATTGTATGTACCTTACAGTGAGTTCTGACTCATAGTAATCCTGTATCAGGTTTCCGAGGTTGTGAATCTTTGAGGGAATGGAAAAGCTTCATGTTTCTCCCATGGTTCGCAGTCAAGTGTCTCTCCTACTGGACCACCATGCTCCTCCAACAACCTTTTGTTGGATTTTGCCATGGAGTCAGTTCCGACTTATAACAACCTTGTAGAGGGTTTGCGAGGCTGTAAATCTTCATGGGAGCAGAAAGCCTTATCTTTCTCCCAAGGAACAGCTGGGAGGTTCAAACTGCTGGTCTTGAGGTTAACAGCCTGACTCGTAACCTGAGCCCCCGTAAATATATATCCACTGCCGTTGTGTAGATTCCGACTCCTAGCGACCCTGTAAAGCAGAGTAAAATTGTTCCATAAGGCGTCCCAAAGCTGGGAATCTTTATGGAAGCCGACTGCCAAATCTGTTTCCAGAGATTGGCTGGTGGCTTGAACTGCTGACCTTTTGATTAGCAGCCAAACACTTAAACCACTGCAACACCAGGCCTCCTAAGTATATGCAGGTCATTGATTTTTAGCATTAACAATGGTGTGGTGGTGTTGGATATGCACTGGACTTCTAACCAAAATATTCAAACCCACCCACTGCTCCTCAGAATCCCTACACACAGTCGGTAGGGTCAGACCAGACTCAACAGCACTTTACAACAACAACAACAACAACAACAAAAGGTATTACGAAGCAGGAATACAGGGAGAGCGTGAGGAGGCTCAGCAAGGAAGAAAGCTCTGCTGGACCCTGGTTCTTCCAGCACCTCCAGGAGAAGAGGGCGGAAGTCTAGAGAAAGATCAAAGACAGCGCAGGCCAGGAGAGTGGACTGATGAACCCCTGCCCACCAAACAGATCATAAATCACTCCTCGTCCTTTCAAGTTGCTGCTTCTGTCTTTTCTTCTCCCCTCCCTTTCTCCCCTGCCCATTTTCTCTTTCCTCTTTTCCCATGTACCCTTTTGATGGTCCCCTTTTCTTTGAATGCAAAAGCAAGGAATAGATAATTTGATCAAAGAACTTGCAAAGGGCGTTTGCATGTTCCCCAATGGGTTTTCAATGTTTTATGAAATGTCATTCCTCACAAACAAACAACCTAAACCCAGAATTTTGAGCACAAACCATGGGGCAGGATTTGTAAGGTCTTTTATACTGTATGTCAACTAGGGGTTTCTTGAACTAATTCTTTTTCAAGCGCTCCATCCTGTCTAGCTCCTTTCCATAGTGCGCAGTAACAATATAGCGTCTTAGTAATCAACAGGGGTGGTGGTGTGCCGTGGAGTTGGTTCTGACTCGTAGTGTCCCTGGAGACAGTTTCTGAGACTGGACATCTTTATGGAAGCAGAAAGACTCCTCTTTCTCCCATGGAGTGCTGGTAGATTCAAATAGCTTATCTTGTGGTGTGGTGCTATGGATTAATGTGATAGACTGCAATGTTGATTTGAACTGCAAGTTCAAGCTCGCCACCTACTCCTCCGAAACCCTATACAGGGCTGCTACACACACACACACACACACACATAAGAATGAGTCAAAAATTATCTGCATTCTGGCTGTAGAATTTATTTTAATCGTTTTACAACAGAAAAATATGTCAGTTTTTGACATAATCTGCTTGCTTTTCAATACACTTTGTCCATCTGTCAACAAGCTGTCATATTCCCTTATTAAAAAATGCTTTAGACTGAGCTTAGAGCCAGGAATGCACTGCTATGTTCACTTCTTCTTCAGAGGTGAATCTTCATTCTCGAAGGACTGCTTACAGGGGACCAAACAGGCCAACTGTTAAAGGTACTCTTTCTTGGGTGGCAGTTTAAATAGAAAAATTATCCAGGTATACATATGATAGGTTGAAGATGTGGTGTTAGTTTGTTGCTGTTGTTGTTAAGTGCTATTGAGTCGGTTCTGACTCATAGCGGTCCTGTATAGGGTTTTCAAGGAGTGGCTGGTGAGCTTGAGCCATCCACCTTGTGGCTCAAAGTGACTTTGCAGTCTAGCACATTAACTGACAGTACCACACCTGGACTCCATGTCCCAGTTTTTTGGGTAACTCTTTATTGTGAATTGAGTGATAGTTTACATGAGAGAACATTGGTTTTGCACTCATCTTATCATGGTTCATTTCATTGCAAT
>NW_006408523.1:9642742-9645504 GCF_000296735.1 Chrysochloris asiatica | reverse complement strand
AAGATACAACCACCAAATATCTTATTATTAATGACTTAAAGTTACTCCTTTTAATTTTTCCCCTTTTAAGTTATAAGGTGAAAAATTCATTTTGAATCTTTTTCTAATGCCAAACATCTACACAGTGTTGTTGTTAAGTGCTGTTGGGTCGGTTCCGACCCATAGCAACCCTCTAGAGGGTTTCCAAGGAGCGACTGGTGAGCTTGAACCACCAACCTTGCAGTTCAAACTGACTGTGCAGTTTAGTGCATTAACCCACAGTGCCATGCCAGGACTCTTACACAGTATGGTTCAGGTATTTCTGGGCTTTTATGTTCTTTGGAATAAAAATATGTTGCTTTGAATATACTCACATTATTTGACTATATTTTTCTAATAAAAAATTTATTCTTTCTATTACCTACTTTTCTGGTTTTCTACCAAAGCCATGAATATGTGCAAAATTATAATTTTATCAAATAATTAAGATTAGTAATTCTTCTTAGAAAATCATTAAGTTTTGATACCTACCATTTACATTCATCAATGACACTTTGGAGGTTGACTTTAAGAAATGAAGTATAAAAAGAATTTAAAAAATCACACGCTGCCTAAGTTGTTATTGTTAGATGCCATTGGGTTGGTTCTCTGTCCAGCAGGATGAAGCACTACCCAGGTCTGTGCCATCACCAGAATCACTGCCATGTTTGAGCCCATTGTTTCAGCCACTATGTCAATTCATCTCATTGAGCGTCTTCCTTGATCTCATTGACCCTATACTTTGTCAAGCATGATGTTCTTCTCCAGGGACTGGTACCTCTTGATAACATATTCAAAGTACATGACACAAACTCTCACAGTCCTCCCCTTTGAGGAGCATTCTGGCTATACTTCCTCCAAATCAGATTTGTTCGTTCTTCTGGCAGTCAATGATGCATTCAATATTCTTCACCAACACTATAATTCAAAGGCATCAATTCTTAAGTCTTCTCCTTATTCACTGTCCAGCTCTTACATGCATATGAGAACAGCTGAAAAGACTATATATAGGCTCAGTTGTACATTAATCCTTAAAGTGATATCTTTGCTTTTTAACACTTTAAAGAAGTTTTTCACAGCAGATCTGTCCAATGCAATAGATTTGTTTGTTTTCTTAATTGTTGTTTCCATGGACATTGACTGTGGATCCAAGGAAAATGCAATTCTTGTTGATTCCAATATTTTATTTAATTATTACGATGTTGTTTATTGTCCCGTTGTAAGGGTTTCTGTTTTCTTCATGTTGAGTGTAGTCCATAATGAAGGCTGTAGTCTTTGATCTTCATCAGTAAGTGCTTCAAGTTCTTCTCGCTTTCAGTAAGCAAGCTTGTGCCATCTTGATCACAGGTTATAAATGAAAGAATACAATCCTCATGCACATCTTTCTTGATTTAAAACTATTCAGTTTGGGTCGAGTGACTACCTTTTGGTCTATGTCCAGGTTCCACATGAGCACAATAAAGGTTTTTGGATTTCCATTTTTTTGCATTTTTCCCCTTATTTTTTTTTTTTCCCCTTGTTTAATTGCTTTGGCTTGTTAAAAAAACCAAACAAAAACACAGGTGAATATATTTCTGCTTTTCTTTGTTTTCAGCCAAGATTCATGACATCAGCAATGATGTTCCTCATTCCATATTCTCTTCTGAATCTGGCTTGAGTTTCTGGCAGTAGCTTGTGACATATTGCTGCAGTTGGTTTTTAATTTTTTTTCAGTAAAACATTACCTGCATGTGATATTATTTGATAACTTTGCATTCTGTTAGATCATCCTTCTTTGGAATGGCAACAAATAGGGAGCTCTTCCATTTGATTGACAAGGTAGCTGTCTTCCAAATTTCTTGACCAAGATGAATAAGTGCTTTCAGCGTTGCATCCATTTGTTCAAACATCTCAATTGGAATTCTATCAATTCCTGGAGGCTTGTTTTTGCCAATGTCTTCCGTGCAGCTTGGACTTATTCCTTCAATACCATATGTTCTTGATCATATGCTACATCATGATATAGTTGAATATTGACCAATTCTTTTTGGTACAGTGACTGTGTATCCCTTCCATTTTCTCTTGATGCTTCCTTCATTATTCAATATTTTGCCCGTAGAATCTTTCAATATCTCAAAGTGAGACTGAATTTTTTTTTTCAGGTCTTTCATCTTGAGAAATGCCAAGCATGTTTTCTAATTTCAGGTTTTTCACGTTTTATTATAGTACTTGGCTTTCTTGAGTTGCCTGTTGAAATTTTCTGTCCAGTTCTTTCAATTTACTGGTGTGGCACTGTAGGATTAGCACTGGACTGGGACTGCCACAAAGTTGGCAGTTCAAACACACCAGCTGTTCCTTGGAAACCCTATACAGGGTCTGTATGAGTCAGAACTGACTCAGTGGCACTTAACAATAACAGCAACATGTTCAAGAACAAGTTTCAAAGTCTTTTTGACATCCATTTTGGTCTTTCTTTCTTTCCAGTCTTTTCAATAGCCTTTTGCTTTCTTCATGTCATTTCATAACTTACCTGGTCCTCAGTCATTCATGTTCAGTGTATTAAACCTATTCTTAAGATGGTCTTTAAATTTAGGTGGGGTATATTCTTTCACATACTTATTCAATCTGTATACTGAGCAAATAATCCATGAAACTGGATTATATGAAGAATAATGTGACATCAAGATTGGAAGAAGACTCATTAACAACCTGTGATATGCAGATGATACAACCTTGGTAGCTGAAAGCCAAGAGGATTTAAAATA
>NW_006408523.1:9641084-9642307 GCF_000296735.1 Chrysochloris asiatica | reverse complement strand
TCAGGAATATATAATCATTTAAACAACCAAAGAGCACATTCTGCAAGCCTGCCTCCTGGTTCTAGCACACAGCCTTTCTCTTACCATAATCTAGAGTCCTCAGCTTCTCTGTCTCTCCATGTCCTCATCTCTGGTGTTGCTGCTTCTCAGAATAGGATCCCATATACTGCTCATGCTCGTCTCCCTTGATGGTCCTAGGGTCCTCTGTTCCTGAAATATAAGATTAACTACTCCCCCATTAAAAAAGTTTTTATTGTGAATTGAGTGATAGTTTACATGGGAGAGCATCAGTGTTACATTCACCCTATCGTATTTTGTTTCATTGCAATGATTACAATCCCGTCCATGCAACAGCATTTGCTTCCAATCCCTCTGGTTTTTTTTTTTTTGTTTTTTTTTTTGTTTTTTTAAATGTACACCAAAGCACTCAGGAATATATAACCATTCAAACAACCAAAGAGGACACCCTGCATGCCAGCCCCCCAGCCGCCAGCACACAGCCCCTCTCTCTCCTTGATTCTAGAGTCCCAGCCACTCCATCTCTCCACTTCATCATCTCTGCCTCTATCACTGGCTGCTTCTCTGGATAGAGTCTCACACTCTTCTCTTTTCCCTTGATGATCCCAGGGTCCTCCACTCCTGGACTGCAAGATCAACCACTCCCCTCCTTTTGTTACAAAACATCGACCTTTACATTTGCAACAGTCACAATCCCCCCAATTTTGTTACGAAACTTCTACCTTTACAGTTGTGACAGTTGCAATTAGTCATGATAACAATTACTCACTCTTGAATCATAAGAATCTTATCCCCATCTCCTTTCACCAGACCTGTCTAGACAAAATGAAAACTATTCAGTGGGAACACTATCTTTCCCCATACACTCTGATACTAAACTCTTGGAAACTTATAAGCCAATCACTTTGTGCCTTTAAAGCCACTCCCCACCCCCCCACTCCATTTTAAGTAGCGAGTGTTTAAGTTGCCCTTACTTATCAACCCTGTGTACAGAGGGGATAGGATTGATCCTTGATATGAAGACTCCTTCCCTCTCAGTTGGTATTTTGAGCTACTACAGCCGAAGATCAAAGAGCACAGCCTTCAATATGGATTACATCTCAATGTAAAGAAAACAAAAGTCCTCACCATTGGACCAATAACCAACATTCTTATCAACGGAGAAAAGATTGAAGTTTTCAAGGACTTCATTCTTCTTGGATCAA
>NW_006408523.1:9598948-9629549 GCF_000296735.1 Chrysochloris asiatica | reverse complement strand
ATTGCCAGAAAAACAAATAAATCTGTGTTGGAAGAAGTACAGTGTTTATCGTGGATCCAAGCAAAATGAAATCTTTGACTTCAATCTTTTCTCCATTTCTATGGATGTTATTTATTGGTCCAGTGGTGAGAATTTTGTTTTCTTCATATCAGGGTGTGACCCATACCGAAGGCTGTGGTCTTTGATCTTCATCAGTAAATATTTAAAGTCCTCTTTGCTTTCATTAAGCAGGGTTGTATCATCTGCATATTGCAGATTATTAATGAGTCTTCTTTCAATCTTGATGTCATGTTCTTTTTCATATATTCCAGCTTCTCAAATTATTTGCAAAGTATGGTGAAAGAATACAACTCTGGCACACACCTTACCTGATTTTAATCCATTCTGTGTCCCCTTGTTCTGTTCAAGTGACTGCATCTTGGTCTATGTACAGGTTCCTCATGAGCACAGTTAAGTGTTCCAGTATAATCATTCTGTGCAATGTTGTCCATAGTTTGTCATGATCCACACAGTCAAAAGTCTTTGCATAGTCAATAAAGTACAGATAAACATCTTTCAGCTGAGATCCATTTGACGTCAGCAATGATATCTCTCATCTGAATCCAATTTGAACCTCTAGCAGTTCCCTGTCAATATGATATTGCAGCCATTTTTGAGTTATCTTTAGCAAAATTTTACTTGTATGTGATATTGATGATATTGTTCAATGATTGCTGCCATCCATTGGGTCACCTCTCTTTGGAATGGGCACAAATGTGGATCTCTTCCAATCAGTTGGCCAGGTAGTTGTCTTCCAAATTTCTTGGCATAATAGAGTGAGTGCCTCCAGTGCTTCATCAATTTGTTGAAAGATTTCAATTTGTATTCCATCAATTCCCATAGCCTTGTTCTTTGCCAATGCCTTCAGTGCAGCTTGCACTTCTTCCTTCTTACCAATGGCAGCCTCTTGAAATGGTTGAACATCAACCAATTCTTTTGGGTACAGTGACTATGTTCCTTCCATATTTTTTAATGCATTATGCATCATTCAGTATTTTTCACATAGAATCCTTCAGTATTGCAAGTCAAGGCTTGAATTTTTTCTTCAGTTCTTTCAGTTTGAGAAATGCTGAGAGTGTTCTCCCTTTTGGTTTTCTAGCTCCAAATCTTTGCACATTTCGTTATAATATTTGACTTTCTCTTCTCAAGCTGCCCGTTGAAATTTTCTGTTCAGCTTTTTAAGCTCCTCACATCTCTGGTAATGTAGTGATCAGCAGTTTGAAACTACCAGCCATTCCGTGGGGGAAAGATGAGGCTTTCTGATTTTGTAAAGATTTACAGCTTTGGAGATCCTATGCAGGGTTGCTATGCGTCAGAACTGACTCCACCCCTATCTTCTATTTGCTTTAGCATCTCTACACTGGAAAGCAAGTTTCAGAGTATCTTCTGAAATCTATTTTGACCTTTTCTTTTTTCCTTGTCTTCCTGAAAAAAAGATCATTACTTTGCTGGAAATGACAAATTCAAGAGGAATGGTGTATGTAGCAATCATTGTCAAAAAGAACAGTTCAAGGTCTGTCTTGAAGTTCAGTGCTGTCTCTGATAGCATGACAGCCATGTGCCTCCAGGAAGATCAGTTAACAGCACTAGTATTCCAGTTTATACACCAACCACTAAAGCATGTCATGATGAAACTGAAGAGTTCTTCAGAGTCCTTCTGTGGTGCTGTAGGATAAGCACTGGACTGCTACCCACAAAGTTGGTGGTTCAAACCTACCAACTGCGCCTCAGAAACCCTATATAGGTTTGCTGTGAGTCAGAATCAACATGATGACACTTAACAACAACAAACAGCTTTATTTTGAAACTGATCAAACATGCAATCACGATGCATTGATCATTACTGGTGATTGGAATGTGAAAGTTGGAAACAAAAATGAAGTAGTTGGAAAATATGGCCTTGGTAATAGAAATGATGCTGGTGATCACATGATAGAATTTTGCAAGACCAATGACTTATTCATTGCAAATGTCTTTTTAAAATGACACAAAACAACATGTGACTATACATGTGGACCTCACTGTATGGAATACACAGGAATGAAATTGATTACATCTGTCGGAAGATGAGATGGAGAAACCCAATATCATCAGCCAAAACAAAGCACAGGCTGACTGTGGAACAGGTCACTGATAGTTCATATGCAAGCTCTGGCTGAAGATGAAAAAAATTAAAACAAATCCTTGAGATCCAAATTATGACCCTGAGTATGTTGTTGTTGTTAAGTGCTGTCGAGTCAGTTCTGATTCATAGTGATCCTGTATAGGGTTTCCAAGGAGCAGCTAGAAGCAATCTCAAGAACAGATTTGATGCATTAGACATTAATGACCCAAGACGAGGAGAGTTGTGGGATGCCATCAAGAATATCAGAATGGAAGAAAGCAAAAGATCATAAAAAAGACAGTGAAGAAAGAAAAGACCAGAAAGAAGATACCAGGATTGGTCTTGAGTGTAGAGAAGCTAAAGTAACTGGAAGAAATGAGGAAATAGAAATAAAAGAGCTAAACAGGAATTTCAAAGGGAAATTCAAGAAGACAGACTAGAGTATTATAATGAATTTAAGAGAAAATTGGAATCTCAATATGAAAGATTCTATAGGCAAAATATTGAATGATTCATGAAACTTCAAAAGAAGATGGTAGGTATACACAGAGTCGTGTCACTAGAAAGAACTGGTTGATGTTCAACCATTTCAAAAGGAAGCAAATGATCAAGAACCGATGATACTGAAGGAAGAAGTCTCAAGTTGCATTAAAGGAATTGGTTAAAAACAAGGCTCCAGGAATTGATGGAATGCAAATGGAATTCTTTTAACAACCTTGTGCAGTGCTGGAAGTGCTCACTCATCTATGTCAAGATGGCAAATGCCTATCTGGGCAACAAAGTAGAAGCGATCCATATTTGTGCCCATTCCAAAGATAAATGACCCAACAAAATGTGGAAATTATCAAACAATATCACTAATATCATATGTAAGCAAAAATTTTATGAAGATAAGTAAAAAACAATTGAAACAGTACATCTACAGCGAGCTTCCAGAAATTCAATCCAAATTCAGAAGAGGACATGGAACTAGGAATATTATTGCTGATGTCAGATGAATCTTGACTAAATTAGAGAATACCAGAAAGATGTTGACTTGTGCTTTACTGACTGTGCATAGGCATTTGACTATGTGGATTATAATAAACTATGAATAACACTGTGAAGAATGACTATTCCAGAACACTTAGTGGTATTCATGAAGAACCTGTATATAGACCAAGAGGCAGTTGTTAGAATAAGGGGATACTGAAATCAGAGTTTAAAATGAGGGAAGCTATGTGCTTGGGTCACTATGCTTATTTAATCTGTATTCTGAGCAAACCAAGAAGTTGGATTATATGAAGAAGAACATGGCATCAGGATTGGAGGAAGACTCATTAACACCCTGCAATATGCAGATGAAGCAACATTGCTTGCTCAAAGTGAAGAGGACTTGAAATACTTACTGATGAAGATAGTTTATTGGTCCAGTTGTGAGGATTTTTGTTGTCTGTACACTGAGGTGTAATCTATACTGAAGGCTGTATTCATCAGTTTTCATCAGTCCCCTGATTTTAAACCATTCAGTATCCCCTTATTCTGTGGTGTTGCTAAAGGATGTTGAGAGTCCCATGGATTGCCAGAAGATCACGTTTGTCTTGGAAGAAGTACAGCCAGGTTGTTCCTTAGAAGTGAGGATGGAGAGACTTCATTTCTCATTCTTTGTACATGTTGTCAGGAGGAATCAGTCCTTGGAGAAGGACATTATGCTTGGTAAAGTGGAGGGTCAGAGAAAAAGAGGAAGACATCCAATGAGATGGACATAGTGGAGCAACAACGAGCTGAAGCAGAAGAATTGTGAGGAAGGTGCAGGACTGGACAGTGTTTTGTTCCATTGCACATGGTGTTGTTAGAAGTCAGAATCAACTCGATGGCACCTAACAACAACACTCCTGTTAGGGATTTAGCCTCCTCCCCCAACCCCTTGACTAGCCTCAAAGAATGTTTCTCTTAGTGTGAAAACTTTTTCTTAAAAATTTTTTGTCTTATAACAATGGTCTCATACATTATTTGTCCTTTTGATTTACTTTGTCACTCAGCACACTGTCCTCCAAGTTCATTTTGATAGTAAGAAATAATAATAAGCTACAATTTTGTTTCAGGAGTCTTGGTATGGCACTGTTGTGTAAGCACTCAACCACAAGTCAGCTTGAACCAAAAGGTTGGTGGTTCAAACTCACCAGCCGCTCCTCGGAAACCTGATACAAGGTGGCTATGAGTCAGAACGAACTTGACAGCACTTACCAACAGCAATCTTATTTATGTATCTGAGAGCAAATGTCTGTGTTCTTTAAATGTAATGATGATGAAAACAGTGTGTATGAGTTTGGAAAGAGGCAGCATAGGGTTGTGTACAGGAATATAAAGAAAGATCTGAAGTATGGAACAAGCAGGATTGGGAAAGGCAAATGTGTTTCAGAGACATATTTTATAAGGCTCATATGTTATTCACCACTGAGCTTTCTGATAAGAGTCCTCTCTGATAAGTGTCAATGATAACAAAACTCAGGTAGAAAGATCAATTCTAGAAAGCTTGGGCTGTGTAATAGTAGTGAAATTAGTTCTTTTGATTTCTTATTAAAGCGATTTAACTTTGTTACCCTTTTTGTTAACTAAGGAGTCCTCCTGGTGTAGTGGCTAAGTCACTTAACTACTAATCTACCAACCACTCCTTGGGAAAAAGATGTGATAGTCTTCTAAAGCGAAGATTTGCACCCTTGGAGGCCCTATTGGGTCATTCCACTCTGTCCGAGAAGGTGGCTGTAAGTCCGTATTGTCTTGGTGGAAGTTAAAAAAATGATGATAATTAATTGTTCCTTCTTAGCATGGGTGCAAAGGATGTGCTCCACTCTTAGTTCATCTTCTTGGTGGTAGTGAGGTCCCCTTTCTGCTTCTGGGATTTTAAGTCGAGCTGGATAGCAAAATGACCAGTCTCCTAGTTAGGGTTCCGTACACCTCATTTGTGTGGTCCCGACCCCCACAAAAGTGTCATGAACCTTATTTACCCAATTAGCAAGCTGTTCAACCCCCTTGGTGGGTCACAGTAACCTTATTTACATTGTGTGGTGCTATAGGATAAGCACTGGACTGCTAACCACAAGGTTGGTGGTTCAAACCCACCAGTCACTCCTTGAAATGAGTCAGAACCAACTCGATGGCACTTAACAACCACCACCACCACTAAATCATTTGGTAGGAGTTACAAGACCACGGAGAGAAAGGCCATATAAAAGCGATCCATCACACCGCAAAGCATAATAAAGCATTTCAAGATTAACAAAGTTAATTTGATGTATGTTAGAATCTCTGCTTCTAAGTCTAATGTGAGTTACAGAGTTTTGAATAATTGCTATGTGTGCAGCTGGAAGAAACAACTTAAATAGGGAAGAAATCTCTTACGTCACAACACTATTAAGGAAACAAATATAGAATTAGTAGTGTTTAAATCTATTTTCAGTATTCTAAAATTATATGTTGTAAGGAAATGCTAAACTCGAAGAAGCTTATGAGTCTCTAGTTTCTTTGTCTGAGCAGCTGACAGAGGCTAATGATTATAATTAGTATTATTATTGTTAATAATTATAATTAATAGTAAAGTCTATCTTAAAATGTGAAGCTTTTAAAAATAATATTGAAGATGACAAAGTATATATAATTTTTCCCTCAATAAAGTTTAAGATGGTAAAACTACATGATAATTAGTGTTTCCTACCAAGCACATTGTAGTTTAACTGGGATTATTTCCTCTAGTGAAGCTATCTAAGGAGAATACTTAAGAAAAATACTCCAAACTCTTTGGAAAAGGAGGTACTATCTTAATAGAGTAAAAGGTATTATTATTATTCAAATATTTGTACTTATAACAAAAGAAAAAGACAGACTTGTCCACTGTGTTCATCGATACACATACATATAAGTGTTTGAACTCTAGAAGTTATTTTAATCTTTTGAATGATTATCTAACTGGCTTAAAAATTTTGAAGTATTTTTATCCTATGATACATTTTGGTATGAGATTCTACAAATTTCCTAAATATTGACTAACAAAAATGAGAAAAAAAGTCTTGGTGATTAAGTAGGGTACAAATCTGTACAGTGAGTTATTCCATATGGCTCTTCTACCCATAGCCTTTGTAACTCCCACCAAACAACATTTGTGCACAGCTGGTTCTGGGTAAGAGAGGTGGAAGAAGATGATATGATACAATTATTTGATTCAGTTGTGAGAGGTTAACAGTTAATTGTGATTATAAAAACTTGGGGACTCTAATATGTATAAAATGAGCCATCTCATTTTATACTTGTTAGAGTAGGAATGGGAGATTGCACTACCATCAAGGAAGAAGAGTTGAGAATAGAATCCTTTGAATTCCAAGATCCCTTCTGCCCAGGGACAGAAAACTGTGACATTGGAGAAACAGCTGATGTCAGATGAATCAGGAGGAGCAACAGCAGCAGAACCTAGAGCCAGAACCTGAGACAGAGCAGTGGGCTTCTTAACCCAAGGAGTAAGAAGCTTGTCTGTAGAGAGCGGGACCGCCAGGGTTGCTGACCTATGAAACTAGAACCAATTGCCTTCAGGTTGCGGCTTATGGTGGAGTGGTGTGCCCTGTGGGAACTTATCAGCAGTCCTTGAAGAGCTTTGTAACATTGTCTGAGCAGGACAATGGTCAGGTCAAGGGGCTGAAGGCCAGCGAGAGGCCTGCCTATGAGCACAGCAGAGGAAAGTCTGTCCTGACTAGAAGACCTGTGCCCTGAAAATTTCTGACCCTGAATTGTAACCTGTTGTGGTGCTGTAGGATAAGCACTGGACTGTTAACTGAAAGGTCAGTGGTTCAAATCCATCAGCCAGTCCTAGGAAACCCTTTATAGGGTTGTTGAGAGTCAGAACCACCTTGATGGTACTTAACAACAACAACTTCCCTAATAAACCCTGTAACTGTGAGCATGGTGTCTGAGTTCTGTATGGCCATTTTAATGAATTATTGATTAAATAATTTAACGTACCCAGCTGAAGAGAGAGTGCTGTAGGAGGAATGGTCGGTAACCATTTTTGCATATAGTAATGTTGTTGTGTTGTTATTACGTGCCTTCGAGTCGGCTGTACAGGGTTTCTGAGGAGCAGCTGGTGACCTTGAAGCACTGACATTGCAGTTCAAACCGACCTTGCAGTCCAGTGTCTGAGCCCACAGTGGCACACTCCATACAGATCCTTTAATAGCTAACATGAGTGACCGCCACATGCTTGGCACTGATATAACCCTTAGCATACGTAAGCACATTTCATCTTCCCAATTATGATATCACTTTCTATGTTTTACTGCTGAGGAAGCTGAGGTACAGAAAGGTAAATTGCCCAGATATACAAAGTGATGATGGAATCCAAATTCAAACACAGCCAGTCCAATTTCTTTCCTTCTTTCGTTTTTTAAAAAAAACCCTTTTGTTGTGAATTGACTGCGGGTTTACAAAGCAGATCATTCGATTTATATTTAATAAAGCGTACACTTTGTTTCAGCTCAATGATTGCAATCCTCTCAGAGTAACATCAAGCATCCCACTTTCTTCCTGTGGTGCTTGTTCCCCATGACTCCTTCTTTCTTAACCCGTCTCAATTTTGTTCTTCGGTAAATGTTGCCCTTTTGATCTTGAATGGTTGGCCATTCAACAGTGTGTGTGTCTCACTAGTTTTGTTGTCCCCCCCATATACCTATCTGAAGTAAAAAATCAAGCCTCGACTTGAAATATTGAAGGATTCTCTGGGCAAAATATTGAATGACGCAGAAAGCATCAAAAGAAGATTGAAGGAATACACAGAGTCACTGTACAAAAAGTAATGGTCGATGTTCAAGAGGCAGCGTTTCAAGAGGCAGCATATGATCAAGAGTCAATGACACTGAAAGAAGAAGTCTCAGGTGCATTGAAGGCACTGGCAAAGATCAAGGCTCTGGGACCTGATGGAACACAAATTGAGATCTTTCAACAAACTGATGCAGCACTGGAAGCTCTCACTCGTCTATGTCTAGAAATTTAGAAGAGGGCTACCAGGCCAACTGACTGCAAGAGATCCATAATTGTACATATTCCAAAGAGAGGTGAACCAATCAAATGCAGTAATCATTGAACAATACCATTAATATTGCATGCAAGTAAAATTTTGGTTAAGATAATTAAAAAATGACTGTAACCGTATATTGACAGAAAACTGCCAGAGGTTCAAACTGGATTCCGATGAGGACATGGAATGAGGGATACAAAAGAATCTAATGTAGATGGATCTTGGTTGAAAGCAGAGAATACCAAAAAGATGTTTACCTGTGCTTTATTGACTACACAAAGGCTTTTGATTTTGTGGATTGTGACAAGCTATGGACCACATTGAGGAGAAATGAATATTCTGGAACAGTTAACTGTGCTCATGAGGAATCTGTACATAGACCAAGAGGCAGTTGTTCAAACAGAACAAGGGAAAACTGAATGGTTTAAAATTAGGAAAGATGTGCGTCAGGATTGTATTCTTTCACCATACTTGTTCACTTTGTATGCTGAGCAAATAATTTGAGAAGCTGGATTAGACGAAGAAAAACATAGCATCAGGATTGGAGGAATGCTCATTAAGAAAATGTGATATGCAGATGATATACCCTTGTTTGCTGAAAGCAAAGAGGACTTAAAATACATACTGATGAACATCAAAGACCACAGCCTTTGGTATGGGTCGCACCTCAATATTAAGAAAACAAAAATCCTCACCACTGGACCAGTTAACAACATCCATATAAATGGAGAAAAAATTGAAGTATCAAAGACTTCATTTTGCTGGGACCAAACATCAACTCTTGTTTCATCAGTCAAGAAATCAAACGACATATTGCCTTGGGTAAATCTGCTGCACGAGACCTCTTTAAAGTGTTGAAGAGCAAAGATGTCAGTTTGAGGACTAAGGTGCACCTGACCCAAGCCATGGTATTTTCAATCACCTCATATGCATGCGAAAGTTGGACAGTGAATAAAGAAGACTGTAGAAACATTGATGCATTTGAGTTATGATGTTGGAGGAGAATATTAAAAGTACTATGGACTGCCAAAAGAACAAACCAATATGTGTTAGAAGAAGTACAGCCAGAATGCTCCTTAGAAGCTAGGATGGCTAGACTTCATTTCTCATACTTCAGACATATTATAAGGAGGGATCAGTCTCTGGAAAAGTATATCATGTTTGGTAAGGTGGAGAGTCAGAGAGAAAGAGGAAGACCCCCAGCAAGATGGATTGTCACAATGGCAGCAGCAAAAGGCTCAAGCATAGGACCGACAGTGAGGTTAGTCCAGGACCGGGCAGTGTTTCGTTCTGTTGTGCATGGGGTCTCTATGAATCAGTACTAACACGATGGCACCTAACAACAACAACATATACCTATCTATTGCTTGGCTGAAAATTGAACCATGGAGATGAGTTCTGTTTCAAACTTGAAAGAGGACCAAGGACCACAGTCTCAGTGTTCCATCAGTCTGTATATCTCATCAGTAAACCTGGTCTCCTTTATGATTTCGAGTTTGGTCCACATTTTCTCCCACTCTATCCAGGACCTTCTATTGTGATCCCTTTCAGAACAGTTGGTAATGGCAGCCGGACACTGTCTAAGTTTTCTGGTGTCAGGGCCATGGAAACGAGTGTTTATGTGGTCCATTAGTTCATTGGAATAACGGTTTCCAAACATCTTTGATTTTCATCAGTCTTCTTTCCGCTGCACACAGAGAGATCAACCGCTGTACCTGACATGGCTGATCATGAGCTTTTAAGATCCCAGTTGCTGTTCACCAAAGTTGTTGTTGTTAGGTGCTGTCAAGTTGATTCCGACCCATAACGACCCTGTATCGGGTTTCCAAGGAGCAGCTGGTGAGCTTGAACCACCGACCTTGCAGTTCAAACGACTTTGCAGTCTGTTGCATTAGCCCACAGCGCCACACCAGGACTCCACCAGGACTCCACGTCACCAAAGAGGACTATGTTAAGCCAATTGACCATGCTGTCCCTGGAGACTGTGGTCTTGAGCCCCCAGACCCAGAAACTCATTCCCTTGAAGTGTTTGGTAATGCCTAATAATTTTTCATAACTTGGCCCCCTATATGGGACTATAGTATAAGCACTCTACAGCAAGATCAATTTGAACCAAAAAGTTGATGGTTCAAACTCATCAGCTGCTCCTTGGAAACACTATACAAGGTCACTATGAGTCATAACCAACTTGACAACACTTAACAACAACAACATGCTCTTCCACAGCCATGAATATGTTTTCAGTAAAGGTAAATAACCATGTACAGGTATCTTCTGTTCAAACCACTATATATTAATGGTGTGCTTCCACTCTCCCTACCATAGCTGCACCCATAAATAGAGAAATGTGTACCCATCCATGTATTTACCTATAGATCACTGTTAGTTCAGGGCTGTGTATATCGCAGTATTTACCTCTGTTGCCTTTAACTCTTGCATTCCTCCCTCCTCCCTGTGTCTTCCCACGCCTTCATCACTCTTCTGTTAACCTCTTTCTTACCGTTTATTGCCTTCCCTGTCATCCAAATTCACAGACGTGCCCTCTAGCCAGTGAATTAACCCCCCTTTCTTCTCACCCCTAGTAATCATCAAAGAATGTTCCTTTTAGTGTGAAAGGCTTTTCTTGACTTTTTACAACAGTAGTCTCATACAATATTTGCCCTTTTATGATTGACTAATTTCACTCAACATAATGTCCTCCAGGTTCATCCATGTTGTGACGTGTTCCACAGATTCATCGTTAATTTTTAAACATTGTATAGTGTTCCACTTGGGGTATGTACCAAAGTTTGATTATCCGTTCTTCCATTAATGGGCATTTAGGATGATTCCATCTTTTTGCTATTGTAAATAATGCTGTGATGAACACTGGTGCACATTTCATCTATTCGTGTTGTGGCTCCTATACTAAGTAGAGAGACTGTGCAGTCCAATTTCAAAGTCTTCCTTCTTAACTATGGTGTTGGGCTAGCTCTCATGGAGGACGTCATGAAATGACACTATCAGTACTACAGCCGTGGTGGCACTGAAGGCTAATCACTAGGCTGCTAACTGCAAGGCCAGCAGTTCAAACCCACCAGCTGCTCTGCAGGAGAAAGATGAGGGTTTCTGCTTCCATAAAGAGTATAGGATTGGCTTGATAGTACTGGGTCTTTCTTTGTTTTGTTTATCAATACATCGGAGCTCTGTAAGAAGGGGTGACACCAAATAACTCTCTAATTTTTTGTATACTTGATGGCAAGGGGTCTGGTATTTGGTTTATCAACATATTGCTCCTTTAATACCTAACTTTCCCAACTAATTAATATTCGGTGGGAGGATAATTGACTTGCGTGCACACACTATATACAAGGCAATATATTTGATAAATAAAATAGTTGCTGTTGTTTAGTGCCACCCAGTCTGTTCGGACTCATGGCAACTCTATGGGGTTCCAAGGAGTGGCTGATGGGTTTAAACTGCCGACATTGTGGTTAGCAGTCTAGTGCTTATCCTACAGTGCCACACCAGGACTACAATAAAATGGTTGTTGTTAAGTGCCTCCGAGTTGGTTCTGACTCCTAGTGACCCTGTACAGGGTTTCCTAGGAGCAGCTGATGGGTTTAAACTGCCGACTTTGTGGTTCGCAGTCCAATATGAAAGATTTAAGATTCCTTTTTCAATTTTTACATGAATTGATTACTTTAGGTCAGGAAAAAACTTTTAAAAGTATTTACCAGTTCTCTTATTTCACAAATGAAATAAAATGAACTCATCTAGCAATAAAACTCAGGTCTATTTGTTTTCGGCCAAATCCTTTCTCATAGATAGATATTTTAGCTTTTTTTTTTTTTTTTTTTTAACACCAAACAATTTGTTATTGTTGTTGTTAAGTGCTGTAGAGTCTGTATTGATTCGTAGCAACCCTGCATAGGATGTCTGAAGCTGTATGTCTTTGTGGGAGCAGAAAGCCTCATCTTTCTCCCGTGGAGCATTTGATGGGCTCAAACCACTGACCTTGTGGTTCACAGTCCAGTGCTTACCCTACAGAGCCACCACACTCTTCAATTTGTTATTGTAGAGTGCCATTGAGTAGGTTCTGACCCATAGCGATCCTGTATAGTGTTTCCAGGAGTGGCTGGTAGGTTTGAAGTGCCAACCTTGCAGTTAGCAGTCCAATGCTTATCCTACAGCATCACACCAGGACTCTGGTTTTTCGGATTTACTAATTTAGCACTCTTTAAGCCATAATGAGTCCTGGTGTGGTGCTGTGGGCTAATGTGTTAGACTTCAAAGTCATTTGAACTGCACGGTTGGTGGTTCAAGCTCACTAAATTACTCCTTGGAAACCCTACACAGGGTTGTTATGGGTTGGAATTGACTTGACGGCAGGCACTTAACAAGCCACATTAAGACTCCTGGTGTGGCACTGTAGCATCAGCACTGGACGGTGAACCACAAGGTTAGCAGTTCAAACCCACCAGGTGCTCCTTGGAATCCCTGTATAGGGTCGCTGTGACTCGGAACCCACTCAACGGCATTTAACAACAACAACAAGCCATACTAGTAAACAAAGAACTAATGCTGAAAACCTTGCTTAATTTCTGACTCAATAATCCCAAAGCTACATTTTCTACCTTTAACACTTCCTTTTTCTTTAGCTGTTCTTCGTGATGAATTCTTATACAGTGCGTTCTCAGGTTTTCTAACTGGAAGGTGACCCAAACATGAGTTTCAACTGTTTTTGATTGATAATAATAAAAAAAGTCAAGTAAAAATAACATTCTTTTGGAAGGCCTAAGAGACCAATTCTCTGTCTTGTGGTCACTAACCTGATGGATAGTATTGGTAACAATATTTTTGGGGTCAGTCTCCACTTCAAGACTCTACATCACATTGCCATTGTTGTGTATCATCCAGTCAGTTCTGACTCACGGCTACCTTGTAGGGTTTCTGAGGCTGTAATGCTTCTAAGGAGCTCTGGTAGCGTAGGGGTTACGAATCGGGCTGCGAACCTTAAGGTCAGCGGTTCGAAACTACCAGCCACTCCGTGGGAGAAAGATGAGGCTTTCTACTCCTGTAAAGATTTACACCCTCGAAAACCCTGTACAGGGTCGCTATGGGTCGGAACTGACTCGACGGCACTTAACAACAATGCTTCTAACAGTGGGAAGTGATTTTCCTCCCCTGGGATGGATGGTGGGTTCCAACTGCTGACCAATGTGTAATTTAATACCCCGACATGCTCCTTGGACACCACATTTGTTGTTGTTAGGTGCTATTGAGTCAGTGCCGATTCATAGCAACCTTACACACAACAGAATGAAACAATGGCCGATCCAGCACCGTCCTCACATTGGTTGTTATGTTTGAGCCCATTGCTTCTGCCACCGTGTCAGTCCATCTAGTCAAGAGTCTTCTTTTTGCTGAATCTCTTCTTTTTTGCTGACTGTCCACTTTACCAAGCATGATGTCCTTCTCCAGGGAATGGCCCCTCCTAATAACATGTCTAAAGTATGAGACATGAAGTCTCAACATCCTGGCTTCTAAGGAGCTTTCTGCCTATATGTCTTCCAACAAATTTATTTGTTCTTCTGACAGTCCATGGTACTTTTATTCTTCTTCTCCAACACCATAATTCCAAAGCATCGATTCTTCTATCATCTTCCTTATTCACTGTCCAACTTACACATGCATGTGAGGTAACTGAAAATACCATGGCTTGGGTCAGGCACACCTTAGTCCTCAAAATAATGTCTTTGCTCTTTAACAGTTCAAAGTGGTGTTGTGCAACATATTTCCCTAATGCAGTACGTCGTTTGATTTCTTGACTGCTGCTTCCATGAGTGTTGATTGTGGATCCAAGCAAAGTGAAGTCTTTGCCCATATCAATCTTTCCTCTGTTTATCATGATGTTATTTATTAGTCCAGTTGGTGAGGATTTTTGTTTTCTTTACAATGATGTGCAATCCATACTGAAGACTGTAGTCTTTGATTCATCAGTAAGTATTTCAAGACCTCTTGGTTTCCAGCAAGCAAGGTTGTATCATCTGCATATCACAGGTTATAAATGAGTCTTCTTCCAGTTCTGATGTCATGTTCTTCATATAATCCAATTTCTCAGATTATATGTTCAGCATACAGATTGAATAAGTATGATGAAAGGATACATCCCTGGCACACACCTTTCCTGATTTTAAGCCATTCAGTCTCTTCTTGTTCTGTTTGAATGATGAACTCTTGGTCTATGTAAGGTTCCTCATGAGCACAATTAAATTTTCTGGAATATCCATTCTTTGCAGTGTTATCCATAGCTTTTTATAAGCCACACAGCCAAATGCCTTTGTATAGTCAATAAAGCACAGGCAAATATCTTTCTGGTGTTCTCTGCTTTCAGTCAAGATCCATCTCACGTCAGCAGTGATAGATATTCCTTGTCTCACGTTTTCTTCTGAGTCCACCTTGAGTTTCTGGCAGTTCTCTGTAGATGTACTGTAACAACTGTTTTTAAATTATCTTCAGCAAAATTTTACTTGTCTGTGATTTTAATGATATTGATGATTTCCACACACTGCTGTTTCATCTCAAATTGAAGCGACCAGTCTGGATCTCTACTCTCAGACCTGCAGGATCTGTGGCCACATGCAGGCTGCATTTCCTGCTCCCAACCTCCGGCATCTTCACACTAGCCAGTGGGTTTACACACTGGCCCTGGTGGTAGAGTGACCAGAAGGAGAAGGAAGGCACCTGTTTTCCCTCGCCCTCCTTGCTTCTGGCTACATCTTGTGCAGCAGGTGCCTCTGCAGGGACTCTGCCATGTCCACCATGGGTCCAGGTTCTTCCTAGTGACCGCTCTTATTAGGTGTCCTAGTGACTCTGTGCACAACAGAATGAAAGCTGCCCAGGTCTGTCCCACCATCCCCACAGCTGGAGTTCTATCTGAGCCGATTGCTGCTGCCAATGTGTCAGTCCATCTCACTGAGGGTCTTCCTTTTTCTCACTGACCCTCTGGACTGCAAGGTTGGAAGTTCAAACCCACCTGCCACCCTTGGAAGCCCTCTACAGGGTTGCTGTGAGTTGGAACTGACTTGATAGCACTTAACAACAACTTTACCAAGCATGATGTCCTTCTGCAGGGACTGGCCCCTCCTGATATAATGTCTAATGAATGAGAGATGATGTCTAACAATCTCTGCTTCTAAGGAGCTTCTGGATATACTTCCAACGGGATTTGTCTGTTCTTCTGGCAGTCCGTGGTACTTTCAATTTGCTTCACCAACACCATAGTTTAAAGACATCGATCATTCCCAGGTCTTCCTTGTTCATTGTCCAGCTTCCATATGCATGTGAGGCTATTGAAAAAACCCCTGGCTAGGATCAGGTATATTCTAATCTTTAAAGTGACTTCTTTGTTCTGTAACAATGCTTTATTTTAAAAAAAGGTTGTTTGCGGTAGATTTGCCCACTGCAATACATCCTTTGGTTCTGCTGACTCTGAGTTCCAGGAACATCCAGTGTGCCTTCAGTGTAGGCTTAGGCTGGTTCCCTGCTCTTGCTGATCTGGTTCCCTCACCTCTGCGAGCAAGTTCTCCATACTGCTGGGGATGGGGGACATGTGGTCCTGCCAAGGTAACTGCAGTTCCAGCCATCACATTGTTGCTGTTGTTAAGTGCCATCGAGTCAGTTCTGACCCATAGCAACCCTGTATAGAGTTTCCAAGCAGTGGCTGGTGAGCTTGAACCATTGACCTTGCAGATCAAACTGAAATTGCAGCCCAGCGCATTAACCCACAGCGCTACACCAGGACTCCAGCCACCACATTGTCATTGTTATTGTTAAGTGCCATCAAGAGGATTCTGACCCATAGTGACCCTATATGGGGTTTCTGAGGAGCAGCTGGTGAGCTTGAACCACCAACCTTGCAGTTCAAATGACTTTGCAGTCTGGCATATTAACCCAGAGCTCCACATCAGGCCTCCAGCCATCACATTAGGGGTGAGTTAATGAAATGTTTGACAATATAGCAGGCTAATTTTTAAGTTGAAAATTGTGTATGGTCCACAAATGATGTTATAAATTTTGGCAGAAAAAAGGTTCCCCACCCTGCTCTAAGCCATTGAGGAGTGTCCTGTTTATGTGGTTACATCCTGACCTCTGTCCCAAGGTTACTTAACACTAAAATTGGTATTAAACAAACAAAAATCAGCTTTAAGTCTAAGATATGCCAGTCATTACCTGCCTCCTCTTTAAAACAGCTCACAATTTTGCCTGCCCATTTTTCCAGTATTGTTTGAGGCTCAAATGAGAACATGTACTGGAAGTCCTCGTAGGCAGTAAAGAAATACATTATTACTGTAGATTAATCACTCACAGTGATAACCTCCACAGGGGTGTTGGGGACAGGGAGGTGGGATTGGGCAAAGCCCTGCTCTTTTGTCAAAATGCTAATCGCTGCCTCCCCCCCCACCCCCATTCTGGTTTACTTGCCTGGGGCAGGAGCCGGACAATAGGGTTTCAAAAATTCCTAGGAGATTCTACTGTGTAACTGGGGTTGAGGTGCAAACGTGGTTTTACATTCAACCAAAAAATCCCAAACCAGTGCAGTCGAGTTGATTCAGACTCATAGCGACCCCTTAGGACAGAGTGGGAAGTCCTGGTGTGGCTCTGTGGGTTCATGCTCTGGATTGCAAGGTTGGTTTGAACGGAAAGGCTGGATGTTCAAGCTCACCAACTGCTCCTCGGAAACCCTATACAAGGTTGAGGCCACTATGAGTTCGAACTGACTCCACGGCAGTTAGCAGCAACAGCAGGGCAGAGTGGAACTGCTCCGAGGGTTTCTGAGACTGTGAGTCTTTATGGAGGCTGACTGGTACAATAGCCCCCACAGGGTAGCTTGGTGGGTTTGAACCACAGGCTTTTCTATTAGCTGCAGAGCGCTTAGCTACTATACCTTTAAGACTCCACTACTTTACATCAAATGGTGTTCAGAATAGGTCCTCCATCACCTGGGAACTAGGTAGAAACATACATTCCTGGGCCCCACCCCAGACCCACTGAATCAGAAAGGACAGGGTGGGGTCCACCCACGGGTGTTTTAACGGGACTTCCCGGTGAGTCTGACGCACACTAAGGTTTGAGCACTATAGCTTCCGGTCAGTTGGCCAAACTTGAGACACAGAGGCAGAGGGGAGCTTGTTTTTAAAAATGTGAATTGAGTGACGGTTTAAAGAGCAGAGCATCAATTTTACATTCAACAAATCTACACGTGGTGCTGTTTGAGCTCAGTGATTGCAGTCGGCTCTGTGGAACCTTATGTACACTTCCTCCCTGTGTTTCTTGTTTCCCAGCCCTTCTGACGTTTGCCTTTGGGTCAGTGTTGTCCTTTTGATCTCATATGACTGACCACTCTATTGTGTGGGCTTACGAGTGTTGTTGTCCCTTCTGTATACCTAGCTATTGCTTGGCTGGAAATGGAGCTACAGGGATGGTTTTAGTTCTAGACCTGAAGGATGAGAAAGAGTTGTAGTTTGAGGGTTCCACAAGTCTCTATCTGACCCATAAGCCTGGTCTTTAAACATTTTTTTTTCATGATTTTGAGTTTTGAGCCACATTTTCTCCTACTCTATCCAAGACCTAATGTGATCCTTTTCAGAGCAGTTGGTAATGGTGGTCCGGCATCATCTAGTTCTTTGAGTCTCAGGCTTGTGAAGACTGATGGTCACGTGGTCCATTTGTCCATTACACTAACTGTTTTCATAACTCTTCTTTCCTCGCGACAGCGAGAGTCCAATAGCCTCACTCATAAGCTAAGATTCCAGGTGCTACTCCCCAAAGTAGGAAGGAGAACATTGTCTTTATGGACTATGTTACGCTGTGCAACTTGATCTTCGTGTTCCCAAAGACGATGGTTCTGAGCTCTCAGGCCCATCCCCTCAAGGTGTTTGGTAATGTCTAAGACGTTTTCATAACTTTAATCAAAGGGGAGCTTCTTGTCCCAACCAGTTCATCTTGTACTTGCTGCTACTATGTGCACACCACTATGCATCTGGTTCCCTTGGCTGCTGCTGCCAGCTAGTCACACTGGGATACGAATATGAGACTGCTTTGTCCAACACATAGTTATTAAGCACCTACTGTGTTCCAGAAACTGCACAGGGCACTGAGAGTGTGAGAGTCAAAAGAGGAGATGGGCTCACACAGGGCTTACAAACTGAGGTGAGAGACAGTGGGCAGCTCGAAGACAACCAAATGTGTCATCATAATGCTATGAAAAATGGTCATGCCCCAGAGTATACGCTCCAAACACGAAAACAGCACGATTAATGCTGGAGAATAACCACAAGGTTTATTCATATCACATATCCCCCCATAATGAAGATAAAATGAATGTATAATGTTTGGTGAAGGGAAAACAGTTTCATTACACAGACAGTCTGTTTTGGAAGAAGTACAACCAGAATACTCTAGATATTAGAATGGCAAGACCTCATCTCTTATGCATTGGCCATGTTATTTGGAGTCTTGGCGTGGTGCTGTGGACCCTTTTATGACACCAGACTGTGGGAAAACCAGATCCTGGTGCCCAATGTGTTGGATTGCAAAGGCGGTTTGAACTGCAAGGTTGGTGGTTCAAGCTCACCGGCCACTCTTTGGAAACCCTACACAAGGTCGCTATAGGTTGGAACCAACTCGATGGCACTTAACAACAACCACAACAGTCCCTGGAGAAAGGCATCATGCTTGATAAAGCAGAGGTCAGTGAAAAAGAGGAAGAGCCTCAATGCATCAGTGAGATGGATGGACATAGAGGCTGCAACAAAGAGCTCAGTCCTAGAAACCATGGTGGGGATGGCATAGGGCGGGCCGGACACTGTTTTGTTCTGGAAGGACAAGATGTGAAATAAGACAGCTCTTACCCAGTCCCAGGTCTGGTCTGAAATTCCAGTAGAGGAAGTACTACACACAGAGCTGCCTCAGGGCATTCGAGGAGTTCTAGTCGTTTACAGGCAGGTCTGTAATGTAATCCAAGAGCTGAAATTTTGGGAGACCAGGCTTCTGATTGCAGAACAGATGAAACTATAATGTGTCACTTAACAGGACAAGTATTTACTTGAGCAATAGTTAGGGAGGTGAACTTCTTTAAACGTGTACATAGGGTTTGTGGCACAGTCTGAAAAGATGATTTAGAGAATGTTAAGAGATTTTGAAGCAATGCTAGTTAGGTCTCACCACTAGAGGGCGCCGATAGTCCTGGTTTTTATTTTCTATCTTGAAGTAATTTATCTTTTCAGACTGGCTCAGAGAAAAACAGACCGGTAACTTAGGCTTTGCTGTTGTTTCAACTGTAATTTTCACAGTTCTATCACATTCTCAAAACTTACAACCTTTTCTTTCCCCTTTGGGATTTTGGGTATTAGATTAGCGCAAACGCATTGCTGAGCAGTGGACAGATGAACGTATTAGAAAACATCGACCTGGGTGTCTCTCAGCTGCATCTTTACAGTCTGTGGGATCTATGCTATTTTATCTGTAAAAATCTCCTCTTCATTAGTGCTCTGAATAAGATCTGTCAGTAAAATAATAGCCTCTAAAATATGCTTCGGAGTGTTTGGAAGAGTATTTACACAACATGGAAAACAACTGGTGATTCATTTAAACCAGTGAAACAATTGAATGATACATTTCTTCTCTTCAAACAGTTACAGCATTATGGAGACATGGCCATGCCTAAGTTCAGACCTGAGTAACATGACACTTTTCCAGCTCACACCCAAGAATAAGAAAGGAGCTGTCTGCCTCAGCCGTGGGAGGAGGTGGTGAGGGCGATACATGCTTCATAACACATGCACACACATACATACCACACCACACACACACACACACATTACACACATACACACCATGCACACACACACACCCAAACATATTACACACAGATACACACTACACACACACTCATGCACACACATGCACACCACACACACACACCACACTATACCACACACATATAGACACCTCAGACATATTACACACACACACCACATCACACATATATGTACACATCAAATATATTACACCCAAGAATAAGAAAGGAGCTGTCTGCCTCAGCTGTCGGAGGAGGTGGTGAGGGCAATGCATGCTTCATAACACATGCACACACATATGTACCATACACCATGCACACACACACATTACACACATATACAGCACGCACACACACACCACACACATACACCTCAAACATATTACACACAGACACACACTCATGCACACACATGCACACTACACACACACTACACCACACACACACCTCAAACATATTACACACACACACACACACCACATCACACATATACATACATCTCAAATATATTACACACATACACCTCAGACATATCACACACATACATACATGACACACATGACACACACATATGCACACACATAAATACATCACACACTGCACACATATACACACACACTACACACCATATACACATCACACACAAATACACATTGCACACACACCACACATAATACACTACACACATACACACTGCACATGACACACACATACACAATTACACATATTCACATACAAACACCACACGCATATACACAAAACACTACACAACACAGATACACACATGCACACCACACCCACTACACACACACAAATATACATCACACATACCACATACATACACATACCACACATATCACACATACACTCACACCCTCTGACACCTCTCACACACACATACACTGCACATATACACAAACAAATACACACCACACACACACCACACACATGCACCACACATATACATACCATAAACCAATATGCACCACACACACCACACACATACACATACTACACACCACACATAAACACACACCACACACACTATACACAGTGTGCACATACTATACATACACACACCACAGCATACTGCACACACACTACACATCACATACACACATGACACACAACACCCCACACATGTACACATACCACACACTCACATATATGCACACATAAACATACACAACAATTACATAGGCACATACTACACACACACCTATAGCCACACCCAAACACCACACACTGCACACATGTCACACAGACATACATGCCACACACATCACGACACACTTGCACACACACATATAGAAACTCCTATAAATGAAAAGAAGGATGAGTGAAGAAATCAGAAAACCGAAAAAGCTGTGGTTCTTGAATTTACTATGAAATTGCCATAATTATAATGAATTAAGACTAAGGAAGTGAGATTGCGTTTTTATGACTCCAGACTATGGGGAACCCAGGTCTCGAAGCCCAAGGTTCTGCTCCGCCTGGTGCTGTAATAGACCAGGCACATGGGCAAAAACACAGTTTTTAGAGCAGAGTTTTACAATTTTTTCCTTTCCTAAGAAAGAATCCTCTCCCTCCCTCACACCCTTTACTCCCGGGCACTGTGATGTGAGACAGGGGGTTACTGGGGTTAAGTTTTACATTCTCTAAGGTTTTCTGCCAAGATTAAAGAGATAAAAGCACCTAACGTGTTCGCTTCCACCTGCTGTGAGAATTTCTTTCCTCACAAGACGAAGAGGAGTCCAAAACAAACACAAGCTTTCTATGCTACTTACTCTGTTATGCTAAGCATTGTCTCCTGAAGTCTTCCATGCAGATAGACACGCTCAGCCTTTGCATAAACGGGCCTGTCTTCAATCGCTGATTGCCTTCAGGTGTCTTTCTTTGTGGTGAAGTGGGGTCTGCGGCTAATTCTGTGGGTGGAATCAGCAGCACGTGAGTGAGAGGCATGCTTGTTTAACCTCTGAACATTTCCAGGGTGTTCCATGTTTTGCCATTGCTATTGTTGTTAAGTGCCTTCAAGTCAGTTCTGACTCACAATGACCCCGGATAGGATTTCCAAGGAGCAGCTGGTGGGTTTGAACTGCCAACCTTGAAGTTAGTAGTCCAGTGCTTATCCTACAGCACCACATATAGGGGTAATTGGGAGTTCTAGGGTGGTGCTGTAGGGTAAGCACTGGACTACTAATCGCAAGGTCAGTGGTTCAAATCCCATCGGCTGATCTTAGAAATACTATACAGGGTTGTGATGACACACAAGAAGGAGAAGGAAGAGAAGGGGAGGGGGAGAAAAAAGAGGAGGATGAGAGGAGGAGGAGGATGAGAGGAGGATGAGAGGAGGAGGAGGAGGAGGAGGAAGAAGAAGAAGAAGAATTAGTAATAGTAGTAGTAATTGGAGTAATTGGAGCTGGTGTAATCTATAAACACACACAGTTAAAATGCCACACACCACACACACGTCCCTCACATATACATACACCACCCCCCCCAACCTATGGATTACACCTCAACACAGAGAAAATTGTCACAACTGGACCAATAAGCATCCTCATGATAAAGGGAGAAAAGATCGAATTTATCAAGGATTTCATTTGACTTAACTCCACAATCAATGCCCATGGAAGCAGCAGCCAGGAAATCAAATGATGTCTCTTTGAAGACTAAGGTGTACCTGACTTTAAGTCATGGTATCTTCAGTTGCCTCATATGCATGCCAAAGCTGGACAAAAACTAAAGATGCTTGAAGAAGAATTGGTGTCTTTGAATTATGGTGTCGGCAAAGAATACTGAAAGTACTGTGGATTGCCAGAAGAATGAACAAATCTGATTTAGATGAAGGACAACCAGACTGCTCCTTCAAAATGAGGAGGGGGCAATTTCATCTCACGTGCTTGGAACACGTTACCGGGCGAGCCAGTCATGCTTGGTAAAGCAGAAGGTCAGTGAAAAAGAGGAAGACCTTCAACAAGATGGACTGACAAAGTGGCTGCAACAATGGACTCAGATGTGACGGTGGTGAGGGTTTCATTCTGTTGTACATCAGGTTTCTATGATTTGAAGCTAATTCGAAGGCACTGACCAAAAACACTTGGACTTGAGAGGGTAGGACCGCTAGTGAGTGAACAACCAACCCAATGTCACTGAGTCAGTTCCAACTCCTGGTTACCCTGTATAGGACTTCCAAGGCTGTAAATCCTTTGTTGTTGTTTTCAGATGTCATCGAGTCAGTACTGACTCCTAGCAACCCTATGCACAACAGAATGAAACACTGCCCGATCCTGGGCCAACCTCACAATTGTTCTCACGCTCAAGCCCATTGATGCTGCCACTTTGCCAATCCATCTCATTGGGGGTCTTCCTCATTTTCTCTAACCCTCCACCTTACCAAATATGATATCCTTTTCTAGTGACTGGTCCTTCCTGACAATATGTCTGAAGTATGAGACACGAAGTTTGGCCATCCTGGCCTCTAAGGAGCACTCTGGCTGCACTTCTTCCAACACAGATCTGTTGGTTCTTTTGGCAACCCATGGCACTTTCAATATTCTCCTCCAACACCGTAACTCAAAAGCACCAATTCTACAGTCTTCCTTAGTCACTGTCCAGCTTTTGCATCCATATGAGGTTATTGAAAATACCATGGCTTGGGTCAGGGCACCTTAGTCCTCAAGCTGACATCTTTGCTCTTGAACACTTTAAAAAGGTCTTGTGCAGCAGATTTGCCTAACGCAATACGTCGTTTGATTTCTTGACTGCTGCTTCCCTGAATGTTGATAGTTGATCCAAGAAGAATGAAGTCCTTGACAACTTCAATCTTTTCTCCGTTGATAAGAATGTTTTTATTGGTCCAGTGATGAGGATTTTTGTTTTCTTTACATTAAGATGTAATCCATACTGAAGGCTGTGCTCTTTGATCTTCATCAGTAAGTATTTTAAGTCCTCTTCATTTTCAGCAAACAAGGTTATATCATCTGCATATTGCAGGTTGTTAATGAGTCTTCCTTCAATCCTGATGCCACATTTTTCTTCATAGAACCCAGCTTCTCAAATTGTAAATCCTTACAGGAGCAGAAAGCCTCGTCTTTCTCCCTTGGAGTGGCTGGTGAGTTTGAACTGCTGACCATGCCATCCAGTGCTTATCCAGTGTCACCAGTGCTCCTATTTCCTGATGGTGAGAGCGTGGGGATTCACGTGGCTCCTGCTGTTTTAGCTGAGTGAGCAGCGACTCTAGGCCTACAGTGTGAAGAGGCCACCTCAAGATATGGCAACATTTAACCACTTCCAGCAGGCCGCTGTGCGTTGGGTAGGGACCTCTCTCATTAAGTAGCAACAGACCGTGTTGTTGGCCAGAGTGGGCTCCATGTCTCCTGGAGGCAGAGAAACTCCCAAGAAAGCAATGATAGATAAAACGTGTTGCTGTTGTTTGTGCATAGGGTTGCTATGAGTCATAAAGTCGGTTCAGACTCATAGTGATCCTGGGTAAGGTTTGTGAGGCTGTAAATCTTTACAGAAGCAGAAAGCCTCATCTTTCTCTCATGGAGCAACTGGTGGATTTGAACTGCTGGACATGCTTTGAACAGTCCAGCGCGTAACCCACTAAGCTTCCAGGGTTCCTTACCTGTTCCTGTTTGCAAAAACTAAAACTGGAATACCAAGTGAAAACAAAACAAAACATCTCTCAAAAAAATAAAAGCTACCCGCCACAAAGCTAGCCTCTTTGGCTTTGTTGTTGTTGTTAAGTGCCATTGAGCCAATTCTGACTTAGATTTACCTTGCAATTCAAACCGACCTTGCAGTCCAGTGCATTATCTTGCAGCACCACCGTTGCTGTTGTTAAGTGCCGTCGAGTTGGTTCTGACCCATAGTGACCTTGTATAGGGTGTCTGAGGAGCGGCTGGTGAGCTTGAACTGCCGACCTTGCGGTTCAAATGGCTTTGGAGTCCAGGGCATTAACCCACAGTGCCACACCAGGATTCCAAGCAGTGCCACTTGGGGATCTATGTTACAAGTTGTTGTGGGTAACCTTTGAGTCAACACCAATGCATGGAGACCCTTTGTACAACAGAAACCTTGCTTAGTCCTTCAGGATTGTTGGCATGTTCCAGTCCATTATTGGGGTCACCAGTTTGTTTATTTTGAGCTCAGATTCCAGCATTCTACTGGACAATATTCTGCTGTGAACCATAAGGCCTTCACTGAATGCCTTTTGGAAATAGATTGCTAGTCCGTTCTTCTTAACCCATCCACCATGGGTGACCTTGATGGTATTTGACATACTGGTGGTATCACTTCCAGCATCACAGCCACACACAAACCATCACAAACTGTCCGATGAGTGGTGGATTTCACACGTACAAAGCAGTAAATTCCAAACAGGACCATATGTGCTCCCCAATGCTTTTAACATTTTAGGAAGAAAGTTGAAGGATGAAAGACGAAGAGTATTCTCATGATGAGAGTCAGAAACAAAGCTGTCTGCAGTGCCGTGTGAGTCAGGGATCATCGGTGCACTTACAACATTGAACCGGTTACCATGACAGACTTTAATACCATGAGTGTGACAAAACTGGTGCTGCCAGTTCCTGGGGATGACCAGTTTTAAGGCCAAAACACAGACAACTATGGCCCTTAAGGTTGTGGCTTGGCTTAGCCCAGTCTGTTGGGATGACCAACCGTCCCAAGCACTGGTTTGATCTCAGAAAAGCTTGGACTCACTTGGATGAGTGAGAAACCTAGGATACATACAAGTGGGTTTCAACAAGTTCATGGAAAAATTCCTTTATTTTTCCATTCCATTTTTCCCACAAACATTTTGAAACCCCTTTTACTTTCAGGAGGGTTTTGTTCAACTACTTAGGTGCACTCACCTGAGAAAGCATCTCTTAAAATTCGCCCTAGCTGTCTACTTGCCTTACCTTAGTCCCAGCCCCAAGAAGAGTCACTTAATTTTTAGTGTAGACAAATTGATTAAAATTTTTTCACAGAATTGAATGCATTGATAATTTTGGCCTAATATGGGCATATTTTCTGTGCAGAAAAATACGGATCTTGGATGAGTTGCAGCATCAGTTTTTGAAAATATGAAAAACCGATACAAGGAAACTAAAAGTCAAGACCACGACATGTCAATTGGATGGCCTCAAAGACAAGCTAGGTCATTCTCATTCTCATAATTGTCTTAGTTAAGTCTAGACGTTCTTGCTTAGGAAACTGTGGAAACCTTGAACTTTCTTTAGTTTCTTGGAATTTGTGTACCCGTGTTATCTGTTGATTTACTGTCTCAGAAAAGTGAAGGCGGGAGATGAATCACACGCACATTCGGTATGCAAAATTTTACGGAGTCTTTGCCATCACTTGTAGGGTTAAGTGTTACAGCCAGAGCATACGCAGATACCAAACTGCTTGTAAACTATAATTTCACTGGAAGATGATCCCTTATTCAGTCAAAATGAAGAAGCAGTGTTCAGCTCACAAAAGACTAACTGAACTTATATTATTTGCGCTTGAAAATAATTGCAGGCACAAAAAAGGGAGGAGACCTTTAAAGAAACTGGCCTTCAAAAGATGATGTGCTTGGGCAACGATGCCCAGTTAAGTTGGGTCCTGTAATACTAGGTCTCAACGTTGGCTTGAGTCATGTCAGTGACTTACAGCTTGAAAGAGTAGGACACCATAGAGAAGTAGCTGATTTCACCTTATTTAACATAAGAGCTTGCTATTCATTTCATTTCATTTTATTTTACATTGCAGAACCTGGGGAAAAGAAAACCATTCACATAGCACCGATTTCAGGTTTGAAATAGAAGTTGTGGCTTCCCACTCATTAAACTTTTGCCCTATTCCAAGACACTTTGGCTAAGAGTTGATAAAGTAAATGCCTATGAAGTAATGGTTGTTGTGGAAATTCTAAAACTCTCTCAGGGACTCATTTGGGTGTTGTTGTGACTCTGCAAATAGAAAGGGAGTTTCCTAACATGACAGGGATTTCCTACCGTGATTCCTAAATCCCACGTAGATCTAGGGCACTCAGTCACGTATGTGTGTGAGATCTTTGTGGGCGAAGAAATAAATTCTTGCTTGGAAATCTCAACAGAATCCTTTTCTTAGGACACATAGGTAAAAGCAAATCCAATGGATTTGATGAGCATCTCTTTTCACTGATTAAACGCCACAGAATAGACCTTGATTGATAATGAAGCTGCATCAATGGAAGGTAACAGGCTTCGGTGTGATCCGGGTCCACAGACAATCTGGAATTCACAAGCAACAGGGTGACCACTGGCAACAAACAGGCCATAAGGACCACTGATGAAAACAAACAGCCAGCAGTTGCTACAACCCACGAAGAGACACGAAAAACAGAAGTGCATGCATTTAAACATTTAGCACTCAATAAATGTACACTAATAATAATAATAATAATTACATTTTTATTAGGCACTGAGAATTTATGAGCAAGCTTGGTGGTCTCTTTGGGCCTTTGCCAAGGTCTACTAGAGCCTTCAAGTTTGTTGGGATTCCTTCCATAGGCTTTCCCCCCTTTTTCTGCATCTTCTAAGGGAAGAACATTAGACCTACCTCCAATTCAGGGAAAGTAGAGGGAAGAGTTTTGACTTTCTCCTTAATCTATCACAGTTTTTCCAACTGAGGGACATTTTTGTTGAAATCACAAAGCTCTAGGACAAAAGTTGAATGGCAATCATTCACAAAGCAAGAGAAATGCTGAACCTCTTGTTCCAAAACTGGCTTCTGATGGTAGTCTCCACATTCATGCATCTATAATGCACAATCATCTGATTATCTACCAGCAGTGGTGGAACTGGGATTTGGCACAACCTATCAGGTTGCTTTTTAGGGACCAGAGATAAAATATGGCTGAAGGCAAAGTTAATGTCACAGCTAATGCATACAAAATGCTTCGAGTGAATTAGAAACTTTTGGAAGGTAGCCACAAGAAGGATTTTATAGAACTTGAAAATGTATCCCCTTGTATTTGAGCATGTATTTTTATGTATGTGTGTATTTAAGTACATATGGAAGAAGTACAGCTAGAATGCTCTTTAGAAGTCAGGATGGTGAGGTTTCAGTTCTCATACTTCAGACATACTATCAGGAGGAACCAATCCCTGCAGAAGGATGTCATGTTTGGTAAAGTGGAGGGTGAGAGAAAAAGAGGCACACCCCCAACAACCTGGATCGGCACAGTGGCGGCAGCGATAGGCTCAAGCATAGCAACGATTGTGAGGTTGGCCCAGGACCGGGCAGTGTTTCTTTCTGTTGTGCACAGGGTCGCTATGAATCAGTACTGACTGGATGGCACCTAACAACAACAATTCAAGCAGATGGTTATAAAGTATAGCATCAGAATCAACCTGATCAAGGGAGGAGAATTTAATTTTCTGGCTTATCTAATCAGACCTGAAACATAACAAGGTGATACAGGAACATCCAGTTGGTCTGTCAACAGATACTAATGCATCACCAGGCACGCCTGATCAGCACTACACTGCTCACTGCAATGTGGTTGGCGGTTCCAGCCCACCACTTGCTCCTTGGAAGCCCTCTACAGGGTTACTGTGAGTCTGAACCAACTCGATGGCACTTAACAACTACTACAACAAGAACACACCATGAAGAAAACAAAGACTCAGCTCCTGTAACCCTAAAGACTTCTTGGTGTTGGGGAACATGGCTTACTGACTAGAAAGTACAGTGGAAGCTAAAAAGTAAGTTTAAGGATGGAAGGTGAGGAAAATGAAAATAAACCAAGGAAATCAGTGTGCTGCTTAGTGTTGGGAGATACAGCTATCTTTGGGAGGACTGAGGGTAGTACAAAAGGAACCAGCAAGATATAAAAGAAATCTAACTTTGAAGACATGACAGAGGAGGAATGAGAACTGAAAGTAATTCCTGGCTAACAAAAAGCAATGAGATAAATTAGAATTAGTCAGCCCTGGAAGCTGATAGTGGATGAACCGGTCATCCCAAACCCACTGCTGTTGAGTTGATTCTGACTCGCAGAGACCCTTAAGAGAACTACCCCATAAGGTTTCCAAGGCTGTAATCTTGGTAAAAGCAGACTGCCATAATTTTCTACTGCAGAGGGGTTGCTGAGTTCAAACTACCGACCTTTTGGTTAGCAGCCAAATGCTTTAACCACTGCACCATCAGGGCTCCTTCGATGGTCCTCAAGTACTGTGGTATAGAGAATTATCTATGTCTTTTCTAGTCATAGAGTGTAACTCCCACCAAACAAGGTTTCTGCCCTACTGGGTCTGAGTGAGAGAAGGTGGCAGAAGACACTGGTCAAATGACTTAAGTCAGCTGTGCATGTTGGCAGAGTTCACTGTAAGCGTAAAAACTTGAACCTCTGTTGTTGGTAAGTGCCATCGCATCGATTCTGACTCATAATGACCCTGTAAAGGGTTTCTGAGGCGTGGCTACTCTAGCATGGGTTGAAAATGAGCCATCTCAGAAGCAGGAGGGAGGGTCTCACTCCATCAAAGTAGAAGAGCTAGGAGTGGAGTGTGACCTTTGGACCCCAAGATCGCTGTGCATCGAACCTTCTAGACCCAGGGCGGGAAAGCCGTGACACCAGAGGAGTTGTAAAGATGCCGCAGAACCAAGAACCAGCATGAGACCGAGCAGTGGGTTTGCCAGCCCAGCAAGTAAAGCCAGTGAGTTTGGGCAGGAAGCTTGCTTGCAGAGTAGGGCGCCTCCAGGCACCAAGTAGGGGAGCTAGAGCCAAGTACCTGCAGGCTGAGGCTTATGGAAGAAGGGCACTTATCAGCAGATGACAGGAACAACTGTGTCCTGAGCAGTTTTGACCCCAAATCATAACCCTGTAGCCCTATTACCTAATAACCCCCTAACTATGAGTGTGGTAGGAGAGTGAGTTCTGTGTGGCCAAAGCAGAGAGCACCATGAGAAGGATGGTCGATGCTTCGTTTTTTACAAGTATCTTTATTTTATCCTAACTTCAAACCTCGACACAGCTGCAAACACATCTAAAACATAAGTAAATAATGAATCATTGTCTTAGAGAGATGACAAGAGAATGGTACACCACATGTAGTTTTGAACAATGGTATTTCTATATTTAACTTTGTGAGGAACAACCAATTTCTTTTCCACAGTGGCTGTACCATTTTACGTTCCCACAAGTACTTCTGTGTTGGGAGAAGTACAGCCTGAATTCTCTTAGAAGCAAGAATGTCAAGACTTCATCTCACGCACTTTGGACATATTAGCAGGAGAGGCCAATTCCTAGAGAAAAACACCAGGCTAGGTAAACAGAGAGGCTCAGTGACTACAGGAAACCCTTCTGCATGATGGATGGACACAGTCACGTCACAATGAACTGGGCAGTGTTTTGTTCTTTTGTACACAGGACTGCTGTGAGTCAGAACCAAGTCAATGGCACCTAATAATAGCAGCAACAATACATGTGCAGGTTGTCAACAGTTCTTCACATACCTAGACAATGCTGTACGAACTCTTGTTGTTGTTGTTGTCAGGTGCCATCGAGTCGGAACCGACTCATAGTGACCCCATGCACAGCAGA
>NW_006408523.1:9581091-9597331 GCF_000296735.1 Chrysochloris asiatica | reverse complement strand
TGTTCTTCCCTTTTGGTTTTCTAACTCTAAATCTTTGCATATTTTATTATAGTATTTGGCTTTATCTTCTCGAGCTGATCTTTGAAATTTTCTGTTCAGTTCTTGGACCTCTTCAATTTTTGAACTCTAAGGTCCTTTAAATTACGGAGACTGCTCTATTCTGAAGGCAGTGCCCCTTGGCAAAGTTACAGGAAGTGGTGCCCCTAGAACATGCAGTATGCCCCTGGAGTTCTATTTAATTCATTCCAGTAAACATGCATTGTGCTCCTACTGTGGTCACAGCCTGTGTTAGGTGTCAGTAATTCAAAGTTACGTAAGGTATGATCCCTGCCCTCAGAAAACTCACCATAAACTCTGTGTTAGGGCCCACTCTTGTAATAGAACCAAAGTGCAGATGAGGAACAGACGCAGATGTGAAGGCCTCAACAGACCCTGAGCTTAAACTGTTACTGGAGTCCTGGTGTGGCGCTGGGGGTTAATGTGCTGGACTGCAAAGTCGGTTTAAACTGCAAGGTCAGCAGTTCAAACTCACCCACTCTTCCTCAGAAACCCTATACAGGGTTTCTATGAGTCGGGACCAAATCGACAGCACTTAACAACAACAAACATTTACTAATCATGCCACCCAAGTTACCTAATTGCTTTCTTAGTACTGTCTTACTTTCAAGAGATGAAATTGCTACAAGACCATCTTAAATATTTCCCTTCAAGGAGATGTTACTGCCAAGCTTGCAAGAAAAAGAAGCATATGCATCTATATAAAAGATACATTCACACACATACCTAGGTGGTGGTTGTAATGCCACCAAGTCAATTCCAACTCATAGCGACCCTGTATAGGGTTTCTGAGACTATAAGTTTTTATGGGAGCAGAAAGCCTCATTTTTCTCCCACAGTGAGACTGATCGATTCAAACTGCTGACCTTTGGGTTAACAGCCCTGTTCATAATCCTTTAGGCTACTGGGGGCTCCTTTCATATGTAGGAGTGGTATACTTTCCTAACTAGCCTCACACAAGGATGTCACATTACCTGAAGCGGGTGTAAAACGGTCCCTTTGTGTAAACCCACTAATCCACCTACAAATAAAACTCAAAACACATTTGATCTTTAAAGTTACCTTATGTAGCTTTGAATTCCTAGCATCTAACACAGGCTGTCCCCACAGTAGGAGCACAATGCATGTTTACTGGAATGAATTAAATAGAACTCCAGGGGCATACTTCATGTTCTAAGGGCACCACTTCCTGTAACTTTGCCTAGGGGCACTGCCTTCAGAATAGAGCAGTCTCCGTAATTTAAAGGGCCTTAGAGTTCCTACAGCATTGTCTAGGTAAGTGAAGAACTGTTGACAACCTGCACATGTATTGTTGCTGCTATTATTAGGTGCCATTGAGTTGGTTCTGACTCACAGCAGTCCTGTGTACAACATAACAAAACACTGCCCAGTTCATTGTGACGTGACTGTGTCCATCCATCATGCAGAAGGGTTTCCTGTAGTCACTGAGCCTCTCTGTTTACCTAGCCTGGTGTTTTTCTCTAGGAATTGGCCTCTCCTGCTAATATGTCCAAAGTGCGTGAGATGAAGTCTTGACATTCTTGCTTCTAAGAGAATTCAGGCTGTACTTCGCCAACACAGAAGTACTTGTGGGAACGTAAAATGGTACAGCCACTGTGGAAAAGAAATTGGTTGTTCCTCACAAAGTTAAATATAGAAATACTATTGTTGTTGTTAAGTGCCATGGAGTCAGTTCTGACTCAAAGCGACCCTGTATAGGGTTTCCAAGGACTGGTGGGTTTGAACTGGTGACCTTGTAGTTAGCTCAATGCTTATCCTACAGTGCCACACGGAGACTCCAAATACCATATGACCCAACAATTCCACTTCTAGGTATATCCCCCAGTTTTATATATATATATACAACTTCTAGGTATATCCCCCAAAGTAAAAGCAAAGACTCACAGATACCTGAACACCAATGTTCACTACAGCACTATTCATAATGGTCAAACAATCGGAGCATCCATCAGCAGATGAATGGATAAATGAAATGCGATAAATACAAGGAGTCTTAGTCAACCATGAAAAGAAACAATAGTCCGATTTATGCTATCACATGAATGAACCCTGGGAACATTGTGGTGAGTGAAATAATCTATCACAGAAGGTAAATATTGTATGACTTCATTTGTATGCAATTATCTTGAATACGCCAATGCTCAGGGACCAAAGTTCCCAGCAGGTACTGGGGAGAGATGGATAGCGACTGCTTTCAGCAGACCCTGACTCAGTAGTCTGGGTGGGGCCTGAGACTCTGCATTTCCAATAAGCTCCTAGGTGATGCGGCTGCCCTCTGAGATGGGTATAGCTGAGGTTTAAAAAAAAAAAAAAATGGGGTGACTCTGTTCTGCCTGAATGGTGTGTCAAATCAGTTCCAATTTATAGCCACCGTGTGTAGATTTTTGAGGCTGTACGTTTTTTATGGGTACATAAAGTTTCACCTTTCTCCTGCACAGCAGTGGGTGGGCTCGAACTGCTGACCTTGTGCATAACATACTATACCACCAGGGCTCCTCGAGTGGTGGTGGTGGTGGTGGTTGTAAGCCGTCAAGTGGGTACTAACTCATAGTGACCCCGTACAGGGTTTTCAAGGCCGTAAATCTTTATGGCAGCAGAAAGTTTCATCTTTCTCCCTTGGAGCCGTTGGTGGGCTCCAACTGCCGACCTTGTGGTTAGCAGCCCAATGAGTAAACCACGACACCACCAGCTCTCCTGGAGTGGTATGTTGTTGTTGTTAGTGTCGTCGAGCGGGCTCTGACTCCTAGTGACCCTCTAGAGTGTTTTCAAGGCTTTAAATCTTCTTGGGAACAGAAAGCCTCATCTTTCTTCCCAGGAGCGACTAGCCGGGCTCCAACTGCTGACCTTGTGGTTTGCATCTAGTACTTATCATATGGAGTCACCGTGCTTCCTTGGAATGGTATAGTACACAGTTTTAAAGCAAGTTGTGTTATTAGTACAGATAGTGTAATCCCATTCAAAGAGACAATCCTATGTATATTTAACGAGAAACCATCTGTGTACAAGTGTATGTTGCTAAATACTTAGGAAAAGTTGGAAGAATACACAGTCTTTACCAATGGAAGGATAGGTGAATGTTTTGGGTTTTAATTCACATACCTGTGAATTGTTTGAATATGTTTTGATAAAATTATTTTGTTTTTGGAATTATGTATATATTTATTGAATGATGTTGTTACCTTCAAGTTGGTTCCAGATCATAATGGTCCTCCATAGGACATCCTAGGCTGTAAATCTTAGCAGAAAACCTCCTCTGTATTCCGAGGAGTGACTGGTGGGTTTGAACTGCCGACCTTGTATTTAACAGTCTAGTGCTTGTTATAGATATGTTATATGTATGTATATTTATTTAGAAAATGTTTAGATAAATGTTAAAAAGTTAGATAAATGTTATCTACATTTAGATAAATGTTATATGCATATTTAGTTAGATATGATTTTATAACTACTGTCCAGAAAAATGTATAAAGTATAAATGGATATGCTTATATAGCGATTATCTATGAAATAAATATATACATATGTTCACTGATTAATTGATTAGATATTTATTTAGTTGTATTCTTGACTCTGGTAGTGTAGTGGTTACAAATCGAGCTGTAAACCTTAAGCTCAGCAGTTCGAAACTACCAGCTGTTCCGTGGGAGAAAGTTGAGGCTTTCTGCTCCTGTAAAGATTTACAGCCTCGGAAACCCTATACAGGGTCGCTATGAGTCGGAACCAACTCCACAGCACATAATAACAACAACAACAACAACAACAACAACACCATTCTTGACTAGTTAAAGCAGAACAGCTCTCATGAGGAGGTGGGAATATTCTAGTAAGAATAACTCATGACAGTCATTTGCTTGGCCTTGGACTTCTTTGTGTTGGGAGCAGGGGACAGTGACCTCCAAGGGCCTCTTTGGGATTATACCCAGCATAGTTCAGGAGAATCTTGGTTTTCTTGGCATGAAAATCTTTGTTTTTTAGGACCTGGCTGTACCCTGGAGCAGGGGTCCCAGCCATGGGGACCCTAACAGCTATCTGCTCAGAGAGTCAGAACTTGATAAGGGGGCTGACTGGTGGGTCAGTGGTCTGTCTGAAGACTACCACCAACACCCTCACATCACATTGGACCATTACCTGGGGAGCATTAAAAACATACCGATGTTGGGCTTTGAGGGTTGGGGTCTGGGGCCCATGGGACTCCAGGATGCAGTTAGGTTTGAGAACCGCTGGGTTAAGAAGACTAGGTAAGAGAATATGAGCCAATTATCAAAAGTTATGTCAGCAAGCAAAACAAAACAAGCCAGTGTTTCTTCAGGGCTAAATGCCATCATCACCACTCACAGACACTCAAGGTACATACTAAAATTGTCGATGTTTAGATGGCATGCAGACACAGCGGGGTTGAGTCCAGGAATGTACATTGTTGACAAGGACACAGGTGATTTCCAGGTAAAATTCTAGAATCCCTGATCCATAACAACAGCATCTTTATTGGCAGTTAGGCCCAAGAAGGTATTTACTGTGGGAAGGAGATTCCTTTGTTAAGTTATTGAATCAGGCCTAAAAATAAATCCAAACCCTGTACTGTTGAGTTGAATTGGACTCTCGGCAGCCCAATGTATTACAGAGTATAGCTGCTTCATAGGGTTTTAGAAAAAGGAATTCATCAACCTTCCCAATTAAACAACCATATCAGTTTCCCTGTAACTCTTGGTGGCCCCGGGTGTGTAGAATTGTACACCATATGGTTTTCCAAGGCTGATTGTTCTTCGAAGGCATTTCTGGGTGGATTTGAACAGCCAACATTTCGGATAGTAGCCAAATGTTTAACTGTATTTACTACCCAAAGATCCAAAGAGGCATTGCATTTCAGTAATGGGATTTGCAAAACTAAAGACATCTTCTGATTATGTTGATTAGTGTAACTATCCTAATATTGTTCCTTTAGAGTTCATAGCTCTCTGGTTTCTGTCATGGAGGGATCTCAGTGTATTTTCTAGGAATTCTTATAATGGTTCTGTCAAGTTTGTAAAGGTCATTTTCTTTGCTTTTCAGTACAAGAGTAACAGATTCTTAACTAAAACCCGTACCCTGGAAATAAGAGCCAATACTTCTTTATCTGGACTTTCTTAGCGTTTCTACAGACCATATATATGATACAAGAAGAATATTTCTGTTGTTGCTATGAGAGGATGAAACTCTAACAGGGTGGTATTTCGATGTTTATATATTGTTAACATATGTAAACATGAAAATGATTTCTCAAAAGGTGGCTCCAGACACAAAGCCAGTTAAAATCAATGCTCCACTTTCACGTTTTTGTGATGAACTTCAGAAATGACTTTCGTAAGACTTCCCTGGATCTAAAATTATATTTTAGAGGTGGAGAGAAACAGTTGGGAAAACATTGTTTCTGAAATTGCAGGTCTTTTAAAAATAATCATTTGTATGGTCAACAACCTCTTTGGCTTTCTCTTTGGGTATGTCTAAAATAAGGCATGTCAAAAGTTCTCTCCAGAAACAACTCGATGAGTCATTCTGAGATGGGCCCCAAGCAACTGTATTTTATTTTTATCATAAATTGGGAGAAGGTTTACAGAGCAAATCATCAGTTTATCAGCCAACTCATTGATTGCAAAGCCCCACAATATAACATCTCTTATCCCACTTGTTCCTCGAATTTCCGGTGTCTTTTTCTTTTTCTTTCCTAACTCTTCAGAAATTTGTCCTTAGGTAAATGCTACCCCTTTGATCTCAAATGGCTCATCAGTCTAAGGCGTGCTGTTATTGCTCCCCCTATGTTGTTGTTGTTATGTGTTGTGGAGTCAGTTCTGACCCATAGCGACCCTGTACAGGGATTCTGAGGTTGTAAATCTTTACGGGAGCAGAAAGCTTCATCTTTCTCCCCCTATAGGCCTTTCTAGTATTTGGCTGAAAATTGAGCCATGGGGGTGAGTTCATTTCCAGACCTAAGGGGTGACCAAGGGCCATCGTCTTGGGGGTGCCACTCCACTGCAACTGTATTTTCTATGCCCCAAAGGAATGCAGATGCCCAGCTATGCATGAGACCCACTCCTGTGGTTTCTTTGATTGTAATAACACACCTCAGATTGTCAGCCAGTCTCTTCAATGCAATATTTGTTTTTTTGTTTTGTTAAGTTTTTATTGTAAATTGAGTGAAAGTTTACATATCATCACTTTTACCTTCAACAAATCATACACTTGTTTCATTATAATGATTATAATCCCCTCCATGTACCATCAGTTAACAGTGTTTCTCTTATTCACTTTAGCTCTTTTTTTAAAAAAAACACTCAGGCCTATGTATACTACCAAAGGTCACATTCTACAAGTCTGCCTCTTGACCGCCAGCTCTCAGTCTCTCTCTTTGCATGAATCTAGAGTCCTCAGCTGCTCCCTCTCTCCATATCCCCATCTCTGTCTCCATGTCTGCTGTTGCTGCTTCTCTGGATAAAGTCTTGCATTCCACTTGTGCTCTTCTCCCTTGATGGTCCTAGGGTCCTTTGTTTCTGGACTGTAAGATTAACTACTCCCCTGTTTTTGTTACAAACTTCTACCTTAACAAATGTGACAGTTGCAATTAGTTATGATAACAATTACTCACTATTGAATTGTAAGGATCTTATCCTCATCTCTTTTTATTAGACCCATTAGACAAGATGAAAACTATTCAGTGGGGACTCTTTCTTCCCCCATACACTCTTAAACTAAACTCCCTCCTGAAACCTTGTAAGCCAGTCATTTCGTGCCTTTATCGCCCCCTCATTTTTGGTAGCTAAAGTCCTGGTGTGGCTCTGTGTGTTAATGTGTCAGACTGCAAAGCTGTTTGAACTGCCAGGTCGGCAGTTTAAGCTCATCAGCTGCTCCTTGGAAACCCTCTACAGGGTTGCTATGGGTTGGAACTGACTCGACAGCACTTAACAACTTTATGGCACTTGACAACAACCATGCCTAAGTTGCCCGTCCCTATCTACCCTGTGTACAGAGGGGATAGCATTGATATTTGATGTGAAGACACCTTCCCTCACTGTTGGTATTTAAAGTTACTACCTCCATGAGTCAAGTTCATTCGAATGCAATCTTGACTTCAAAAATATGTTGTTGTTGTTGTTAGGTGCCCTCAAGTCAGTACCAACTCATAGTGACCCTATGTGCAACAAAACGAAACACTGCCCGGTCCTGGGACAACCTCACAATTGTTGCTAAGCCTGAGCCCATCGCTACCACCACTGTGCCAATCCATCTCGTTGGGGGTCTGCCTCTTGTTCTCTGACCCTCCACTTTACCAAACATGATATCCTTCTCCAGTAACTGATACCTCCTGATACTATGTCTGAAGTATGAGAGACAAAGTTTGGCCATCTTGACTTCCAAGGAGCAATCTGGCTGTACTTCTTCCAACACAGTTGGGTTTGTTCTTTTGGAAACCCATGATACTTTCAATATTCTCCTCCAGCACCATAACTCAAAAGCATCAATTTTTCTATGGTCTTCCTTATTCACTATCCAACTTCCTGTAAAAAATGTAGAACTGGCAAAATATTATTTTACCAATATAGGTTTGTGCTTCCCTTAGGGGCCAACATTCAGTATTTAAATGCTTATAGGACATAGGACATGGAGGCCTGGTGTGGAGCTGTGGGTTAATGCGCTGGACTGCAAAGTTGGTTTGAACTGCAAGGTCGGCTGTTCAAGCTCACTAGCTGCTCCTCAGAAATCCTATACAGAGTTGCTACAGCTCAGAACTGACTTGAAGGCACTTAACAACAACAACAAGGACATTGGGAAGCATTGCTGGCTTCTGCCTGTAATGCCAGCAGCAGTCTTAGCACCTCCTAGTTGGGATCATCAAAGAGTCCCTGCCCCTGTCCTCGGGGGGACAGTGGTACTGGACTAGATACAAATGGCATGAGTAGGGTCAGTTATACAAATTAGTAAGGGATCATAGCCTAAAATCCATGTAGCTAAGAGACTGCCCAATAAAAAGGAACTTTTATAAAAGGACAACAATCATGAACAAAATGGAGCTAATTAGAGTGTCCAGTGGCAACTGGCAATGAACTGAGCTCCTAGTGGTTTAAAATAACCCAGTAAGCAAAAGAATAATAAAGAGACATGTCAAGTGTCTGTGATGGTCAGTCTTCTATGAAGTTGACCAAATACTAGGTGTTGCTGAGAATATCTTTTGTAGATGTGGTGAGCATCTGCAATCAGTTGACTGTAGGTGAGGGAGGCTGACCTAGATACTATGGTGGACTTGTGTCCAGGGAATGCAAGCTCTAAAGAGCAGATGTAAAGTTTTCCTGCGGAGGAAGGAATTCTGTCTGTCATCTGAAGCTTCAGCTTCTGCATTGGCACTTCTGTCCTGCTGGCCCTCTAGATTTCAGATTTGCCTAGCCTGCCCCATGGTCCCTTAGAGCAGTGCATTACAGACTCTCTCTTTGTCCAGTATCAGCACGATCTGTTTCTCTGGTGGGATCCAAACTGATGCAGTGACCCTTTACAGGAGGAAAACTGCCATCTTCCCATAGTAAGTGATAACATGAGGACAGTGCTTTATCACATTTATTTTATTTCCTCACAGAGCCCACTATATGGCTTTCAGTAAATGATGAATTAGTTGAAAGACATCATCATGAATGATCATTGCCAACAGCTCTTGGACATAAACAATATTTGGAATGTCTCTGTTAGGAGCGATGTCCATTCTGCTTGCTGCACCAACTCACAGCATGAAACTGTGGACCCAAGTTTCCAAAGTCCGTGCTCGCTGAGAAGACATGAGTTACACACAGGCATTGGCTAGAACAACACTTTACTCGTATAGAGAGTCAACTTTAGTGGTGGGCACCAGTCCCCCGGGGTCTGTGGGTCACTCCGTAATCAACTCAGGGTGATGTTCTGCATGCAACCCTCTCATGCCGCAGGGGAGGACCCCTGTTTTCTCCCCACTAGTTGGCCAGGTGCCGTTTGGTGCGTGAACATAAACAGATAGACCAAGTTATGGAGTACCCAGAACAGGGATAAAGAGAAGAAATTGGAAGAGAGAGAGAGAGAGAGAGAGAGAGAGAGAGAGAGACAGAGAGAGAGAGACAGAGAGAGAGAGAGACAGAGAGAGAGAGGCTTAATTCCAAACCTTTGTAATTAGGACTCAAAGCTTTGATTAGGCAATCTAGGTGGGGGCCGGAAGGCTTTGTGCTAGACTATGTAATGTATTATAAAAAATAATGTCACTTAGCATTCAACATCCAAAAACTGTTTTTCCATTATGTAAATAACATGATCACATTGTTGAAGACCTACATCATGAATACATTAATGACTCCAGGCTGACCGCCGCCAACATTGGACTTTCTTCTCCGCAGGCTTCCTCTCCCTCTACCCACACATATGTTGCTTTTGTTCAGTTGGAATCATACGATAGGAGTCCTGGTAGCGTGGAGGAGAAACACTGAATTTGCTAACCAAAAGACTGGCAGTTCAAATCTACCAGCTGCTCCTTGGAAACCCTAAACAGGGTCGGTGAGTCAGAACAACAATCATGCTACATGGAACACTGGTGGTACTGTGGATTAAACATTGACCTGCAAACTACAATGTTGGCGGTTCAAACCTACTAGCCGCTCTGCGGGAGACAGATGAGGCTGTCTGCTCCCATAAAGATTTACAGTCTCGGAAACTCTATATAGGGTCACTGTGAGTTGGAATTGACTTGATGTCAATGGGAATTATACTACAGTTAAGTTGTTTTGCTTGTCTACCCTCTTGTTTTTACTTAGTCTTCACAAACATATTTTTTTTTCTTTTGAAAATAGTTTTACTATTCAAGTACATTTAATTTATAGAAATTAATAAGAATGACCATTGCTTGAGCCCTTTGAAGGTATCAGGCACTGTGCTTTGCATTTTTTCCTGACTAATTTGATTTCAGAAGGATCCTTGGTGGTACTGTTAGTTAAGCATTAGGCTGCTAACTGAAAGATTGGTGGTTCGAACCCACTGGCTGCTCTGCGGGAGCAAGATGAGGCAGTCTGTCTCTGTGCAGACTTACCATCTCAGAAACGCTATACAGCAGTTCTATTCTGCCCTCTACGGTTTCTCTGAGTTGGAATCAACTCAAAGGCAGTGGCTTTGAATAGGTATTTAATTTCATCCTCAAAACCCGTGTGTGGCAGAGCTGAGTACTATCTCCACTGGACAGAAGTTGGGGCACAGATGGAGACCTTCTAAACAAAATGCTGTTTTATTCGGCCAACTGGTCTGCTTTTGCTCACTTTACATTGTCTTTTATTTTGTGTGTAAAGGAATATGCGCACTCATTATGGGAGACTGTTCCTTTTCGTCTGTGGAAGACAGTGTGTGCTAAGACCCAACATCTGGCCCCATCGTTTATCATATGCTACCAGTGTTTTGAACCAACTCGACAGCACTTAACAAAAACAATAACAACTAGTGTTTTGCCAAAACTCAGCATGCCTTTTTTTCTTTTAGGGGGCATGACTATTGAGTTACTTCAATGCTTTTTTTTTTTTTTTTTCAAATTTAGTTCATATTCCAATACTTTATACTGAAGAAAACCTTTTAGATTTTGGGTTAGCCACTGATAATGAATCCATGCAAAAGTCACTTAATCAAATATGTATTTGAGGTTGACAAAAAAAGTACCCCATGATTATCCAACTCAATTGGAAAGGTCTCCAGACACTCCACTCACGAGTAGACCGAGGCAGTCACCAATGAGCTTACATGCCTGCTTGCTTCCCTTTGAGGGTCAGTCTTGGAGGGGGTTTATCCTGACTGGCTGACTTTTCTTGACTTGATGGTTCCCAGGTGAACAGCTTGCTTGTTTTTGTAACAGCCAATCTGTTTTTTTTTTTTTCTTGGTGGTCTTTCTTTTAAGAAGTATCTTTGTTCCTTTAGCTGCTCTGGGCTGGTCTGCATGTCCTTTTAAGTGAGAATGTCCCACCTCAAAAGATTCTGGATGGGGCTCAGATTCCACCTAAAGCCCCAAACTATACAAAGGCTTAACAAGAAGCCTATTTTGGGCAAATTTTAATACCCTTTTTAGCTAATCCAATCAGTTATGGGCTGAAGATGGGCTTATAAGCGCTCTGTAATCATATTTCCTAGTATTCCTTTCTATCCTTTTTAAATGTCTATTTTACAATAGTAGGCAAGGGAAACCAATATCCATAAGACAGTTAAGTACCTTGACATTATTTCCCCATTTTCACCCATTCAGTCTATGCCTCGATCTCTGTATCACAGAGCCCTGTTGTTCCAAGGTTGAGCATACATCACTATTTATCTCTATCCCATTTAGCCAATGCAAACCTCCTTAAGTGTTCCCCTATCTGCCTTGTTCTTCCATCCCTTCCCCTTCTTGTGTATTGCCCTCCCCATCACCCGAGCTACCATGTGTCTATCCTCTACCCTGTGCTCTACCGTCCCCTCCCTCCCACTCCGGGTAATCATCAGGGAATTTTTCTTTTAGTATGGAATTTTTTTCTTATGCTTTAACAATAATGGTCTTATGCGATATTGGTCCTTTTGTAACTGACTAATTTCACTCAGCATAATGTCCTCAAGGTTCATTCATGTTATGAGGTATTTTGCAGCTTCATTGTTATTCTTCAAGGTAGTATAGTATTCCTTTGTGTGTATGGACCAAAGTTTGTTCATCCATTCTTCCATTGCTGAGCACTTGGGCTGTCTCCATCTTTTTCCTGTTGTGAATAGTGCTGTGATAAACATTGGTGTACATATATCTACATGTATTCTGGTGTGGCACTGCGGGTTAATGTTTGGATTGCAAGGTCAGCGGTTCAAGCTTACCAGCCACTCCTCAGAAACCCTGTACAGGGTCACTATGAAACCCTGTACAGGGTCAACAGCACTTAACAACAACAACATTCTGGCATGTATTTCTTGTGGCTATATACCAAGTAGAGGAGTTACGAGATCATAAGGTATTTCTATTTCCAACTTTCTGAGGAAGCACCTGTCTCAGGTACTTTGGACATGTTGTTAGGAGGGACCAGTCCCTGGAAAAGGACATCATGCTTGGGAAAGTCAAAGTTCAGAAGATCCCTAACGAGATGCGTTGGTGCAGTGGCTGCAAGAGTGAGCTCAAACACAGTGATTGTGAGGAGGACGCAGGACCAGGCAGTGTTTCGTTTTGTTTCATATACGGTTGTTGTGAGTCAGAGTCAAAGCGATCGAATCTAACAACAACAACAAGTGGATACACAGAGAACCACAAAAGCTGACCAGGTGTGGGAAGGTGAATGGAACTCCACTCATGACTGTACAAACGTTTGACAAAGGGTATGTCTACATATGTTTTTATATGTACTTTAAGTATGTTCATGAATATAGCAGAACACACAGGGGTCAAATTACGAAAATTTCTTAGCTATAAGGAAACATCTTGAGGGCCTGGGGGACTTAAGACCACTATCTCAGGGGATATCAAGATCAGTGGGCATAACAAAGTCTACACAGAAAGCATTCTACCTCCTACTTTGGTGAGTAGCAACTGGAGTCTTAAAAACCCAACTCCAGGGCATATAATCACCACCACTACCAAGGAACTAGGAGTCCTGGTGTGGCGCTGTGGGCTAATGTGTCAGACTGCAAAGTCGTTTGAACTGTAAGGTTGGTGGTTCAAGGTCACCAGCTACTCCTTGGAAACCCAACAGGGTCGCTATGGGTCGGAATCGACTCGACGGCACTTAACACCAGCAAGGTACACCTATTGGTCTCTTCCCATCCAGAGCAAAGAAGAGTGATGAAAATCAAAGACACAGGGAAACAATTATTCCAAAGAATGAATGGATCACACGAATCCTAGTCTTCAAGACCCTGAGATCAGAAGAATCAGATAGTGGTCATTTCTATGACAGACCACTCTGAAAGTTCTTAATAGAGGAGGATAAAAATGTGGACTAGAATTCAAAATTATGATAGACCAGGCCCACTCGTCAGATACAGGCTGGTAGAGTCCCTGAGACGGACCCTTTTTGTTGTCAAGTACCGTTGAGTCCATTCCTGTATAGGGTTTCCAAGGAGCAGATGGTGAGCTTGAACCGCCGACCTTGAAGTTCCAATGGCTTTGCAGTCTGGCACATTAACCCACAGCGCCACACCAGGACTCCGAAACTGACCCTTAGTCACTCTTCAAATGTGGAACTGAACTCACCCTCATGGCTCAACTTTTAGCCAAACTCTAGACAGGCTCATAAGAGGAACAATATCATCAGGGAGGTATGCTCTCCTTACAATTGCTTATATGAGCTCCAACAGGCAGCATTTGTCCAGAGACAATGTTCAGAAGACAGGAAGCTGTAGGAAACAGGACAAGTGTACACTGGAAACATAGGAAGAAACTGGGCTGAGTTCTGTCACATGGCAGAGATTATAATCAATGTCATGAGACAAAATGTGTAAGGGCTGTTGAATGGAAAACTAATTTGCTCTGCAAACTTTCACCCAAATTACAACAAAAAGTTGAAAAAGGCATCAGAGAGTTGTGGAAGGAATGAGTACTAGATGAACTAAGATTATGGAGAGGAGAAAACTGTTCCAAGATGGACTAATGATTGACAGCTGTTTTAGCCCTAGGAGCATTTGTTGATTCTGGACACAGTTGAAGATTGGATTTGGCTCAGACACAAGGCCTCCGTGGAGGAAAGAGAAGTTAGCAAGACTTTAAGTAACATGGGCTTAGTGTGACCAATTGGTATCGTGAAGGACTTCAAACTCAGAGCTCGTTTTCTCCACAGGAGATTTGCTGAGTTCTTGGGCTATGCAGAACGCTGAAGCATCAGGCTGAAAGTTTCTACAAAGCAAATGAATCTCCCACAGGCTTAGGTTTTTAGGGAAAAAGAAACTTCCAAATACAGCATTTGCTTTAAGCATATAGGTGGTGTCCCATGTAAGAATTTTCCCCAAAATTAAAAAAATTTCATGGATCCAGGAATATGGAGCTGGTTAAAAAACTTCTGAAGGGTATACATAGGTTTCCCATAATTTTTCTTGGTGGAGGTAACAGATAGCCACTAGGTTTTCTATCAAATACTTAGAAGGTTATAGGTGAGCCAAAGATCAATTGAGTCTTACTGAGATTTCAACCAAGCCCCAAGTCCACTCAACTCCTAATTAGATTAAGATGATCAGCCACTCACATAACCTCTTTAAGACCAAAATAAATAAATAAAAACCATCTATGGTGGAATATTACATCACCTGGAGCCTCCGGGTTTTGATACATATGCCTTGCATACAACCAACATGTAAAGAACAAGAAAATATATATGATAATAGGCAAAAACAGACACTAGGATCAGATCACATGATACAATTATTAGAATTGGTAGATAAGAACTTTAAATGTTTCAGAAAATTGAGGGAAACATGAAAAAATGAACTATTTCGTCAGAGAATAAAAGTCTACTAAAATGATCAAATGCGCATTCTAGAACTGAAAACAAAACCAAACCCAATATCTGAAGTGAAGAACTTAAAGAAACAATTTAACAGAAAAATAAAGAGAGCATCAGTGGAATTAGTGAACTGGAAGACAGGTTAATAAGAAATACTCAAACTGAAATAAAGACTGAGAAATGAAAAGAACAAGAAAATATCTTCCATCTACAGTGACTGTGGTTCCAACAGAAGAGAAGAGAGAGAGGAAATAATATTCAAAACATAATGGACAAGAATTTTCCAAAACTGATGGCAAACACTAATTAAGATTTAAGAAGTTCAGCAGCTCTCTACCAGAATAAATGTGCACACACACAATTGCTGTTGGTGTTAAGTGTGTACAAAAAAAAAAACCAAAACAATCTGGACACACCATTGTGAAATAACACAAAGAAAAAAGAAAAAAATTCAAATATCCAGGATTAAAAGACACATTATCTCAAAGTAGCCACAGTAAGACCTATAGCTGACTCTTAACCAAAATTCCAGAAGACAGAAGACAATAAAATGACAAACATAGGTGACCAAAATGAACTGTCAACCAAAAATTCTATGTTAAGTGAAGCTATCCCCAAAAGATAAAGGTGAAATGAAGACATTTTGGATAAATAGAAACGGAGGAAATTTGTGACTAGTGGGCCTCACTAGAAGGAAAATCTACAGAGTTCTTTGGGTAAAAGGAAAAGAAAACTGTAGGAAGTAATAAAGACAAGCAAAAATATGAATAGAGGCTGTACCAAAATAAAAGATGAGATTCAGAATCACATCCTGTATGTATGTGTGCTCCAAACAAACTCCAGCACAGTGTCGTGTGCCAAATGCCTGCTCAGTAGATTTTTAAAATGAATATTAATTCTGTTCTAAAGAAATTCTGACCTAATTAGAAAATCAATAAATTCATGAAAGGCAATAGGAATTACATGCCCTAATTTACTTATTTTTCAAAGCCTTTTAATTGCGACGAGAGTGAAGGTTTACAGAGCAGATCATCAGCTTTACATTGAACACATCAGAGACTTCATTTCATCTCAATGACTGCAGTCCCCACAATGCTGTATCATTTATTCCACATCCTCTCTGTGTGTCTTCTTTCCATTCCTCTTTCTCTCCCAGTTCTGAACTTTGCCCTTTGGTAAATGCTGCCCTTTTGATCTTGGATGGTTGACCATTCTATGGTGTGCATACCTCACTGTTGTTGTTGTTGTCAAGTGCCGTCAAGTCAATTCCGACCCATAGCAACCCTGTATAGGGTTTCCGAGGAGCAGCTGGTGAGCTTGAGCCGCCAAACTTGCAGTTCAAACGGCTTTGCAGTCTGGTGCATACCTCACTAGTGTAACTGTTGTTGTTGTCATGTGCCGTGGAGTCAGTTCCGACTCACAGCGACCCTGCATAGGGTTTCTGAGGCTGTAAATCTTTACAGGAGCAGAAAGCCTCATATTTTTCCTGCGGAACAGCTAGTAGTTTCGAACTGCTGACCTTGAGGTTCGCAGCCCAACTCATAACCACTACACTACCAGAGCTCCTTTACATGGTTGTAATCCCCTCACCATGGTATTTCCAATCGCCTCATACGCATGTGAAATTTGGACAATGAATAGGAAGACTGTAAAAGAATTTGGTACATTTGAGTTATGGTGTAGGAAAAAAATATTAAAAGTAC
>NW_006408523.1:9537469-9580991 GCF_000296735.1 Chrysochloris asiatica | reverse complement strand
CCAGGACTCTATATAGGGTCACTGTGAGTTGGAATTGACTTGATGTCAATGGGAATTATACTACAGTTAAGTTGTTTTGCTTGTCTACCCTCTTGTTTTTACTTAGTCTTCACAAACATATTTTTTTTTCTTTTGAAAATAGTTTTACTATTCAAGTACATTTAATTTATAGAAATTAATAAGAATGACCATTGCTTGAGCCCTTTGAAGGTATCAGGCACTGTGCTTTGCATTTTTTCCTGACTAATTTGATTTCAGAAGGATCCTTGGTGGTACTGTTAGTTAAGCATTAGGCTGCTAACTGAAAGATTGGTGGTTCGAACCCACTGGCTGCTCTGCGGGAGCAAGATGAGGCAGTCTGTCTCTGTGCAGACTTACCATCTCAGAAACGCTATACAGCAGTTCTATTCTGCCCTCTACGGTTTCTCTGAGTTGGAATCAACTCAAAGGCAGTGGCTTTGAATAGGTATTTAATTTCATCCTCAAAACCCGTGTGTGGCAGAGCTGAGTACTATCTCCACTGGACAGAAGTTGGGGCACAGATGGAGACCTTCTAAACAAAATGCTGTTTTATTCGGCCAACTGGTCTGCTTTTGCTCACTTTACATTGTCTTTTATTTTGTGTGTAAAGGAATATGCGCACTCATTATGGGAGACTGTTCCTTTTCGTCTGTGGAAGACAGTGTGTGCTAAGACCCAACATCTGGCCCCATCGTTTATCATATGCTACCAGTGTTTTGAACCAACTCGACAGCACTTAACAAAAACAATAACAACTAGTGTTTTGCCAAAACTCAGCATGCCTTTTTTTCTTTTAGGGGGCATGACTATTGAGTTACTTCAATGCTTTTTTTTTTTTTTTTTCAAATTTAGTTCATATTCCAATACTTTATACTGAAGAAAACCTTTTAGATTTTGGGTTAGCCACTGATAATGAATCCATGCAAAAGTCACTTAATCAAATATGTATTTGAGGTTGACAAAAAAAGTACCCCATGATTATCCAACTCAATTGGAAAGGTCTCCAGACACTCCACTCACGAGTAGACCGAGGCAGTCACCAATGAGCTTACATGCCTGCTTGCTTCCCTTTGAGGGTCAGTCTTGGAGGGGGTTTATCCTGACTGGCTGACTTTTCTTGACTTGATGGTTCCCAGGTGAACAGCTTGCTTGTTTTTGTAACAGCCAATCTGTTTTTTTTTTTTTCTTGGTGGTCTTTCTTTTAAGAAGTATCTTTGTTCCTTTAGCTGCTCTGGGCTGGTCTGCATGTCCTTTTAAGTGAGAATGTCCCACCTCAAAAGATTCTGGATGGGGCTCAGATTCCACCTAAAGCCCCAAACTATACAAAGGCTTAACAAGAAGCCTATTTTGGGCAAATTTTAATACCCTTTTTAGCTAATCCAATCAGTTATGGGCTGAAGATGGGCTTATAAGCGCTCTGTAATCATATTTCCTAGTATTCCTTTCTATCCTTTTTAAATGTCTATTTTACAATAGTAGGCAAGGGAAACCAATATCCATAAGACAGTTAAGTACCTTGACATTATTTCCCCATTTTCACCCATTCAGTCTATGCCTCGATCTCTGTATCACAGAGCCCTGTTGTTCCAAGGTTGAGCATACATCACTATTTATCTCTATCCCATTTAGCCAATGCAAACCTCCTTAAGTGTTCCCCTATCTGCCTTGTTCTTCCATCCCTTCCCCTTCTTGTGTATTGCCCTCCCCATCACCCGAGCTACCATGTGTCTATCCTCTACCCTGTGCTCTACCGTCCCCTCCCTCCCACTCCGGGTAATCATCAGGGAATTTTTCTTTTAGTATGGAATTTTTTTCTTATGTTTTAACAATAATGGTCTTATGCAATATTGGTCCTTTTGTAACTGACTAATTTCACTCAGCATAATGTCCTCAAGATTCATTCATGTTATGAGGTATTTTGCAGCTTCATCGTTATTCTTCAAGGTAGTATAGTATTCCTTTGTGTGTATGGACCAAAGTTTGTTCATCCATTCTTCCATTGCTGAGCACTTGGGCTGTCTCCATCTTTTTCCTGTTGTGAATAGTGCTGTGATAAACATTGGTGTACATATATCTACATGTATTCTGGTGTGGCACTGCGGGTTAATGTTTGGATTGCAAGGTCAGCGGTTCAAGCTTACCAGCCACTCCTCAGAAACCCTGTACAGGGTCACTATGAAACCCTGTACAGGGTCAACAGCACTTAACAACAACAACATTCTGGCATGTATTTCTTGTGGCTATATACCAAGTAGAGGAGTTACGAGATCATAAGGTATTTCTATTTCCAACTTTCTGAGGAAGCACCTGTCTCAGGTACTTTGGACATGTTGTTAGGAGGGACCAGTCCCTGGAAAAGGACATCATGCTTGGGAAAGTCAAAGTTCAGAAGATCCCTAACGAGATGCGTTGGTGCAGTGGCTGCAAGAGTGAGCTCAAACACAGTGATTGTGAGGAGGACGCAGGACCAGGCAGTGTTTCGTTTTGTTTCATATACGGTTGTTGTGAGTCAGAGTCAAAGCGATCGAATCTAACAACAACAACAAGTGGATACACAGAGAACCACAAAAGCTGACCAGGTGTGGGAAGGTGAATGGAACTCCACTCATGACTGTACAAACGTTTGACAAAGGGTATGTCTACATATGTTTTTATATGTACTTTAAGTATGTTCATGAATATAGCAGAACACACAGGGGTCAAATTACGAAAATTTCTTAGCTATAAGGAAACATCTTGAGGGCCTGGGGGACTTAAGACCACTATCTCAGGGGATATCAAGATCAGTGGGCATAACAAAGTCTACACAGAAAGCATTCTACCTCCTACTTTGGTGAGTAGCAACTGGAGTCTTAAAAACCCAACTCCAGGGCATATAATCACCACCACTACCAAGGAACTAGGAGTCCTGGTGTGGCGCTGTGGGCTAATGTGTCAGACTGCAAAGTCGTTTGAACTGTAAGGTTGGTGGTTCAAGGTCACCAGCTACTCCTTGGAAACCCAACAGGGTCGCTATGGGTCGGAATCGACTCGACGGCACTTAACACCAGCAAGGTACACCTATTGGTCTCTTCCCATCCAGAGCAAAGAAGAGTGATGAAAATCAAAGACACAGGGAAACAATTATTCCAAAGAATGAATGGATCACACGAATCCTAGTCTTCAAGACCCTGAGATCAGAAGAATCAGATAGTGGTCATTTCTATGACAGACCACTCTGAAAGTTCTTAATAGAGGAGGATAAAAATGTGGACTAGAATTCAAAATTATGATAGACCAGGCCCACTCGTCAGATACAGGCTGGTAGAGTCCCTGAGACGGACCCTTTTTGTTGTCAAGTACCGTTGAGTCCATTCCTGTATAGGGTTTCCAAGGAGCAGATGGTGAGCTTGAACCGCCGACCTTGAAGTTCCAATGGCTTTGCAGTCTGGCACATTAACCCACAGCGCCACACCAGGACTCCGAAACTGACCCTTAGTCACTCTTCAAATGTGGAACTGAACTCACCCTCATGGCTCAACTTTTAGCCAAACTCTAGACAGGCTCATAAGAGGAACAATATCATCAGGGAGGTATGCTCTCCTTACAATTGCTTATATGAGCTCCAACAGGCAGCATTTGTCCAGAGACAATGTTCAGAAGACAGGAAGCTGTAGGAAACAGGACAAGTGTACACTGGAAACATAGGAAGAAACTGGGCTGAGTTCTGTCACATGGCAGAGATTATAATCAATGTCATGAGACAAAATGTGTAAGGGCTGTTGAATGGAAAACTAATTTGCTCTGCAAACTTTCACCCAAATTACAACAAAAAGTTGAAAAAGGCATCAGAGAGTTGTGGAAGGAATGAGTACTAGATGAACTAAGATTATGGAGAGGAGAAAACTGTTCCAAGATGGACTAATGATTGACAGCTGTTTTAGCCCTAGGAGCATTTGTTGATTCTGGACACAGTTGAAGATTGGATTTGGCTCAGACACAAGGCCTCCGTGGAGGAAAGAGAAGTTAGCAAGACTTTAAGTAACATGGGCTTAGTGTGACCAATTGGTATCGTGAAGGACTTCAAACTCAGAGCTCGTTTTCTCCACAGGAGATTTGCTGAGTTCTTGGGCTATGCAGAACGCTGAAGCATCAGGCTGAAAGTTTCTACAAAGCAAATGAATCTCCCACAGGCTTAGGTTTTTAGGGAAAAAGAAACTTCCAAATACAGCATTTGCTTTAAGCATATAGGTGGTGTCCCATGTAAGAATTTTCCCCAAAATTAAAAAAATTTCATGGATCCAGGAATATGGAGCTGGTTAAAAAACTTCTGAAGGGTATACATAGGTTTCCCATAATTTTTCTTGGTGGAGGTAACAGATAGCCACTAGGTTTTCTATCAAATACTTAGAAGGTTATAGGTGAGCCAAAGATCAATTGAGTCTTACTGAGATTTCAACCAAGCCCCAAGTCCACTCAACTCCTAATTAGATTAAGATGATCAGCCACTCACATAACCTCTTTAAGACCAAAATAAATAAATAAAAACCATCTATGGTGGAATATTACATCACCTGGAGCCTCCGGGTTTTGATACATATGCCTTGCATACAACCAACATGTAAAGAACAAGAAAATATATATGATAATAGGCAAAAACAGACACTAGGATCAGATCACATGATACAATTATTAGAATTGGTAGATAAGAACTTTAAATGTTTCAGAAAATTGAGGGAAACATGAAAAAATGAACTATTTCGTCAGAGAATAAAAGTCTACTAAAATGATCAAATGCGCATTCTAGAACTGAAAACAAAACCAAACCCAATATCTGAAGTGAAGAACTTAAAGAAACAATTTAACAGAAAAATAAAGAGAGCATCAGTGGAATTAGTGAACTGGAAGACAGGTTAATAAGAAATACTCAAACTGAAATAAAGACTGAGAAATGAAAAGAACAAGAAAATATCTTCCATCTACAGTGACTGTGGTTCCAACAGAAGAGAAGAGAGAGAGGAAATAATATTCAAAACATAATGGACAAGAATTTTCCAAAACTGATGGCAAACACTAATTAAGATTTAAGAAGTTCAGCAGCTCTCTACCAGAATAAATGTGCACACACACAATTGCTGTTGGTGTTAAGTGTGTACAAAAAAAAAAACCAAAACAATCTGGACACACCATTGTGAAATAACACAAAGAAAAAAGAAAAAAATTCAAATATCCAGGATTAAAAGACACATTATCTCAAAGTAGCCACAGTAAGACCTATAGCTGACTCTTAACCAAAATTCCAGAAGACAGAAGACAATAAAATGACAAACATAGGTGACCAAAATGAACTGTCAACCAAAAATTCTATGTTAAGTGAAGCTATCCCCAAAAGATAAAGGTGAAATGAAGACATTTTGGATAAATAGAAACGGAGGAAATTTGTGACTAGTGGGCCTCACTAGAAGGAAAATCTACAGAGTTCTTTGGGTAAAAGGAAAAGAAAACTGTAGGAAGTAATAAAGACAAGCAAAAATATGAATAGAGGCTGTACCAAAATAAAAGATGAGATTCAGAATCACATCCTGTATGTATGTGTGCTCCAAACAAACTCCAGCACAGTGTCGTGTGCCAAATGCCTGCTCAGTAGATTTTTAAAATGAATATTAATTCTGTTCTAAAGAAATTCTGACCTAATTAGAAAATCAATAAATTCATGAAAGGCAATAGGAATTACATGCCCTAATTTACTTATTTTTCAAAGCCTTTTAATTGCGACGAGAGTGAAGGTTTACAGAGCAGATCATCAGCTTTACATTGAACACATCAGAGACTTCATTTCATCTCAATGACTGCAGTCCCCACAATGCTGTATCATTTATTCCACATCCTCTCTGTGTGTCTTCTTTCCATTCCTCTTTCTCTCCCAGTTCTGAACTTTGCCCTTTGGTAAATGCTGCCCTTTTGATCTTGGATGGTTGACCATTCTATGGTGTGCATACCTCACTGTTGTTGTTGTTGTCAAGTGCCGTCAAGTCAATTCCGACCCATAGCAACCCTGTATAGGGTTTCCGAGGAGCAGCTGGTGAGCTTGAGCCGCCAAACTTGCAGTTCAAACGGCTTTGCAGTCTGGTGCATACCTCACTAGTGTAACTGTTGTTGTTGTCATGTGCCGTGGAGTCAGTTCCGACTCACAGCGACCCTGCATAGGGTTTCTGAGGCTGTAAATCTTTACAGGAGCAGAAAGCCTCATATTTTTCCTGCGGAACAGCTAGTAGTTTCGAACTGCTGACCTTGAGGTTCGCAGCCCAACTCATAACCACTACACTACCAGAGCTCCTTTACATGGTTGTAATCCCCTCACCATGGTATTTCCAATCGCCTCATACGCATGTGAAATTTGGACAATGAATAGGAAGACTGTAAAAGAATTTGGTACATTTGAGTTATGGTGTAGGAAAAAAATATTAAAAGTACTATGGACTGCCAGAAGAAAACTACTTAGAAGCCAGGATGGTGAGACTTGGTCTTTCATACTTTAGCCCTGTTATCAGGAGGACCAGTCCCTGAAGAAGGACGTCATGTTTGGTAAAGTGGAGGGCCTTTGAAAACAAGGAAGACCCCTAACAGGATGGACTGGTGCAGAGGCATAAGCAATAGTGGATAAAAATGTAACAATGATTGTGAGGATGTGCAGGACTGGGTAGGGTTTTCGTCTGTTTGCATAGGATTGCTGTGACTCAGAACTGACTCAACAGCACCTAACAACAACAACGAACAGATGCTTCATTAAACTTAGTATTCTGGATAATTACGGTAAGTGCAAAGTTAAAAAAAAAAAAATGGAGAAGAGGAGAATATGGTGGTGAGGGTGGTGTGCTGTGGAGTCACTTCGGACTCATAGTGACCCTATATAGGGTTTCTGAGGCTGTAAATCTCTTTCTCCTGAGGAACTTCTGGTAGTTTCAAACTGCTGACCTTGAGGTTAGCAGCCTGACTGGAAGAAGTAGTGGGGAAACCTGGGGAAAATATTGCCCTGGGAAATGGTAATTAGCAATAGAAAGTGTTAAGCAAGGTAAGAATTGTCATTCTGATGAGAATTAATCAATTTCCAGGCAGAGGATTTTCATGGTCACAAGATCAGCAGTTCGAATCTCCCAGCTGCTCTGTGGGAGAAGACTTTCTGCTCCCATAAAGATTTACAGCCTCAGAAACCGTATACAGGGTTATTGTGAGTTGGAACCGACTTGATGGCACATAAGCAACAAACCAACCACATGACTCTGCTGTGTTTTCTTCAGAGAACTTGTCACTGCCTAGAGTCACATGGATCTTGGTCGAAGGCAAAGAGTACCAGAAAGATGTTTGTTTACCTGTGCTTTATTATTGACTATGCAAAGCCTTTCAATTGTGTGGATCATGCAAAGCCATAGATAACATTGCAAAGTATGAGTACTCCAGAACACTAAATCATGCTCATGAGGAACCTGTACATGGACCAAGAGGTAGTTGTTCGAACAGAACATGGGAACACTGAATGGTTTAAAATTAAGAAAGGTGTGTGCCAGGGTTGTATTCTTTTACCATATTTATTCAATCTGTATGCTGAGAAAATAACTGAGAAGCTGGATTATGTAAAGAAAAACGTGGCATCAGGATTGGAGGAAGGTTCATCAACAACCTGTGCTATGCAGATGATACAACCTTGCTTGCTGAAAGTGAAGAGGACTTAAAATACTGATGAAGATCTACGAGCACAGCCTTTGGTATAGGTTCCATCTCAATGTAAAGAAAACAAAAATCCTCATCACTGTATCAATAAACAGCATCCATATAAATGGAGAGAAGACTGAAGTTGTCAAACACTTCATTTTGCTTGCATCAACCATCAACACTCATGGAAGCAGCAGTCAAGAAATCAAATGACGTGTTGCATTGGGCAAATCTGCTGCACAAGACCTCCTTAAAGTGTTGGAGAGCAAAGATGTCAGTTTGAAGGCTAAGATGCACCTGACCCAAGCCATGGTATTTTCAATAACCTCATACTCATGTGAAAGTTAGACAGTAAATCAGGAAAACCATAGAAGAATTGATGCATTTGAGTTATGGTGTTGGAGGAGAATATTGAAAGTAACATGGGCTGCTAGAAGAGCATCTGTTGGAAGAAGTGCAGCCAGAGTGCTCCTTGAAAGTCAGGATGGCCAGACTTCGTCTCTCATACTTTGGACATATTATTAGGAGGGACCAGTTACTGGAGAAGGATATCATGTTTGGTAAGGAGGAAGTAGGAGAAAAAGAGGAAGACCCCCAATGAGATGGATTGGCACAATGGCGGCAGCAATGGCACCAGGCAGTGTTTTGTTCTGTTGTACATAGGGTTGCTATGAGTCAGTACTGACTTGATGACACCTAACTACTAACCAGAGTTATCTTGTTGACTTATTCATACTCTGTCTTCTCCCCACAATAAATAAACACAAGACCAAGGATCTAATATTTGTTAATGTAAGTAGTTCAGCCAGTGATAATTATTTTGAAGGAAGTAGTGATAAGAGGAAGACTGTTTTAGACAGAATGATGGAGAAAAAGGTCTGTGAGAAGATCATTTTAAGGAATTGAGGGAATGAGCCATGGATATTTGAGGAAACAGTGCTGTGAGCAGAAGGTCAGTCATAAGATGGGAAGGCCCAAGGCACATTTTGCTGAGTAGAGTGAACCAACGGGAGAGTGGTAGGAGATGAAATTCCAAGCAACCCTTGATTTAGTGGTAGCCAGGGGCCCGTAAAGATTTACACCCTCGGAAACCCTGTACAGGGTCGCTATGGGTCGGACCCGACTCAACGGCACTTAACAACAACAACAACAGGGGCCAGGTAGGGAATGATGTTGCTGGTAATTAGGTATAAGGATGACAGGAGAGTGACATGATCCGACACATGGTGTGTGGCATGGTGAATCAAACATTTCAGCAGGGAGCCCAGTGAAGAAGTCAATCCAGTCCTCCAGGTGAGAGATGAACCACAGCAGCATGGTTGGTGATGGATGGAGAGTGGTTGGAGTTTGGCTGTATGTTTAGGTAGACCTGTTAGGATTTGGATGAGGCATGACACCCATGTTGTTGGCCTGACAGTTGAGTGAACACTGTATCGTTGATTGAGCTAAAGAACACATGGGGGGTGGGGCAGATTTCCTGGGGCGCATGAGATGCAAGAGTCGCATAATTGCAGTGCATGGCTTTGGCGGTCTCTAGACAACCAAGTACAGATGCTAGAGAAGTAGCAGGTATTCTTGGAGTGAAGGGATGGAGGAAGGGGCTGGGAACTCCAGTGCAATGATGGGATTTTAAGCTTCAGGAGGAAATAAGACCTTCTGGGGTTTGAGTATGACAGGTAAAACGAAGAACTCTGAGACCTAAGCCTTTGGACACTCCAAATGTTGGCTATTGGGAAGGCAAGGAGGATGCACCAGAGGAACTGAGAGAGAAAAATGATCTGAGGTAGGAGGAAAACCTCTATGTTTGCAGTTATGGAAAACCCAAAACTAAACCCACTGCCATGGAGTTGATTCCGACTGAGCAACTCTATAAAACAGAGCAAAACTTCAAGATTACAGGTCTGTATAGGTAGATAGCCTCATTGTCTCCCACAGAGTGGCTGGTGTGTTTGAACCGCCAGCCTTTTGGTTAGCAGCCCAATGTTTAACCCCCAGGCTACCAGGTCTCCTTGTAGTAGAAGACATGTAAAAAGCACTTCAAAGTAGATAGAGTGTTTAACTCTGTCAAATTCTGTTGAGAGGTCAGTTGAGCAGGTTGAGAAGTAAGAATTGATCCTTGGATTTGTGTGGTTGGACATTCATTTCAGGGAACATGGGCAGCACCAATGAGAAGTACTTTTTTGCTCTTAATCTCCTGGGAGCATTCCAACAACTATCAAGGAAGATGGACACCTTGAAGGGGCTTTTAGAAAGGACAGGAAAGCTTGTCTCCCCTCATCTGTCCACAGGAAGAATTCCCAAGCTAGCTGTTTAGCAGAAAACAGCTATTTTAATTCACTGTTAAATTATACAGTGTATCAAAGTAGATGGGAATAGAGGCTTGGGTGCTGGAAAGTCTGTTAGAATTCTCTTCCATTACTTAGGAGCTGTTTGGCTTTGATTAACTGTGTTAACCTCTCTAAGCCTCATTTTCCTCATCGTTTACAAATAGAGATAAAAATGTCTGATTCATAGTATAACAAAATCCAAATGAAATAATTTTTGGATGTGACGTTCTTTGCAATATAAGTATGGCGAAACCTATGAGAGATAGAACTCCAGGAGACTGTCTTGTATCTCTGGATCTTGCAAGTTTTCTCCATTTAACAGGTGTGTACAGAGTCTTGGTGTGGAGTCCTGGTGTGGCACTGTGGGTTAAAGCTCTGGACTGCAAAGTCGGTTTGAACCACAAGGTCGGCGGTTCAAGCTTACCAGCTGCTTCCTGGAAACCCGATACAGGGTTGCAATGGGTTGGGACTGACTCGATGGCACTTAACAACAACAACAACAACAGTCTAGGTGTGGAGCTATAGGATAAGCACTGGACTACTAACCACAAGGTTGGTGGTTCAAACCCACCAGCTGCTCCATGGAAACCCTATAGAGTCTTGCCATTAAATCAGTTCGGACTCATGTTCATTGTTGTTAAGTGCCATCGCCTCAGTTCTGACTCATAGTGACTCTGTACAGAGTTTTCATGGAGCAGCTGGTGGGTTTGAACTGCTGACCATGTGGTTGGTAATCTAGCACTTTTCCTACAATGACACACCAAGACTACACCCTGTATAGGGGTTTTTGAGGAGCAGCTGGTGGGTTTGAATCACTGACCTTGTGTTTAGCAAATCAGTGCTTCCCCTAAAGTGCCATTCCAGGATTCTCCACTTTCTATTATTGTTGTTGTTGTTATGTGCCGTTGAATCCGTTCTGACTCATAGCGATCCTATATAAGGTTTCCGAGGAATGGCTAGTGAGCTTGAACTGCTGACCTTGCAGTCCAGCACATTAACCTTCAGCAACACACCTGGACTCCACTTTTCTATTAGTAGAAATGATTTGAGTTTTCATTATCTGTCAATTTCCTTCTTTATACAGGTTCAAGTTCTCAAATGTTTCACTGTATTACTATTATTTTTACTATTTATGCTGTTAGCTGCCATGGAATTCATTCACGGTGCCCTTATGCACAAGGGAATGATAGGCTACCCAGTCCACACCAGCCCATAATAGGTGACCAGCAGGACCAATATGGTCTATAGGGTTTTCATAGGCTAGGAGTTCCTAGTCCATCTGAGATGGGTTGCTCCGCTGACCCCTCTTCAGTATCATAGCAACATGCGAGGCCCCATCCACAGACAGGTGCACTGGCTGGATCTCAAACCTAGATCTCCTGAATGGAAGTTAAGAATTCTACCATGGAGCCACCACTACATTCGTGATTTATACCCCGTAGGTGCACTGGACTGCTAACCACACAGTCAACAGTTCAAACCCACCAGCTGCTTCTCAGGGAGAAAGATGAGACTGTCTGCTCCTGTAAAGATTCCGTCTTACAAACACTATATTGATGGCAGGGACATTTTTGTTTTATGCTCTAAAAAGGAACCCTGGTAGCACTGTGATTAGGCATTGGACTTGTAGACCGCAAGGATGGCGATTCAAGCCCACCAGTTGCTCCGAGGATGAAAGATAAGATTAAAGATTTACTCCCTTGGAAATCCTTTATAGAGTTGCTACGGCAGTGGCTTTGACTTGGTTTTTATATTCCAAAAGCAGGGAGACAGAAAAAGTCAGAATGGGCTATGCTAAAGTTACCAAAATGGGGGAAGAGGAGAAGAAAAGCAAGGGAGGGAAATTAGAAAGTTGTAGAGTTTTCCTGGTTATTAGGATAGACTGGGAATGGGAGCTGGGCTGGCAGGCAGGGTGCCATTTTGAATCAGCAATGGGATATAATGTTGGAGTAATTATAAGGGTTTGTCAGTCATATTTTATGACAGTAGAAATAGGGAGAAGCAGGAAGGTAAAAAGGACAGGAAAAAACGCTGAAATGGTTCAGGAAATGTAGAGTGATAATCAAAGAGATGGAAAGTAGCCAGGTTTGGCAACACTTCCCCTGCAGGCCCAACAAGTTTGACTTTATTTTATCACATTTTCAGAGCTGTGTCAAATCAATTCCCGCACTGCAGTTGTGTGGGGGAAAATGGTTTCTAATTACAACGTTTTCTGCAGTTGCTCACCAGATCTTTGCATCAAGCACTGTACTTCTATGTCTTCAAAAGAGAAATGTATCATTAAAAAAAAAAAAAAAAAGGGACTGTGTTTATCTTTTTGTAAATAAATAATACATTCTCCTGTTTCAAAAAGGTTAAGAAAGTCTGTACTAGTGAGGACCCTACCTTTCAGCCCTGTTCCTCAGCTATGCAATTTCCCTTTCCTGGAGGTTATCAGATTTATTAGAAATATTTCCAGACTTATATTTATAAATATAAGTGGTGGCACACTATAAGCACTGTACTGGATTGCATTTCTCTCTTAATATGTCTTAGAGATGAAACCATCTCAGTGTATAAAGAGCTTCCTCATTTTGTTTCCTTTTAACATTTGGAATGAAATTCTATTTCATGGATTTAGTATTCCTCCTGTCACCAGTCATTTCTTCATGGCTGCATGGACTACTTCAATCTTGTGCTTTTATACGAGGAATCATACACACACCTAGTTTTGTACTTATGTGCTTGTATCTCTAAGATACATTCCTAAGAGAGAGAATGTTGGGTTAAAGGGTCTAGTATTTGTAATTTTAATAAATATTACCAAAGTGCTCTTCACAGAGGTTGTGCCAATTTAATCTCCATCAGTAATGTATAGGATAAGCATTGGACTGCTAATTGCAAGGTAAGGTTTAAACCCACCAGCTGCTTGGTAGAAGAAAGATGAAACTGTTTGTTCCAGCAAATATTCACAGTCTCAAGAACGCTTTGTAGGGCCTCCAGGAGCCAGAATTGACCGGCTGAGAGTGGGTTGGGTTTTAGCAATGTTTGAGAATGCCTCAATTCCTCAAATGCAACCACAATGTTTTATGTAACATTTTGATATTTATTAAATTTGCAGGAAAAAAAAGGTGTATCAGCAACTTTTGTTTTGCTTTTCTTTTATTTGGAATGGACTTGAGCATATTTGCTGATGCTTAAGAGTCCTTTCTATTTATTTTTCTGTCAACTATTCTATTGTTGGTGTATATATATATATATTTAATTTGTTGTTGTTAGGTGCCATCCAGTCGGTACTGACTCATAGTGACCCTATGCACAACAGAAGGAAACACAGCCCGATCCTGGGCCAACCTCACTACTGTTGCCACGCTTGAGTCCATCGATGCTGCCACTTTACCAATCCATCTCACTGGGGGTCTTCCTCTTTTTCTCTGACCCTCCACCTTAACAAACATGATATCCTTCTCCAGCAACTGGTCCCTCCTGACAATATGTCCAAAGTATGAGAGACAAAGTTTGGCCATCCTGGCCTCCAAGGAGCACTCTGGCTGCACTTCTTCCAACACAGATCTGTTGGCTCTTCTGGCAGCCCATGGCACTTCCAATATTCTCCTCCAAGACCATAACTCATAAGCATCAATTCTTCTCAGTCTTCCTTATTCACTGTCCAGCTCTCTCATGCATATGAGGTTACTGACAATACCATGGCTTGGGTCAGGTGCACCGAGGAGTTCCTTATGTATTAGAAAAACTAGTCTTTTATCTTGATATGAGATGCACAAATCCCCCACCCCCAATTTTATCATTTATCTTCTGAATTTGCTTCTCCCTCTCATGGAGTTAAAAATCTGTCCTGTGTGTGTTAATAAATACTCTCTTTTAGCCTTTTGGATTTTGTGATACGATTAGCAACACCCTTCACAACTCAGATTATAAACAGATTCTCCCATTGTTTATTTTACTACCTTTCATGATTTATTTTGAACGATTAAAATCTTTGTTTCCTTTGGATTTTATCTTTATACATGGTGTGAAGAAGAACCCTAGTGGCACATTGGTTAACATGCTCAGCGGCAACTAACCTGTCTGCAGTTTGAACCCACCAGCCTCTTTGCTTGAAAAAGATGTAGCAGTCTGTTTCTGTAAAGACTTGTTGTTGTTAAGTGCTGTTGAACTGCCAAACTTGTGGTTAGCAGTCCAGTGCTTATCCTACAGCACCATTCTAGGACGCTTATGGGGCAATTCAGTTTGTCCTATAGGGTCCCTTTGAATCAGGAGGAATGAGTGTGGTGCCTCTGTTGGATAAGCCCTTACTTGTTATAAGCATTTAAATGCAAAGACCTCATTGCATAATAATAATAATAAAAATGAAACTTATTGGTATCTTTCCTGAGATCATGTTATGTTTTTAGGTTAATTTAGGAAGACTTGACATTCTTATAAATTGGAATTTTTTAAAATCTAAGAATATTATATGTTTTCAATTTGTGTAAGTCTTTTGTGTCCCTAAAGAGTGTTAAAAATATTTCTTGATGTAGATCTTGCACATTGGGAAAATTTTTTCCTAGGGATCGCTCTCTCTCTTTTACCCTATTGTTACCTGCTCTGAGTTGGCCCCTGACTCACGTTGGCCCCAGGCATAATGGAATCTGTTGATTGTAATTCATAGAAGTTTCATTGGCTGATTTTTGGTATTAGATCACCAGGCCTTTCTTCCTTGTCTCTCTTAATCTGGTGTTGCTGTTGTTAAGTGCTTCTGAGGAAGTTCCCATTTATAGCACTCTGTATAGAGTTGGCTGGTGAGCTTGAAACGCCAACCTTGGGATTCAAACCAACCTTACGGTCTAGCACATTAACCTGCAGCACCTCCTCAGGACTCCAAAGCCTACCACACCCAGTATTCCCAGGGGGTTTCCCTCCAAGTACTAACTAGACCCCACCCTGCTTAGCTTTCAAGATCAGACAAGAGATTGGACACAAAACCCATTCGGCATCATAGCAACAGACATATGAAGCAGACAGATTGTGCCTGTACTGAGGTGCACTGGCTAGGATGGAATCTCTATCTCCTGTCTGAAGGTGAGAAAGCTCCCACTGAACCACCAATACCCATTCCCTGTTGTAACTGGGGTCTTTTCCTTCAGTAGACCTTTTCACTGGTTGCTTTTTATATGTGTATATAAGCTGTTTGTGGAGTCCTGGTGTGGCGCTGTGGGCTAATGCGTCAGACTGCAAAGTCGTTTGAACTGCAAGTTTTGTGGTTCAAGCTCACCAGCTGCTCCTTGGAAACCCTGTACAGGGTCGCTATGGGTCGGAATCGACTCGACAGCACTTAACAACAACAACATAAGCTATTTGTTTCTGTATATGTATTTTATGGAATATACTATTTATAAATTGGAAAAGTATATGGTGCTATAGGATAAGCACTGGACTGCTAACAGCAGGGTTGAAGGTTCAAACCCACCAGCTGTCTCTTCGAAACCCTAGACAAGTAGAAACTAACTGTAAGGTACTTGTTGTTGTTGTTGTTAAGTGCCATCGAGTCGGGTCCGACCCATAGCGACCCTGTACAGGGTTTCCGAGGGTGTAAATCTTTACGGGAGTAGAAAGCCTCATCTTTCTCCCGCGGAGCGGCTGGTAGTTCGCACAGTAAATATTAGACTAGAGGGCAGTATTGCACAATGGGGAGCCTGGGGTCAGTGAACTTGCCTCCACAATTTAGTCGTGCTGTGGCAATAGAAAGGAGCCTGGTGGCACTTTAGGATAAGCACTGGACTGCTAAAATCAAGGCTGGTGGTTCAAATCCACCAGCTACTCTGTGGAGAAAGATGAGGCTGTCTGCTTCCATAAAGATTTACAATCCCAGAAACCCTACATAGAGTTGCTATGAGTTAGAATAGATTCAATGGCAGTGGGTGGGCAGGTGGCAATAGAATAATGTTACTTAATATCTACAAGCCTTGGTTTTCTCATCTGTAAAATGGGGATAATAATAGTATCTACATCATAAGGCAGTCTTGAAGATTTTGTTTTAAAAACAGTATTGTGTTGGGAACGCAGTTAGTAAATGTTGCCAACAACAGATCTGTTCTCTTACACTAAAGTTCACACCTAGCCCACGGGGTCAGACTGGGGTTTTACTTTAACTCCCAAGCTACCGTACTCTTTTCCCTATACTCCTGGAGGTTTTCAAACCAAAGTTCGTATGTTCATCAATGTCCCTACCAAAGATAGAGGAGTTTCACTGTGGCACTGTAGGATGCAATGGATTGTTAACTGAAAGGTTGGTGGTTCAGACTCACCAGCTGCTCCTAAGAAACCCTACATAGGGTTGCTATGAGTTGGAACCCACTTGATGGCATTTAACAACAATAATATAACACCCGAGAGATTGAGAGGTCAGAGTGAAGAGTAGAGAAAAGGCGGAAGGAAGGCTGAGGGCAGTCACACACTTATCGAGGTAGAAAAAGTATGAAAGATTTCTGTGATGATTTGCATTTCCATATAATCCTGGTGTGGCATTGTGGGTTAATGCGCTAGACTGCAAAGCTGTTTGATCTGCAAGGTTGGTGGTTCAAACTCAGCAGCTACTCCTCAGAAGCCCTATACAGGGTCCACTATGGGCCGGAACCGACTTGACGGCACTTAACAACAACAACAACATCTTAAATTTGTCCTGGTGTGGTGCTGCAGGTTAATGCGCTAGACTGCGAAGTTGGTTTGAGCAGCAAGGTCGGTGGTTCAAGCTCAGCAGTTGCTCCTCAGATACCCTATACAGGGTCGCTATGAATCGGAACCAATTCATCGGCACTTAACAGCAACGACCTTAAATTTGTAGAGGACTTTTTATAGTTAACAAGCACTTTACATGATGTTGTTGCTAAGTACCGTCAAGTTGGTGTGGATTCATAGTGACCCTGTGTAGGGTTTCCAAGGAGCATTGCTGAGCTTGAACTGCCGACCTTGCAGTTCAAATGGACCTTGTAGTCCAGCATGTTAACCCTCAGTGCCACATCAAGACTTCAGCCACTTTACAAAATCATCTACGCATCATGGATTGACCTTCACTGCAACTGACTGGGGCAGAGGAGGAAGGGACCAGAAACCACACAGGCGGTAGGAAGGGTGGGATGCCATATTCCAGCTCTGCTGACTCTAATTCTAATGCTTTTCTTCATGCCTCTCTTTTCTTCTCTGCAATTTATTGCCATCTGGGCCTAACTGATACATTGAAAGCAGAAAAGACAGATGACAAACTTGGTGAAAAACACAGGTCAGGGGAGGAAAGGAAAACAAGAGAGATTAAAATGTGTCAAGAAGAGACTGTCAAATAAACTGTTGGGTTTAAAAATCACCAAGAGTATCTGCTGCTTCCACCATAGGCAGAAATCTAGGGGAACTCTATAAGCAGCAGTATAATACCAGTGACTGCATCTTGGATGACTCTTGAGTGCTGCCTGTTTTATGGGCATTGTTTCTTTTATTCCTTGCAACAAGCTTCTAAGGCAGGTGTTATTAACCCAATTATACCATGTGCCTCTAGAAAGCTAGGCCTGGTGCTCTGGACACTCCACATCTGTATTCTCATTGCAGAATACTTGTAAAACCTGCCAAAGGCCTGCATGTAGGAGCTCCTTATCATTGCAGAGCTGTGAGAGGAGCTTCAGAAAGCCAGTAAGTGGGGCGAGTACACCAGAAATGGGATGGGGTCAGTGGGAAAAAAAAAGAGTAAAAATGGCTAAAACAGAAGCAGGGGGAAACCTGATGTTTCCAAGGGGCAAGAGGCAGCAAAAGCTTCTGTAAACTGGAGTTAGGGATCCAGATGGAATGTGGACTAAGCCAACTGCAGAGGAGAGATGGCCCTTGATGCTTCCTGAACCTGGGAAAGTGCTTCATCAGCGACTTTGCTCTCTTCCATTGCTGCAGCACTTTTTAAAGTGACAGTCACCCACTCTGCAGGATTCAGTAGCAAGAAATGGCCGTTGCTCATTGGCTGACAGTCTAAATTCAGACTGAAAGAATGTGGTTGCAGACAGCTGGGTGGAAAGAGTCCTCAGTGGAAATATCCACAGGCCGATCGTCCCTTTCCTTATCAAGTGCATCTCTCTCTATTTCTTTTTAAAAAGTAACTAACCCAGTTCACTGTGCCTAAGTGGTCCTGGAACCCGAGCGCTGCGGGTGATTATTGCGAGCTAGTTGGGTGCTTGATGAGAAGGGACACTTCCTCCCTAGCTTCTTTTATCTGCTACTTGAACACTTAAGGTTAAAAGTCCTCTCGGTACCATCGTGCTGATGATTACTGTAAATACCGCGGGGCAGGGCACTTGTGCTTTATAAAAACGTAAGCAGGACGCACGCAGCAAGCAGCCTCGGACACCCAGTGACCCGAGACTGCGGCAAAGGGGTGTGGGAGTGGAAAGTGGGTGCACTCTCCTCCCCCCAGCCCCGGCCTGGAGCACGCCTTCCACAGAGGTGGGGAGGAAGGAAGGGGAGAGGTCGCTCTAGGTTATTGACACCCTTGGCGCCCAGGAAATCTGCACATTCATTGCTCCCTTTCTTCTTCCCGAGAAACCCTAGCGTCCGGCGAAGAGCCCGCTCGGGTGCCTTGCTCCCAGCCTTTGGCTGAACTACCCAGGCGGATTCAACTTCTCCCCCCGCCCCCCGCTCCGCCCCTCTACCCCGCAAAAGGCCCCGGTTCCTCTCCCTCTGCAGGCATCCAGCCTCAGCTTTCGACTTGGCTTTTTGCTCTCATGCCCGGCAGTCAGGAGCTGCGTCTAGGGTCTACAACTTCATCCTCTTTAGAAGACAATGTGAACAAAGAAGAGCGGGGCGCCAGGGGTTTGCGGTGGGCTGAAGGGTGCGTGTGCGCGTCGGGGGGCGCCCTGGTGCTCGGCGCTCGGCCGCCGCTAGGGGAGTCGGGGCACGCGGCCGCTCGTCCGGTCAGAGCGCAGTGCGGGCCGCCGGAGCCGGTTTCGCGGCGGGATCCAGTGGGGTCCCTGGCGGCCCAGGCTGCGGGGCTCTTTGTCCCGGCCTCTGGCTGCGCGCCCACTGCCGCCGGCCGGGTGCAAAAATCCGTCCTACGTTGGGAACCAGGCCCGCAGGCTTCTACGGATGATCCCATTGGGCTGAGCAGGAAGGAAACGCCCGGCCGGCTCGCCGCGGCTCCGGCGCCTGCAGCCACACAACCTCGGCTGGGAACCGGAGCAGAGGCGGAGACGCCAGGCAGGGATCACCCCAAACGGTGTGCTTTCTGGGGAGAGAGCACCTCACTGAGCGTCTTCCAACCCCAAACTCCCCTGAAGATACCGACTGGTTGGGGGCAAATGAAAGGCGAGGACTGAGAGAGTTCTTTAGCGCCTCCCCTGCGGGCCGCGCTGCTGCGGGAGCCAGCGGCTGGGGCGGGACCTCAAAATAACCCCAAAGCCCAGTCCTGCGGAATATGTCCATTCAGGCGTTCAACACAACCGCAGCGAGAAAGAAAGAGATGGACAGATAAAAACACAGAAAGAGAGCTGCTCCCCTCGCCCCCCGCAATCTGTTTTACCTGCAATATTGTTTACGCCTCGGTGTGCCTGGCAGCGAATGAAAAAACTGCCAAGTCCGTCCTAGCCCAGCAAAGCAAGCCTCCTCCCGCCCGGCACTCTCCATCACACCTTATTCTAGAATGCAAAAGTCCACGTAAAAACTGGTTTCCCAATTTAAGCCCGGACTTCACCAAAGTCCCATTTACAACCTCACAGCGAGCCAGAGTTTAGGTTCCCGGTGAAAACTTTGAGTCGAGGAGACTCGGGGTATTCGCCTCCCGACTCCCTGTGTATCTGATTTGCGTTTTACTTTCGAAGGAAGTGTTTCTTAGTTATCCTAGGGAAGGGCCGCGCTTTGGGACGACTTGCTGGGGCTGCGGCAGAGCGGCGCGGAGCCCGTGGGGCTCGAGCCCCGGGCCGGGCGGCGAGGTTGTGCTTGCTACTGCAGCAGGTGTGGCGGGCACTAGGACCGCGCGGAGGCTGGCGGAGGCCGCGGCGCTACCTTAAACCCAGCCCAATGCCGCTTCCTGCGCCACTCTGCGTGCAGGCGGGGGATGCGCAGGAGGAGCCGCTCCGCCTGAGTACAACACTCCCCGCGAGCCGGCGCGGGCAACACCTGTTCCACGCCAGCCAGAACGGCACACGAGCTCCCGGACGCGGTTCTCCCTTGCTCGCTGCTCACCACTCATTCTGAACCAATGGACATCTGCGGACCCTCTGGCGAATTGTGGATATTAGCTTTGGATGCCTAAAGTTTTTTTCCCCCCCTTTTTGTTTAATTATTATTATTATTTTTGGAGGTGGGGACCGAGAGGGGAGATTTGTCTTCGCCAACAACGTGAGCTTTTTTTTCCCCTTGAAGGATTCATGCTGATGTCTGCAGAGTCTGTTAGAGAGTAAAAACAGCGCATGTCTTCCTGGATCAGGATCCGTAAATTCTGACGTAGCCCGTGCATCTTAAAAATCCCTATAATAACGCCTAGGTATTGAAGTTGCTATGGTCATTCTGATCTCAAAGCAAATGGAGAAACTACGGATTTTTTTCCTTATTACAGTTGGATGGGATGAAGACCTTACTGCCTTCTAAGAGCTGGGGATCTATCGATAGAGATACATAGATATGTTTATAAATATGTCAGTGTGTGAGTATAAAGTAGTGGTTTCTTAGACTATCAGTGGTTTGACCTTGAGCCCGGTACCAGTGAAAACAGATTATTACTTTTATTTATGCATTTCATGGATTGAAGAAAAGAACCTTTCCCCCCCGCCCCCCTCTGCAACTGCAGCCAGGGAGGAGAGTTGGATATATATACCTCGCTAATATCTTCTGGATTTGACACCATCATTATTGTTTATTCTTGTGCTCCCAAAAGCCGAGTCTTCTGATGGCTCCGTTAGGTGAAGTTGGGAACTATTTCGGTGTGCAGGATGCTGTGCCGTTTGGGAATGTACCCGTGTTGCCGGCGGACAGCCCGGTTTTGTTAAGTGACCACCTGGGTCAGTCCGAAGCAGGGGGGCTCCCCAGAGGACCTGCAGTCACGGACTTAGATCATTTAAAAGGGATTCTCAGGCGGAGGCAGCTCTACTGCAGAACTGGATTTCACTTAGAAATTTTCCCCAATGGTACCATCCAGGGAACCCGGAAAGACCACAGCCGATTTGGTAGGTATACCGTTAACCCTTTAGTGTCCTTGCCATGAAATGTCCGGGGGATTTTGACTACTAAAAAGGTGGTGGATGGGCGGGGGGCATGCAGACAAGGTCTCCCTTCTTGCTCTGGTAAGGAGTTAAAAAAAAAAAAAAAGGCCTCCGGAATTGCAGATCTGCTGCTGGCACTGATATGAAAGGCTTTTTTTTTTTTTTTCCTCTTTCTCAAATGGGGGTTGAAGGGGTTGGCATGATTTATAAACTGAACACAACCTGGTTCCTTTGCATCGGATCCGCGGGACGATGGGGTTCAGTTTAAGAAGTTTCTTATGAATGGACCGACTTCAGGAGTTTAAAGCTTTAATCATTAACTACTTAAAAACTTGAAAATAGATTCAGTTCTCTAAAGGCAGTGGTGCTCATCTTTTACCCAAATGAGGGTTTTAGTCCTCCCCACTCCCCCCTGGAGTAAGTATTGCTTGGATGGTTACGTCGCGAGTGTGCTTTAGCCCCACTGTGAGGGTCCGAGAGCCCCACAGGCGAAAGTTGCTGACCGATTGTGCTGTCAGAGTGGAGCTCGAGAGTTTAGACACAGCAGGGCTGAGACGCTGGGGGAAAATTTGACTTCTGAAGGGACAGAACGCTCCCCAGGAAGACTTGTCTTTTCCGCTTCCAAGTTATAACCTAAGCGCTTTCATTTCCATAGTATGTGCGTTTCCTGAGCGACTCTCGTGTGAATGAGTGTGAGTTGCGTGTGCGTGTGCAAAAAAGCGAACTAATTTTAAAGGGCATTCCAATGAGTTCACTTGCAGAGGGCAACGTTTGTGACTCAGCATCGAGGGCTGCGGACTTCAAGACTGGTGACTACACACACTTTTTAAGTGTCTGCACACACGTGCAGGCTAGGGCAACCTTAGTCCCAACAATGTGAAGTCAAGTAAACAGTCCTAATAGGGGACCCTTGAGCATTTTTTCTCCCTTCCAAGGGGCGGGGTAGGGGGGCACGAGTCTGTTGCATGGAGTTAACTCCTGAGTGAACCCACCTGACTACACTTAAACTAGGTCGTAAAAACCAGTGCCGTGGCGATTTTTCTTTCTCATGCTTTCATGCCAGATGTTGAACGCGATCTAAACGGTGTGTTTTAGCTTCAAGGGACCGTAGGTGACACCGATCTGGTGAAGGTGAGGAGTCCTCAGGCCTGGGATGAGAATGGTCGCCGCTACCGAGGCCCACCGCGCAGGCCGAGCGCGACCTGACAGTCTAAAATTGCCTAGCGTCCCCCATCTCCTCCCCACCCCCCCTGCTGCCCCCAGCACACACACTCGCTTAAAAAAAAAAAAAAGCAGTTGTAGCTTTCGGGCTTGCAATTATTCCGTTGAAATAGCGCTTTCCCCTTCCCTTGAGAAGTAAACGAAGCTTTTGGTTGTTGCAAAGTGGGGATTAAACTTTATGAAAAGTGCTTTGGCTCTCTGGCTGCCGCTGCAAGGACGGCCGCGGTGCCTAGCGTTTAATACCAGAACAACAGGCGGTGGATGGACGCGTGTGGGAGTGCGAATCGGTCCAGGACCGCAGAGGCCACCCTCCGGGCGTCGGGGGCAGCGCCTGGCCGAGGGCGGGACGAGTCGTTGTCTGTCGGGGCGGCCTCCGGGGCGCTTCCGGAGACCGGGAACCTGGAGCCCCGCCGCGCGCGGGTCCGGCAGGTGCCGCCTAGGGCCGCCCGGGCTGCTGCGCGCACTGGGCGGCCTCCCGGCGAGATCCGCTAGGTCCTAAGCGCGCTCGGGTTCGGACTCCCTTTCTCCCTGGCTGCTGATCGGAGGCAGGATGGTGCTGGGACTACGGTGCAGAGAGCCGGGCGGGTGGGGACGGAGACCCTCTGACCGCGTCTAGGGACCCAGATGCTTGCTTTCAGTTAAAGTTTGGGGCATCAGTTCTCTTTGTGTGCGAGTGCATCCAGGAGGCTGAAGGCGCCGTGCAGGGGCGCGGCGATCTGCTGGGTGAGAGCGTGGAGGCGGGCGCCGCGGCTGCTGAGTTCGCGGCTGGGATTGGGACAGTCTGCGGTCTGGCCCCGAGCCTACGGCGTCCCAGCCTGGCTAGCTACCCACAGCGCTTCCCCGCTTTGGAAGGGCACCCACAGGCTCTGGAAGAGCCGGGTGGCTCCGCGGGGCTCCGCGGGGCCTGGGCGGGCAAAGTCGCAGCCGCGGGGAAACGGTGGGACGGACAAAGGGCCGCGGCGCGGGCTGCAGGCTATTGTTAACGTACTGCCAGATCACAGCTCCGCTGCCCACAGGCCCCTCTCCAGCGGCGGCCTATCCGCCCAGGGGAGCCGGGGAGCGCGTGGGGCGCCGGCGGAGGGCAAGCTTTGTTGTGTGGGGACGCTGCTCCGATCCAGCAGAGATTCGGAGCCCCGGCGCACTGCAGGGTTGAGGGAGGGGTCGTGGCGGGTAGGAGTTCGGGCTCCTCTACAGTCAACCCCTCCTCCCCCGGGTCCTTTTCTTTCTTTTTTTCTTTTTGATGCAGTCACCTTTAGGATGGGACGTTTGTCATATGCAGTCGAATCGTTATAAATCCAGGAACTCAGCTGCCTGGGAGAGCCGGGATGCAAAGGTGGGTGGGTGAGGTCAGGGGTTGAAAGAGCCTTCCGGGTCTTCGGGAGAGGACTGCAGGTACAGTCGTTGAAAAAGACCACAACTCCCCCCCACTAGTCCCCTTTCCCCTCCCCCTCCCAATCCTGGAGGTTGGAGAAAGGTGTCGCTAAGGAAGTGACATCTCAACTCCTTAGACTCGCTCAGCACCGTTATCCTGGGGTGGGGGCGCAGCCAAAGGAAAAGACCCCTAGTGCTGGGTGTAAGGGAAGAGGAGCCCCGGGCCGGGCTAGAGTAAGGGGCTCAGAACCGATTGCGCGCTGATCGCTCTGGGAGCTGGCCGCGAGGGCCGGGTGCCCTGGGCGCTCCGCTTTGCCACTCACCCTCGTTTGGATGCTGCTGAGTGGGTGGCTGTGCGCAGTGGGGGTGGGGGAAGAGGGTTATTTAAGTCTTTCATCCGGTTGCAGTGAGAAGGGGGCCCCCCGGGGTGACAGCAGTGCCGCGGTCTCCTGCTGCTACCGCTGCGGCAGGTCCCAATATTAGCAACCCTCTGTGGCGCCTTGCTTGCTGAGGGAGCCTCCTACCCATCCTTACTGTCCCCGCCCGGTGTTTGGAGGGGCGGCGCTAGGACCCGGCGGGCGGGCGGGAGCGAGCTGGTAGAAGGAGGAGGGGTTCCTGAGGTTCTGCGGCAGCGCCTCACACCTAGGGCTCCCCGCTCCCCTCCGCTTCCACACCTTCTGCCCTCCTCCCTTCCCCCACCAGCAGCCCCCTCCCCCTCGGCCCTGAGCCCGCCCTTCTGGGGACTTGTATTTACCCTCAGTTTCTTTTCACAGTCCCTAGAAAAGGGTAGCAGCGGGTGGGTGGCTGGGGTGGGGGTGGGGGGTCGGGGATGAGTGGGTGGGTGTGGGGGGAAGGGTTTACACCTTGATTAAAATAGAAGGTTCATTTTCTACCTGAGATGAAACGGCAGAAGGAAACGTGCTGGAAAAAATAGTGTGTGCCATCGCCCTGCTGCTGCAGGTGACTGCAGCTGCGACCACGCTAGGCGGTGAGACAGCAGCGGCAGTGCGAGACACGTTGTTCCAGCCGGAGCTACAGTGGTGACAACTTAGGTGGGATCTTGGGAGACCCTTAGGATTTTTTTCTTCGGGGAAGGTGTTGTAAAGATGAGGCTGAGCCACTAGAGCGTGGAATTGTATCTTTGGGTAATACGCTGGGGGAACAAGACCTTTCGTTTCATAAATTGTTTTCTCCTTTAAAGCGCTCGGAGTCTTGTTAGACGAAAAAAAGTGAGCAGAAAATCAACTAGGGTGATGACAAGGCAGAATATAAACAAAGTGTTGACTCTGATCCTCTGTTTAACGTGCATAGTGCCTACAGTCCACAAGGAATCAGGGCTGACCACAGGCCTTGGTTGATGTTAAAGTGCCCTAGGGTCGGTTTCCACTCAAAGCATTCCTGTATAGAGCAGCTGGTGTGTTTGAACCACCAACGTTGCTCTTAGCAGTCCAGTGCTTATCCTATGGCACCACACCAGGATTTGGTGGAGAGGTGGAATTCCCACCTCCCCACCCCGCATTTTGCAGCTGTGACCCCAGATGCATTGCCCGTTGTTCAAAGGGGATCACGTGTCAGGTGGAAGCGCTGTTCTGGAAATGAGAAATCTGATTGTGTTTTAAGTTTTTTTAAAAAAGACCCCTTAATTCCAGAGTTTTAACTTAAAAAAAAATTCCCTTCCATATATTTGGTTCTTAAATATCTCACTGAGGGGTAGACTGTCTATTTAAGGAGCTGTGTTTAGGATGGGAAGGAACTCCTCCGGTGGCACTCTGGGGTAAGCATTGAATGCTAATCAAATGGTTAGCAGTTCAAACCCACCAGCTACTCAGAGGGAGGCTGTCTGCTCCCATGTAGGAAACCCTATGTAAGGTCACCATGAGTCTGAATTGATTTAATGGCCATGTGTAAGTGGGCTTAGAATTGGTTCGGAGCCTTGAGAAATTGGTGGGGTTATAACTCTTCACCAAATTAGCAGTTCATAAAGGAGCTCTGGTAGTGTAGTGGTTACGAACCGGACTGCGAACCACAAGGTCAGCAGTTCGAAACTACCAGCTGTTCCATGTGAGAAAGATGAGGCTTTCTGCTCCCGTAAAGATTTACAGCTTCGGAAACCCTGTACAGGGTCGCTATGAGTTGGAACCGACTCCACGGCACATAGCAGCAGCAAGGAAAATCAGATTTGTTTAAATTGCTGTAGACCCTGATTTACTCTGATCCAGGACTCCCAGATGATAGATCCAGCAGCCTTGGTGTGTGTAAGAAGCTCTGTAGGGAGGGGGCTCAATAATCAATAATACTGCCTTTCTGTGCAGTATGCATACATTTTTGTTTGAAGAATGTGACTCTGCTCAGTGTTGGTTTCTTTAAGGTTTGGGCCCAGAATGAAATTATTTCCACAGTTTTTCCACTTCCCACAGTTGGCCTTATATTGGTCATGGAAGGAAGTCCCAATCAAGGTGGACTCTAGGGAGTTGGCCCTTTAGAATAGAGTTTGCAAGTCCCATCAGTGTTGGACTGATCGTCAACAGCTTGCTTGCATGTTGATGGTAAGGAAGAAGAAGGTCCTTCTAGTCATTTTCCTGAAGTAGTCCCAGGAGCTGACTGGGTCTTGTAGAATATCATCAACTCCCTTGGGGCTCAATGATCATGTCCTCATTTGGAACTGTTGGTGGCTGTGGAAGACAATAATGACATCGACTCTGATTCCCATGTCATTTCCTCATTAGCCATGGCTGTGGCCTTCCGGAGCTAAGGGTGACTAAGTTTTATCTACTCAAGAGTAGAGAGACACTGGCCACCGAGGTGTACAAGGTTGAGGTCCACGCCATCCTTTATCTTCCCTTCATTGCCCTCCTCTCCTTTTGATCATAAACATTTGTAAGTTGACACAGAAGTCTTACATGACCTGTTATTGATTCAGCATCTCAGTGCCACACACTCAGGGAAACAGCATTGGTAGTGGGTGGAATTCAAGTCAGTAGTGTTGGAAACACTTGGCACAGGCCCACCCAGAGGAAGGCTAATTGAATGGCAGAAGGTCATATCATTCAATGTAGGCAAGATGGTACTGGTGATGATGATAAGGATCTCAATGTGAGCTCGGGGGAGGGAGGGAGGATGGATCCTGTTGCAGCCAGGTTTTTCTGACCTTCATCGTTGGCGTACTCTGTATGTACTGGAATGGCAGGGACTCACACATTTGGGGGTCCTAGCTGCTCCTTGGACATCCATACAGGGTCATGATGAGTCAGAAATGAGTCGACGGCACTTAACAACAACAACAACAACAATTTGCCCTAAGATAACTAAAGACCCTTAAAAAGAACTAACCCGTGATTTTGAGTTCTCTGTTTTCTAAGGAGCTGCAGAGTTATGGATGCTAACCATATCTTCTCCACCTGGGGTCAAAAGATTGCTCCTTGGAGAATTATTTCAGATATTAGTTCTTTCAAGAAACCTCTTCTGGATCCCTTTCCCAAACCTGAAGCCAGTTTCCCTCCGAGGACACCAGCCATACCTTGTAGAGAGAGCTCCGTCTCACTGAAGTTAGCACCTCTGGTATTTATCTGTTGATCTGACCCCATCTTCTACTGGATGGTGAGCTCTTTGAGAGTCTAGGGTCTATTTTATTTTATTCATCTTTATGGACTTGACATATGGCATGGTATTTGGCTTATCATGGCCACTCAATAATAGTTTGTTGAATGTATAAATGAATGTTTATAAATGACAGCTATCTTGTCAATGTCAAGAAAACACACACACACACACACTCACAACCAAGATAGAGCTTAATAGTTTCATCTGCGACTTTATATACAATTTTGCTGATAGTGATGATGATAGTATTTTGTGTCTTTACCATTTTCTAAGCATAGTGCTATGCGTTTTTGAGGATTATCTCACATAGTTTTCATAAAATAACTTTTTTAAGTTTTGAGAAAGTAACTTTCACATTCCAAATGGCTCCATTTAAAAACACTGTACCGTTAATTTTAAAATTATTTCTGTGACTCGGTCTGGGTGAGCAAAATAGCAATGCTGACGTTTTAATAACTGGGATCTCTAACTACTGGGTGAGTGTACGTCTGTCTTGCCCTCTCCTCCCTCCCTCCTCACTGTGTACTTTTCTTGGGCCACAGCCCCTTCCTTGTCTCCATCTGTGCATGTGGATTGTGGCACTAGATGTCTTTCTTGCAGATGTGGGATCTGAGGCTCATGCTAGGATGGGACAACATGTGGATGAAGGTCCTCCACCAGTGAAGACAGTCTCCTTATCACTTTGCACTTTTTAAGTTGACCCTTTTTTATAGGATGCTCAAGGCAATGCACCACCAGCGCAAAGAATGTAGGAAGGAGGCTTAAGCAACATTTTTTCTCTCTTTTTTTCAAAGACAGGACTTTATGAGTTACTTATTTTTTTTAAAAAAATCTGAAAATAAAGTCATATTTAATTTAAAAATTGGGAATTACTCACAATTATGACTACCAGAACACACAGATCTGTGTTGGAAGTGCAGCTAGGATGCTTCTTAGAAGTAAGGATGGCAGCACTGTTCTTTGGACATATTGTCAAGAGGGACCAGTCCCTGGAGGAGGACATCAAGCTTGTTGAAAAGTGGGGGTTTGGTGACAAAGAAGAAGACCCCCACTGAGATATGGGTTATCACAGTGACAGCAGCGCTGGACTGAAATGTAACAACAGTGGTTAGGATGGCACAGGGACTGGGCAGTGTTTCCTTCTGTTGTGCCTAGGGTCAGACCAATCCTGTGGCACTTCACAGCGACAGGAACAGGACGACCCGGCTATTCAGTTTTCTAGCATTGTGGAGCATTTGGAAGACTGAATGATGATCTGAGATGCTGTGGGGCTAACTTGATTGCAACATACATAGTTCCCTGAAGCTTATCTTTTCTGTTTTAAGAGTTTCAATGTCCTTTCCTGGTTACTTTCAAATAGACTTGCATAGCTGACTGCCAGTGGTTAATTAAAACACTTGTATTTGGAAGAATAAATCCTTTCTTTTAATATCATGTATTAAATAACCCAGTGTTATTAAGTAATAGCTATTTATTACTACGTTGATTTCAGAACTCAAGCGCTTTAGCTGAAAAAAGCTACGTATACACAGAGGAGCCCCTGATGGCACAGTGGTTAAGCACTCAGCTGCTAATTGAAAGATTCTGGCCTTCAGGGTCTCTATGAGTTGGAATGGACTTCATGGCAGTGGGTGTGGTTGGACGTGCACGCCAATGACTTAGGTAAATAATCTACATAGGAAGGCATTTGCATACCATGTTTTGCAAGATGGCTTCTGGGAGCCCTGGTTTACCTGTAGAAGGGCACAGTCCCAGTAGCTCACCTGTTATTCGTTCCCTTGCTACTTTCAGAGCCACCCACCAGGGCAGGACAGTGTGGTGTAGTTAACTAATACCTCCTAGTTACTAGTAAGGGCATGTTGTTGTTGTGCCGAGGAGTCAGTTCCGTCTCATAGCGACCCTGCACAGGATTTCGAGGCTGTAAATCTTTATGGGAGCAGACCGCCTCATCTTTCTCCCGCGGAACTGCTGGTAGTTTCCAACTGCTGACCTTGCGGCTAGCAGCCCGATTCGTAACCACTACACTACCAGAGCTCCTTAGGAAATGAACAGAAATCACAGATACATTAAGCAGTTGCTCTAAGGAATAAGAAAAGTAAAACCAGTGGTGGTGGTTGTGTTCCGATTCATAGGGACCTTATGCACAATGGAATGAAACACCTTCCAGTCCTGTGCCCTCCTCACAACGACAGTTACTTACGTTTTAGTCTCGCATCTATCCATCTCATGGGGAGTCTTCCTCTTTATCATGGACCCTTTGCTTTACCAGGCATGCTGTCCTTTTTCAGGGACTGGTCCCTCTTGAAAACATGTTCTAAGTATAAGAGACGAGGGCTCGCCATCCTAGCTTCTAAGGAGCACTCTGGCTGTATTTTTCCCAAGACAAATCTGTTTGTTCTTCTAGAAGTTCATGGTGCTTTTAATGTTCTTTTCCAACACCATAGTTCAAATGCCTCAATTCTTTGATAAGTCGTCCTTATTCATTGCCCTACTTTCACATGCATATAAGACAAATGAAAATACCATGGCTTGGGTCCTCAAACGGATACCTTTGCTCTTTTAAACTTTCAAGAGGTCTTATGCAGCAGATCTCCTTAATGCAGTTTGATTTCTTGACTGCTGCTTCATGAGTGTGGATTGTGGATCCAAACAAAATGAAATCTTTAACAACTTTAATCTTTTCTCCATTTATCATGATGCTATGTATTGGTCCAGTTCTGATGAGCTTTGTTTCTTTACACTGAGGTACGATCCATACTGTAGTCTTTGGTCTTCATCAGTAAGTATTTTAAGTCTTCTTCTCTTCCAGCTTCTAGTGGTTAAATGTGTAAGGATTTAGGCTTTAGAATTAAATTCCTTGACCGCAAATTATTTAACTCTCATGTGAACCATTTTTCTGCCTTTGGGGCTTAGTGAAGGACCCCTGGTAGCACTGTGGGTCAGGCATTGGACTGCTAACTTTAAAGTCAGTGGTTTAAACCCAGCAGCTGCTCCTTAGGAGAAAGATGAGGCTGTCTGCTCCGGTAAAGATTTATAGTCTTGCTATGAGTCAGAATCGACTTGATGGTAGTGGGATTTTTTGGTGGGGTGGGTTCAGTGGGAAGCTGCTATCTCACTGTTAGCTGGGTGGGAGCCTGTGTGCATCTGAAGTGAGCCTCATTCAACCAACCACAGAACCAGGGAGCCCTTGGGGCATATGTTTCCCACTAATTATATCAAATGGAGTCCTGGTGTGGTGCTGTAGGTTAATGCGTTGGACTGCAAAATTGGTTTGAACTGCGAGGTTGGTGATTCAAGTTCACCAGCCACTCCTCAGAAACCCTATGCAGGGTTGCTATGGGTTGGAACTGACTCAATGGCACTTAACAACAACAATTATATCAAAAACCATATAATCTCAACAGAATTTCTTTTCATTTCAAAATGCCTTCCATTACTGAAAACACATGCTTCACCAAAAATTTCAAAGCAGAAAACTATTCCATTTCGAAAGAGTTAACCTCCATAAGCCTCAATTTCCCCAAATATAACCTGAGGTTTAAACTATTATAATGACTAGGGTTATTCTGAGATTAAATGAGAGAAGGCCTTTCATGTGGCATGGGTTAAATACGCAAGTCTTTTAGCCATTCCCATTATTGCTATTCCAAATATTATTGATGTTTTGCAGATAGACAGTTCAATGTTTTTCTGAAGTCCCATAACCCCTGACTTTTGTTAGGTTTACTGGCCATATTGGAGTCCTGGTGTGGTGCTGTGAGATAAGCACTCAATCGAAAGAAAAGTTGATTTGAACCACAAGATCAGAGGTTCAGACTCATCGGTCGCTCTTCAGAAACCCTTTGCAAGTTCCTTATGAGCAGGCACTTAACAACAACAATGGTCATATTGACTAATATTCATTATTCATTCTCAGCCCTACCTCATGTTTAGGGAGAATGGAAAGATGGTCACATGCCCCTTTAGGGAATGTAAATATCTTTCCATTTTTTGATTAAATCTTTCCTCAGTGATCTGGTCAATGAAATTGTTTAGACTTCAAGTGGGGCAGAATATTACCTGTTTTTCATTTCATAATGAAAATTAGATATTAATCAACTTCTTATACTAATTTCAGGTTAATGACGTCCTAGATGAGAGGGGTTCAAAAAGTTTGTGGGCAAATGGGATTAAGATAGAAGGAATTAATTTTTTTCCATAATTTTTTTGCTTCTCCAGGTAGCCGAGACTCACATATATGAATCATGGTTGTTAAATATAGTTCAATGGAATGTGATTATGGCATTTCAAAGAGCGTGCATCTCATGTAAAAGGAATTATATAGAGATATTACCTTCATTATCTTGCATACAGTTTTTGTAAGGTAGGGAAGGCTTGTAATAAAGTGGCTTGTTTTAATGTAACTTCCATGTTGTTGTTGTTAAGTGCCGTCAAGTCAGTTCCGACCCATAGTGACCCTGCATAGGGTTTCTGAGGAGCAACTGGTGAGCTTGAACCGCTGACCTCGAGGTTCACACTGACTTTGTAGTCCAGCGCGTTAAGCCACAGCGCCACACCAGGACTCCAGCTTCCATGATATTGTCATGAATTATCTCACATCTGAAACATAATTTGTAATTTCTCCTTTTATTGTTTTTAAATTCTAATAAAATAGTTGATCAGATCTAGAAAATAAACTTGATAAAGTGTAAGTATGACTTAATTGCTGCATTTTGTGCACATAATAAGGAATACTTCTGTATAAGAAACGTCTCTGTTACTTACTTCCCTTCTGAGCAGCAGTTTCTCTGGAGTTGAATTCTTTGCCTTGTTCTATGTGGTTCTTGTCTTTTTCACATTGCTGTGCAGTCTTTGTTGTGAGAAATAAAATTGTGTAAAAATCCACGTGAGTGTCTCTTTATTAGCCACACAAGACTGACAATAGTAAGCGTTATCCTTAGCTTTTTCAAAACTCTTGGGCATCAGTAATTTTTTCAGCATTTTAAGATCACTTTAAAACCAGAACTCAATATTAGCTACGCATTCGTGCAGTGTAACACTTGAATTTATTACAAAAACGAGACAGTTGCTAAACCCAAGGAATAATTAGCTTTGTTCTAAATGTATTGCGTGCTGGTCATCTGAAACAACTGGATACAGAAATGGCTGCTGTTGTGTGGACATAGAATTCTGCATTTTTGCCCAGCTGAGGTGGTGTTATTTTTAGTGAGGTAAATAAGGGGAGAGGAGGAACTCACTGAAGATCATTATTCTGATTTGATTTTGGGATACAGTTCTCGTGTCTATTTTAAATCAAGAACCTTTTTTTTGCACTCCCTCCTCCCCCTGCATCACAATGTTATCTTAGTTATTTAATTACCTCTGAGGTTTACATAATAGAAATCAATATGTCTTTAAAACAGAAATATTTGAGATGTGTAGAGTCTGTTTTACTTCTCCAGATCCGTCTGGATAATTTTCTATATAAACCAATAGAAGCTTTGACTAGTACATCAAACTCTTATTTTGAGAGACAGAAGACTCTTCTCTGAATAGATTTTTTTTTTCTCTTTCTGTTATGTGCCCCAATACATATACTTAATTTCACATTTATAAAGTGGAAATAGATTGTTTTTCTATTAAAGTATACTCTTTGAGGTAATTAGAATACATTGGTTTATTCATCATATTGTTGTTGTCAGCTGTCTTCAAGTTAGTTCTGACTCACAGCAACCCTGTATAGGGTTTCTGAGGACAGCTGGTAGGTTCAAATTGCCACCCTTTTGATTAGCAGTCCAGTGTTTATCCTACAGCACCACATCAGGACTCCATTTAGCTTGGCATATTTATATAGATAACTTTTTATTTCTTTCAATCTAGTTTAAAAAAAATGATATTTACATTTTTGATGTAAGTTGCCACAGAAACTTGAAGGTTTCCTTCAGCCATTTCTGCACACATTGTTTGGTGACACTGCTGACATTCTCCATAATGCATGGACATTCTTAATATTTCCATTCTGGCTGTTCTCGTTTCATTAATCTAATTTTCTAACTTTTTTATTCTGAAGTTAGTTTGTTTGTTATGCAAGTCATGATATTGATCAGTATGATATATCATTATGATCAGTAAGGAGCCCTTCTCTGGTGGTGCAGTGGGTTAAATGTTAGACTGCTAACTGAAAGATGGGCGGTTCAAACCCATCTGCTACTCCAAGGGAGAAAGGTATGCTCATCTGCTTCAGTAACCATTTGTAGCCTTGGAAACCTTACCGATAGTTCTCTGCTCTATAGAGTTGCTAAAAGTCGGAATTGACTTGCTGGAATTGGGTATACTGTGTTTTTTTTTTTCCCAGGGGGGTGGCGTTTATTATCAGAATTTATATGAAAAATAAATTCTTTAAGGCAATTCTTTTAAATGGAAGACAATTCTTTAACTAGTGTGAGATTTTCTCAGTTGGAAGCTGGGCTTAATGTTCCCTCCAAAACTGCTTGTGATGTTAAGATTCCAAGGAAATGAGCTGAGGTTTGATGTGCTTTCTGTCTTTTCCCGTTTGTTCCCCAGGCATTCTGGAATTTATCAGTATAGCAGTGGGCCTGGTCAGCATTCGAGGCGTGGACAGTGGCCTTTACCTCGGAATGAATGAGAAAGGGGAGCTATATGGATCAGTAAGTACTATGAGCCACTTTGCCGGTGTTTCTGCCTTACCTTTCATTTGAATGACATCTTCTCTGGGTTGCTATGAGTCAGTTCTGACTCCAGGGCACATAACCACCACCACCAGATTCAAGATAGCTATGGGGAACAAATGAATCTAGCGGGAAGTGAATTTAATTTTGTACTTTTTGAGGAAAACCTTTTTGTTTTTATGAATAGATATCCACTCTGGATTTTCAGTAGACCAAAGATGATTTGAAAATTATTTATATGCCAAACCATCTTCATTATCAAGCAAAGAATAAAAGAAAAAACCCATCTTCTTGTATTGAATGGCAGTTATTTTTGAAACCAAGTGAAACGATCTTGTTTTCCTCCAGCCTTGCCAAGCATTGGAATTAAAATTAGAAATAGACTATGCAATGCATATAAACCCTCTCTGTGAGCTGCATGTGATTTTCATTTTGTGGGGAGAGAAAGGAGATGGGCATTGTTGTCAGCTATTCTTGTATGTGAATGACTACAGTGTCATTATTTGAAAGTATTTTGAGTCTCTTTCTTCCCCCGTCTCATTTCCCATCTCCACTAGGTCTAAGTTCCTTGGGGGAAGCAGTCAGGTCTATTCATTGTGGTCCTATCCAGTGCCAGGGGTTTTGGTAGTTCAGTAATGGAATTTTCCCCTTCTATCTGGGAGACCTGTGTTCGTTTCTTAGTCCATTGTCTTCATGCACAGCTACCCCTTGTCAGTTAGTGGAGGTTGACATGTTGCTGTAACACTGAATAGGTTTCAGCAGAATTTCCAGATGAAGTCACATTAGGATGAAAGTCATGATTATCTATTTCTCCAAATCTGTCAAAGGGAACTGTTTACATCGGAATGGTCTGATCTGCAACCCGTGATGGGGATGGCGCAGGACCGTGTGGTGTTTCATTCTGCTGGAGAAAGTCCCTGTCCTCATGAGGATTCCCTTCTGTGGGGAGGACTGACTTTGTGTCTCGTATTCCTGCTACATAATACTGTGTACACAGGAGGTTCTTAGTAAGTTTTGTGAACTGTTTTGTTGTTAAGTGCCGTCGAGTCGCTTCCGACCCATAGCGACCCTGTACAGGGTTTCCGAGGGTGTAAATCTTTATGGGAGCAGAAAGCCTCGTCTTTCTCCCGTGGAGTATGCATAAAAGATTATTAGTTAATACAGATGAATCTAGGTTTTTAACATTAAAACTTGTAGGGAAATTAACCTTTAGTTTGCCATTACAGTTTTTCATGGTGACCTGAGAATTTCATCCATTTTATCTGAAATATGAGAACTCTGATTCATCTCAACAAAAGCTTGAAAATTAAAAACTCAGAATAGGAAAAGTCCCGTAGTCCTCAGTCAATAGGAATGAAGGGCTCTTTATGGGAGCAGAAAGCCTTATGTTTCTTCATGGAGCAGCTGGTAGATTTGAACAGCTGATCTTGTGGTTAGCAGCCCAATTCATAACCCACTACGCCACCAGGGAGATAGTATCATAGTTTCACTCAAAAGCTCTAGTTGACAGTAAATTTATGGCCTATGTAATTCAAACGTGACTTGTACCGTTTTAAATGATACATAGATGAATTTAAACTTGGTAAAAATTGAAACGGTAGGTTGGTTGATTTAGTTAGATATTTAAGTCTTTTTTTTTTTTTTTTCAGTAATTCCTTGAGAGAATATTTAAAAATATGTTCTTAAGAATAGGAATGAATTTACTTTCTAAATGATCACTGCCAACATTTTTACAAAGACATGAAGTTACAAACTGAAGGAGGCTTTTATATTTTAAAATATAAGGTCATGTTGTCTTATGGTTCCACCATTAAATTGTCTCACCTTTTCACATGCAATGTAGATTTCATTAAATCCACCGCAGTTGAGCTCTGTAAGATTCTTTTTGTGTTTTGACACTGGAGTTCTGATTGTGAATGGGTGGGCGTACTATACAGTCCATCATAAGGGTCTTCAAACTTTCTTAATCACACACCCCAGCCTCCCCACCCCCAGTTTTTTTGAGTATGGATTAAAAAATGCATATTTAATTATTTAGACATTATATAAGTGAAAGCATGGTTCACATATGTTGTTTAATTTTTAAAACATGCATTAGAAGAAACATTTGAAAAGGGTGAGATTAATGAGTCACCAGAAGTAGAACTGATGTAACCAGCTGATTCCCACTCCTGGCAGCACCATCTGGGTTTGAACAGAACCGTGCTCCACAGGATTTTCAATGACTGACCTTTCCTAAATTAGATTGTCTGACCTTTCTTTCAAGGAATCCCTGTACAGACTAGAACTGCCAACCTTTTGGATGGTAGCAGAGTGTGTTAACTCTTTGCACCAACCAAGGGATTCTTAAACAAAAGTAGTAGCTGTTGTTGGTGTTAAGTCCCATCCAGTTGGTTCTGACTCATGGTGACCCTGTATAGGGTTTCCCAGGAGTGGCTGGTGGGTTTGAACTGCCGACCCGTTGTTGGCAGTTGAGTGCTTATCTGGCAGCACCACATCAGGATATTTATTTTCCCACTCATGGATCATCACAGAAAGTCCACTTTAGAGTCCACCAGCCTGTTTTCCATTCCCATGCGTAATGACGTAGACTCCTGAGGTGCACTGGGCAACAGGGAGAGCAGAGGTAACTTTGTGATGTCTCAGCTGAGCTGTGTCCTGTCTCCCATCTAGATGGTTTCTGTGACTTCCACACTAGTTTCTTCCTCTCATGCAGTTGCTCTCCTGAGTTTGTCTGTCTTAGGTGGTAGCACAGTGCAGGGAGCAGGGTTAGGGCTCCATTTGGTGTGTGACTGTAAGACTGAATGAAGTCTGGTGACAAGACTGCCAGCAGTGGTGGGGGCATGGTGTGACACTGGAGAACCTCCACTCTATCTCAGTATGTTTCCCGTGCATCCACCACGTTGTTTAGGTCTCTTCCAGCACACTTCCTTCTGCCCAAGCAACAACATAGGTAGCCTAAAGCTCTGTGTACTGAATCCCATCTAGGCCAAGGCAAGTGTCCAAGGAAAGGCACCTGTTCCTTCTGTGCTACAGAAATGCATCCCTTCTGTGTGAAGAGATTTGTCAGGCTTACAAAGGGGCTCTGAGGAGAGTATGACAAGGAACTCTCTCCATCTTGTGATTTCCTTGTAGGAAAACATCGGAAGCTGCTTCCCCTACATCCAATTTCTCCCATATCCAATCCACTCTCTACCCCGAGGGCCGAATTCCCTTTTTTAACCCAGAGAGGAGTGTCGCTCCTCAGTAGAGAGTCCTTCAGAGATGCCCCTTTGTAGTCTGCAGGATAGCATTCAGTGCTTTCCACAAACCACATTGCCTGAATTGACTTTGCCAATATTGTCCCCTAGGACTCCTTCCTCATGGAATCTGAGACAGTCTGCTTATCGTTTTATGAATGTATTATGCAGTCTTGTTCGGACATGTGGTCAAGTTAGTCCCAGCCTTGGGAACTCTTTTCCCTTCTCACCGTGCATCACTGAATTTTTTATTTATTTATTTATTATCTTTTTCTTTTTTCAAATGAGTTCCTTTAATTCCCGGTGGTACAGAATTCTGGGAATAATGAACATTGATGAGCAGTGCTGGCAGGTTCTGCCTGGGTTTACTGACCACACAGCTAAGACAGGACTAAAGAGATGGACCATTGGAGGATTTCTTCTATTTTTTTTTTTTTTTTTTCTTAGTTTTTTTTTTAAATATACAAAAGGCTCCGAGACAACACTCCAGTCTAACTATGGGTGGCAAGAGCTGTCCTCCAGGTAATTCAAATGTTTAAACCAAAATGGGATCAAGGGTCACCATCGGCACAGCCACAAACAGCAGCAGGTTTCTTGCCAGATTTCGTAATTCCATCTGTGGCCAGAGGGCCCTTCAACGCGGCCTTTGCTTTTAGCTCTTCAAGTTTTTTCTGCTCTTCTTTTTGTTTCTGCTTAAAAGCCTTCTATTCCCCGTCTATTTCCTTGTTCTCTTTCTTGGGTTGTTTCAGGGGCTTCTTCTTGTCACCTTCGTGGCCTGACGTGGTACCTGCTGCCCCTTCCCCAGACCTGCCACCAAAAGCAGAGCTGTATCACTAATCTTTAAGGCTCAGTGAAAACGTTACCTCTTCAGCAAAGCCTTTCCCAAACCCCTAACTCTAAGAACTGGTACCTGCAGGCATTCTAGTCAGTATCATGTATATTTCCTTCTGAGCCCCAGCAATATTTTGCTTATATTGATATTACCACACAAGTAGCAGTATGGCCACTTTCCTTTATGTATTAATGTTTCAGGAGGGCCTGGGTCGCCTTTTCCCTTAGAATGTCATTTAACACACAGCAGTGAACCTTACACCTTGCTCATAGTAGCTGCTCAATATATATATATATGGATGACATGAATTCAAAATCATGACTTCTTTCTAGTTTTCATTAAATACATCAATATGGACCTTGTCCTAGCTCTGTTTTTATGGCCAGTGAATATTTTTAGGCTTGTACTTGAAGGAAAAATCACCACTCTCCATCCCATGCTTAATTGGAGTGTATCCCTGGTGGATATGGCCCGAGGGGGTATGGCGGAGGCTGGAGAGAGAGAGTGTGGTGGAAAGAGCATGGGAGCAAGAGTCAAGAGACTTGAGCGCTCGGTTTGTTTCTGCTACTAACTAGGAACCGAGCCTCATTTTCCTTTCCTGTAACGTGAAAGCTTGAGTCAGGCCTCCGTCATATCCTTTGCCAGTCTGGACCTCCAGGATGCTTTATTTGGCAGTTTCCTAGCTGCACTGTTGAATCCACTCTTCCTGACATTATGTGCTCACAATGTTTATGCAGCCAGATCTTTCTGCCTCTGACAGATAGAGCCGGGAGACATGCTCCCTGAGCAGCCAGGTTATTTTCCCTTTAGTCGGTACTTGCTGCAGGTGAGGGGAGAGGGATAGTGAAAGGCTCATGGCTGCTCCGTGGCTGGGACTCTCCATTTTCCATTTGGTGTGGCCATGGGGATGAGGAGGGATCACACATTTTCATGGTGATGAAGTGGAAAGTAGGAAGGAAAAGAAGCAGGTAATAAATATATTGCTAACTATACCAACAATGAGAGAATGTGAGGGCCTTCAAAACCTGTGTGGAAAAATGGGATTACAGGGGAATGGAGTTTTCCCACAAACTTTTTGAAGCCCCTCATATATGAGTTGAAGTTATGTAAAACTCAGTGAACTGAAATGGAGAAGTTTCCTTTCTAAACCTTAGAAAAAAATGGCAAAGACTGATCTCATTAGGAAACAAAGTCAATAAGGCATTGGGGAAAACAGCAGTCACTTTTATGAAGTCGTGTCTAAGTGTGGCAAAAATTCATCTCAGCACAAAGCTTGGCTTTGTGGATTAACTTTCTCCTACCACCCATGTAGTTCTTTTGTTTCCAAGTTTATCTTGAAACTATATCTGAGAAAACGACCTGATACACCTTCAAAAAATGGCAAGCTTCTGAGTTGGTTCTGACCCATAGTGATCCTGTGTACAATATAATGAAACACTGCCCGGTCCTGCGCCAGCCTCACTAGTGCTGCTGCGCTTGAGCCCATTATTGCTGCCACTGTGCCAGTCCATCTTGTTGGGGGACTCCTTCTTTTTTGCTGTCCCTCCACATTACCAAGCATGATGTCCTTATCCAGGGACTGGTCCCTCTTAATAATATATTCAAAGTATGAGACATGAAGTTTGATTATCTTGGCTTCTAAGGAGCATCTAGTTGAACTTCTTCCAACACAAATTGGTTTGTAATTCTGGTAGTCCATGGTACTTCTCCAACACCATAAGTCCAATGCATTAATTCTTCTACAGTCTTTCTTATTCACTGACCAACTTTCAAATTCATATGAGGCTACTGAAAATACCATGGCTTGGATTAGGCGCACTTTAGTTTCTCAAACTGACATCTTTGCTCTTCAACACTTTAAAGAGGTCTTGTGCAGCAGATTTGTCTAATGCAATACATCATTTGATTTCTTGACTGCTGCTTCCATGAGTGTTGATGGTGGATCCAAGCAAAATGAAATCTTTGACAACTTTAATCTTTTCTCCATTTATATGGATTTTATTTATTGGTCCAGTGGTGAGGAGTTTTGCACTCAATGTAGTGCAACCCATACTGCAGGCTGTGGTGTTTGATCGTCATCAGTATTTTCAGTCCTCTGCTTTCAGCAAGCATATCACAGGTTGTTAATGAGTTGTCCTCTCATCCTGATGCCACGTTCTTCTTCATATAATCCAGTTCTTGGATGATTTGCTCAGCATGCAGATTGAATAAGTATGGTGAAAGACTACAACCATGGTACACACCTTTCCTAATTTTAATCCATTCATTGTCCCCTGGTTCTGTTCAAACAACTGCCTCTTGGTCAGTGTACAGCTTCCTTATGAGCACAATCAAGTGTTCCAGAATACTCACTCTATGGAGTGTTGTCCTCAGCTTGTTGTGATCCAAATAGTCAAAAGACTTGGCATAGTCAATAAAGCACAGATAAACATTTGGTTAGTAAGTAAAGTGCTTAATCACTGTGCCATCAGGCCTCCTCAATAGTGGCATATAATTCTTCAAGCCACCAGTTATCTGTCATTTTGCCGTATTGTGGTGGCTTGTGTGCTGCTGTGATGCTGGAAGCTATGCCACTGATATTATAAATACCAGAAGGATCCTCCTTGGTGGACAGGTTTGACTAAGACCTTGACTAAGACAGACTAGGAAGAAGGAGAGATGGACTACTTCTGAATGTTTAGCTGCTGAAAGCCGTATGGACCGCAGTGGAACATTGTCAGATACAGTGCCGGAAGATGAGACCTTCAAGTTGGAAGACATTTGAAATATGACTGGGAAGAGCCACCTCCTCAAAGTAGAGCTGACCATAATCATGTGAATGGAGCAAAGCTTTTGGGACCTTCATTTGATGATGGGACACAACTCAAAATGAGGAGAAATAGTTACAAACATCCGTTAATAATAAGAAGTTGAAAGGTACAAAGTAGAAATCTAGGAAAATTGGAGGTTGTCAAAAATGAATCTTGGGACGCATAATGATCAGTATCCTAGGCATTAGTGAGCTGAACTGGATGGGTATTGACGATTTGGAATCAGGCAATGGTATGGTTTACTGTGCCGAGAATGACAAATTGAAGAGGAATGGCATCTCATTCCATTGTCATAAAGATCATCTTAAGATCTGTCTTGAAGCACAATGCTGTCTGAGATAGAAAAATATCCCTACATCTACAAGGAAAATCAGTTTATACCACTGTTACTCAAATTGACACACCAACCACTAGAGTCAGTGATGATGAAATTGAAGAATTCAACCAACTTCTTCAGACTGAAATTGACCAAACATGCAACCGAGATGCATTGATGATTACTGGTGATTGGAACGTGAAGGTTGGAAACAAAAAGGAACGATCAGTAGTTGGAAAATATGGTCTTAGTGATAGAAATAATGCTGGAGATGATATGATAGAATTTTGGAAGACAAACAACTTATTCATTGCAAGTACCTTATTTAAATAACATAAAAGGTGACTGTACACATGGACTTTGCCAGATGGAATACATAGGAATCAAATTGACTACATCTTTGGGAAGAGATGGTGGAGAAACTCAGTATCATTTGCCAAAACAAAGCCAGAGTCAAACCATCAATTGTTCATATTCAAGTTCAGGCTAAAGGTGAAGAAAATCAAAACAAGTCCATGAGAACCAAATATATCTTTGTATATTTCCCATCTGACTTAGAGACCAACTCACAAACAGATTTGATGCATTAGACACTAATTACTGAAGACCAAAAGAACTGTGGGATGACATCAAGAACATCATACATAAGAAAGTAAAAGGTCACTAAAAAGACTATAAAAACAGAAAAGACCAAAGTGGATGGTTGGAAGAGGTGGAAACTTGCTCTTGAGTATAGAGAAGCAAATGGAAGAAATGAGGAAATAGAAGAGCTGAAAGAAATTCTCAAAAGGCAGCTCGAGAAGACAAATTCAAGTATTATAATAAAATGGAGTTAGAAAATCTAAAGGGAAGAACATACTCAGTATTTCTTTGGCTGAAAGAACTGAAGAAAAAAAAAATTCAAGCTTTGGGTTACAATATTGAAGGATTTGGTAGGTAAAATACTGAATGATGTAGAAAGCATCAAAAGATGATGGACGGAATACAGAGTTTCTGTACCAAAAAGAAATGGCCATTATTCAGCCATTTCGAGAGGTAGCCTATGGTCAGGAACCAGTGGTGCTGATGGGAGAAGTCCAAGCTGCACTGAAGGTATTGATGAAAAACCAAGCTCGAGGAACTGAAGGAATAAAGTTGATATCTTTCAACCAACTGATGCAGCTCTGGTGGTGTTCACTCATCTCTGCTAAGAAATTTGTAAGACAGCTACTTGGCCAACTGGTTGAAAGAGATCCACATTTGTGCCCATTCTAAAAAATGGAATGCAGGAATTATTGAACAATATCATTAATATCACATGCAAGTCAAATTTTGCTCAAGGTCATTAAGAAAATGATTGTAACTATACATCAGTGGAGAAATTCCAGCTGTATTTAGAAGAGGACATGGAATTAGGGGCATCACCGTTGATGTCAGATGGATCTTAGCTGAAAACAGAGAATAACAGAAAGATATTTATTGTGCTTTATTGACTATAAAAGGCTTTTGACTGTGTGAATCATGACAAACTATGAATAACATTGCGAAGAATGAACATTCTAGAACATTTAATTGTGCTCGTGAGGAACAACCAGTCCATAGACCAAGAGGCAGTCATTCAAAGAGAACAACAGGACCCTGAATGGTTTAAAATCAGGAAAGATGTACGCCATGATTGTATTCTTTCATCATACTTACTCAATCTGTATGCTGAGCAAATAATCCAAGAAGTTGGGTTATGTGAACAACAACTTGATGTTAGGATTGGAGGTAGATTTATTAAACCTTGCTTGCTGGACGTGAAGAGGACTTAAAATACTTACTGATGAAGATCAAAGACTACAGCCTTCAGAACGGAGTGCACCTCATTGTAAAGAAAACAAAAGTTCTAACAATTGGACCAATAAATAACATCATGATAAAAGAGAAAAGACTGAAGTTGTTAAAGGCTTCATTTTGCTTGGCTCCACAATCAACACTCTTGGAAGGAGCAGTCAAACAATCAAATGACGTATTGTATTAGGCAGATCTTCCACAAAAGACCTCTTTAAAGTATTAAAAAGCAAAGATACCAATTTGAGGACTAAGGTGTGCCTGACCCAAGCCATGTTGCTTGTCTCATATGCATGTGAAAGTTGGACAATGAATAAGAAGACCTGTAGAAAAATCAATGCATCTGAATTATAGTATTATGAAGAATATTGGAAGTACCATGGACTAACAGAAGAACAAACAAATCTTT
>NW_006408523.1:9535802-9537369 GCF_000296735.1 Chrysochloris asiatica | reverse complement strand
TGTCAGGAGGGACCAGTCCCTGGAAAAGGATATCATGCTTGGAAAAGTGGAAGGTCAGTGAAAAAGAAGAAGACCACCAATAAGATGGATTGACATGGTGGCAGCACCAGTGGACTCAAACATGACAACTTCTGTAAGGATGGCTCAGGAGAGGGTAATGTTTCATTGTGTTGTGCATTGGGTTAGTATGAGTTGGAACTGACTGGATGACACGTACCAGCAACAAATTCCTTCAAATATGAAGATTAGAGTCCCTTGTATGGCTAAAATTTACAGTGTATGAGCTCACACACACGTACACAAATGCACAGTCTTTGCACACTTATTCTCTACATACACAAATACATATTTGGATGGAGGATTAGAGAATTAGTTTACAATGGCCACTTTTGTTTTTTTCTGAGCAAAGAGAACAGATGAAGACAGGCTTAGTCTTCATCTGAGTACTATCAACATACTTAAAAAAAATGTTGACAGTAATTGATTATATAATAAATGTCTCATTAAATGTTATGAAAAAATTAATCAACTTCAAGAAGGTATATGACCTTTTCATTAAAACAGTAGCACAGTTGCTAAAATTGGAACAATATGGAAGCAGATAGCATGGATTCTTTAGAAGTGGGATGTAAGGATGATACCAGACTCGGAAGTGCTAGCTAGTAGCATTGCTGGTTTATAACTCTTACTTTATTCTGCCCAGAATTTGAATTCACTTTGGTTTCTCTCACTAGGTTAAGTTTTTGTGTGTTGACTCTGTATCTTAATAGGTTTTGTTTTTTTTTTTAAATCCTGTTTTGTAAAGATCCATCAGTATATGTTGTATGCAGTTGGCTCATGGTCAAATGTTTGTTTAGTCTATTCAATCTATCATGAACCACATACATGTAGAATCTTACCATGTTGTAGTATCATGCCATCAATTCATGGTGCCCTGTACTCAACAGAATGAAAAGTTTCCTGGTTCTGTGCCATCTTAATGACCACTGGTATGTTTGCGCCCATTGTAGTGGCCACTCTGTATTTTGAGTTCCTTCCAACTGAGAGGACTCATTTTCCAGAATTATATTGGGGAGTCTTCTCTTGTGATCCATAGGTTTTCATTGACTAATTTTTGGAGGAGGTCACCACATCTTTCTTTCAAGTCTGTCTTAGTCTGGAAGCGCTGCTGAAACCTGTCTCCCATGAGTGACACTGCTGATATTTGAAACATAGATGCCATAACTCACGGCATTTTGGCATGTCCGAAGCATGAGAGTTTTTACAACTTCCAATTTTCCTAGATTCATAGGTAGTACATTCCATGTTCCAGTTATGAATGGATGTTTGCATCTGGTTGTCCTCATTTTGAGTTGTGCCCCATCAGCACATGAAGGTCCTGAAAGTTGTACTCCATTCTCGCCATCACAGTAAATTCTATTTGAAGAAGCAGATCTTCTCCAGTCATATTTTTAGTGCCTTCCAACTTGAGGGACTCATCTTCTGGTACTATATCTGACAATGTTCTAATGCTATTCATAAAGTTTCAGTGGCTAAACATTTATAAGTAGTCTGCCTCGCCTTCTTC
>NW_006408523.1:9531142-9535328 GCF_000296735.1 Chrysochloris asiatica | reverse complement strand
GGGTCTATCCTGCCTGTTTGGAGTTCATTCAGCTTCTTGAATGTCTATCTTCTCTTCTTTCATAATGTTAGGGAAGCTTTCTTCCAACAACTCTTTCTGGTTTTGTTTTCTTTTTGTCTCTTCCTATTCTAGAATTCATTAAGTGATTCCTCTTGATAGTGTTCCACATAAATCTTAGGCTTTCTTCATAATCTGTTGTTCCTTTTCACTGTTCCTCTAGCAGATGAAGACTGAGAGATTTTTCTTCAAGCTCAGTAATTCGGCCCTGTCAGCATAATCTCTACTTTTGCAGTCTTGGCGTTTGTTAATCTACTGACTTTCTAATTGTTGTTTTTGAATAGTTTCCATTTTTTTCATTATTTTGTCTGATTGTTTCCTGTATTCTTTTATAGTTTTATCTACAGTTTCCCTTGATTTTACTTGCAATGTTCTCAGTCATTCTCTCAATCCATTGAAGGTGCCTAACTATCATCCATTTGAATCCCTAACCGAGTAGCTCCAATAACATTACTGATAGTATATTTTCTGACTGTATTTTGGTCATTTGTTTGAGTCACTTTGCCTTGTTTCTTCATGTGCAGAAGTTGTCTGTTTTCTTCAAGACATTGTGGTGTCATATTTATACTTATCTGATCATTGCATATTGGTGTGTTCTCAGGCACTCATCACCTGGTGGATGTAGTAGAGACTGGAAGTGTGAACACGGTTTTCTGTTCGCTGTTTGTGTAGCGTAGTTCATGGGGCAGGGGAGGTTCACATACCTTCTGAAGCAGGGGAGCTATACCTGGTGCCCAACCCCAGGCAGAACAGAGGCTGTGCAAGAGGGGGTGCCACTGGGTTAATGAGGGTGGGGACTGGCCATATCACCAGCTGTCAATCTCCAGGGAAAACTGCACAATCCTTGCTATGCATCTCTAGCCAAGTTCAGTCTGAGAGTCTGAGGTCACTGTTCCCACAGCCCCCGGCAATAGCTCAAGATGGCGGTATTGCTCCAGACCAGCGTGTACGCTGCCCATGTTTCTTCTTCTCACTGCTCCTCTTCCTCTTCCAATTGGCTCAATCCGCCTCTCTGACGTCTCCTCTGAAGCTCAGTGTTTCAGGGCCACCATCTGTATGTATTCACTTGGTCTCCCATGTCTTTGTTGCCTAGAATCTGTTGAGTGTTTCTATCTACTTTGCCATCTTGCTCCAGAAGTCCCTCTCAATCTTTTTTAAAAAGTGAAAATGGGGCATCTACAGATCTTCATGAGATCAGGACATCCCTAGGGGTCTCCTCATCTCTACAGAATCCTGGTATGGCGCGGTAGGATCAGCATGGGGCTGCTGAGCTCAAGTTTGGCGATTCAAACCCACCAGCTGCTCCTCAAAAACTCTATATGGGGCTGCTATGAGTCAGAACCAACTCCACGGCACTTAACAATAACAACAACAGCATGTCTCTACAAGAATATCTGAATTTCATATTTTCACTCCAATAAAAAACAAAAAGGGAACATTTTAAGCATATTCTGGGTCATACAGATAGCCATCCTAGGACCAAATGCTACCCTCCAAGAATGTTTGTGTGTTGAAAATTATTCTCTGCACTAAGTCATTCTACTTTCACCACCAGGGACTTAGCTGACAAGAAAATGACACACTTGATTATACAAATGATATGTCTGGGACCAGTGAAGCCCGAGCGCCATGATTTGGTTTCACGGTAACTTACGGAGGAAGAAGTGGTGGGAAAATTGAGTCATCTGAAGGACCTCGGAAGACCAGCCATGCTGAACTCATCTGCTGTAGACAGCCAACCGAAACCACTGCTGTTGAACTAAGCCCACCTCATGCCGACCCTCTATAGGGTTTCTGAGACTAAATCTTTATGGAGCAGGCAGGCTCAACTTGCTCCAACAGAGTGGCTGGTGGGCTTGAACTGCCAACCTTGTGGTTAGCAGCCCAACGCCTAACCCACAGTGCCATCAAGGTACTTATGCTATAGCCACCACTGTCATAGTCACAGTGCAGCAAACACTTAATTTCAGTCTGACACCATCCTTACCAGTACATCAATTATGATAATCTAGATTTTATTGGTTTTGCAGAAGGGAGTCCTGATGTGGCACTGTGGATTAACGCGCTGGACTGCAAGGTTGGTTTGAACCGCGGAGTTGGCGGTTTAAACTAACCAGTTGCTCCTCAGAAACCCTATACAGGGTTGCTGTGGGTCAGAACTGACTCCACGGCACTCAACAACAACACAACAACACAGTTTAGTTTAAATTTTAATATAAATAGGTTTGGATTGTGGTTGTCTAAAGAAGTCGTGGTATAGCATGGAAGATAAGCTTTAGTAGGTAAATGAGGTCACTCCTGGGAAACACCTGGATTCTGTGAGGTGCTGCTGTTGTTGTGATGTGCTGTGGAGTTGGTTCCGACTCATAGAGACCCTGTATAGGGTTTCCGAGGCTGCAAATCTTTACAGGAGCAGAGAGCCTCATCTTTCTTCCCCGGAACAGCTGATAGTCTCGAACTGCTGACCCTGAGGTTAGCAGCCCGATTCGTAACCACTACGCTCCGTTTATTAAGCAGTGCTATCACGGAATGACAGACCGTCAGCTTGTCCTACTGTGCTGACTTGAACTGCTTTTGAACAAGAAGAGCAAACTTGTGTGTTTCTGGAACAGGATACCGTATCAAATGGAAAGGTACCACGGAGCTGAATCATTTGTTATTGAGCTGTGTCACTTCAGACAGCTTTGATGTAGATGTTCAGACATGTCCCATATGTGGTGTCTCCAAAGAATGCAGTTCCTATAAAGGAAATGACAAAAGGCCATTTGTTTAGTAATCTATCTGATACCAGGCATCTTGTGGAAATGGCTGTTTCTTAACAGATATTTTTGTTATGAGAGCCTTGCCTTGTATTGTGTATGTGTGCATTGCTAATTTTCAAAGGATTAAGTAGTAATTCCTTAATGAGCGAGAGGACGTCAGCTCAGCAAAGCCTGTTCTAAAACAGTTTGGTTTAGTTCTTACAATGTCCTTGTTTTAAAATGAGGAGAGTGAGATTTTCTTAGTGGCTTAGTGATTTCCTCAAAGTCACATAGTAAGTGACAGGTCAGGATTTTAATGTAGGTAAGGTTGACAGTTCAAAGCCACCAGCTGCTCCTTGGAAACCCTATACAGGGTCACTTTGAGTCAGAACGGATTCAACAGCACGCACACAGCAACTATATCTTGGTTCCGAAGGAGCCTGTTGGTACAGTGGTTCTAGGTTTGAAGGGTGTATAAGAGCCATAGTCTCAGGTTGTATTAGACCAGTAAGTCTGATCTGATCGGATCTTTTTAAATTCTACATTTTTCTCCCGCTGGGTCCCCCTTCTATAGGGCCCCAGTCAGAGTAGTTGGTAGTGGTAGCTGGACAGTATCTGGTTGGTCTGCTCTCAGGCTAGTGGAAGGAAGCTGTGGCTTGTGTGGACTAGTAGACCACTCTTCTGTCAGTGTGTCTCACTGTGGTGGCTTGTGTGTTGCTGTGATTCTGGAAGCTATGCCACCAGTATTTTAAATGCTGGCAGGGTCACCCATGGTGGGCAGATTTCAGCTGAGCTTCCCGATTAAGACAGCCTCAGAAGAAGGAGAGGAGGACTACTTCTGAATGTTTAGCCGCTGAAAACCTTCTAAATAGCAGTGAGACACTGTCAGATAGAGCCAGAAATTTGGATGTAGAAACATGATGAATAACACAGAATCAATAGCCTTGAGCTTAGCCGTAACTGTGAGGAATAATGCAGGACCAGGTGGTGTTTTGCTTTGTTGTACATAGGGTTGCTATGGGTCGGAACCGACCTGGCGGCACCTAACAACAGCAACAATGGACTAAAAGACTCATGAACTAATTATTTCCTGGAATATTTTATTTCTTGTTTTCCTTGCTCTATATGTGTCCTAGATAGCTGCTTGCACATTTTGAAGACCCTGGTTGCTGCTCACCAATATAAGGAAAGGATTTATTTTATTTATTTATTTTAAAGATTTTATTGTGGATTGAATGAAGATTTACAGGGCAGATCCTCCTTTTTTTTTTTTTAATGATTTATTGTGAATTATGTGATAGTTTACATGGGAGAACATTAGTTTTACATTCATGCTATCGTATATATCGTCTCATTGCCATGGTTACAATCCCCTCCATGCAATCCTT
>NW_006408523.1:9503568-9520136 GCF_000296735.1 Chrysochloris asiatica | reverse complement strand
GTATTTTCCAGCTACGATAATGCACTCATGTTGTAGCAATTGTACTTGTATGCTTTGAGGGAAAAAATAGGGAACAAATACATTATGAAAAAAACTCCTGTGGATTCCTTAGCCCTTTAAAATGAACTTATTAAAGAGCAGCCCTTAGAAAATTTGAAAGCTTCTAAGGAGCTCTGGTAGCATAGTGGTTATGAATCGGGCTGCAATCCTCAAAGTTAGCAGTTCGAAACTACCAACTGTTCCATAGGAGAAAGATGAGGCGTTCTGCTCCTGTAAAGATTTACAGCCTCGGTAACCCTGTATAGGGTCGCTATGAGACGGAACCGACTCCACGGCACATAACTACCATCCACCATAGGGTGATACTTTATTAGCTTCCAGTGCTTGTTGTGTGAATGGACTAGAAGTCCCTATAGTTTATTCGTCATTTGCCATGTCCCGAACCTGTTCCCAAGCCTTGTCCCACATCCATGAAATTAGATTCATCTGGAAGTTGAGGATTCTCAGCATCTGTGAAAAACAGTGTTAGGAAAACAGAAGCACACACATGCTGCCTCAGAGCTCTTCTCCCTGCCTCTAACACCTTGCTACCAAGATTCGTTCCTGTTGGAAGTGCTTGTCAGTCAGTCAGTCAGTCCGTCAGTCCTTCCCTCACACAGTCCCTCATTCACACACTCATCCACACGTATGTACTTGCTCACACTCACACACCCTCATATCCACTTATACATGGGCTCTGAATCACCCACTCACATTCGCTCACACTCACACTCATTCACTCATACGTACTGGAACATTCACTCCCTCTCACACACTCAAATCCACTTCCACACTCACACTCACTCACATACTCACTCTTGTTTTCTTTCACAAGGCCAGCAGACATTTGCTGTTCCTATTGTCATGTGCCAGGGACTTTAGGAGGTGCTGGAGATACAACTGAATTGGGGGAGTTGGCCATATACACCAAGAATTATAATTTGGTGTGCTCTGTGTTATTGTAGAGCTATATATGCAGGGCTTTGAAAATTTGGAGGTGGAACGTAATTCCAAGAGACGATGCGGGGATTATTTCAGAGGAGTTGGGTGGTTGAGATGGATGGAGGAAAATAGGAAGGTGTCCTCAGTAGAGAGACAGCTGTGGGAAGGCAGCTTTGCTGCAGGGTTTGGAACATGGCGGCCGCTAGATGTGTATTGAGTGGGTCCAGTCTCTTGGCCTTCCCTTGCCTCCTGCCATAGTCTGCGGCCTGTTTCTCCTTCTCCCAGTAGCTGACACTTAAAGGTTCCTTCCCCTTCAGTATCATGAGCCTCTCAGGGAGTGACATTTCTATTGTCCCAGATTATGAGGTGCCTTTCCAACCTCTCAGGAAAAGTTGCGTCCACTGGGGTGAAGTGAGAACCACCAGGTCACCTGAGCAGTGGCCTGGACACCCGTCCCTGCTCTGTCTCTCCCCTGCCAGAATCTGAGTTGGGCTTGAGAAGAAACATCATTTATCAGCCTGCTGACCTGGCGTGCCTCAGAGCAGAGCTGTGACAACCGGCTGAGGAGAAGGTCTGCTCCCTGCCAAGGGGTCAGAGTGTGCAGTGGAGTGACAGGAGGCAGGGAGCCACTTTTTACCTTTCTCTTCATGGATTGTTCAAATCCTAACCTGTGCTGATCTCTTCCTTTCTCCACAGTTTTATTTTTTTGTGATTCTTCACTGGCATGTCCATTGTAGTTTGTGCCTCCTTTGTAAGGAGATGCCCAGAGCTTAACGCATCTTCTGAGAACACACAGGCCAATGACAGACTCTATGGTGCAAATGTGATGCCTTTACTGTGGCTTGGGGTTCTTTTGTGCCTTTTTAACTGCCATGCTCCATCATGTGTTCTAGAATGTGCTGTTCTGACTCAGCCCTAGGCTGCCTTCCGCTCTTGTGGCTGGCTTACCTCTCTTTTTCTCTTCCTTCACCTTCCATTTCCTCTCCTTTCTTTTTGTCCCTTCCCCTTGCCTCTCCTCTGCCTCCCCACTTCTTCCCCCCTCCCTCTTCCTCCTTCTCTTTCTAACTCATGTGAATTGCTATGTTTCAGATGGTTGTCTCCCTGACTTGGTTGGCTTGATCTGTGTATCTGTTTTTCTGTCTGTCTCTCAAGTCCATGTTCCATTTGTTGTGTTTTGATGGACTATTGGAGTCTGTGCTTTTCTTCAGTGCCCTTCTGAATGTGCGGATAAAGCACCCCAGCTCTATCACTAGCTAGCTATGTGACCTTGGGTAACCTACTCACAATTCCTGAGCCAAAGCTATAAAATAGGGCTAATAATACCTACTTCAGAGTGTGATGGTGAGGATTACAGAACACAATGCCTGTAGAGCAAGTTGTGCAGTTGCTACTGAAAATGTGAGTTACCTGCACACTGTTTACGGATTGATATGGCTGATAATGCCAAGGTCCCAGCACAACATTGGATATTTCTTAATTTCTGTGAAACACACTGAAATTTTAGTTCCTTGAAAGTTTGAATTTGGAAATGAAGATTTATAACAGAGTCCCTGAAAATAAATAGATGTTTTCTTTCAGATTAAGATATGTCATTTGTTGAATGACATTCAAGCATGTTGACTGTTAAGGCTTATTATCAAGATGAATGGTGCAATCTTTGTTCTCATATCCAGATCGTTATTTTTTGATCCATTTTTCTTTTATTAGGGATTTAACCTGATTATGATTTTTTTAATTTGAAGTTCACATGTTAGTGAATTCACCAGTGCCAACTTTTTTCAGAGGTAAGGCACTATACTTTAAAAGGCCTACCCATGTACATGTCAGCAGATTATTGTATGTCTTGAACGAACAGAGTGGCGAGTTGATCGTATCAGAGCCACAATAGAGAAAAGAGCCCAGAGAGACTTAGGAAGAAGGGAGCAGCATAGATGGGTTACTTCCTAGAGAACCCCAAACCCAACTCACTTACTACCATTGAGTTGATTCCAACTCATAGCAACCCTATTTAGGGTGTCTAAGACTCTAAATCTATACAGGTGCAAACAGAGTCATGTTTTCATGAGGAGTGGCCTGTAGGTTTGAACCACTGGTCTTGAGGTTGATTAGCTGTCCAACGTCTAACCAACAGCGCTACCAGGGCTCCTTGAATTCCTCGGGAGGATTTGGGTCAACTTATAAATTGTGTAGTAGTTTGGGGCTGATCTGAGTCCCGTGGGAGCTAGGAGCTGGAGACTCCAGTAGTTGAGAGCAATACCAGAGATGAACCTCAGTCACGTTCTAAGTAAAACACTTAGAATTTCTCTGTGGGTGTTGTGGGGAGATGGGGACAGAGGAAGCACAAGTGGTTGCTGGGAGCTTTTGAAAAAATCAAGAGTTGTATGGAAATGCCAAATAGTGACAGAGTCCTGATTTGATTTCTCTTTGGTGTCGCATTTTATCTGCCTTTCTACATGTCTACTTCCTCCCTCAAGGAGCTCTGGTAGCGTAGTGGTTACGAATTGGGCTGCGAACCTTAAGGCCAACAGTTCGAAATTACCACCTGTTCCGCGGGAGAAAGATGAGGCGTTCTGCTCCTGTAAAGATTTACAGCCTTGGAAACCCTGTACAGGGTCGCTATGGGTTGGAACCGACTCGACGGCACTTAACAACAACAACAACACTTCCTCCCTCAGACTCACGTGCTCGACAGCATCGTTAGCTTTTTATTTACTTACAGGATTTGGATTTTCCTTTTTAAGTAAGTTCTTGTAGGGAAATTTATGACATAGGGTTTCTTGGTCAGGCAGACAGTTGTTTAATGAGCAATACATATTGAGGCCAGTGTGGAGAAGAGGGCTGTGGCAGGCTTCCATTATGCCATCGAGTCAATTCCAGTGCATGGCCACCGTCAAGAGGGTTTCTGAAACGGCAAACCTTTAGGGGAGCAGACAACTTCATTTTTCTCCCAAGTGGTGACTGGAGGTTTTGAACTGCTGACCTGTGAGTAGCAGTCCAATTATCCCACAGTGCCACCAGGGTCCTTAAGACCCCCCCCCCCCCCCCAGGAAGTTTATAATCCGAATGGTTGCCCAGGGAGGAGGAAGGAGGGGCCCTCCTGCTCAAACCCCATCTTTCTGCCTTTCTTTCTTTCCTCCTTGAATAACGGTCTGATTCTTGTGGCGGCTTCTGGAAGCATAAATCTCTTCAGCATTTCTCAGCTGCTTCCTCTTTCCCTCTTGGAATGAGCAATGGATGCAGCCCATTTTATTTGGTTTCTTTCCCTATTCTCCTACTTTGTGGCAGTTTCCTCTTCCATTTCCTGTTCAATATGTCCTTCCAAAGTTATTGTGAAGTTAGTGTTTGCAAAACTGAATTAATAGATCCTAGGGGGGGTGTGGCACTGTGGGTGAATGCGGCAGACAGCAAAGCCATTTGAACTGCAAGGTCGGTGGTCGAAGCTCACTAGCGGCTCCTTGGAAACCTTATACAGGGTTGCTAGGGGTTGGAACCGACTCAACGGCACTTGACAACAACAACAACAAGGGACAGTGGATGATTAGCTGGGCTGCTAACCGAAAGGCCAACAGTTCGAATCTACCAGCCACTCTGTTGGAGAAAGATGAGACTTTCTTCCCCCTTTAAAGATTTACAGCCTCAGAAACCCTATACAGGGTCACTGTGAGTCAGAACCAACTCCACAGCACACAACTGCCACCACCATCAAGAGACATTAGAAATTGACTCCAATTTCCTCATTTTACTGATAAGGCAGTGTTAAAATGTTCAGGAGCGTTAGTAACCCTCCCCGCCCCCCCCATGGTTACCAGATTGTGTGTGTGCATACAGAGTTAACATTCATTTAACAAAGGAAATTCTGTGACTCTTAGTTCTTAAGTTTTTTTTTTGTGTTGTTTTTATATTCCCACTATATGTATGAAGACTTCAATTTCTCTGATTTTATTTTTACAAACCAAGTCCTGAATTTTAATCCTCTTTGTCTGTTTTTTTGTACGGAGCCCTGGTGGTACTGTGGGATAAGCATTGGGCTGCTAACCTTAAGATTGGTGCTGAGAAAGATGAGGTTGTCTGTTTTTGTAAAGATGGGCAGTCTTGAAGCCCTAGGGAGCAGTCTGCTCTGTCCTTAAGGATGGTTGTGAGTTGGAATCGACTCTATGGCATATGTTGGGTTTTGTTTTTTTTTTGTCTGATATAGACAATCTCCATGGCACATTTATCCTATTAGATTGCTCCCCTTCTGGTACATTGGTCGACATGGTGGTACCACAGCAGTTGAAGTCCTTTGTCTCTGTGTAGGATTCTCCTTGAATCTCTTACTTAACTTCACATCTCTGTCTTGGGTTTCTCCTCTGTTGGTTGTCATTGTGTGATCCTACAGTCTACTCTTAGTTCTTACTAGGGTGATGTCTCAGTGCTGCTATAACAGAAATACAGCAAGTTTTTAGCTAACAGCAATTGTTGTTGTTGTTAAGTGTCATTGAGTCAATTCTGACTCATCGCAATCCTGTGTGGGGTGTCCAAGGAGCAGCTGGTGAGTTTGAGCTGCAGTCCAGTATTTATTCTACAGTATCACACCAGGAGGTTCAAAGTCCCAAGTCAGGGGACCAGCTCTGGGGGAAGGCTTTCTGTCTCTGTTGACCCTGGGGGAAGGCCCTTGTCTCTTCTAAGCTTCTATTCTTGATTCCTGGACGATCTTCATGTGACGGGTATCTGCTTTCTCGCCAATCTGCTCCTATTAAAACCCTATCCTAAATGGGTATGGACTCCTGGCATGGCGCTGCGGGTTAATGTGCTGGACCGTAAGGTCGGTTTGAACCACAAAATCGGTGGTTCAAGCTCACCAGCTGCTCCTCAGAAACCTTATACAGGGTTGCTGTGAGTTGGAACCAAGTCGTCTGCACTTAACAACAACAACAACATGGGTATAGCCATTCCCAAGTAGGATTAAAACCATAGGTATAAGGATTAGACTTCGCAAGACATATTTTGGGGGATACACTTCAATCCAGAGCAGGTAATAATTGAATTGGAAGTATTTTCAGTGTTCACATTTCTTTGATGTATAATGCAAATGGTCACTGAATGACAATAATTACTCTTACCAGTGACTACTTGAATAAGTGTCACATGCAATTTTTTTTACCTAAGACATCAAAGAGGTTTGAGGGTTTTTTTTTGTTTTTTTTTTTTTAATCTTTTAGGTTTATTTGTGTAAGATTAAAATGTACGTTGATTACACATTGACATAAGCAAAAATATTTCATAATGAATTCAATATTCATAGTGAATATTGAAATTCTCAACCTTGAGTTCTACATAGTTTGAGGAAGACTTTTTCCCTTTGTGGAGATATTGCTCTGAGCATGTCTTGAAAGTTAATCAGCCAATATGATTTGCTAAGCAAATGGTCATGTTTGTAGGCAACTTCTAATGAATTGAAGGTCACTGATTTGCTAAGCGTGGTCAGTCTGTCTGATAGTGGGGTGGGCAGGTTCTGTCTGTGGCAGTGTTATTGGTGTCACAATGTTTGGGGGGAGTGTGGAGCATGGACGAAAGTGTGTGTGTATGTGTGTGCACGTGTGTGTCTTTGTGTTTGCACCATTACATTGGGACTTCCAATCTTTGAGTCCTTTAACTATATAGGTGAGCAGTTTCTGCAGAGAAGGTATTGATGTTATTATTGTTCGTTTTTATAGATGGAGAAAGAGTGTGTGTGTGTGGGGAGACAGGAATTCTTAATTTTCTATTTGTCCATCTTCACGGACACAACTGATTCAGTTGCCACCCCACAATTCCAGTGATAATTATGAGGAAAATAATCCTAGGTATAAAAGCAGGCTCGTCTGGAGAGTGAGGATTTGAAAGAGGCAGCATGAGATTGAGTGCACAAGGGGGTTAGATCTGAATTGGAGTGCCTAAGAAATTTACCAAGAGTGTCCTCCTGCCCAGCGTCTCTGTGTTTGTTACTTTCTGTCTAGTTGCGGACTTCTCCCAGGGGAGAGGAGTAAAAGACCTGGCATCTTATTAATGATCCTTTAGTCATTATGTTTAATCAGCCCCATCCTTACAACAACTCCCATTAAGGGTTTACTGCTAGATTATTAATGAGGAAGAGTACATCTGTATGAGTAATTGTGGTTAAAGGGAGGTTTAAATACCTTGACTATAATAAAAAGTACATATGAGAATGAGTGATTGCATCAAAGTCATTAACTTATAAAAGAGGTGGGGACTCTGCAATTAAGACAGTGTCTCTGCAGTCTCTGATCATGAATTTATGTGCTGTGGTTGTTTATTCAAGTAGTTTAAGCAACCCATTAGATAGTGGGGTTGAAGTTACACCATCCCTGGATTAATATGGTTTCCATATTTTAATATGAATAGCAGTATTCATATGATAAGTTTTCAATGAGAACTCTTATTAAGACTCAAGTTTTGAAACTACTCCATTTTTTTTTTCATTGGGGGAGAGATATGAATTGGGCATAATAATGCCCATGTGAGTTACACATTAAAAAAATGTCTAACATTTTAAATCAGTGTCTACATGCGTTTATGCCTTATAACATGCCTAAATATTCTCTGGGGTCTACTCTAATTCTCACATGATTATCTCATACTTGGGTTTTTATAGGATTGGTAAACGTTTTGAGTTTTTCATTTGGGTTTTTCCCACTGCTCAGAACTTGATGATGTAAAATGAAAAGAGGTTTCCATAGTTGCTAACATTCACCAGATTTTGTTCCAAAGTATGGACTTTAGGAGACTTTTCAATTAAATCCACATTCTCCACCCAAGCCCAGTGATAGAATTCAACAGTTCAAAGATAGGTATGCCATAAACAGCTATAGTTAAATAATCTAAAAAAAGAAATTAAAACATGGAAATACAATAAAACACGAATTGATCACTTTATAGTGGAATACTCTATAAACTGTCTGCATTGGAAACATGTGGGGACTTTGAAACCATCTGAGTTTTATAATTCTAAAGGCCTTGACTTTTTTAGAAGTCACCCCTCCCTTTACATTTGTATATGGATGTGTTATTTTTTTTCCCTTTGCTGTCCCAATTTGAACTTTTTAAACTTATTTTTTAAAGTAAAAACAATTGTGGAGTACATATAAAACATAAATATCTTTACCCCAACTAAATATTTTGTTACTAAGAACTGAAGGGTGATCGTAGACTGATTCTGTAAATTTCACTGATCGTAGTAGACTGATTCTGTAAATCTCACTGATCGTAGTAGACTGATTCTGTAAATCTCACTGATCGTAGTAGACTTGATTCTGTAAATTTCACTGATCGTAGACGGATTCTGTAAATTTCACTGCTCTATCAGCTACCTGTGTTTCTATTTTGTTATTGGAGACAAAGATCACATGTTGACACAATCCCAAATAAGAATGGCGGTGGTGGTGGTGGTTATGCGCTATCGAGTCAGACCCTGTATAGGGTTTCCGAGGCTGTAAGTTTTTACTGGAGCAGAAAGCCTCATCTTTCTCCCTCAAAGTGACTTGTAGATGAGAACTTTGTGTGGTTAGCAACCCAACGCATAACACACTGTGGTACTCGAGCTTCTGCCAATAAGAATAAGACATTATTTTCAAGCATATTATAATACAGAAAAGAGTCTTTCAGTTATAATGATGATTTTAATGTTTAAGGTATCCAAGCGTATCAGTGTGGCATTGCCCAATTATGTAATAATCACCGAAGCTGAAAGGTACCAGTGGTTTTCCAATGTACTGTAACCACAACCTCATTTACCTTTTGAACTGAAGGCACGTAACAGCAGCCACCATGATGGGAAAGGCTGACTGTGTTTCCAATAGACGAATTCACTTATTTTCACGGTTGTCTAGAAATTTATATTATGCGTGTATAAGCAAGGCTGTGGTAACCTTCTAGGGGAAAGAGAGGCATGTTTACTGAGCGGTGAAAAGGCCAGTTTAATATCTTAGCTGATTCAACTTTTTTCCTTTTTTTTTTTAAAAAGGGATTTTTTCATATTCTGAAGAAAATAAGAATCTTTTCTTAAATGCCCAAAACAAATTAGTGTACTGTGTTTAGGTTTTAGCATCTCTGTGGCTATAGAGTTTGTTCATGTTTTCAGTTTTTCCTACCCTCTCCACATATTGCTTCTGCAAATGTCATTTAAAAAATGTCATTTTAAAAAATGACATTTTCAGGAAAAGAAGAAACACATCTGTTTCTTCGAAGACGAATTTCTGCCCTTAATTTCTGACCATACCATGTGAATGCTAGCCCTTGACCTCTTGAACACTTCCTAGTATCTGACTCTTAAAAACATCACCAGAAGTCATTCTGGTTGAGAGGATCTGATGATTGAAAAGTAGAAAAATGGAAGGTGGCCCCAGTCACAAGAGAGCAGCATCTCATGCAGGGCTCCTGGAAACCGCTGGCTCTAATGGCTTCATTACGATAATAACAAGATCCTGTGATGTAGCCCATGGGCAAAGCACTCACATCTGGGCCTCTCTCTCCCCTGGACTCAGTGGGAACAGTTGAACTAACTGTTTTTGAAGGCTTGTTCAAGTTCTCAGACTGTGATGGTAATACAATGTCAACAACCACTTTTGTTTATTGAGGGCTGACTGTATTAAGCACTTCAATATAGCATCAGCTCAGTGGCACTTAACAACAACAATCATGTGTACCAGGAGCCCTGTGGTGCAGTAGGTTAAGAGTTGGGCTGCTAACCAAAAGGTCAGCGGTTTGAGCCCACCAGTTGGTCCATAAGAGAAAGATAAGGCAGTCTGTTTTTGTAAAGAATGAGAGTTCCTGTGGAACCGTTTTATATTGTTCTTTGGGGGTCACCTTGAATTGGAGTTGATTTGATGGAAGTGGGTTGTCTTTTTTTTTAAACCTATGTTCAGTCAAGAACCCATAGTATTGAAGGCAGTCCAAGTTGCACTGAAGGTATTGGTGAACAACAGGACTCTAGGAATTGATGGAATACCAACTGAGATGTTTCAGCAAACGGATGCAATGCTGGAAATGCTCCCTTGTCAATGCCAAGGAATTTGAGAGAGAGCTACCTGAGAGACCTGTTGGATGAGATTCCTAGTACGCCGCTTTCCAAGAAAGGTGACCCAACAGAATGTGGAAATTATCAAACAATATCATAAGCAATGCTTAAGTAAAATTTTATTGAAGATAATTCAAAAATAATTATAGCAATACATTGGCAGGGAGATTCCAGAAATTCAAGCTTCAGAAGAGGACATGAAACTAGGGATATCATTGCTGAACTCAGATGGATCTTAGCTGAGAGAAGATGTTTACTTGTGTTTTATTGACTGTGCTAATATTTGACTCTATGGATCATAATAAATTATGGATTATATGATGAAGAATGGGAATTCCAGAACATTTAATTGTGCGCATGTGGAACCTGTACATAGGTAAAGAGGCAGCCGTTCAAACAGAACGAGGGAATACTGGATGCTTGAAAATCAGGAAATGTGTGCATCAGAGTTGTATCCTTTCACCCTACTTATTCAGTTTTTATGCTGAGCAAATAATCTGATAATCTGGACTATATGAAGAACAAGGTGTCATCAGGATAGGAGGAAGACCCATTAACAACCTGTGATATGTACATGATACACCCTTGAGAATGAAGAGGACCTGAAGCACTTATTGATGAAGATCAAAAGTTACAGCCGTCAGCATGAATTGCACCTTAAATCAAAGAAAATGAAATGCTCACAACTGGACCAATAAGCAAGATGATAAACAGAGAAAAAACATTGAGGTTGTGAATGCCTTCATTATGCTTGAATCTACAACCAGTGCCCATGGAAGCTGCAGTCAAGAAACCAAAGGACGTATTGCATTGGGCAAATCTGCTGCACAAAGACCTCTTTAAACTGTTCAAGAGCAAAGATGTCAGTTTGAGAACTAAGGTGTGCCTGACCCGAGCCATGGTATTTTCAGTTGTCTTACATGCTTGTGAAAGCTGAGCAATGACTTAAGAAGACTGGACAAGAATTGGCTCATTTGAGTTATGGTAAAGATAATTTAACGCACTGTGGACTGCCCGAAGAACAAAAAATCTGCCTAGGAAGAAGTGCAGCCAGGATGCTCCGTAGAAGGGAGGATGGTGAGGTTTGTCTCACGTACTTTGGGCTTGTTATCACGTGGTATCAATCCCTGTAGAAGGGCATTGTACTTGGCAAAGTAGAGGGTCAACAAAAAAGAGGAAGACCTCCATTGAATAGATTGGCATGGTGGCTGCAACAATGGACTCTAGTATAGCAAGGATTGTGAGGCTGGGGCAGGACCAGTCAGTGCGTCTGTTCTGTTGTAGAGAGGGTCAGTCACTACGAGTCAGATATGGCATCCAACACCACCACCAAGCTATGTGCTCGGTACCCTTTTCTGATTTCATCTTTGTAACAACCTGTCTCATGCTAGCTGTTAGTAACGTGTTTGAAATATGGGACTACAAAATTTACGTGCACTAGTTACCGTGGAATTGACCCTGTCTCCTGGTGATGCTGTCTGTGTCGGAGTAGGATTGTGCTCCAGCGTTTCCAGTGGTGTTTTCTGAGGGGAGTCGTTTGCCAGGCCTTTCCTCCAAGGTGCCTCTGGGTGGACTTGAACCTCCAAACTTTCAGTTAGTAGCTGAGTGTGTTAACTCTTTTTACCATCCAAGATTTACAAAGTGAAACGTTCATTGTAATTGTCCTACAGCTAGTGAGGAGTGACCCTGGGATTCACTTATATTTTTGAGTCCAAAGCCATACTTTTTTCTATTGGGCCAACTAGCTATATTCTATTGAGATTACCCTGTATATATTTGAATCCAAAAAAGGTCATTGTGTTCTAGCCATGTTATATATGCAAATGTAATAAAAACTGGGGCATAAGGCATGCTTATGCCTTCCTTCCAAAGAAGGAGAGAGCGTTCTACCTTTTCAGTAAAGATTAACTCCCAAGTGCTTGTCAGGTGATGTGAGTTTCTGTTACGAAAAAGAAAACTTAATTTGAATTTGCATTGCATGTCCTTGTAGAACTAAAGGCTCAGTGTGTAAGTTCATACATGGGTTCCTTTTATTAATGAAAAGATATACACAATTTGTTTAGAAAGCTTACTTAATTACAGCAAAAACTCAAACCAGACTCTTTCTACCTGGAATCCTCTTCCCTAGGAGGAGAATATTGATTACTCAGATGGAACTAAAGACTAAAACGGTTGTTAAAGCCTTCAGCACAATATTGTTGTTTCATTAGTTTTAATAGAGATGGATGAAAATTACCATCTGCTTCATTCTCCCACTGTAGGAGTGGAGGTCTACAGAGCACATCACTCTGGGTTCATCTGGAGAGGGAGGGGAGAAGACCGCCTCGCCATAGGGTACCCTCCTCCTTGTCATGTGTAGAGCTTCTGCCAAAATCAAAACAAATGATAAACCAGTTAAAACTAGTTGCTGTTGATGGGACTCCCAACTCATGTGACCCCATATGTATCAGAGTAGAACTCTCTCCGTAGAATTTTCAGTGGCTGATATTTTGGAAGTAGATCACCGAGTCTTTCTTCTGAGTTGCCTCTGAGTGGACCCGTACCTCTAACCTTCAGGTTAGCAGCCACCCAGAGACCACCCAGAGATCTCTCTTGTTGTTGGGTGCTGTTGAGTTGATTCTGACTCATAGCGACCCCATGTGACCCAGCAGAACTGCCCTCATGGAGTTTTCTAAGCTGTCATCTTTACGTAAGCATACCGCCACATCTTTCTCATGTGGAACTGCTGGTGGGTTTGAACCACTGACCTTTTGGTTCGAAGCCAGAGCATTTAACTATTGTGCCACCAGGGCTCCTCGCAGCTTCTCCTAAAACCCAAAAACCAAACTTGCTACCACCAAGTTGATCCCAATTCGTACCAACCACGTGGGAGTAGTCCATCTGCGGATGGAGCTACAGGTAACCTGTCAGTTTCTACAGTTGGTTTCGCCTCAGTCACTCCCAGCATCAGCCATCATTTTTGTCCTTTTCTGAGGCATTCCTTTTTCTTTCTGTATTGCCCTGCTCGACTTATGTAGCATAATTTCTGTACAGTGAGATGGTCTTTGTTGGACACTTCCCTGGTGCTCTCTGGTCACTGGGAAGGGCACTTGTTTGGAAGTACAGATTGACCTGCTCTGTGGGGCGTTTTCAGTCCTGGGCTTTCTTAAAGGGCAGACCAGAGAGACTAGCCTAATTGTGGGCTCAGTGTTGTTAAGGGCTGTCAAGTCAGTTCCTACCCATGGTGACCCTGTATAGTGTTTCTGAGGAGCGACTGGTGGGCTTGAACCACTGACCTTATAGCTAGAAGTTCAGTGCTTATCCTGCAGCACCACACCAGAATTCCAGTAGTGGGCTCATGAGGTGTCAAATGCTCTCTCCTGCTCCCTCCTTTCCTCACTTGCCTTGCTCCCTAAGCAGTGGGGGCTAATGGGCCTCACTCACCCAACATCTAGGAACTGTGTGTGCTTCTTTACGTTTGTCCCTGCCTGCAGGGGCAGAGGACATCGGCATTCTGGGCATGTATGAGGAGGCTTGAAAAAATTTGTAAAAAGGTGGAACTGAAAGAGAAAGGAATTCTTCCTCTCACGTTTTCTTGTTCATGTAAGATGCCAGCTAAGCATGAGCTAGGTTGCTATTTTGTAAAAAAAATCATCTTGGTGTATCGTTTTAAAAGGACTGTCTAGGAAGGCGCTTATTTTAAGAGTTTTCTTTTAGGGACGAAAAGAGCAGCAAAGTCCTCAGAACCCCTGTTTCTGAGGAGCCAGCTGGAAAGCAGACATTTCTATGTGGTTTCTGGATGTGACATGTAGGTTATCTCTGGTCATTACTGGCCACAGGTAGCAACCTGTTGGCACCTAGATTATGGAATAACGTATGGAAACCCTGCTTTCAAAACGCCCAAGGGGTGCTGGGAGGAGAAATATTAGGAGAAGTAAAAAAGTTCATGGAAAAATTCCATTATCTTTTCATTCCATTTTTCCCCATGAATGTTTTGAAGCCCCCTCATATATTTATGGGAGTCCTGGTGTGGTGCTGTGGGTTAATGCGCTGGACTACAATGTTGCTTGGAACTGCAAGGTCGGCGGTTCAAGCTCAGTCACCAGCCACTCCTCAGAAACGCTATACAGGGTTGCTATGGATTTGAACCGATTCAACGACACTTCACAACAACAACAACAACAACATATATTTATGGCACGATGGCCCTTTTTCTGCTCTGGGGAGGTAGGAAGAAGAACAGCTCTTCTCTTGGAAGCTGTGTGCCTGGGAGGCAGGTGTAGTGGCTTGATGGGTGGGTGGGGGTTTTTAAGTCCAGATTCAAGGACATAGGAAGACTAGAATCATTGTTTTTCTTTGTACTCACATGCACTCATTCGTACTGCTGACCCACTGCCTTTGATTCATAGCGATGTTACAGAACAGAGTAGAACTGCCCAGTCGAGGTCCCAAGCTGGGAACCTACAGCAACAGAATGGTCATTTGGTTAGCAGTGCAACTGACAAAAATCTTCTATCCGAGCACGTGGACCCGGGATTCCCTGAGAGTGCCTGCTTCAAATGCACATTTTGAGACTTTTCTGTATCAGAATTTCAAAGGATTGTGGCTGCATTTTAAACAAGAATCCCAGATGATTCTTCTGCACACTCACTTTTGAAAAGTGTCTAAGGAGCCCTGGGGTGGCGCTGTGGGTTAATACGCCAGACTGCAGTGTCGTTTCAACTGCAAGGTCGGTAATTCAAACTCACCAGCTGCTCCTTGGAAACCCTATACAGGGTCGCTATGGGTCAGAACCGACTCAACGGCACTTCACAACAACAATGACCCAAACCAAACCCCCTCGCCATCAAGTTCCTTCCGACTCATGGCGGCTCTATAGGACAAAACAGAGCTGCCCCACTGGGTTGGCAAGGCTGTAATCTCCATGAGGAGCCCTGGTGTGGCTCTGTGGGTCAATGTGCTAGACTCCAAGGTCGATTTGAACCATAAGGTTGGCGGTTCAAGCTCACTAGCTGCTCCTCGGAAACCCGATACAGGGTCGCTATGGGTTGGAACTGACTCGATGGTACTTAACAACAACAAGAATCTTTTTGGAAGCAGACTACCTCATTTTCTCCGTCGGAGTGGCTGCTGGGTTCAAATTGCTGACCTTTGGGTTAGCATCCTAATGCTTGACCCACTGTGCCACCAGAGTGCCTCTTTCCAGCTTAAGGGGGCAGACCTATCTGACTTCACTGATAAATGTTGTGAATGACGATCCACTTCATAAAACGACGTAGTAAAGATGGATCAGTTATCTGAACTTCTGGCTTTAGCCAAGGCCTCCGTTCCTAAGACCTTCACGATTTTTATTGCCATAGTGAAAAATGAGAAGGGCCCGTTGTTCTCATTGCCCTCTGCCTCTTTGACTCATGCAAGTTATTGGCATGTGGACTGAACAGATTTCAGAAGGGAAAACAGCAACTTCTCTTGAAAGGGGTCTGCGGTTTAACTAGAAAACATCCAAAGTCTTTTGTGCTTTAGTTATTATGAATAGGAAATGAGAATGTCACGAAACTTACAGAGATAAGTGGTTTTTGCAAAACGGATACAGTTTTCTCATAGGCTCTAATGTGCGGCAATAGAATATAGTCTACAAGGTGCAGCCAGTAAGCTCATTCTGCAACATACTCATTTCTGTTTTCTTTCTCTCTTTCTTTTTTTTGCAGGAAAAACTAACCCAAGAGTGTGTATTCAGAGAACAGTTTGAAGAGAACTGGTACAACACATATTCATCGAATCTCTACAAGCACGTGGACACTGGAAGACGCTACTATGTTGCATTGAATAAAGACGGAACTCCAAGAGAAGGGGCTAGGACTAAACGGCATCAAAAATTTACACATTTTTTACCTAGACCAGTGGACCCGGACAAAGTACCTGAACTATATAAGGATATTCTAAGCCAAAGTTGACAAAGACAATTTCTTCACTTGAGCCCTTAAAAAAAAAGTCACCACTATAAAGGTTTCACGCGGTGGGTTCTTATTGATAAGCTGTGTTATCACATCAGCTCCACTGTTGCCAAACTTTGTCGCATGCATAATGTATGATGGAAGCTTGGATGGAACATGCTGATTTTGTTCTGCACTTAAAGGTCGGTCCTTTTGGAGGATTGCCTATGCCCACTTGCTTGATTTATTGTGAAAGGAGAGGAGAGAGAGAGACTCCGAGAGAAAGAGAGAGAGAGAGTGAGTGTGTGAGTGGATAGGTTGGAGGGGGATGTGGGGGAGAGAGAGGGGAACGCAGAGAGAAAACGGCCTGATGCATGCTGGGAAATAGACAAGCTTTTAAATTTTTGATCAGTTGTATTTCATCCTATATCAGCATAGCTGGCACATTTTGACTTAGCAGGATTTGGGCTGGTGACCTGCTCAAGGGTACACTGCATTTTCAAAGGCATGAAGGATGCAGTCTTAAGACTTTTTTCAGTTACTTTTCACTGGTATGAGCCCAGTGAATTTTCAAAGCAAAGACCTCTTAGTAAAAAACAAAAACAAAAACAAAAACCAGA
>NW_006408523.1:9494094-9503468 GCF_000296735.1 Chrysochloris asiatica | reverse complement strand
TTATTTATTATATAGAGTTTATTTTTAATGAAATCTGTACAGGCCAGATAGGCATTTTGGAAGCTTTAGGCTCTGTAAGCATTAAATGGCAAAGTCTGCTATGAACCTGTGGTAAAATTCATGCAAGTAAATATAATGGTGCATGGGTATGAGAAATTCTAATGACCCGAAATGTACTAAAGGCGACAATCGGCTTTGTGCCCATATTATTGTAAACATATGCACATCCTTCACGACGCTGAATAGCCACTCTCCAGACTGCTTGTTCCATAGCTTTCCCCAGAGGATTAAAGAGAAACTGGGTCTTGAACTTTTATTCTGTGTCTGTAATATTTCCTCTCTCATCAGTGACTTACTCCATCGTTGTAACTTCACAATTATGGAAAATATAAGGGTTGGCATCTATCCTACTTGTTTAAATCTATCGCAGATCATACCACAGCTAAACAATAATGATGCTTTTATTTTAGCCAATCTCCAGAACAGGATTAAGATCAAATATTGTACTAATTTAGAATTCTCAAAAAAAAAGGAAAACAAAAATCCCAGCTTACATAGCACAGTTGATTTTTTTTTTTTTTTTCCCTTTAAGGGCCAAGAATTAGATGAAGAGTTTCATTTTTGTATACTTTTATTTGTACACTTGGTTATCAGATATGAAATGATACAAGTACCATAGGGGTCATTGTAACATCTTTCATAGAAAATTGCTTTCAGTGTGAACTATCATATCTATGATAATAAGTCCCTTAAGGTTACATTTAAAGACGGAAACTAATAAATCTTTATCAATAATGACAACGAGGGGAAAGTATTATACTTGTTGACTGTGTTTTGTTTTTTTAAAATGGTCTTCACAAGCGCTCAAATTTTTTAGAGGGGAGGTTACTATATAGAATATCTTTTACAAGGCTTTTATAACGTTTTATGCCAGAAAGCATACAAATACATATTTCTTTAATAGCAATAATTTTGGAGCTTGCCCTTGAGCAAGGAAGACTATTTCTTACTATATACTAAGGAGAAAAGAGCCAAATTCTTAAAGCAATATTTAAGAAAAAGGAATTTATAACAAATTCTCATACCACATAGCCCACTTTCTAGCCCGTTAGGTTGGGAAATAGAAAGAGAGAGTTAAAGAATGTGTTGGGATTTATGTAACTAACTTTAGAATTTAATATTCCATCGTTGTTTTGCTCCGATGCATGTTCTTTATGAAAAATAAAAGTATGTCACTGGCAAATCAAAGCTGTCATGAAAAAGAAGCGCATGACTTATGTTCATGAGCACATGGACAGTCCCTTGGCCCAAGGCAGGATGTGTCATAACGCCCTCCTGTGATGGGCAGGGAGGACAATGGCATCTAACATTTGGAATTCAGAAGTACTTTGTGGGGAGTGGCCAGAAGCAATGTAAAATAGCCGATTTGTGGTAAAGGTCAGAATGTCTTCTTCCTTTATTTTGTTGGGATTTTTTACATTTTAAACAGAAACCACATTTAATTTCCATTATTAGTATTCTTATTTATTATTTAACATTTGCTGCTGCTGAAATGTGCACAGATTCAGGCTTTAGTGTACCCAAATGACATTTAAGTTTTTTGAGGGGTTGAAAGAGAGGGTGGCTGAAAAACCTTGAACATAGGATCACAGGGAAGAATCAAGTTTTCAGAATACTAACTATAGGTATGATATTTAGTACCGAAGCAATTGATTTCAGAAGACAGGGAAAAATAATCTTAAAGTACTATGAAAAACTTGAGGTATCAGCCTAAAAGAAGAATAGAAAAAAAGAATGAAATGAAAATCCCCACACATTCCCAGAAGAATGTCACTTTAATGTCATGTTTTGGTACTTTTTTTTTTTAAGAAAAGCAAAATGTTATATACTTTGGCAATTGATACAATAAACTGTAATGGTCTGTAAATAAATAAATATTGACTTATGCAATTTATGTAAATAGGCATTTTCCAGAGAGTAGGTGGCTCAGGACCCAATGTGGACATTGTCCTGTGGGGCAGTCCAGGTGTCTTCCCCAGAGCTCATAGATTTGCATCCAGTTCTTGTCTGAAGAGACCCCAAAACCTAGTGATGGCGGCCCTGAGTCACTGAGGAGCAAATGGCTCTGGTTGTCACAGACCAGTGCCCCCTCAGCCAAACTATTCCCTTGTTGGTGCCAAGACTTATACCTCAGTCACAGACTCACTGGGCACGACTGAACCACCTTCCCATCTGTCACATGAGTGTCCCCAAGTGGTGTTGAAGGCCATGCCAGGTCAGTGTTGGGGACCTTGCCCTGCCAGGTCCTGCTCTGTGGATAAATGAGTGGCTATAGTTTATCATGTTTTCATTCTATTTCATCTCATTAACACGACAATATTGTGTTATTGACTTGATAATCTATAATTGTATGCAAATACATACAGGACGATGTAACTTGTGTAAATACATAATTACAGACATTTGAAAACTGGTACTTTTTACTTGATGTCCATTCTAGAGCTGCTTCAGATTATGTGCCTGCATGAGCCCGTGGAATTTTCAAAACATGTTCTCTTTGCTCCTACAGCTCTTGCTTGTGTGTTGAGGGGACGGGTGGGGTGGCAGATGGAGTGGGGAGGAACAAACTTTACAGATGCTTTTTCTGTAAGCATGAGATAAAGATGCAAGAAATCTTTGGGGATGAAGATTTGAGAATTTATAATAAGCAAAATGCTGTGTGTGTGTGTGTATGTGTGCACATTTATGGATGGATGGATGGACAAAAGGGATATTGCTGGAGGTCAGTTCTATTTGCTGCTTCATTTGACCTTGAAATGGACCAAATTTAGATCTGCTGTTTGTGTTCCCATGCATGGAAGAAACAGTGGGGGTAAGCTGAGTGAGAGGCCAGAGGGATTTTAGAGCTTTGCATCCATTCTTCACTTATCAACATGGTTAGGTTTCAAAGACCAGGCTCTTAGGCGAAAATCAGTGTTATTGAAAAAAAAAAACGGAGGTTGGTCACATCAGATCACTCAGCTGAGGATGACTATGTCATTAAGTTGTTGTTAAGTGCCAAGTCAAGTTGGTTCCAACTCATAGTGACTCTGTATTACATAAATGCCAAACCATTGAGAATCATGGTGCAGACAACTTGATTCGTAACCTTGACCATCAGTGAGTGTTATTTTCACCTTGAACCTCAGCATTCATTACTGCCAGACATAGTTTAGTAATGGGCAGAATAGTTGGAGAGTCGATTATTTTCCTATTGTCATTGCCAAATATTATATAATAAAGTGGCTGATAAGCGAGGAGTAGGTATGTTAGTCACTGAGCCTCCGTTGACTGAGTGTTAAACATACTATACAATACCAACTTTTATCCACAGACAGTCCACGTTTCAAAATAGGTTTTTTAATCATTAAAAGTAAGTCGTGAGGAATTACATGAGGGTAAGTAAAGTTGCTTCTAGAGTTCCAGTTCATACTTGCACAGGTTTATTAAAAACAAAACCTGTTTAAACAGGTCTGTGCAATCAGTGGTTGGCTGCAGACAAATTCTTTCAGTAAAAACACTTGTCTTGGTCTGGAGTTGTAGGATAAGCACTGGACTGCTAACCACAAGATAGTTGGTTCAAACCTACCCTCTACAGTCACTCTGAATTGGTGCCAACTCAGCACTTAAACAAGTTCACTTAGATGTCTTCGAAAAAGGGAGACTTTTTGTGCTGTTGGGAAAAAAAAGATTTTGAAATCAGTGCTACTGATTTTTAACGGAATGCAAGTGGACATCTTCCCAAATTATTGAAACTTTACAGCAATTTTACTGGCTAGTAAGGACAGTCAGGGCTGTCCTAGGAAAATTTTGTTAGGAAAACTTGTCCTATCCACCTTCCAGCCCTGATCTCACTCCTTCAGACTTTCTGATCCCTCAACTCAAAGAACATTGTATCCCACCTAAAACAACAGTTCTTAGATGAATTATGCATTTTAAGGAAGGAGGAAGACCTTAAAGATGGGCCAAGAGAGGGCATGCCATCACCCTCGAAGGATGAAACTCAGAAATATGGTGAATGAAGACTGTATACTTGTTACAGATGCCATTAGCTATTGAAGTTGGAAATCTCACGTGGTTTGGAATTTTCCATTTTAAGGGAGCATCGTGGCCTCAGCAAGCTTTTGACTGGATGGGCCTCAAAATTATTGTACAAAGATTAAGTAGCTCCAAAAGTTGAACTTTCCATCAGTCTTTTAAGCCAGATAAAAACGAATGAAGACAATTTTATGGAAGGATTCATAACCAAGGATGGGTCTTGGTCTTGGATTTACCATTATGTTCCAGAGAGCTAGGTCTAGTCAAACAAAACAGTGTCTTTTGAAGAGACTGCTGGGCCAGTTAATTCAAGAGAGGTCGGAGAGGTCAGCTTACAAGGTTATGGAGACTTTTCTTGGGATGCCAAAAGGGTGATATTATTAGATTTTCTTAAAGGACATAGGAAGTTCATGGGGGCTTATTATGAAGTTTCGATATGGAAAATGGCACTGGTGAGAAAAAGGCCAGGAAAAATGCCGAGGTGTTTTTTTCTTCACGGTAATGTACCTGTTCATTCTTTGAGGATAGTCAGGGCTGTCCTAGGAGAATTTTGTTGGGAAATCTTGTTCCATCCACCCCTCCAGCCCTGATCTTGCCCCTTCCGACTTTTTGATCCCCAAACTCAAAGGACATTGAAAAGAAACACAACTTGAGTCCCTCAAGCATGCCAAACTGTTGTTTTGACATGGTGTGAATTGAAAAATGCAGAATTCTTTGGGGGAAGGGTTAGAAAGATGGAAACACTACCTTCAGAAATATATAGACCATGGCACTGTGGGTTAATGCGCTGGACTGCAAAGTCAGTTTGAATGGCAAGGTCGGCAATTCAAGCTCACCAGCCTTCCTCGGAAACCCTATGCAGGGTTGGTAAGGGTCAGAACCAACTCGATGGCACTTAACAACAGATGGAAGATACACATTTCTGAAGACAATGGTTTCATCCCACTAACCCTTCCCTGAAGAATTCTGCGCTTTTTGATGTATACCCCGTCAAGACTGATGGAAGATGGAGTCCTGGTGTGGCACTGTAGGACAAGCACATGGACCACAAGGTTGGTTTGCACAGCAAGGTCGGTGGTTCAAACCTACCAGTCACTCCTTGGAAACCTTATGCAGATGGAAGATATCAAGAAACAAAAGCTTCATATTTTGATAGTTTTGTTATTAGTTGCCTATAATTTGGTAGGAATATTTTTGACTCTCCCTTGTCAGACTTAGTTGAGTCTAACTCCTCCAATTAACAGCCCAGCATTCACAGATTCAGTTGGAAACGATGGACCCCGGCCATAGAGGGTCTAGTTAGAAATGTGTGAATGATGACTCAAGAGTGTCAATTCTACTTCCACTTCCAGCCTCTTGTTGTTGTGAAGTGCCATCGAGTCGATTCCGACCCATAGCGACCCTGTATAATAGGGTTTCCAAGAAGCAGCTGGTGAGCTTGAATCACCGACCTTGCAGTTCAAATGACTTTGCAGTCTGATGCATTAGGCCACGGCGCCATACCAGGACTCCTCCAGCCTCTTGGCTGCTCTTAAATTTTCAGAAGACATTTTGATGTAACCTTCTCTTGACCAGGCAAGAACATGCAGATATAAGAAACAGATTCTCTTTCCTGGATTTTTCTTTGGAAAGAAAGTGGACAATGATCCTGGCGGGTCTTCTTGCTTCTAGACAGAACAGCTGTGGTCACCCAGCTGACACACGGACTCTGGCTCTAAGGTTAGCCAATCATTGAGAAGGTCACAGATTAAGCAAGTCAAACACCAGATGAGAAGCCATTCTGCCATTTTGGTTAATAATAAAAGATTAAGCTCGTGCCTAGATTTCTCATTATTCTTCAACTATTTTCCATCTTACATCTCAAAAAGCCTGATAAAGCTACATTTTGATTGGGCATAGTTGTAGGTCTACCAGCTATCTCAATAACCCTTGGCTATGCTTATACTAAGGAGCTCTGGTAGCGTAGTGGTTACAAATCAGGCTGCTAACCTCAAGGTTGGCAGTTCGAAACTACCAGCTGTTCCACGGGAGGAAAATGAAGGTTTCTGCTCTCATAAAGATTCACAGCCTCGGAAACCCTGTGCAGGGTCACTATGAGTTGGAACAGACTCCACGGTCCTTAACAACAACAAAAACACACTGGCCCTGATTTCCCCTTCCCTTGCCTCTTCTGAAGGACTTTTTCATGATTTTTGTGGTTTCAGTTAGGATTTTCTTGTAGTGGACTTAGCCAGAAAAATTTGATGGTGGGAACTAAGGCGTTAAGGCGGAAAGTTATAGAACAAGAACACGGAGAGATGAGCAATGGGTTCTGCCCTCCTTGCACAGGGGGAAGGTAAACATTATTGTGAATATTCATGGTCCAGTGTGGAAAAACTTATTTTTTTAGAACACTCATGACAGCTTTTTTGTAACCACTCTGTGGGATGTGACAAAACATTTTGTAAGCTCCACCTGGTTGTTGCCTCTGACATCTAGAATCTGCATACCTACAGAGCTGGTAAAAGGCAGTTTTGGTAGATTTCCACTATGGAGTGAGGCTGGGTGGTCCAGACTGTCAATGCACTTGGCTGCTAACTGAAAAGTTAGAGGTTTGAGGCCCTCCTCACCCCCAGAGTGCCTCCTAAGAAAGGCTTAGTGGGCTATTTCTGAAAAATCAGACATTGCAAACCCCATGGAGCACAGTTCTCCCCTGACACATGTAGGGTCACCATGAGTTGGGGTTGACTCAACAGTAAATGGGTGGTTCCCACTCTGACTCCATTCTGTGCTCCTCTTCAGTCTGTTTGTGACGTTAGGGTTATAAATGCTCTTTCAGAGGGAAGCAATTCTCTAAACTTCTCTTTGTTGTTGTTAGGTGCCATCAAGTCGGTACCGACCCATAGCGACCTTATGCACAGCAGAACGAAACACTGCCCGATCCTGGGCCAACCTCACTACTGTTGCCACGCTTGAGTCCATCGATGCTGCCACTTGGCCAATCCATCTCGCTGGGGGTCTTCCTCTTTTTCTCTGACCCTCTACCTTACCAAACCTGATATCCTTCTCCAGCGACTTGTCCCACCTGACAATATGTCCCAAGTATGAGAGACGAAGTTTGGCCATCCTGGCCTCCAAGGAGCACTCTGGCTGCACTTCATCCAAAACGGATCTATTGGTTCTTTTGGAAGCCCATGGCATTTTCAATATTCTCCTCCAACACCATAACTCTAAAGCGTCAATTCTTATACGGTCTTCCTTATTCACTGTCCAGCTTTCGCATGCATATGAGGTTATTGAAAATACCATGGCTTGGGTCAGGCACACTTTAGTCTTCTCTTTAGTCCATGTTTATCGACCAGTGGTGTCCTCCTTCTCCCTTCCCTTTCCTTCACCTGTTGTTTGGGGCTGACATCAGTAGTAAAGAAAGCACAGCCACTGAAGGTACCTAGAACTTAAACCCACAGGCATCATATTACTCCATGAAGAACACTGTGATAAGCAAGGTGCCAGGCCCTAAGAGAGTTAGGTGTACTCAACTCAGACTTACCAGGGCCCACGGCAGTGAGGTATATGCTGAAATGCAAACAGTGAGTAGGGATTACAGAAAAGAGAACAAATATTTTAAATGTATTGAGAAAGTGCCTTATACTTCCTGCATTTGGGCTCATCATATCTTCCACTGAAGTTGACCAAATGCCTGTGTTGGGGTCTGAGTATTAGGGTGCTTGTTGACTGATGGATAAGCATTGGTTTTGCAGGGATTCCTCCCCTTGTGGTAGGGCATTGATTTATGGAAGTGATCAGATCATAGTTGGGGATCCAACCAGATCTGTTGCCCTGTACTTACCTGTGACCACATACTGAATGCTCTTTTGTTACTCCTGGTTTTCAAAGGAAGATGACTCTACTAGTTTATGAATAGTGACCAAAACTAGTTCCCATTGAGTAAGACTCTGACTCAGGATGATTCCATGTGTGTTTGAGTAGAACTGTGCTCTGTAGGAATTCCAAAGGCTGATTTTTTTCCTAAGTAGCCTACCAGGCCTTTATTTTGAGATGCTTCAAGCTGTTGGACTTGAACCTCCAAACTTTTGGCTAGCAGTTAAGTGCTTGTACCACCCAGGGAGGGACATCTTGTGAATATTACTCATGTTAATCCTCCCTCATGTTTATTCATGTCACAGATAAAAGCTTCACTATAAGAATCAAACTGTAAGATAATAGAAGAGGTGGGAATAGAATATTTAAAATATCCAGGTCATTCTTTCAATCAATGTGTATTCAATAAATGTGCAAATCTGACATGGGCAATGCTGGAAAGATCATAGTGATCTTCCCCAAATAGACAAAAATCTATCCTTGTGGAATTTATATTCTGGTCTTATTAATTATAGACCAAAATGGACTCTGTTGTTAGGTGCTGTTGAGTCGGTTCCTACTCATAGCAACCCTGTGCACAACAGAAGGAAACACCACCCAGTTCTGTGCCAGCCTCACAATTGTCCTGTTGGAGCCCATTGTTGTAGCCACTGTGCCAAGCCATCTTGTTGGGGACCTTTTTTGTTGACCCTCCACTTTACCAAGAATGATGTCCTTCTCCAAGGACTAATCTCTGCTGACAACATGTCCAAAGAACGAAAGATAAAGCCTCACCCTCCTTGCATCTAAGGAACTTTCTGGCTGTACTTTTTCCAAGACAGATTTGTTTATTCTTCTGGCAGTCTATAGTATTTTCAATATTCTTTGCCAACACCATAATTTAGATGCGTTGATTCTTCATGTGAGCATGTGGTACCCTTTCAAGTCACTATAGGTTTGGGATATCCACATCATAAGGTAATTGGGACAACTTTGACAATTTGCCATGGACTTCATCTGCCTCCAACAGTTCGAAACATTTTCATTCACATTCTATCACTTAAAGTAGGGCAGCTTTTAAAAAAGATGTCCTTCAGTATGATGATACAGACCTTTCTGGGAGATTAGCTCCTTCTTGGAAGAAAATGAGTTTCTTTTGAAATAAGCATAATGGAACCCACTCTGTTTTTATTCTTGGGGAAATCCAAGGGAAAAGGCGGTGGAAACAAATCCAAAAGCTCATCAATTATAGGGTTGTGATGACTTTTGAGGGTACCAGGGCTAAGTGAAGCAGTCATTTACTCGTGCAAAAGAACCAGTTGTTGTTGTCAGGTGCCATCGAGTCGGAACCGACTCATATCGACCCCATGCACAGCAGAACGAAACAATGTTTGATCCTGGGCCAACCTCACTACCGCTGCCACACTTGAGTCCATCAATGATGCCACCTGGCTGAT
>NW_006408523.1:9478667-9493104 GCF_000296735.1 Chrysochloris asiatica | reverse complement strand
TGGCAGTCCATGGCACTTTTAGTATTCTCCTCCAACACCACAACTCAAAGGCATCAATTCTTCTATGATCTTCCTTATTCACTGTCCAGCTTTCTCATCCATATGAGGCTATTGAAAATACCATGGCTTGGGTCAGGCACACGTTTTGATTAGAGGGATAAAATGTTTCATTTCATTGGTCTTCCACCAGAATTACAAAGTTGTAGCTAATCAGCCTATGGATGGCTCCTGGCTTCCTTTGGTTTCCTTTTCTAGTTACAGGGGTAACATGACTTCCCCTCTCTCGGATCTTCCCTCTCCCTGCTCTACATGTAAAGAGTGGACATGTTAGGCACATGTTACAGAACAGGTAGAACTGACATAGTGTGATGGATTGCCTTTAGAATTTCCTCAGAAGAGTTTTATGATCTTAAATTTGGCTTAGGAAATGGGAGGTAACAGGATTGAAATATAGTCAAAGCTGGACCTATTGGCAGGAAAAGCAACTCTCCATCCTTCGAGGACGTGCATCGTGACTGCTTTTCTTGGTAAAGACCTCGGGCAGAACGTTCCTGTGATGTTGACCCTCTTCTGGTCTCTGTGGTACCATCTAGAGAGAGATGAGTGTTATGAATAAATGGATGCAAAACTAGCAATCAGGCAATTTCTTCTGATGATCTGCTCCAAAGAAGCAGCTTTCAGTTCTGTGGTGACGCTAATGTGTGTATACACACACACACACACACACACACACACACACACACACACACACTGTCTCTTCTTCCTGGTGTTATTTTCCTACGCAACAATGCTGAGCTCTGCCATTTTCACCTCAGACTTTTTATGTTGTTCCAGATCCAAGATGCCTATCCCTTTTAAAGATTGTTGGGTGGAAGTGTTGTATTGGACTAACAGTGCTCTGTGTTGGAATCCATGAATCAATCTGTCTGAAAACACAGTCGAGTCCCATGCACCCACTATCCCTGAGCCTGCAAGCAGATTTCGGTGTTCTGGCCCTATTATGTGTTTCATGCGATCCTGCGTATATTTTCAAATGCATCATCGGTACCTTGAAATGACCAAACGGCCTCTAAAATGAGTTGTTCTATGTTATAATGGGCTGGTTTCTGTGGCCGCATTGGTTGTATGTATATTCTTCTCAAATATCAGAAGCTCACATTATAGGAACATTTAAAAACAAAATATAAGTAACAAATATGTAGTTTTGACAAATAGGTTATTTATTTTATAGTCAGGGGTCATATTTGGTGCTTTTTTTCACTTAGAAAAACAATCCTCTGAAAAACTGATCATTATTTGATTTTTATTCTTAGGTAGACTAAAACATCTTCAACGTGTTTATATTGACCAATCAATGCATGGCTTGGGGCTTAATCAAAATTCACGTGAAAAGGTTTCATTGCAATTCAGTGATTTATTCAGTAAACAGTTATTGATATTTACTATGTTCCAGAGATTATTAAAGTAGAAACAGAATTATTAACATTTATTTTCATATACCGTATGAATAGGTACTGACTCACCTGTTTTATTCCTACCCTTGGGTAGTATCATGAACTAATTGTCATGAATGATAGAAAACACTGTACTAAAAGTCTGTGTAGTATCTTTTTTATTTTCTTCTTCCTTATGAAAAATATAACTTTATCCTAGGGAAGTGGACTGGGCTGTGGAAAGCATAATACTGCCTCTTTAAAACGTTTCACGTCGTGGACCACGCCATTTGTAAATCTTTTCTTCTCATTCAACTGAATGCTCAAAATTATCTAAAAAAGAATTCCTTTTGAGTTTGACAGTGAATTGAAAAATGTCTCTGAAAAATAAGGTAAATATTACATAAAGTCAATATAAGGCACTCTGGTAGTGTAGCGGTTACGAGTTGGGCTGCTACCTGAAGATCAGCAGTTCGAAACTACTGGCCATTCCGTGGGACGAAGATGAGGCTTTCTGCTTCTGCAAAGATTTACATCCTCGGAAACCCTATACAGGATCGCTATGAGTTGGAACTGACACCAGGGCACATAACCACTACCACCAAAGTCAATATGATGTAATATAGCAGATGCTTTGTTATAAATTATTAATTCTATATTTAGTTCAGCAGTTTAGTTTCAAAATTCTTGTGTGTCTGTTTTTATCTCAGAAACACATGCCAGCTTGCCATAAAACGATCTAAGTTGGAACCACAGCCAACGGTCCTGAGCACACTCAAGAAATGATATTAAGGGCCACACGACAAATATATGAACAAATTACAAACCCACTTGATTAGTTACTTGCTTCTGGTGTGGTGCTGTGGATTGTTAATGCGCTAGACTGCAAAGTCCTTTGAACAACAAGGTCAGTGGTTCAAGCTCACCAGCTGCTCCTCAGAAACCCTACACAGGGTTGCTATGGGTTGGAACCAACTTGATGGCACTTAACAAAAACAACATAAAAGGGTTGTTGTGGATAGGGAAAGAATAACTTTAAAGGTAACAGTGCTTTGTGACTACTAAGGGACAGGAATACTTATCCTTACCAGTTAGGCTATAGAATCTCAAGGTGCACAGGGTAAAGTTCACATAAATGTCTTGCCTCAGTTGTTGGAAGTAATTAACTGCAGACTAAATAAAATTCCAGTCTCTCCTAAAATTTAAAAAGCAATGCCCAAGAAGTCCTCAATCGATGGCTGATAGAAGTTGGCAGCTTCCTCATCCCTTGGATAGGTGAACACTAAGGTATGTGCTCTACACCTTCTCCCAGAACTCTCCATCAAGATTAAGTCCAGTGTCCTAGGATGGTGTCTTGCTGATGACACACTATATGATGGCTTCCTTGTCTTCTCCGTCTCACTGCCCATCTTCCCTGCTGGTGTTTCCAACTATCACCTCCTCAATAAATTACATGCACACAAATCCTTGTACATCTTAGTGTGTACTGAAGATCAGTGTGTCAGGATTTGACAAATAAAAAAGGAACACAAAGAAATAAATGAGATCTCACATTGGCAAAAAAGAAAAAGCAGAGCCCAAAAGAATCCATCTGCTTCCAAGCAACCTAAGCTCATCCCAGAATAAAGCTCAAGGACATTTATAGGAATATCAATAATAATAAAAACCCAGCGTCCAGCAAGGTAAACTTAACAGTGTCTGGCATACAGTATAAAATCACCAGATGTGCAATGAGTCAGGAAAATGAGGAGAAAAATCACTCAATTTAATCTAATCAGATTGACAAAGATGTTAGGATGACCAGAAAAGGGCAATAATTACATTCTATGTATTTAAAAAGTCAAATATAGACATGGAAGATATAAAAAATTCAAACACAACTTCTAGAGATGAAAAGTACAATGTGTGCGATGGGATTGATGGCAGTTTAGATATTGCAGGAGAAAAGAGGAATGAACTTGAAGTCATACCAATTGTCTTAGGCCCGGGCTTCTAGTGAAGAAAAACTGGTGATACATAGAGCTCTGGTAGCGTAGTGGTTATGAACTGGGCTGCGAACCACAAGGTCAGCAGTTTGAAACTACCAGCTGTTCCACGGGAGATTTATAGCCTCGGTCACTCTGAGTTGGAACTGATTCCACGGCACATAACAAAAACAACATATCTGTCTGTCTGTCTATCTATCTATCTATCTATCAAGAGCCTTTCCCTCATGCCCATTATATTGGGAGCAGGCCACACCCCCAAGGGAGCATTTCTTTAATTGATTGGCTATTCAGAGCCACTCATCAAATAGTTAACTATGCCTGTGTTAGGTTTTATTTATTACCATGGGTATAAGCACATCTCAACTGTGAAACCTCTGGAAATCCTGGCCTAGTTAAGTTGACACAGAACCCTAACAATTACAGTCCACCCTTGTCAACTTGAAACTGATAAACTATATGCATAATCTCTAAATAAAGAAAATTGTCAAGTCATAATTACACCTAACATGTAACTAAAACACATACAACTGAAAACGCACTGGCTCCATTTATACCTTATATGTCACAATCGAACAAAGCAAAAATATTTGATGAACACATACAAAACCAAACAAAAAATATGTCTTCATTCATATGTCCAAAAGGCACATTCTGTAAGGCAGGCGTTTCCTCAGGCCACAGTTGCTGTGTTTCCGTTCCATGGTCTCTGCTACTGCCTCTGCTTTCACCGCTTTTCCAAGCAGGGACCTCACACTTCATTCATGCTCTTTCCTAATGATGGTCCTGGGATCATCTGTTCCTGAAATGAAAGCTTATCTACTCCTTCTTTTTACTTATACATCTTGTAAAATTACAGTTTTGACAATTATAACTAATCCTATTTTTATGAAATCATAAAAATCCTACCGGTATTATCCCCCAACCCCTTTCACCAGACCCATTTGGAAAAGAGGGAAAAGAGTCAGTGGAGATTCTCTTCTGTTCTCTTATTCTAAACCTAAGCACTTCCATGAAATCTTGTAACCTCATGCCTTTATAGCTCTGCCTCCCTGCCAATTTTTGATAGCCAATGTCTAAATTGCCCATCCCTATTAGACACTGGTAGCGTAGTGGTTACGAATCGGGCTGCGAACTGCAAGGTCAGCAGTTCGAAACTAGCAGCCGCTCCGTGGGAGAAAGATGAGGCTTTCTGCTCCCATAAAGATTTACAGCCTCAGAAACCCTGTACAGGGTCGCTATGGGTTGGAACCAACTCGACGGCACTTAATAATAACAACAACAACAACAACTCAGTATAAGGAGCTCTGGTAGAGTAGTGGTTACGGGTCAGGCTGCCAACCACAAGGTCAGCAGTTCAAAACTACCAGCCGCTCTGTGGGAGAAAGATGAGGCTTTCTTCTCTAGTAAAGATTTACAGCCTTGGAAACCCTGTACAGGGTTGCTATGAGTCAGAACTGACTCCATGGCACACCGTCACCACTACCACCATCAACTCAGTACACTGATCTGAAGCATCTTCCATTCTGTTGGAATTTTGAGCAACTGCATCCATAAGCAAAAGTCCAGTTCATCAAATTATAGCAACTGACATTTGCTCACAGTATCAAACATCTTTATTTGCATCTAGTCAGGTTCTGGTCACAATTCAGTCTAGCCATCCAAGGTCAAATGGGTACCAGTTGCAAGTTTGGGAGTTCACATACACACCTCTCTATACTTCAAATCAGTTGGCCCCTGTGTTCTCAGCCCTAAACCCCATGGGATAGTTAATGACAGTGGGCTCAGGAGTTCACACAGCTCCTAAACTTCAGACGAGCCACGCTGCTCGATCCTCTTATCTCCAGGTAAGTGGGTACCAATAGAACATGTCCAAACTCAGCCCGTGTCTTCATTGCTGCATTTCCCCAAGTTCCACTCACATGTAGACCCAGGTGCTCACCAGTGAGTGTGCGGCTTTGGTCCCCTTTAACTTTTAGTCCTATGAAGGGCCTTTCTCTGCTGGACCAACTTTCCCTGCCTTGATGCCTGGGAAACTCAAAATGCCAAGCTGTCCACTTCTTTCCTCTGGTTTCTTTCAATCAAGAATCTCCTGTTTTCCCAGCAGGTCTGGGTAGGTCTGTGTGTCTCTTCAAATGCAAACATATCAACTCTGAAGGTTCTGGATGGGGCTCAGGATTCCACCTGAGGCTTAGGTAGGATTCTACTCTACAGAGGCTTAAAGCAAGAAGCCCATGTTTTCCAGGCAACTTCGAATTCTCCCTTTAGAAAATCTAATCAGGTACAGGCTGAAGGCTTACAAGCTCTCTGTAATCATAATTTCCAATATTCCTATCACATCTGTATGTCTATTTTGCAATAATAGACAGGAGAAATCAATATCTGTAAGGCTGTCAAACACATAAACCTTTTAAAACACTCAAGTTCAACCTTTCCTTCTCCCTTGGACTAACCCCACTGATATGCATATGGCCTTGAACCTCTGCTGGAGTGGATTCCAGTAGACCTAGGCACCCCCATGACCCCACCAATGAGTGGGTCACAGACTCCAGGCAAACCCAGAATCTGCCACTTCCCTCTCTGCTGAAGTATTTTATCCTATTCCCCTTTGTTCTTCTTCTTCTTCTTTTTTTTTTTTTGCAAAACCTTATACTTTCTTGATTCTGGAGTCATTGCAAAGAATCTTGTTCACAGGGTCAACGGCTTAAACCAAGTGGGGACCATGTCTGGCTTCCTCTGACTCCACAAGGGGAAAAGCCAGTGTCTTAGTTATCTAATGCTGCTTTAACAGAAACAGAAAACAGAAATTCATTCTCTCACAGAGTGCGGGCACTGGAGGCAAATCCTCGGCTCTTGTCAGCATCTCCGGGCCCAGCATTTCTTGGAGAGTTCCATGAGCCATGGCATTAATCTTTTCCTGGATCTAGGAGCTCCACAGTGCAGGGACCCTATATATAAAGGATGCACTCTACTCCAGGGCCTCCTTTCTTGGTGGTAATTGTTCTATGGTTTCTGAGGAGCAGCTAGTGAAATTGAACTGCTGACTTTACGATTTAAATGGCTTTGCAGTCTGGTGCATTAAACCACAGTGTTACACCAGGTGGTAGTAGTTGTTGTTAGGTGCTATCAAGTCAGTACCGACTCATAGCGACCTTATGCACAGTAGAACGAAACACTGCCAGATCCTGGGCCAAGCTCACTATTGTTGCCACACTTGAGTCCATTGATGCTGCTCTTTGGCCAATCCATCTTGTTGGGGGTCTTCCTCTTTTCTCTGACCCTCCCTCCACCTTATCACCTCCTTTTCCAGCTACTGGTCCCTCCTGACAATATGTCTGAAGTATGAGAGACAAAGCTTGGCCATCCTGGCCATCCGCTCTGGCTGCACTTCTTCCAGCACAGATCAGGAGGTGGTAGTCCCTCTCATTTCTCACTCTGATTTCTCTCTTGTAAGTACATTACACACCTTAGGGAGACTTCCCTTACATCCGATGGGGAGTGTGATGGGGTGAAGGGTGCTGTATCCAGTCCTAACCCTTTTATTGGCTCATCACAGCAGTTCAAGCCATGGAGTATTATTGCAGTACAATACCACACATCTGACAAACCACTGAGGATCATGGTCCAGCCAAGCAAACACATAATTTGGGAGAAGCAGTTTATTCTATGATATCAAGGTTGTAAGATATAAGACCAATATACAAAAATTAATTGTATTTCTGTATCTTGTTAGTTGTTAATTTTAAATTCCTTCAAGTCTGTTCTGATTTATAGCAACCCTGTATAGGTTTTCTGAGTAGCAGCTGGTGTTTTTTAAAGTAAGTTTTATTGTGAATTGAGTGATAGTTTGCATGGGAGAGCATCAGCTTTACAGCTTTGCATTTATCCTATCGTATTTCGTTTCATTGCAATGATTACAATCCTCTCCATGCATCATCATTCAACTTCCAATCCCTCTGTATTTTTTGGATGTACACCGAAGCACTCAGGAATATATAACCATTCAAACAACCAAAGGATACACCCTGCACACCAGCTGCTAGCACATAGCCATTCTCTCTCCTTGAGTCTAGAGCCCCCAGCCGCTCCATCTCTCCACGTCATTGTCTCTTTCTCCATCTCTGGCATTGCTACTTCTCTGAATAGGGTTCCGCACTCCACTCATCTCCCTTGATGGTCCCAGGATCCTTTACTCCTGGACTGCAAGATCAACCACTTCCCTCCTTTTGTGACAAAATGTCTACCTTTACATTTGCAACACTCACAATTAGTTCTGAGAAATTACTCACTATTGAACCACAAGAGTCTTATTTATCCCCGTCTCCTTTCACCAGTCCCATCTAAACAGGTTGGATACCACTCAGTGGAGATTCTACCATCCCCCACACCCTCTGAAATTAAACTCCCTCTTAAAAACTTGTAAGCCAGTCACTTTGTGCCTTTGTCCTCCCGCCCCCATTTTTTGGGTAGCCAATGTTAAGTTGCCCATCTCCATCAACCCTTTGTACAGAGGAGGTGGGAATGATCCTTGCTGTAAAGATTTGTTCCCTCTTTTAAGCTACTACATCCACAAAAAAGTATAGGTCAAGTTCATCAGATTGTAGCGGATTACACTTTTTTCCCTCGTCTTTCTTCCTCTAGTTGAGTTCTGATCATCCAGCCATTGAAGCAAGGTCAAATGGGTACTATCTGCAAGTATGGGTGTTCTTGTGCATCTTCCCTCACGTCATATCAGCTGGATGCTTCACTCTCCACTCTAGTCCTCTGTGACTATGTCCCTGTCTATGGCTCAGGAGTCCCCAGATCTTACTATACTGCTGGCCACCCAGGTTGCCATCCAAGTTGACAGAAGTCTATTGAACATGGTCAGTCGGACTTAGCTTACAGCTTCATTTCTGCTTTTCCCCCCACTTCCCCTTATCAGTAGATCAACATGGTCACCAGCAAGATTACATGCCTGCTCTGTGTATTCCCTTTGAATTTCAGTCTTGGAAGGGGGTTTGCCTTGAGGGGATTTGATTGCTTGCCTTGATGGTTCCCGGGTGAGCAATTTGCTTGTCCTTGTAGTAACTAGTCAATCAGACTGCTCTTATTTGTTTTCTATTTTTCCTGCTGGTCTTTCTTTCAAGAAGTATCTTCTGTTCCTCTAGCTGCTCCAGGATGGTCTGCTTGTCTTTTCAAGTAGAAGTTTCCCACCTCAGAAGATTCTGGATGGGGATCAGGATTCCACCTATGGTCTTATGCAATGTAAAGGCTCCACAGGAAGCCTCTTTCACTGGGCAAGTTCTAGCCTTATTTTAGGTATTGCAATCAATTGAAGACGGGCTAACAAGCTTTCTATAGTAATGTTTCTGGCTATTCCTTTCTCTCCCCTCGTGTCTATTTTACAATGGTAGGCAAAGGAAACCAAGATTCATAAGACAGTAGCTGGTGGGTTTTTTTGAACTGCTGACCTTGTAGTTAGCAGTCTAGTGCTTATCCTACAGTTTCACACCAGGAACTCCATATTTCTATATATTAGCAACGTAATTGAGATGTTTAAATACAGATGACATTTAATGGGATAGAAAATATAAAGATTTAGGGATAAATATGACAAAAGATGTACAGGATTTATATATTGCAAACTACGAAACATGGCTGTGATAAATTAAAGATCTAAATCAATGAAAAGATATACCATGTTCATGTATTGTTAAGATGTCAAATTTCTCCAAATTAATCTGTAGATACAAGGCACTTGCAATCAAAATCTTAGAGGCCTTTTTTAAAGAAAGTGTCTAATGAATTCTAAAATTCATGTGAAAATTCAGAGGATCGAGAATTGTCAAAACACTTGGGAAAGGAATGAAGCTGAGGACTAGCACTTTTTGAATTCAAGACGAGTATGTTGTTGTGAAGTGCCATGAAGTTGGTTCCGACCTATAGTGACCCTGTATATGGTTTCTAAGCAGTGGTCTGTGAGTTTGAACCACTGACCATGTGGTTCAATCTGACTTTGCAGTCCAGTGTATTAGCCCACAGCATCACACCAGGATATTAAAGCTATAGTAATTAAGACAGTGTGGGACTGGTGTAAAGAGAGGAAAATAGATCCATGGGACAGAATAGAATCCATAAATAGACCACACACACGCACAACTAATTTTCAACAATGATGCAAAAGGAAGTCAGTAGCAAAAGGACAACTTTTGAACCAATAGTGCTGGAACAATGGTAAGTCCATGTGCAAAGAGTGAACCTCCATCCACAGCTTGCATTATATACAGCAGCTAATTAAAAATGGATTATAGATCTAAGTATAAAACCTAAAAGTATAAAATTTCTAGAATTCAATAGGAAACAGAAAAACCAAATCTATTCTGGTAAGTCAATTCCTACTCATAGCGAATCTATACAACAGAGTAAAACTACTCAATGGGGCTTCCTAGGCAGTAAATCTTTATGGCTGTAGATTACCACGTCTTTCTCCTGTAGAGTGGCTGGTGGGTTTGAACTGTGAATCTTTTAGTTAGCAGCTGAGCACTTTACCAGGGCTCCCTTTTCAATTAAACATAGGGGGAAATAATTATGACCTTGTGTTAGTCAAGGTTTTTAAAGAAACAGTCTTTCAAAGTCTAGCATTAAGAAACTGAAAAGTCAGGTCCAGACTGAAAGAACATATTTGTAGATGACATATATGATAAGGATTTGTATTAGCACATATGAACAAACCTGAAAACTCAAGATTAGCAAACCCATTTAAACTCGGGCAAAAGATTTGACAGATACTTCTCCAAAGAGAATAGATGAATGCCAAAAAGGCACATGAACAGCTCCTCACCTTCACCGTTCATGTGTTAGTATTGGGTACCATCAAGTCAATTTTCATTCATTGTAATTGTATAGCACAGAATAGAACGACCCCATCGGGTTTCCTCTCTGGAATCTCTATGGTCTTTCCCCTGGGGGCTGCTGGCTGACAACTGTCAATCTTTCAGTCAGTAGCTGAGCGCTTAACCACTGCATCACCAGGACCCCTCATTGGTGAGATGCAAATTAGAGTCATAATGAGATACCATTGTTGTTATTATGTGCCGTGGAGTCGGTTCTGACTCATCGTGACTCTGTACAGGGTTTCTGAGGCTGTAAATCTTGATGGGAGCAGAAAGCCTCATCTTTCTTCCGCAGAACAGCTGGTAGTTTTGAACTGCTGACCTTAAGGTTCACAGCCCAATTCGTAACCACTAACAGAGGTCCTTTGAGATACCATTGTTGTTGTTGTTGTTGTTAAGTGCCATCGAGTCGGGTCCGACCCATAGCGACCCTGTACAGGGTTTCCGAGGGTGTAAATCTTTACGGGAGTAGAAAGCCTCATCTTTCTCCCGCGGAGCGGCTGGTAGTTTCGAACCGCTGACCCTAAGGTTCACAGCCCGATTCGTAACCACTACGCTACCATCTCACACCTCAAATAAATGATTAAAAAAAAAAAAATTGGCCATATCAAGTGTTGTGAAGTTGGAGGAACTGAAACTCTCATAGACAACTCATAGTGACACTGTATAGGGCTTCTGAGAAGTGGCTGGTGGGTTTGAACTGCTGACCCTGTGTTTAGCAATACAGTGCTTATCCTACGGCACCTATACCAGGACTCCACAGGAATGTAGAATTTTAGAAACACTTTGGCAGTTTCTTGAAATAGTAACATATGCTTACCACATGGTCTAACCACTCTAGACCTATGTATGTGTTCAACGGACATGACATCATAGGTCAACACAAGGACGTGGGCAACTTCCTGTGTGATATCTCCAAAGTGACAAAAAAACCCTCAAATATTCTTTAGCAGCTAAACAGATAAACACATTTTGGTATGTCTGTATAACGTTTTTGTTGTTAAGTGCTGTCGAGTCGGTTCCGACTCACAGTGACCCTGTATAGGGTTTAGAATACTTCAAAGCAATATAAAGGGGTAAAATGGAGAAAAACATCACACCATTGATGAACCTCAAAATAATTGTGCTGAGTGAAAAAAAGCTAGACGAAAATAAGTATATACTGTCTGATTCCATTTCAATGAAATTCTCGAAAATTAAATCTAGTTTGTAGTTGCAGAAAATAGATTGGTGATTGTCTGGGAGTGGGGAAGGAGGAGGGAATGTAAAGGGCCATGGGGACATTTTTGGGGTGATGGATATGTTAGCCATCTTAATTTAACAGCTGCTTACGTATATCAAAGTTGTCTCATTGTGGATTTCTGTGCAGTCCTTTGCATATAAAAAATTACAAATAAAATTTACAAATTATAAATTTGTAAAAAAAATAGATATAAAACACAGGATAAACAACATCAACCTCACAGTTTGGTTATGTAGATAAAGGGGATAAGGGATACTAGGGGAATCCTGGTCTATCAGGGAGGCCAAATATGTCACTCTGCTCTTGCCATAGAGCTGCTTCTGACTTTGGGCATCCCACTTGTTACAGAGTTGTTCAGTACGATGAATTGATTCCGACCCTTAGAGGCCTCTGTATAGGGTTTCGGAGGAGCAGCTGGTGAGCTCGAGTTTCTGATCTTGCAGATCAAATGGCTTTGCAGCCTGGTGCATTAACCCACAGCGCGCCCCCAGTACTCTTGTTACACAGTTGGTAAGTAAGTACTGTGGAGTGGGTTCCAACTCATAGTGACCCTGCTCAGGGTTTCCGAGGCTGTAAATCTTTATAAGAGCAGTTATTCTCCTGTGAACCACTGGTAGTTTTGAACTGCCGACCTTCAGGTTAGCAGCCCGGTTCGTAACCACTATGCTACCAGAGCTCCTTTGTTACAGAGTAGAACTGTGCTATATAGTTTCCAAAGCTGAGACCTTCCAGAAGCAGGTTGTCTTATAAGGGGGTCTTTGATGAGTTTGGGTGAGTTTGAATTGCTGATCTTTCAGGTAACCTTCAATGCTTTACCTTGTACCATTCAGGGACAATTACACTGAATCTAATAAAAAACCCAAGCCCACTGCCATTGAAGCAACTCTTAATGACCCTGTATAGGGATTTTGAGACTGTTAATCTTTACTGAAGCAGGCAGCCTCGTCTTTCTCCTAAAGAGCGGCTGGTGGGTTTGAAAGGCCAATCTTGCGGTTAGCCCCACAATGTTTAACCCATAGCTCACAAGGGCTCCTTTAGCCTGACATTTTCCCACCAAGGCAGAGCTCTTCAAAAACAAAAATTCCAACAAAACATCAGCATCATTATCATCAATAAAACAGAGAGGTGGGAGAGGGAGGGCGGAAGAAAGCAGGCAGGCAGAAGGGAAGGAAAAAGAGGTGTAGGAGAACTCAGAAGGAAAACAGTACTAGATGCTCTGATTGTCACTTTTAAAAATTCAGCTGGACTTCTGGTGTGGTGCCATAGGATCAGCACTGGACTTTGAACCACAAGATCGGCAGTTCAAACCTACCAGCCTCTCCTCGGAAACTCTATGCGGGTCACTATGAGTAGGAAACAACTTGGTGGCACTTAACAACAACAAAATTCATCTATTTGGACTGAGGTAGTCTGAACGAGGGAAGCAGATGAATCTGGGGACCAGGGGGAGTTTTTCTGAACGGCTACAGCTTACAGGGCCTCCACCCCAGTTCTAAACCAAACTTCTCTGTGTGGGTAGGGATGGGAAACCATACATTTCACAGGAGAAAGTGGATGGACTTAAAGGAGAGATGGACCCCAAACAAAAACAACGAGAAAATGAAGTCCACATGAAATAATAGAGCAGATCTTTTTGGCATGCTTGGTAACGATTAGTTCTATATTTTTAGTTCAGAACAGCAGTTAAGTTTCAAAATTCCAGTTCAGCTGTTTTTATCTCAGAAACACATGACGGCTTGTCATGAGGCTATGTTGGGAACCACACCCGTTGGCTCTGAGCTCACTTCAGGAACTATATTAAGGGCCACGTGACAAACGTATGAACCAATGATAAGTCAGTTTAGTTAGGTACTACTTTCTACAAAGGGCTGAGAGTTGGAAGCCAATGCCCACATTCAGATGTATGCTATGAAATTTGTGAGAGATGAGAGGGAGCAACAAATATAGCACCTGATACAGTGACCGAATGACCCATTCTTAGGACTGTAGATTTTATATTTAAAGTATGGCACAAAGGTCAGGATTATAAAGGCTATTAGATTAATGGTCTGGACCCAAGTTATGTGTAAGAGGGAGGAGGGCCCATGAAATCCTCAGTTTTTCTTTCTACAGCTCAACTTGAGATTTTTTTTTTTTTTTTAAGACAATAAATAAATCAGCTATGGATTGGTCTCAAAAGGAATCAGACTGTTTTGTACTTTGCAGTATACAGTGTTGAGCCCAACCCTAAATGGGAATTCACTGGACTTAAAAATGACACGTTCCCACTTTACTCCTTAACTGATTTAAAGGAAGAATTGAACCCACTGAAATAGTCACTGTGTGCGCTGGTGTTCATTCTCATACGGATTAACAGTTGTTTGGAAAACACGCTAAACTTGTGTTTTTTCTGGGGGTGGGGGGTCCTGATGATAGTCGAGGATGAGATTGATGAGTATGGTGGATCGTACCATGAGATTATCAATCTTCAGCGTTTATTAGACCCCGTTCTCTACTGGGCCAGTTGTGGTTCAATCGTAGAGTTCACACCTTCTAGGCAGGTGATCAGGGTTCCATCCCCAGCCTATACACCTCTTGTGCAACCACTGTGCATCTGTCTGTCTGTCAGTGGGAGCTTGCATGTTGCTATGATGTACAAGATTCAGTAAAGCTTTCCGATTTAGTTACATTAAGAAGAAAGGTCTGATGATTTCCTTCTAAAACTCAGCCAGTGAAAGCTCTTTAGGTCACAACAGTTGGGTCCTGTTGAGCACAGGGTCACCATCAGTTGGAAATTGAATGCAAGGCAATTAGCAACAGCAACCACTTTCTGCTCCCTGCCATCGAGTCAATTCTGACTCAGAGACCTTTTATAGGGTTTCATGGGCGCACATAGCTCATCTTTCTCCGGAGGAGTGACTA
>NW_006408523.1:9475493-9478332 GCF_000296735.1 Chrysochloris asiatica | reverse complement strand
CCTGTACAGGGTCGCTATGGGTTGGACCCGACTCGATGGCACTTAACAACAACAACAACAACAATGATTCACAAGTAGTTTGTCACTCTCTTCCTAGTCTGTCTTTGTTTGGAAGTTCATCTGAAACCTGTCCACTATGGGTGACCCTACTGGTTATTTAAAATCCTGGTGGCATAGCCCTCAGAATCACAGCAACTCAAGCCACCACAGCACGACAGACAGACGAATGGTGGCCGTTTGGTGTTATGTCATTAGCAGGTACCCTATAGGATACCAGAGCTCCTGTCTTAGAATGTGTTTAAAATAAAAGCACAGTTTGTAATCAGAGTGTGTCTGAATTTGAATCCCATCCCCATATATTTGTATATCTATACTTTTTCTAACTTTGTGACAAGTTACCTCTTTGCATCTTAGTTTGTGCCTCTGTAGGAGATATTGTCATGATTCAATGAGTTAGGGCTTGGAAAGTATTTTGATAGTATCTGGTGCATAGTAAGCAAGCACTCGTGAGGTCTTCACTATTCTTTCAGCCCCTACTGTTTAATTCTTAAAATAATCTAAGAAGGAAGATACCATTACCCTCATTTTAAACATAATAAGCTGTAGTTCTGACTTAGGCCTTCCTTTACTTTTTTCATCTGTATTTTGTAGGGAGGTTTCAACAAATTTGTGAAAAAAATGGAATGAAAAGATAATGAAATTTCTCCATTAACTTTTTGAAGGCCCCTCGTATTAAACCAGGAGAGGACTGCTGTCTACTATGATTTTTCCTTGTGTACAACTCCGACCGATTGTTTTTCTTCAGCAGTTATGAATTTCTGTGAACACCTCCCTGCAGGTTTCAGGGTCTTGGCAGGACAAATGAAGAGGCAACGGGAGCCAGTCTTGTCCTTGACTTTGGTGGAAAGCACCCTAGGCTGTGTTTTAAGGTTCATTCTTCCCCTCTGGTAGAGTCCCCTAGGTGGTATCAAGGCTTACTGTATTTGGCTATTACTTGAAAACTTGGAGAGAGGTCTACCCCAAGGTACCGTGAAATAAAGGCCTGGCAACTGACTGCTGAAAAGACAGTCATTGAAAATCCCATGGAGACAGTCTACTGTGACACTCATACGATCACCATGAATCAAAGTTTTGAGAGAAAGGTAGTGCCTTCTTCCACCTAGCGGGTAGATAGGCTTGCAGAGCAAGTGACTACATTTTCCAGTCTCCTTTGCATCTGGGCTATGCCACATAACTAATTTCCAGCCATGAAATATGGTCAGAAGTGATTTATGACCCTTTCGGTCCTGGACCTCAAAGAACACGTGTTCACTGTTCCTTTTTTCCTTTCCCAGAACTGGAAGCACACAAAAGAGAATTTCAAAAAGTGCATGGAGGAGTGGAATGAAATGATCATGGAGGTTTTCCATGAACTTTTTGGAGCCCCCTTGACACTCACTTTGACTATGCCGACAAGCTCAATGTCCTAGGGGGCTGGTGGTGGGATGGTGGAGATGACATTGTTGGTGGTGCTGTTAGGTGCTGTGGACACGGTTTCTACTCATAGTGACCCTGGACCAACAGAATAAGACATTGCCCCGTCCTGTGCCAACCTCACAATTACATCTGAGCCTGTTGTTGCTGATACTGTGCCAATCCATCTCCCCTTTACCAAGCGTGATGTCCTTTTCCAGGGACTGGTCCCTCCTGATAATGTGTCCAAAGTGTGAGAGATGAAGTTTTACCATCCCGGCTTCTAAGGAGCATCAGGCTGTTCTTCCAACACAGGTTGGTTTCTTCTTCTGGCAGTCCATGGTACTTTCAACGATCGTCTCCAACACCCTGTCTCACAGTTACCTAACCTGGTTTTCTCTCTGAATGTTTTCCTCAAATAGTGTCCTGCTCTGTGTCCTTTCACCACTGCCTCAGTGTGGCTCTCCTTTGAGTGTCCTCTGAACGTCCTTCAGCAGTCGAGTGGGGTCCCTGTTCTCAAATCATGGCCCCTCAATACGTCCTTCACAGAGCTGTCAGAATACCGCAGACCCACAATCCTGGGCCTTGGGGCTGGTTGTGTTTTGGAATTCAGTGTTCCAGATTTAGGAAAGGTGAGATGGTATACATATTGTATATTATGTAACACCCCAGGGAGGCTGAGGTACTGCCTCCTGTTATCACATATTAATACTTCTGCATGGAAAAAAAAAAATGTCAGGTTAAGTGAATAAATAAAGTTGAGAGATAGTTTTAGGCCAGGGCTGGTCAGTTTTGCCGTCTGGCTTGGTTTTGTCACCAAATGAATTCAGAATAAGCTTTTTGGTTTTGGCTTCAAAGTACGTGAGGGCTTTCAGACTGCACCCTCTGCTAAATCTGCTTTCTGTACCTTTCTGGTCCTGGACCCCGCATGATAAGCTCCAAGGTAACCTACGCGCTCCTACAAGTGAATACCTGTCTTCCTGACCACCTGCCTGGGTTCATGGTCCCCCAAACACATCCTGCTACTTTCCTCTCTCGATGCTTTTGTGCAAATATGAGGGGGCTTCAAAAGGTTCATGAAAAATCTGATTACAAATTACATAATGGATTTTTTTCCACAAAATTTTGAAGCCCTTCCTCACACACATGTAACAAAATGTTTGCCATATACAATTTATTGATGATGATTACGTTCATCTTGTTGTGTAACCATTACCACTATCCATTTCCAAAATTTCCCGTCACCCATAGCATAAGCTAAGTGCCTGCTAAGCAATAAATCTCTTCTTTTCCCTCTCGCTAATTCCCCTTACTTGTCTATTCAGAAATTTCTTGTAGTGAGACTTGGGCTCACTTTTGTTGTTAAGTTCTGACTCATAGCAACCCT
>NW_006408523.1:9471590-9473448 GCF_000296735.1 Chrysochloris asiatica | reverse complement strand
ATCAATGATGCCACCTGGCCGATCCATCTCGTTGGGGTCTTCCTCTTTTTCTCTGACCCTCCACCTTACCCAGCATGACATCCTTCTCCAGCGACTGTTTCCTCTGGATTGATTATCCTCTTTGATAATCAACCTAATTACACAGAGAACTCAGAATGTTTGCAGACAAACGGAGTTAAAAGATAATGGAGTTTTTCCATGAATGCTTTGCAGCCCCCTTGTATTTCATTGGAAGGTGTCATTCATTCAGTTTTGAATTCCACCAATATTTAGTGAACTCAGCCTGTTGTGGGTCCTGGTGGTGCTGTGGGTTAGACACGGGGCTGCTAACTGCCAGATCGGCAGTTCAAGCCCATTGACTGCTCTGCAGGAGAAAGGTGAGGCAGTGGCTGTTCTGCTTTCTCCTACAGGGTTGCTGTGAGGCAGAACTGACTCGATGGCAGTGGATTTTGGTAGCGGGATGAACCCGATAGTGCACGCTTGCTAGTTGCCATTTGACTCATGGTGACCCCATTCACAGTGGAAAACAAATGGTGCCCAGTCATGCACCATCACCACGATGGGTTGTGGTTCAGACTGTTGTGATTAGGAAGTGAGGAGTGACAGTGAGGTGCCCCATCTCCGCTGTAGTTGGTTGGTTATGTGCCGTGGAGTCAGCTCATCTCAGCTGTGGTAGTGGCTAAAAACTCGTATGCCTGAGAAGCATCAGCTTTATTGGAACATAGCTCCTTGGGTGTCTTTAATTTCTGTCTCCCTCATGGACTTAAAAACAGAGAAAGCTCTCCAACGTTCTTCATAAATTGTCCTTGTCTTCATGTTACCCTCATTACCCAGAGTTGTGCCTCCTTGTACCATGCTAAATACCTCTTCGTGCGGGTGTTTACATGTTTCCATTATTTATAAGCTGCTAGGCTTTCCCCTTTGCTCCTCACCAGTCACCACCCAGACGTGCTGTACATAGTTAGTTATTTTAATCTTTCCTAGTAAATCAATTCTTCCAACCTCCCCATCATTTTTATTACTCTTCTCTGAACTCCCTTCAGCTTTCTACATCTTTATGATATTGAAGTACCCGGAATGTAATGTAATTTTCCAGGTGGGGTTTGAGAAAGGCTATTAAAGAAAGGCTCGCACCTCGACTCTTGCTGATGAAGCCATTGGGAACAAAGCCCAAAACTGCATTAGCTCTTTAGCTGCTGTATCAGCATTCCTAACTCATATCTAATTTTCTTCCCACCAGCACTTTGCCTGTTCTTTCACACGGCTTAGAGGTTGTTGGAGGTAGAGAACTGGCTTTGAGAGTTCTACAACGGGACTTCACTCGCTTTTTAAAACCAGGAATCAACACCAAGAATCAGAGAAAGAAAATAAAACCTGGAGGACAGACCCATAGAGCAGATTGAATGCCGTAATTAGTAATGATTAGTAACAACACTATGTATACAGCACATGACACACACACACACACACACACACACACACATGCTAATAACAGCTCTATGTACACAGTACATACTACACACACACACACACAATAATAATAACAGCTTTATGTACACAGTACATACTACACACACACACACAATTAATAATGATAATAGCAACTCTATGTACACAGTACATGCTACACACACACAATTAATAATGCTAATAACAGCTCTATGTATACAGTACATACTACACACACATAATTAATAATGCTAATAACAGCTCTATGTACACAGTACATACTACACACATACACACACAATTAATAATGATAATAACAGCTCTATGTGTACAGTGCATACTACACACACACACATAGTTAGTAATGATAATAAAACTCTATGTGTACAGTACATACTACACACACACA
>NW_006408523.1:9466857-9471490 GCF_000296735.1 Chrysochloris asiatica | reverse complement strand
TAACAGCTCTATGTGTACAGTGCATACTACACACACACACATAGTTAGTAATGATAATAAAACTCTATGTGTACAGTACATACTACACACACACATATATACTGACTGTGCACTGTTAGTCTTTATTTATATATTTTCCTATTTAAATACCCTTTGAGTCCTGGTTGCTATGAATGGTTCAGATATGCTTGGCTACTAACCAAAAGGTTGGAGGTTTGAGTCCATCCAAAGGCATCTCAGAAGAAAGGCCTGGGAATCTACTTCTGGGAAATTAGCCAGAAGTTAGCAAAACAATGTTGTGTCATTTTCATGTTGAAGGCTGTTAATGAACCTTCCTCCAGTCCCGATGCTGTGTTTTTCTTCATATAGTTCAGTTTTCCAGATTATTTTGCTCAACATACCTATCAAGTATGGCTAAAGGAGTCAATCCTGACACACATGTTTTGTGATTTTAAACCATGCACTTTCCCCTTGCTCTGTTCAAATGACAGCATCTTGATCTATGTACGGGTTCCTATGGGCACAACTAAGTGTTCTGAAATTCCCATTCTTCTCAATGTTATCCATTTTGTTATGATCCATGCAGCCGAATGCTTGTGTATAGCCAATAAACTACAAGTAAACCTCTTTCTGATATTCTCTGCTTTTAGCCAAGATTCATCTGACATCAGCAATGATATCCCTTATTCCACTTTGTCTTCTGAATCTGGTTTAAATTTCTATCAGCTCCTAGTTGATGTACTGTGGCAGCCATTTTTGAATTATATTCAGCAAAATTTAACTTGTGTGTGATATTAATGATACTATTCGATAATTTCTGCATTCTGTTAGGTCAACTTTGTTTGGAATGGGCACAAATATGGATCTATTTCAGTCAGTTGGCAAGGTAGCTGTTTCAAATATTTTGGCGTGGACAAGTGAACGTTTCCAGTGCTACATCCATCTATTGAAACATCTCAACTGGTATTCTGCTAGGTCTGGAAAATTTGCTTTATAATAATGCCCTCACTGCAGTATGGATTCATTTCTTCAATACCATCATTTTCTAATCATATGCTACATCTTGAAATGGTTGAATGCTGACCAATTCTTTTTGATACGGTGACTCTGTGTATTTCTTCCATCTCTTTTGATGCTTTGTGCATTATTCAATATTTTCCCTACAAAATCCTTCAGTATTGCAACCTGAGGCTTGCATTTTTTCTTTGGTTCTTTAACTTGAGAAATGTTACGTGTGTTCTTCCCTTTTGATTTTCTATTCCTGCTCTTTGCACATCTCATTATAATGTTTGACATTATCTTCTTGAGTTGCCCTTCAAAATGTTCTGCTCAGCTCTTTTACTTCATCATTTCTTTCATTTGCTTTAGCTACATACACTACATTGAAGATTAAGTTCTAGAGTCTCTTCTGATACCCACTTTAGTCTTTCTTGCCTTTAAAACGATCTTTTTTTCATATACACTTCAAGCCTTGACTTGCAGTATTGAAAGGCTCTGTGGGCACATTATTGAATGATGCTGAAAGCTTAAAAGGGAGATGGAAGGTATACACAAAGTTACTGAACCAAAAATAAATGGTACTGAAGGAAGACGCCCAAACTGTACTGAAGACATTGGTGAAGCACAAGCCTCTAGGAATTGATAGCCTACAAATTGATATCTTTAATAAGCTGATGCAGCCCTGGGGGCACTTACTCAACTATGTCAAGAAGTTTGAAAGACAGTTACCTTGCCAACCCGTTGGAGAGATCCATATTTAGGCTCATTCCAAAGAGAGGTGACTCAATAGAATGCAAAAACCATTGAACAATACCATTAATATCACATGCAAGTAAAGTTTTGTTGAAGATAATGGAAAAATGGCTGCAACAGTACATCGTCAGTGAACTGCCAGAATTTCAAGCTGAATTCAGAAGAGGATGTGGAATGAGGGATGTGATTGCTGATGTCAGATGGAGCTTGGCTGAAAGCACAGAATACCAAAAATATGTTACTAGTGCTTTATTAACTACTGTGTGGATCATGACAAGGTGTAGATAACACTACAAAGAATGGATATTCCCAAATATTTAATTGTATTCATGAGGAACCTGTACATAAACCAAGAGAAAATTGTTTGAACAGAACGAGGGATACTGAATGGTTTAAAAAAAAAAAAAAATTGTGTGCCAGGATTGTATCCTTTTTTCATACTTACTCAATCTGTATGCTGAGTAATAGTTCAAGAAACTGGATTATATGAAGAAAAACATGGCATCAGGATTGGAGGAAGACTCATTAACAACCTGTGATATGCAGATGATACAACCTTGCTTGCTGAAAGTGAAGAGGACTTAAAACACTTCAGTATGGACTGCACTCAACATAAAGAAAACAAAAATCCTCACTACCAGGCCAATAAACGACATCATGATAAGTAGAGAAAAGATTGAAATTATCAGAGACTTCATTTTGCTTTGATCCACCATCAACACTCATGGAAGTAGCGGTCCAAAAATCAAAAGACATATTGCATTAGGCAAATCTGCTGCATAAGACCTCTTGAAAGTGTCCAAGAGCCAAAATACAAGTCTGAGCACTAAGGTGCACCTGACCTAAGTCATGGTATTTTTAATATCTTCATTTGAATGTGAAAATTGGACGATGAATAAGGAAGACTATAAAAGAATAGATGCATTTGAGTTATGGCGATTGAGAATATCATGGACTGTCAGACTAATAAACAAATTTGTCTTGGAAGAAGTACAGCCAGGATGCTCCTTAGAAGTCGAGATGATGAGACTTCATTTCTCATTCTTTGGGCATTTTGTCAGGAGAGACCAATCCTTGGAGGACATCATGCTTGGTAAGGTGGAAGATGAGTGAGAAAGAAGAACACCTCAGACATGATACATTTGTCACCACGACAGCAACAATGGGCTCAAGTGTAACAGCAATTGGGAGGACGTTGCAGGATTGGGCAGTGTTTCTTTATGTTATGTATAGAGTCGCTAAAATTCATAATCAACTCAAAGATACTTACCTAACAACAACAACAACAGCGACAATAATTCCTGATGTCATTCCATAGCTCCGTTGGTTTTCAGTCATTAATGTTCAATACACCAAATCTATTCTTGAGATGGTCTCAGAATTCAGGTGGGATATATTCAAGGCTGTATTTTGATTCTGGTGGACTTGTTTTAAATTTTAGCTTCATCCTGAACTTGCATATAAGCAACTGATAGTCTGTTCCACAATGTGTCCTGGCTGTTGGTATTCAGCTTCTCCATTGTCGCTTCTTGTGAGGTCCACCTGTATGTTGTTAAATGCCATTGAGTCAGTTCCGACTCATACAGACACTGTATAGAGCTGCTGAGGAGTGGCTGGTGGGTTTGAACCACCGAATTGTGTTTCAAACCAACCTTACGGTACAGTGCTTATCCTACAGCACTACACCAGGACTCCATTTATGTTGTTGAGAAAAAGGTATTTGCATTGAAGAAGTCATTGGTCTTATAAAATTCTGTCATGTGATCTTCAGCTTAATTTCTGTCACCAAGATCATATATTTCAACTACAAATCCTTGTTCTTTGTTTCCAACTTTCACATTGCAATCACCAGTAATCATTAACGCATTTAGATCGCATGTTTGATCAATTTCAGGTTGAAGAAGTTGGTTGTATTTCTTAATTTCTTTGTTATTGCCTTTGGTGGTTAGTGCATAAATTTGAATAATAGTTGTATCAGCTGGTCTTCCTTGTAAGTGTATAGATAGTATCCTATTACAGACAACATTATACTACTTCAAGACAGATCTTGAAGTATTCTTTTTGATGATGAATACAACACCATTCCTCTTGAAATGTCCTTTCTGATATAGTAAGCCACATGATTATCCAATGTAAAAGTTCAACTGTCCATTTCAACTGACTAATGCTTGATGAGTTCCACTGCATTTTTTTTTGACGTCTTCTAGACTTCCACTTTTTCTCATTTAGCTATGTTTGCAGTTGATTCGTGTTTTTTTTCCTTTCATTTTGAGTTGTGTCCCGTAAGTAAATGAGGGTCCCCAAAGCTTTTCTCCATCCAAGTGATGGAGATTGCCTCTATTTTGAAGAGGCAGTTCATCCCCAGTCATATGTTGAGTGCCTTCCAATCTGAGGGGCTCATCTTCTGGCGCTGTATCCGACTGTTCTGCTGTTTTTTACAAGAATTTCAATGGCTAATCGTTCAGAAATGGATCGAGTACTTCTTCTTTTTAATTTGTTCTTAGTCTAGAAGCTCCCTGAAATCTTCCCTCCATGGATGAACCTGCTAGCACTTGAAATACTGGTGGTATAGCTTCTAGTAACACATCAACATGCAAGCCACCACAGCACAACACAGTGGCAGAGCAGTGATGGGGAAATAATAGTCACCCGAGTACCATTTCTAGTTGCCATGAAGTCAATACTGACTCAAGGTGACCTCATGTGTGACAGAGAAGAACTGTGCTCCATGCAGTTTCAAAGACTGATTTTTCAGAAGGTGGTCAGTAGGCTTTTCCTCTGAGGTGCCTCTGGGTGGACTCAGACCTCCAACCTTGAGGTTAACGACTGAGCACTTTTCTGTTTGTGCCTCCAGGGACTCCCAATTTTCCCTGTTGCTGTC
>NW_006408523.1:9465414-9466532 GCF_000296735.1 Chrysochloris asiatica | reverse complement strand
GGGTAGCCATCTGCCACGTCATTCCTTCATGAAATGACTGGGTGGGCTTCAATCACCAGCCTTTTAGTTAGCAGCCAAGTGTGTAACTACTGAATCTTATTAAATACTAACCCTTCCTGAGCTCCTTCAGCTCTGTGGTCCAGAAAATAACTTCAGGAGCACTGGTTCAGGATTTACCCAAACTAGACAGATCCTGGCAGAGCTGAACTTTCAGATTGTCTTTCTGAGAAACAGAATTCACTGATATCTGAGGACATTTCTAAAAGGATCTTTAATGAAAATACATGATAAAGGCTGATCGCCAACTCTTAGCGCAGTCCTACTCCTCAACACTTCACTTCTGTGTTTCCTGGCTTTTAAATGTCAAAGTTGAAGTTGGGTAACTCAACTTCATGTCACCTAACACTTTGATAATCCTTGATCAGGTGTATATGGGAAACAGAGTTGGATGGGGGGAGATTAGAATACAAATGGTATATTTAATGTGCATAAATATTGCCTCTTTTAAAGAAAAATAAAGTTTCTATTTTGAAACCATTACTGCATTGGAAATATGCTGTTGGACTCCTGTCTCTCTATCCATGAATTTCTTATAGGCTTACTTGTGCAACAGGACAATGTAGGGGAAAAGGTACTATTTGAACTTTGTGTTGTTGTGAAGTGCTGTTGAATCTGTTCTGACCCATAGCGACCCTATATAGGGTTTCCAAGGAGCAGCTGGTGAGCTTGAACCACTGACCTTGCGGTTCAAACCAACTTTGTGGTCTAGCACATTTGAACTTTGTTGTTGTTGTTAGGTGCCATCGAGTCAGTACCAACCCATCACAAACTTATGCACAGCAGAACGAGATACTGCCTGATACTGGGCCAGGCTCACTATTGTTGCCACGCTTGAGCCCATCGATGCTGCCACTTGGCCAATCCATCTCGCTGGGGGTTTTCCTCTTTTTCTCTGATCTTCTTCCACCTTACCAAACAGTATATCCTTCTCCAGCGACTGCTCCCTCCTGACAATATATCTGAAGTATGAGAGGCAAAGTTTGGCCATCCTGGACTCTAAGGAGCACTCTGGTTGCACTTCTTCCAACACAGACCTGTTGGTTCTTTTGGCAGCCCAT
>NW_006408523.1:9456311-9464819 GCF_000296735.1 Chrysochloris asiatica | reverse complement strand
TAAGTATGGTGAAAGAATACAGCCCTGTTGCACATCTTTCTTAATTTTAAACCATTCAGTGTTCTTATGTTCTCTTCGAACTTGATGTTGTTGTTGTTAAGTACTGTCGAGTCGGTTCCAACCCCTAGCGAGCCTGTACAGGGTTTATGAGGAGCAGTTGGTGAGCTTAAACCGCCAACCTTGCAGTTCAAATGCCTATGCAGTCTGGCGCATTAACCCACAGCACTACACCAGGACTCCGTTCTAACTTAGTCAGTGCCATTATATAGCTTTGTAAAATAGTTGTTGTTAGATGCTGTCAAGTCAGCTCCTACTTATAACAGAACAAAATGGCCGGTGCGGCACTGTCCTAACATCATTGTTATACTTCAGCCCATTGTTGCAGCCATTGTGTCAGCCCATCTCTTTGAAGGTCTTCCTTTTTTTCATTGACCTTCGATTTTACCAAGTATCATTTCCTTCTTCAGAGACTGGTCCCTCCTGATAACATGCGCAAAGTACATGAGGTGAAGTCTTGTCTTCTTTTCTTCTAAGGAACGTTCTGGCTGTATTTTTTTCCAAGACAAATTCGTTTGTTCTTCTGGAATTTCATGGTGCAGTCAATATTCTTTGCCAACATCATAATTCAAATATGTCAATAATTCATCAGTCTTGTCTTCCTTATTCATTTTTGCTCAAATATTTTTGCATACATATGAGATGATTGAAAATACTGTAGTTTGAGCCATGTGTATCTTAGTCCTCAAAGTGACATCTTTGCTTTTTAACACTTGAAGAAAATCGTACATGTCATTTAGTTGATTTGATCCCAATGCTTTTCATGTTTCAATTAGAATTTTCTACTATTCAGTTGCTATGAGGTATAAACAACATGCTGCATCATGCTTGGTATCCGACGGTACGCCACAAACACTGGGATTCCCTTTCACTCCCCTCTACCTTGTATTCTCCTTTATGTCCCACGTGGTGTACAGTTCGTCAGAAAACCCACATAGCAATGAATATCCCTAAATTATCTACTACAAGGGGAATTCAAATGGTTATGGAAAAATTCCATGATCTCTGTTTTTTTTTTTTTTTTTTCAAGAAGAAAATTTTTTTTAATATGAACACTACGTATGTGTGCATAAAGATGCAATATACAAGCAGAAACCACTAGTCTACCAATAATGACATTATTATCTCATCAAGGAACATATAAATTAAGTTACTAAGGGGTGTCAAGGGGAAAAGTATTCTCTGAAGCCCTATATTCGGTTTACTTTCTTGGGGAAAATGGCATTGAGTTGGCTGTGATCACAGTTCCATCATCTCCACTTCTGTGTAAGTTCAGTTTCAATGATGTTCAAATCTCTCTTTGCTTCTTCAATTTTCACTTGAGCAAGAGATGGATTCGGCATTAAATCTAAGAAAGATTCTCATTTTTTCTTTAGTGGGATAGTCTGCCATTTCAATTCTGCCAGTTTCTCCGACAGAGCTACCAGTGACCGGTGAGACCGAGACCCGTCCATGCCTCTGACTGAAAGCTGCTCCTCTGTGGCTTTGATTCCACTTCTGAACTCCTCTGACTTCGCTTTCAGGAAGTTCAAGTTCTGAAGGTGATGGTCAATTCTGGCCATTTCCCGAGAGAGATGCTGCTCAGCTTTCTTGAGGTCCTCTTGTAGATAGTTTTCTAATATCAAAGTTCCAGTTAGATCTTTTTCAAGTTTTGTCAGTCCAAGCTTGATTTCCTCATTTTTGGATTTGGTATGAAAAAGATCAGAGGTCAAATCATTCACTGCAGGAATGAAACTAGTTAGTGAGGTACCTTTTGTTTCAAATGCCATCACAATGTCGACCAAAGCAGTCAGGTACCTGGAACCAGTGTGAGAGAGGCTGGTGGGGGACCAATTCACAGTCTCCAGTAGAAGGTCTGGAAGGTGCTTAGCTTCGGATTTGTATTCACTGGCTTTCTGTTTCAAGTCCTCTATGACCAGGGAGACATCCCTGTCCTGGGCTTTGCTGCATTCTGAAAGGTGATACAAAAACTCTGTGGTCCATGGATTTGCCTCATATTGTGGAATGGGATAATCTCCAAATAATTTTTTCAACTAGGCAGCAACCTGTGCTCCTGTTTCCAAATGATCACGGCTTCTTTGCTACACTCCCGGCTCCTGTGGTACCACTATAGTGCAGTTCCCGCCTTCCATGAGCGCTCTCTCTCTCTTTTTTAATGTTTATTGTGAATTATGTGATAATTTACATGAGAGAACATTAGTTATTCATTCATCCTATCATATATTGTTTCATTGCCATGGTTACAATCCCCTCTATGCATCATCAACTACTAAGCAAAGGGTATACCCTGCAAGCCTTAACCCCCCCCCCCCCGGGTCATCTCCCTATCTGGATCTAAAGTCCCCAGCCACTCCATCTCTCCACATCATCATCTCTGCCTCCATCTCTGGTGAACTGCTTCTCTGGGTAGGGTCCCGCTCTCCGCTCTTCTCCCTTGATGGTCCCAGGGACCTCCGTTCCTGGAGTGCAAAGTTGATCACTCCCCTCCTTGCTACAAAATGTCTACCTTTACATTTCCAACCCTCACAATCAGTCCTGATAACAATTATTCATTTTTGTATCACAAGAGAGCTATCTGCATTTCCTTTCATTAGCTCCGCCTAGACAAATTGGATACTACTCACTGGAGATTCTACCTTCGTCCACGCCTTTTGACTCTAGGTTCCCTCTTGAAATCTTGTAAGCCAGTCACTTCTTGCCTTTGAAATGCCCCCATTTTGGGTAGCCAATGTCCAAGTTGTCCATCCCTGTCTACTCTGTGTATGGAGGGGGTGGGAATGATCCTTGCTGTAAAGATTTGTTCCCTCTTTTGAGCTACTGCATCCATAGGTATAGGTTAAGTTCATCAAATTGTATCAGATTACTCTTTTTTTCCTCTTCTTTCTTCTTCTAGTTGAGCTCTGATCATCCAGTCATTGAAGCCAGGTCAAGTGGGTATTATCTGCAAGTGTGGGTATTCTTGCGCATACGCCCTCTCTTCATATCAGCTGGATGCTTCACTCTCCACTTTAGTCCTCTGTGGTTGTGTCGCTGACTCTGGGCCCAAGAGTCCCCAGGTCTTGGCCACACTGCTGGCCAACCAGGTCTCTACCCGGGTTCCCAGGAGTCTATTGAATGTTGTAGGGCTTAGCTTGCAACTTCATTGCTGTTTTCCCCTCACTTTCCCTTATCGGTGATAAACGTGGTCACCAATCAGAGCATGTATTCCAATTGAGTCTTAGTCTTGGAAGGGGGTTTGCTCTGAGGGGACACAACCACTTGCCTTGATGTCTCCTGGGTGAGTAGCTTGCTTGTTCTTGTAGTAATCAGTCGGTCTGCCTATATTGTTTTGTTTTTTTCCTGTTGGTCTTTCTTTCAAGAAGTATCTTCTGTTCTTCTAGCTTCCATGATCTCTTAATTCTGTTTTTTTTTCCACAAATGTTTTGAAACCCCTTGTACATAGATAGGGACGCTATGAGTTAGAGCTGACTTGATGCATCTAACAACAGTAACATGAAAATGGTATTTCAGACTTAGTCTGGAAGAGGTATGTGGCATAAATCAGAGCAGACAATGCAAGAGTCAAGGATTCCAATCAGGAAGTGGTTATATATATATATTCAGGAGAAAAGCAAAGAGAAGTCCCTTAAGTATTTCTGCCTTCTTCTAGACTTAGGCAATTAACACATTCACTCTGTTTGTTGTTGTTGTTGTTGTTGTTGTTAAGTACCATCGAGTCGGTTCCAACCCAGAGCGACCCTGTATAGGTTTTCCAAGGAGCAGTTGGTGAGCTTGAACCACTGACCTTGAGGTTCAAGCCGACTTTGCAGTCCAGCATATCAACCCACAGTGCCACACCAGGACTCTCTGTTTATTGGATATTAATTCAGTCTTATTTGAACAGCCAATAAAGAACTATTTGAATGAATGAAAATCATAGAGTAGGTAGGTAATGAGTTACAAGCTGTTTTTAAAAGCATGTTTTTTGTACTGAATTTACCTGCTTGCTGAATTAATGAACTAAGCTTCTTTAACTTCTTCTATCATATTTTTACTACAGTGATTTTTGGCTCTAGGCTTTACCTTTTCTTTAAGAGCCATTCTCAGCTTGGCAGAACCCACCTCAATTGACCAATCATTTGTATGTTTTCTTCTGTGCTGCTGCTTGAATATCATCGCCCCCACCCTGTAGGCTCCCTCCAGAAAACATAGTGTTCTGAACACAGAAGTGAGTGTGATTAGATTTTCTACAAGGAAGTACTTCACAGTCTCTTAATAGTATCCCTAAGACACAAGATTTAAAAATACGATTAACAAACAATACGCACTAATGGTGGTTTCACTCCCTCTGAACTAACATGAATCATCCTATTTTCTATTGTAATTTGAGCACATTCACCACATTTCATGAACTCTAAGATACCCCTGATGGTCAGATCCACTTAATGTACTTAATGTACTGTGATAGCTATCACATAAAACAAACGGCCAATTCATCTAAGACACATGAATGTGTGTAAGACACAGCCTGAATTTAGAAATGCAAAAATGTGGGGAATCGTGTCTTAGAATTGGTGAACTAAGATGGGTTATAAAAATCCTTTGAATCATAGTTTCTAATGAGCAATCAGCCCGTAGTTAGCGTTCAACTTAGCCCAAACCTGAATCCTAGCTGGAACCTAACCTTAGGACTAAGCAATTTCTAACCATCATTAAACTTTTATCCTCTTTCTTTCTACCTTTATTCAGCTGATCATTAAGCTATTTTGATGTTATGCTAGAAACTGTTCATGTTTGAGATGATTTTCCAACATGCTTCCATTGCCTTCTTTCATTAATCGGTCTAAAAGGAATCCTGGTGACATAGTGGTTAAGTCCTCTGGTAACAGAAGTGTCAATGGTTTGAACTCACCAGCTGCTCCATGGGAGAAAAGATGGTTCAGTCTGCTTCGGTAAAGACTTACAGCTTTAGAAACCTGAGGGGACAATTCTATTCTGTCCTATAGGGTTTCTATGAGTTGGAATGGACTCAACAGCAATGGGTAATCTTTTAAAAATTGATATTGAATCATGCCAGTCTTCTACTTAGATGTGTCTTTCCTTGTGACACCACATATAAATCTTTGTTACTGTGTTTTTTATGGTCCCATCAGTACTTTATCCAGAATTAGGCCCCTGCTTTGGCATGGGATGGAACTGAGAACTGGGACACGTGTAGGGTAACTTATGATAATGAAAAAGTTCAGTTCAGGATCTGAGAAATAGGAACCCTATTTGAAGACCAAAGACATGGTTTAATATTAAATGTGGTGAAATGAGATCCTTTATGTAGTTTTTTTGCGTTGGTTCTTTGGGCCAAACTTCAGATATTTTCCCTGAGGAGTTACTTTTGCTCTACTTTTCTGTCCCAGAGGTTGTGTCACTTTTGCCAGGTTGAGTGACATTTCCTGGGTAAGCTGTAAGCAACTTATGGTTTGATACTTCTTGTCTGGTCCTGGGCTGCAGCTTGTCCTGTGTTGGATGTGTACTTTGCAATGATTGGCCAATATACGATGCAAATGAAGTTACTGTACCGTACTGTGCAAATTGTTCAACCATTTCAGGAAGTAGAGTGTCATTAAGAACCACGGTATTGAAGGCGGAAGTTCAAGCTGCACTGAAGGCATTGGTGAAAACCAAGGTTTCAGGAATTGGAATACCAATTGAGATGTTTCAACAAACAGATGTGATGCTGAAAGTATTCACACACCTATGCCAATAAGTTGGAAGACAGCTACCTGGCTGACCTACTGGAAGAGATTCCATCTGTATTCATGCCAAAGAAAGGTGCTCCAACAAATGTGGGAATTATTAACCAATATTAATAACACATGCAAGGAAAATATTGCTGAAGATAATTAAAAAATGGTTTCAGCAGTTTATCAACAAGAAACTGTCAGAAGTTGAAGCCGGGTTTGGAAAAGGATGTGGAACAAGAGCTATTATTGATGATGTCAAATGGATCTTGGCTAACATCAGAGAACACCAGAAAGGTGTTGAGCTGCGTTTTATTGACTGTGCCAAAGCATTTGAATATGTGGGTCATAACAGATTATGGATATCATTGTGAACCAGTAAGAGGCAGTTGTTTGACCAGAACAAGAGGGTTATTGCATGGGTTAAAATGAGGCAAGGTATGTATCAGGGCTGTATCCTTTCATTAGAAACAAGCTGTGATTTGCAGATCCTTGCTTCCTGAAAGCAAAGAGGATTTGGAGCATTTCTGGATGAAGATCAAAGCTTTCACTATGGATTATATGCAACATAAAACAAAACCGCTCACAACTGGACCAATAATCAACATCGGGCTAAACACAGAAAACATTGAAGTTGTAAGGATTTCTTTATTTTTGGATCTTTAATCAATACTCATGGAAATAGCAGTCAAGAAATCAGATGGTGTACTTTCTTGGGAAAATCTGCTGTTAAATACCTCTTACAGTGTTAAAGAGCAAAGATGTCACTTTGAGGACTAAGGTGTGCCTGACCAAAGCCATTGTATTTTCAATCGCCTCATATGTATGTGAAAGTTGGAAAATGAATAAGGAAAACCAAGGAATAATTGATGCCTTTGAATTATGGTGTTGGTGAAAAATATTGACGGTACCATGAGCTTCCTGGAGTCCTGGTGTGGTGCTGTGGGATAATGCACTGGGCCGCAAAGTTAGTTTGAACTGCAAGGTTGGTGGTTCGAATTTACCAGCTAAAACAGGGTAAATTATCAGGTAAAACAGGGTTTTTATCAGAAACCCTGTATAGGGTTGCTATGAGTTGGAATGGACTTGAAGGCACTTAACAACAACCACCACCATGAACTTCTATATTAATGAACAAATCTGTCTTGGAAGAAGTATGTCAGAATGTTCCTTAGAAGCAATGACAGTAAGATTTTATCTCAAGTACTTTCAACATGCTGTCAATAGGAGACAGTGCCCGGAAGAGGACTATGTAAATTAATTGTCTGTGGTTTACTGAGACGACCTTGGTTGAGTTGGTTACACATCTACACAAACTCCTTGATATCCATGAGGAGTTTGTGTAGATATGTAACCAACTCAACAGACATTTTTCAGGCAGGAAGGAGAAAAGGTAAAAGAGAAGACAGAGGAAGCAGAGAGAAAGGAGGCAAGGCAATTTCTAAAAGAGCGGTACTGTGGTTTGCTACACTGAAGATAGCAACAAACCTGGAAGGCTCCCTGCAGCAAAGGTCTTGGCCACAGACTCCAAGGGGCCCTGCTGCAGAGTTGGGGGTGACAGATTGCAGGGACAAAAGGAACCTGCTTTGTGGGGGCTGAGAAGAGGCCTGTCCTGGGGGGCGGGCTTAGAGAGACTTGTCCTGAGGGGGCTGAGAGGGACCCAGCACAGCCAAGGGGAACTGAGAGGTCCGTCCTGTTCTTACGAAGGGAGATGTTGCTTGCACGCTTTCCGATCCTAATCCCTAGTTGTACCCCATTAATCTTAATTCTGAGTTGTACCCTATTAGTTTCTTAACAAACCAACAGATTACTGAACCTGGAAGATGAGTGGAGTGCTGTGGGAGGGATGGCTGCCGTTAGAATTGGTAAGACGTTGAGCTCCACTCTGTGTGGAACCTGGTCATTATCCCCCCTGCAGTTAGATAGCTTCTGGGGTTGCTACTACGGACTCAGAAATGCAGATGTGAGCAAAGAGGTTCCATAATTTCTAGACTCCATGACTGGAAAGCTGGTGGGGAGAGTCATGAGATTATTCCCCACTTGGCTCTTTCTGGAGAGCTTGTTCCCAGGTATACCATATCTGGGGTGGCTCTGGATCTAAGGCAAGAGTTGGCAAACTACATCCCACTGGCCAAATTCCCATGCTGCCTTTTATTAAAATAAAGTTAGTTTTCTTGGAACTCAGACATACTCATTTGTTTACATGCTGCAATGATGGAGTAGAGTAATTGTGACAAAGACTAGTGGTCTGCAAGGCATAAAATATATACCATAAATAAAATATCTACCATCTAGCCCTTTGTGGTGAAAAAGGGAAAGATCCCCAATGAGATGGATTGCCACAGTGTCAGTGACCCTAATTGTGAGGATGATGCAAGACCGGGCAGTGTTACGTTCTCTTGTGCAGAGGATCTCTGTGAGTCAGAACTGATTTTGATGGCCCCTAAGACAGCCCTTTCCAGAAAGAGCTTGCTGATCCCGGATTTAAGGCACCATCTGAGGATGCCAGTCACTTCTTGCCCCCATCAAAAAAAATAAAATAAAAAAGGAAAGATAGGTTAATAATAAAAAAAAACAAAAACTAAAAACTAAAAATAGGCGAGCAAACAAGCAACACAAACCCACAGCTGTTGAGTTGCTTTGGAGTCATGGCAACACTACAGAACTGAGTAGAACCACCCCATAGGGTTTCTGAGGTGTTAAATCTTTACAGAAACTACCACACACATCACCGATG
>NW_006408523.1:9432395-9455505 GCF_000296735.1 Chrysochloris asiatica | reverse complement strand
GATGAGTAAGAAGCAAGGGGCTGGTTAAAAAAAAGCAAACAAACCCAGGGTCCTAGTTAAGGTCTTTTTCTGAATGAATACCTTTGGAAGTGCCTGGGAAACACTCTGAAGTCAGACAAGAACCAATGGCTGGCCTGGATCAGAGGCAGCAAGAAGTGGGGGGCCCACCCTGAGTGAGAACCCCTTCCATTTGGAAAAGCTTGTGTTTTAAGTTCTAGAGACAAGTTTCCAATCATCCTCCCTTCTTGTCTGCCCACGCGTGTCCCTCCTGGGCCGGCATTGCTCTCCTTCTGCATGTGTCTCCCCTCAGCACTATAACCAATGCCTACAAACCGAAACAGAGATCTTGGGAAGCACCTCTGTTTGCAGAGATGGGGAGACAGTCCTGTGTGCAGGTGGGCTGTGCTGTTCTTGAGAGAACATATGTCGCTTAGAGAAGAAGCAAGTCTGGGTTTCCTCAGAAATGAGCACCTGATCACCTAGCAGGAGCAGCCTGCGAGTGGCCTGGGGCCAGGAGAAGGTGTTTCTGTCTTCCTTTCCAACTCCTCCCTTAGCTATCTGGATTCAGATGTCGTTTTTTTGTTGTTGTTGAAGGTCTCTGGTGAGAGAAAAGTAATGGAGGAGCTCAGGTAAGCAGCTCCCAAGCACAAAGAGCAGGCACTTGATAATCTGTGTGTGGCTTGTAGCCAACAGGGCCATATGTCATGTAATCCTAACCTGAACTCCGCTGCCAAGCCAAGCTATTCTTACTGTCATTCAGAGGACAGTTTACAGAAGGATGTGTGGCACTTGGAATTCTGTGATGATTAGGCCCACACCACAATTTAAAAAACGTGCTTCTGATCAGACATAAAGTCAAAATAGCCATTGACCAAGTGGCTACTGCTGAGTGTCTCTGGCCAGGGGTAGTTAGGGAAGGATGAAGGGGAAGGGAGAGCCATGTCCAAATGTGGAGGTTAGACATGCCCGAATGGCTCTAAGCAGTGACATGGAGAGGAGGTGGAGTTTCAGCTGGTGTAACTAAGACTTCTATGCACACAGGGAGCCTGCCCACAACACACTGCTCATGCCCCACCCACAAGGCCTGGGAGGGGTCTGCTTGTGCTCCTGTGATTCACTTTTCTCCTCATTTTAATAAAGCAAATTATATCCCAGATAAACTCTATCTACATGCACAGGACCGGCACTGTTGGAGTATAATGTGTGTATGTGATGGGTAATATGATTGGCGGTAAAGTGAGAGAGGAATAAACCAAATGCTGAGGAGGGATGAGATGAGAGTTTATGAAGGGGAAATATGAGAGTTGAGACAGGTCTTGGGAGAGTGATAGAATTTCAACACGTGAGAAACAATCCAGATGTAGCATGAGAAAAGGTAGGAAAGCAGACACAGATTGAAGTCCGCATCATTTCATTTGAATGGATAGGATACGGAGAGTGGGACGATAGAGTTTAGGTGGGAGCTATATTAGTGAGAATTATGTTTGCAATGGACTGCAAGGTTAGTTTGAACTGCAAGGTCATTGGTTCAAACTCACCAACGTCTCCTTGGAAACTCTATACAGGGTCACTAAGAGTCGGAACAGACTTGGCAGTACTTAAGACGACAACAACAAACAAGATATAAACATGTAAAGACCAGTGGTTCCCAGGTTGGTGTGGTCCTCCATTGTGTCAGGGACCTAGGTTTCTTCTATCTTGTTACTCTACAATATGGGCCTGTACTTAATAGTCCAAGATTCTTGCATCATCTTCTAGATGTTAGAATGGAGAAAGGGACAAAGAACAAGGGGTAAGGGATACATGCGTCCTGCCTCTTAGAGAAGGTTCCCTTTGCCCTTTGCATAAATGCCATTGGCTGGAATGTAGTCACGTGGCCACATCCAGCTGCCAGGGATGTCTGGGAAATATATATATCTTTGGTTTAGGTGTCTGTGTTTCTGGCAAGTAATAGAAGGAGAGAATGGTTCTTAAGGGACAACTGGTAAGATCTGTCCAATTACCAGATTCTGGAGTGGGTTGAATGTCAGTTTGAGAAGGACTCACCAAATTTCAGAGGTTATTGGAAGCTGTGAAGCTTTTCAATACAGGAGTTATGTGAGATGTACTGTCTTAGGAAGATTAATCTGTCAGCAGCGTATTGTTGCTTCTGTTGTGAAGAGCCGTCGAGTCGGTTCCAACTCATAGCAACCCTGATTAGGGTTTCTGAGGAGCAGCTAGTGGGTTTGAACCACCAACTTTGTGGTTAGCAGTCCGGTGCTGATCCTACAGTGCCAGCATAGATGGATCAAAATGGGAAGAAAGAGAAGATGAGGAGACGGGTAAGAGTACCAGTTTAGTGGTGAATTCACGGTGCCAATGAGGATGTAAAGGAGCATTAGATAGAAGAGACCTTGTAAAGATAATAAAGCAGAGGTTGCCAGTTGATAGGAAAAGTGAAGAACGCGAGGAAAATTCTGAGGCTTCAAGTCTAAATGTTTGGGAGAATGGTATTGCCAGTGTTTTAGTTTCAGACATCTAGAAGAGGAGCTGGTTTAGGGAAGATGGTGGTGACTTTTGACCATGTTGACTTTGAGGTTTCCAGCAAGACTTTTATTGAGTCTTCACATACATAGTTTAACTTGTAGGTCTAAAGAGAGATGGCAAATTAATTGTTTATGGGCCACATTTGACTGTCAGGTGTAATTTATTTGCCCTTCATGAGACTGATCTGCACAATGAAAACAAAAATTGACTTACTATTGTTAGGTGCCATCGAGTTGGTTCCAACTCATAGCGACTTTATACACAATAGAACGAAACACTGCCAGGTCCTGTGCCAACCTCACAAACATTCTTGAGCTTGAGCCCATTGCTGCTGCCACTGTGCCAATCCATCTCATTGTGGGGGCGGGGTGGTAGTGGTTCTTCTTTTTTCACTGACCCTCCACTTTACCAAGCATGATGTCCTTCTCCAAGACCTGTTCCCTCCTGATAATATGTCTGAAGTATGAGAGATGAAATCTCACTGTCCTGGCTTCTAACAAGCATTCTGACTGTACTTCTTCCAAGAACAGGACAGATTTGTTTGTCTTTTGGTGGTAATGTTGGTTATATACCATGGAGTAGGTTCTGACTGATGGTGACCCTGCATAGGATTTCTGAGGCTGTAAATCTTTATGGGATCATAAAGTCTCATCCCACAGAACTGCTAACCTTGAGGTTAGCAGCCGGATTCATAACCACTACACTACCTGAGCTCCTTTGTCTTCTGGTAGTCCATGGTATATTCATTATTTTTTACCAACTCCATAATTCAAATACATCAGTTTTTCTCCTGTTTTCCTTATTCATTATCTAGTTTTTGTACACATGTGAGACAATTGAAAATACCATGGCTTGGGTCAGGTGCACTTTAGTCCTCAAACTAATATCTTTGCTCTTGAACATTTGAAAGAAAGAGGTCTTTTGCAGCAGATTTGCCTAATGCAATGCCCTCTTTGATTTCTTGACTGCTGCTTCCATGAGTGTTGATCATGCATCCGAGCAAAATGAAGCCTTTGACAGTTTCAGTCTTCTCTCCATTTATTGGGATGTTATTTATTGTCTAATAGTTATAAGGATTTTTGTTTATTTTACATTGAGGAGAATTCCATATTGAAGGCTATAGTTTTATAGTATTATTATTGTTGTTAAGTGCCTTTGAGTTGGTTCTGATCATAAAGAGTATAGAGTTTCCAAAGAGTGACTGGTGGGTTTGAACCAGTTACCTGATAGTTAGAGTCCAGTGCTTATCTTACAGTACCGCATCAGGACTCTCCTCAATGAATCAACACTTATTGAATTGTTGTTGTTGTTAGGTGCCATCAAGTTGGTTCTGACTCATAACAACCCTGTATAGGGTTTCCGAACAGAGGGTGGTGAGCTTGAACCACTGACCTTGTAGTTCAAACCGACTTTGCAGTCCAGCGCATTAACCCATAGAACCATATTGGGACTCCTTATTGAATCAGTCCCCGGTTATTGCTTATCTGAATTTGCATTTGCGACCTCTCTTGGAAATTCTTAAGATTTAGAACCATCAGGTCCTTGTCCTGACAAGAGTTGCCCTGAGTTGTGAGTGGCTGCTACCTTTAGACGGTACTCAGACTCTCCACTTGTCCGCAATTCCCATCACCCCTATTCATTCTCTAGTCCTGCCGGTTCCAACTGTTTGTATTATCTGCCTGGCCCCTGTAGTATCTGAGTGTTTGACCGAGGTTCTAGGCTTTGTCAGGGCCTTAGGTACTGGTTAAGACTGATGAGGGTGGGGACCCCAGGCATGACCAGACGAAATCCAGCCCAGTCCTAGGTCATCTCCATGTTCTTTTGCAGATTGGGTTGTTGTGTCTACAGGCTTTCATTGCCTGAAAAGTCTACTGTCTGTCTTTGAACGGAAGGTCCACTGAAACTTGTTCAGTGTCATAGCAACACCCACACCTTCACAGACAGGCAGGTGGTCACTGTGCATGAGACACAGTGGTCAGGACATCACCTGAGTATCCTGTGAGGTAGGTGAGGATTCTCTCACCGAGTCACCACTGCCCCCACAATGGGGGTAGAGACTAGAGAGAGAGGAGAAGAGACCTGGAAACTTAGGGCATAACCAGATTTATAAATAAGAAAGGCACGTCGAGTTCACAGGTAGCTTCAGAGGAAAAGCATCCGAGAAAAGAACAGAATATATATCCTAGAAACCAAAGACGGACACCAGCCAGTGCCAAAAGCTGCTAAGACAATGAGGGAAATGTGTTCCAGCCAAAGGCCATTTGTCTGGGAAAGCAGAAGGTCTTTAAGGGTTTCAGTAGAGTGGTGAGGGCTGAAGTCGAATTCCAATGCTGATTTGAAGCTCCTTGTCATCCGAGTTGGTCTGCATGAAGTTATCAGGGTACAAAGGAGAGCAGGATGCACCTGAGACAGGTGAAGACCAATGCGGAGGAGAACTGACTGCTTCAGGGAGCAAAAGTGCTGGCCTCTTAGTTCGTGCTCACAACCCACGACTTGGAACTCATTTTTCTCCTTTTATACTAAAGCTGAGGTCTGTAGGATGTGCTGGTCTGCAAGTTCAGTTTAAACCGCGAGGTCCAAGGTTCAAACTCACCAGCTGCTCCTCGGAAACCCTATACAGAGTTGCTATGAGTCAGAAGTGACAGAAGCACTTGACAACAACAATGACAACAGTTGAGAAAAAAGAGGCCTGGTAGCATAATGGGTAACACACTGGGCTGCTAACTGCAAAGTCAGTAGTTCAATTCCACCAGATGCTTCTTGGTAGAAAGATGAGGATTTCTGTTCTTGTAAAGATTTACAGCCTTGGAAACCCTGTACAGGGTCTCTCTGAGTCAGAGCCAACTCGATGGCACCTCTCCTGCCCCCACCAGTTGAAGAAACTGACACTTTTAGAGGTTGATTGGCTCAAAGTGATGGATGCAGTGAGAAAGGATAACATTAGGGTTTGAGTGTGGACTCCATCCTATATGTCCTTTCGGTTCACATCGAATTACATTGCCCCCAGGCGGGCAGGGACACTCCTTTGCTCCCTAGAACTCAGACATAGGCACATTAGGCTAGAATCATTTGTTGTTGTTGTTAAGTTCTGTGGAGTTGGTTCCAACTCATAGCACCCCAGTATAGGGTTTTCAAGGAGAGGCTGGAGGGTTTACCTGCGGACCTTGTGGCTCGGAGCCCTACGTTCTTATCCTGTAGTGTTACAGGCTAGAATCACACATATGGTCAAAAACACCCTTTTCTCACTGTCTTTGGTACTGCTTCACTCAAAATCTCTGCCTTGCTCTAAGTACTCTGAAATGGTGACCAAACCAAAAACCTACTGTGTTGAAGTTATTGCAGTCGTAGTTAGCCTAGAGGACAGAGTAGAACGGCCCCATAGATTTTCCAAGGCTGTCATCTATACGGAAGCAACTGCCACACCTTTCTCCTGAAGATTCACTCCCCTCAGCCTTTCAGTTAGTTGTTGTTGTTGTGAAGTGTTGTCGAGTTGATCCCGACCCATCGCGACACTGTATAGGGTTTCCGAGGAGTGGCTGGTGAGCTTGAACCGCCGACCTTGCAGTTCAAACGGCTTTGCGGTCTGATGCTTTAACCCACAGCACCACACCAGGACTCTAGTTAGTAGTCCAGTGATTAACCATTTGCACCACCCAACTGAACCTACTGCCCTTGAGTTGGTTCAGAGTCAGAGCCACTCTACGGGATGGACATCGTAAAAGTGTGCTTTGGGTTTGCAAGACTGTAAGTCTTTACAGAGTAGGCAGTCTCATCTTTCTCCTGAGGAGCAGATGGTGGGTTTGAACCACTGATCTTTCAGTTAGCAGCTTAATGCTTAGCTCACTGTGCCACTAGGGATTCTTATTTGCGTTACCAGAGCACCTCAATGGTATGTTATCCACTCTCAAAATATGCAATGCATAGTGTTGTTGTTAAATGCTGTCCAGTTACAGCCAACTCATGGCGACCCTGTGTAGGGCTCCCAGGGAGCAGCTGGTAAGTTTGAACCGCCGACCTTGTGGTCCAAACCGACTTTGCTGTCCAGGGCTTATCCTACAGTGCTACACCAGTAGGTAATGCACAGTAGGTAATCAATATTTGATTGAATGAATGATACTACCAATGGTAAATTGACAGAAAGACTTCACTCGGCAAGTACCTGGTATCTTCTGGCTTTGGCAGACAGAAGAAGTAGGATCAAAGCCAAGGTTCTCAAAATCTGCCCACTTCTATTATTTTCTTCTGGGGAGTCATCAACATCTGTCTTAATAATTGTTAGTATTTTTGGGCACTTAATCTGTACCAGATACTATGATAAGTGTTTTGACCTACATTTGTTTTATAGTCATAACAGTTTCTCTTAGTAAGTACATTTCTCTCTCTCTCTCTTTTAATTTGAAAAGGGTTTAATAAGAATGGAAGGAAAATGAGTCTAAAAGTTTGGAAAGGGTCTAGGAGAAATCCCAAGAGATAGCATTGCTCTTACCCCTGTGCTGGAAAGGGCAGGGAAGGAACTGGGTAGCACAGCCCAGATGGACAGCGCTGTGTAGACTAGGGAATTTTGAGAGCAACTATGCTGGTCAGTGCTTTTTTTATTTCCGTTTTACAGATGAACAAACTGAGGCTTGGAGAAGCAGAGGGTTTTACCCAAACTCATGCAAGTAGTAAGCAATGGAGCTTGAATGAGATGCTCCGCTTAGCCTACTTGGAAATGGGCTGGTCCATTAGAAGCTGGAATCAGCAAGAATCATGATCAGTTTCTGGAGGGACTGAGTGTAAACTTGCTTTCTGGGGGAAGGCATCCTTCTACTTTCATTTTCAAAATGTGGGAGCTCGAACAAAGTGATGGACCCAAATTTCCAAGCCCAGAAACAGGATGTACCATCCAACAAAAGATTATCTTCTGGCTTGTGCAATTGTGCCAACAAATAAACATGAAAACATACATGCTTTCATATTTCATACTTGAGCTCTTGAGAAGAAACACAATGACACACACACACACACACACACACACACACACACACACACACAAATAGAAAAGACTCTGAAAAACCCAGGCTGCCTGCTGGCCTGAGAGAGACCCTCCCATCGCTTCAATTCTTGGAAATGGCTTTTGTCAAGTTACATCAGAGTCCAAGACGTCCCTCTGTGCCCATCTTCTTATTGCAGATGTCCCTGCTCTTCTTTGTGAAGCAGCACTATGGGGACTGGACCCCCTTGTGTTACCAGGAAACAGAAGATGGGGATGGGTGGGGAACTTAACAAGGTATTTGTCACCATGATGGTGCCCATGGGGTTTTTGAAGTGATTGCTTCATACGTTTCAGTAATCTTTCCTTTTCTGATTTATGTGGCTTTTCTAAAGGGCATTGTTCAGCGGTGGCAGTACAGTAATGTGGATGCTAAATATAGCTGGAAGGAGCCCGGTGCCAGATGTTGCAGTGCCCACTGGCAGGCAGGCATCTGCCAGTCAGTAGCCTACTTTTGTTCCAGCCTTCTTTGCTAGAATATATCATGCCGTAGAGGCTATTTTTATCTAGACAACGTTCTGAAAGTTGTTAGAAACCCTTCCTGCTGTCACGTGCAGCCCTCCCAGGAGCCGTGGAAGTGTAAGTGTGCAGCCGAGGGTTCTTCCTGGCGGCGCCTGGGTGCGGTGACCTTGATGGACTCCATCTCTCCTCTGAAAATACAACACGGACTTGGAATTTTAATTAAAAGGCAGTGACTGGGCTATCAGGCTCTTGAGTTGGCTGAGTTGCCTGTCGTTCATCACAATGTGGATTTGAGGTCACCATTGTGAAACCTGTAATATTAACTTATCAGGGAAAACACATCAGCTGAATCCTATCCAGGCTCCACAAGGAGGGAGAGAGTTCTTTGGTGCCTGAAGCAGGCAGGTGGGGCTTGGGACCTGGGGAATTCTCTGGGGACAACGCCAGTGGCCATCCGTCCTAAGCTAGGGAGCTAGGAATCCACACAGAGAACCTTCGTTTGGTCCATTCCATGTGGAAAACATTGGTTTAATGTTGCAGTTAGTCACCCACGAGGTGACATATAGAATGGTTCTTGGAGCGCCCCACAAAATGAATTAAGTCTGCTTAAGTGGGTTGTTTTGCATTGAAAAAGTTATTTAGAGCCTTTTGAAAATTGCCTGATTGGAGCCTGCTTTTGGTTTATATTACTGTGCAAGGAGATGCACGCACTGTTTATTGCAAAGATCTTCCAACTCCAAGGTTTTTAAAAACAAAACAGAACAACTCCTTTAAATAAAGGGGTCATTTCAATCTGAAGATCTTCAGACACCAAGCACCTTGAGTGGTAAAGGTGACTTACACCTGGGTCCCGAACCTGTGGGTTGGTCATTTCCACATTTACCTCAGTGACAGTCTCTTCACCAGTTGCTGTAGAGTTGACTCTGGCTTGTGGCGACCTCATGTGTGTTAGACTGGGCTCCAGAAAGTTTTCATTGGCTGATTTAAAAAACAAAACAGAAAAAAGTTTACCAGACCTTTCTTCTGCGATACCTTTGGGTTGATGCTACTCATGGACCTTTCTTTCAGTTAGCAGCTGAATGCCATAGCTCATGAGACCCCCCAGAATCTCTGTTTTTGTTTGCTGTTTTGTACCATTGAGTTGGTGCTGAATGTCTAGGGTTTCTGAGACCAGCTGGTAGGTTTGAACTGATGATCTTGCAGTTACCTGTCCAGTGCTTATCCTAGAGAGCTTAATTTTTTAAAACTTTTTGTTTAAAAAGCTTTTTTTCTGGGCTAACCAAGATATTTCCATTCAGTGAGTCTGAATCTGTGCTTTAAGACGTTTCCCTATAAGATTTTGATGATTCATCAAATGGGGGAATTACTGGTTAAGGAACTTCTTAAAGCACAATCTTGTCCTGAGATAAAAATAGCTGGGACTTTCAGAGCAGAGAAAAGAGAATGTTCGTGTGAGGCCACCATACTTTCTCCCATTTCTCCTGTGAGGTTATTGTCAATGTCAAACATCAATATTGGCAACAGAGGTAGCAGGAACTTTCTCTGGGCCTGCTTGCTAGACTGTCTCCGTCCATTAATCCCACAGACCTAGCAATCCTGGTGCAGATGCGATTACCCCCATTTTATAAATAAGGAAACCAAGGCTTAGCGCTTTCACTCAGCCTGCCCAGCGTGCACAGCTGTGGACTGGACAGTGTGGGCGATTTTGGGCTCCTGTTCCTCCACTTAGACTTGTCTCACCTGTCTCTCAGGCTGTGAGTACAGCAGGAAACTCCTCACGATGTAAACACACTTTTATGCACCACCTGTATTTATAGAACTGAATTCCCCCCATATTTACAGATGGAGCTGTAAAGAGAGGGTTAGGATGCTAGAAGAACTCCCAAGGTACCGTCTCCATATTCCAATCCCTTTGTTGTTCAGAGCATCCAACTTCAAATGGAACCAAAATTTCAGTGTAACCTTTGCAGGCACCATTACAATGTGGGCCAGCATTCTACCATTTCTCTGATGGATCTCAGAGGAAGGGGACAGGGAGGAATTGTCAAGGAGCTGGGTAAACTCACGGACTGATAAATGCTTAACAAGTGACAACTGGCTAGGGGTGGGAGGAGGTCTGGTCTGTAGAACTCAAGGACTTCGTGTCCTATACACCCTCAACATGGCTAATTTCAGGCTACTGATGGTTTAACAACTGGCTTGGAAAGTTTCAAAACTGGGACACTGTGAATTATATATTAGCATTAATAACATGCCTTCTAATCTTGGACCAGTGTCTCACCACTAAACTTTCTTACGGTGCGTGCTGACCTCAGTTGGCACCTTGTTTCATACTCACTCTGTGGTTGTGTCAGCTCCCACACCATTGGATTGTCTATCTTACCTCCTTGTGTTCCTCACGTGGAATGTGACGACTCACACGCAGTAGACCTTCAGCAAACACTGGTAGATGGGGGATGCGTCTAACTCTAACTGCACTGCTGACTGGGGCTCTGTCCTCTGACCCATTGAGTGAGCCTCTCAGCACTGAGAATCCACAATGGTAATGAGTCATACATCTGGGGGTGGCTGACGGAGGCTGTTCCACTGCCAGGCTGTGCAGGGACTAAAATAAGGGGCTAATGCAAGGTAGTAGAAAACCCATCTTAAGGCATTCTGGGAGTCCAATTCCCCATGACACGGCCCAGAACAAACTGCTGAGTTTGAGGGACTGTGGCAGCCTAGGCCCTCTGTGGAGAAAGGCTGAGACAGAGTGACAAATAGAGCCAGGTGGAGGGGAGCAGCTGCAGCTGTACACCAAAGAACAATATGTATATGTGCACCGTGTGGAAAGGGTTGCTAGCTAGCCTCTGTGTATCCCTCCTCACGGCCCCGCCACACACATCCTGTCCTAAAACTTCTTGGAACTGCAAACAAGTGACAGGGATATGGTTATTTTTCACTTCAGGGCCGTGTAGAAATCTTTGAATCACTAGTAAGTATCATATGATTCTTCCCTTCCACATCCAGTGGCCTCTAAGACCTTATCTTGTCGTGGTCTCTAGAAGCCAACCACCTCGTTCCATCCTGTGGCCTCTGAGCTCTCAGTTCAAGTCTTCTTAATCCTTGTCAGGAGTGTGGTTCTGCTCTGTCCTTGGTCTCCTTTAATTTGCCCTTCACCAGCTAGAGGGGATGTCCTTCAAGTGAAATCTAATCACCTCCTTGAATAAACTCTCAACTGCCTTCAGGGTAGACACCAAACTGCTTGATTATCTCTGAACCCTTCTCTGGTCTGCTCTTGGCCTGCCTCCCTGGCTGTACTTCTCAGCCCAGACTCTAGCCTGGGGGACTGCTCTGGATGCTGAATATGTACTGTCAGGTAAGCACTGGACTACTGTCCTGAAACCCACCAGCTGCTCCCTAAAAACTCTGTGTAGGGTCACTATGAGTTGGAACTGACTTGATGGCACTTAACATGTTGTGTTTCTTCTTGGAAGACTAGCCTTGCCTAACTTGCTTACTTACCTAACTCCTGCTTGCGCTTCAAGTCTCAATTCCAACTTTATTTTCCCCAGAATGCTTTTTCTAAACATATTTCCACCGGCTCCACCTCCCCCATCTCTGAGTTCCTCCTTGGGGCACAGAATCACCCTGCACACACCATCATTTCTGCATTAGCACGCAGCTGTTGTAGTGGTGCTTGGAACTGACAACTCCCTGAAGACAGACACTGTATGGTTCACTCTGAGTACCAACGACTTAACAAAATAGCCAACATGGAGCAAACACAGAGTATGCTGAAACATATTTAAAAAAAATTTTTGTTATTGTTAAGAATTGTTGTTGTTGTTGGTTCCGACCCATAGCGACTCTGTATAGGGTTTCCAAGGAGCAGCTGGTGAGCTTGAACCACCGATCTTCCAGTTCAAATGGCTTTGCAGTCTGGTGCATTAATCCACAGCGCCACACCAGGACTAGACACAGCAAAATGTACAGCAATTCAACAGTTTCTACGTGCACCCTTTAGGGACAAGGATTATGTTCTTTGAGTTGTGTAACCATTGTTCCTCCCTTATTGCCATGAATTTGTTCCCCGCTGAGCGTCCTAGCTTATCTTTGGAGTTTCTGGCATCTATTTGATCCAATACAGATAGTTCTTAAATGAACAGAGTGCTCAAGATACGCTTCCCCCCGCCGCCCACCCCCCCCCCCCACTAGTTAAGTTACAAGTCCTGGTGTGGCACTGTGGTTTAATGTGCCAGACTGCAAAGCTGTTTGAACTGCAAGGTCGGCGGTTCAAGCTCACCAGCTGCTCCTTGGAAACCCTATACAGGGTCACTATGGGTTGGAACTGACTTGACGGCACTTAACAACAACAGTTAAGTAAAACTATTGTTTTAAAATGGATATATGCCAATGGATTTTTTCCTCTTTTGCATTAATCTTGGCAACTTTGAGCCTTGGCTCAAGAACTGATTTTGTGCAGTGCTGGGTTGGGCAAGGGGTATAAGTGTATGTCCACCGAGTTGCTGTAGAGTTGGTGCGGACGCTTGGTGACTTCAAACACTTTCAACAATAGAACAAAATGTTGTCAGATTTGGTGTCAGCTTTGAGTCCATTATTGCTGCCACGGGGTGTTTTGAGTGCCTTCCAGCCTAGTGGGTTCATCTTCCAGCAGTATACCGGCCATTATTCTGCTGTGAGCCATGGGAGTTTCATTGGATTCTTTTTTCAGAAGAGATTGCCAGGTCTTTCTTCCTAGCCTATCTTAGCCTGAAACGCTGCAAAAATCTCTACCATGGGTTGTTGCTGTTGTTGTTAAGTGCTGCCAAGTCAGTTGTGACCCATAATGACCCTGTATAGGGTTTCTGAGGATCGACTGGTGAGCTTGAACCACCAACCTTGTGGTTCAAACCGACTTTGCCTTCCAGTGCATTAACCCATAGCACAACACCAGGGTGACCCTGGTGATATTTGAAATCATGGTGATATAGCTTTCAGCATAATAACACAGATCCACTAGGCTGAGCAGACAGGTGATGGCAGGGAGTAAAGGCAAAGATACATGGTGTGGGTGTGATGAGATTAGAAAGCATGTTCTGGTCACTTATACACCCTCTATTTTTACTCCTGCTGTTGTTAAGCGCTGTTGAGTCAGTTCCCTGCATAGGATTTCCGAGGAGCAGCTGGTGGGTTTGAACTGCCAACCTTGTGGTTCATAGTCCAGTGCTGATCCCACAGCGCCACACCAGGAGCCCTTTTATATGCCTTTGTTGATAAATGCTGTCAAGTCAGTTCTGACTCACAGTAACCCTGCATAGGGTTTCCAAGGAACAGCTGGTGGGTTTGAACCACCGACTTTGTGGTTGGCAGTCCAGTGCTGATCCTACAGTGCTACACCTGGACTCCTTTTATGCCTGTTGTTGATAAGTGCCATCTAGTCAGTTCCAACTCATAGCCACCCTGTAGAGCAGGGGTGGGGAAACTTTTTTCTACCAAGGGCCATTTGGATACCATCATTCCAGGCCATACAAAATTATCAACTTAAAAATTAGCTTACTGTATTTGGTCAAACATTTAACTAACTCACCCCTAATGTGATGACTGAAATTGCAGTTGCCTTGACAAGTCCAGACCAAATGATTGGGTCCCATAGGCTGGATGTTCCCCACCCTGCTGTGTTGCGTTTCCAAGGAGTGCCTGGTGGGTTTGAACCCCCAACCTTGCGATCATCAGTCCAATGTTGGTCCTGCAGCGCCACACCAGGACCATGGAATTGATAACTGATAGTCGATCTGAGTATTTATAACACACTGTGATTAGCTCAGAAAGGCAGAGAACACAGAGACCAGGTTTGTTTACTTTACTCCAGTGGCCAGCGTGTGTGGTTCAGCCCTGGTATAGGGCTCTGCGCTCGCCTGTCTGTGGACAGCTGCGTTTCAGCAAGGCTAACGCGGCTTTCATCTTTCCCTCAGGAGAAACTGGGTCATTGAAATCTGGGTAGAAAATTGCTTAGGTGATGCCTGTGCTGGGAATAATAAATGATTTAAGTGCTTGGGTGCTGTTCCCATACCAGAGGCCATGGCGCTGTGACGCTGACGGCGATGTTAAAAGGGCAGAGACGCAAGCCTTTCTGGGAGACCTTGGCCCTTTGATATGTCAGTTTTGATTCTGGTGAGGATGACGCACTAAGTCAATACCATAATCACACCCGGAGAGGCCTGAGACGCAATCTGTGCTGAAGTTCCACACCGCTTCCCTTCTAGAGACCCTGTGCCAATGCCTGCCCCATGCCATTGAAGAAGCAAACACACAGACCCGGAGCCTACTGGGCCCCACGTTTCTAGATCACCACCGGCGATTTTCCGAGCCAGCCCCGGGTCTTCTTCCAGACGGAATTCTGTTGGACTTGAGAGAGGAAGGAAATCCTGAGAATAGGGTCTCTCTCAACAGATCAACATTGCTAATGTGTGTGTGTGTGAGACAGTAAATTATTATTTCAGGGCCTTATAAGAAAACTTTTCAGTAATCAACAATTTCAGATAGGCAATGGAGAATAAGATAAACCAAGGCCCAAGGATTCCTCTAGAGTCCCCAAGGAGACATCTGCTTCGGTTTATCTAGACATCTTGAGATTACTTTTGCTTGGTTCATGGACATTAGGGTAAACATGTGACTCAGACGGTCATTAATTTGCACCTATGTCTGTGATTTTGTGCTGGCTTTGCCAAAGTCAAGTTACATCCAATGTATGTGGATCAATCATCATGATGATCAAAAGACTAGTCTACATTCATGAAACTGAGTATGTGCCAAGGGTGTTTCATGCATACCTACAGGCATCGAGTCGGTTCCGACTGATAGTGCCCCTACGTAGGGTTTCTGGCCCTATGTATGGGAGTAGAAAGCCTCATAGTTCTGCCGAGCAGCTGGTGGTCTCGAACTGCTGGTGGTCTCGAATAGGTTACCAACGTGTAACCCAGACTGTTATAAACTCTGTGTTACCAGTGAGGAAACGGAGGCAACTGAATATTATCTAGACGCACTTTCTCATTGGCAGAGCCAGGGTTTATGTTCGGTAGTCTGTGATTCTCAGGAACACTGTGCGGTGTTAAAGGGTTTGCCTACTGATTCAAAGGTTGGCAGTTTGAACCCACCAGTCTGAGGGAAAAAGATGCAGCAGTCTGCTTCTGTAAAGATTGTTGTTGTTGTGAAGTGCCATCGAGTCAGTTCTGACTCATAGTGACCCTGTGTAGGGTTTCCAAGGAGCAGCTTGAACTATGGGAAAGTTCTTCTCTGTCCAATAAGGTCGGAATCGACTTGATGTTTGATTTTTGGGTTTAGTCTAACTCTGGAGCCTGCAAAAACCCCACCTGGGGAGTTCCGGGACGGGGCAAATGGCTAACATATTTCACTCCGAATAAAGACTTGGCAGTTTAATTCTGAAAAATCAATCACTGAAATCCCTACAGAGTGCAAGTTCTACTCTGACACATACGGGGTCACCATGAAGCAACTCCAGGACAATTGGCTTTGCTTAGTTTGTGGTTGTTGTTGCTGTTAAGTGCCACTGAGTTGGTTGTGACCCATAGTGACCCCATATAGGGTTCCCAAGGAGCAGCTGGTGAGCTTGAACAGCCAACCATGCAGTTGAAATGGCTTTGTAGTCTGGCGCATTAACCCACAGCGCCACACCAGGACTCCTTATACTATCTGAAATACCATCCTGATCACCAACAGGTGGGGGTTCACTTCAACAGGCAGAGCTGAAGACTAAAACTATGGAGTCCTCTAGTGATGGAAATGGTTAAGTACTCGACTAGTAACCACAAGGTTGACGGTTCAGATCCCCCCAGAGGTGCCTCAGGAGACACGCCTAGCAGTCTGCTTCCACTCTTCAAATTCTGCACACGTACAGTCTCCACGAGACAGCAGCTAAAGAATGCAGACCATAGCATTGTGATGAAAGACCACATCTCTGGTTTCGATCTCACCATAAATGTCTCCTGTTTATTATTTCTTCTGTGAATTCTTGGTGAGCCTACTCCCAGAATTGTGAGAGGCATGCACTTCTGGGAAGCTTGGTTATGCTGATCTGCAACGTGGAGTCTGTGGTCCTTGTCTGTGTTCCTGGCTACTTCACCTTCTCCATATACCTCCACCCCCTGGGTTCTATGTGACGGCTGAACTTCAACTTTACTAGGTCTCGGTGACCTGTTTTCTGGGTTCTTTGAGCAGAGCAGCTCCAAGCCTAAGTGCTCCTTAAAACTCACCCAGTAACCTTGTTAAACACACTGCCCCCTGGCCCCTCATTCAGATTCTGATTGATGGCTAGGGTCTATGGATGGTGGTGGTGGCAGTTATGTGCTGTGGAGATGGTTCTGACTCATAATGACCCTTTGTAGGGTTTCTGAGGCTATATATCCTTGCAGAAGCTGAAAGCCTCATCTTTCTCCCTTGGAGCAGCAGGTAGATTTGAACTGCTGACCTTGTGGTTAGCGGCTCAGCTCGTAATCCACTGCGCTACCAGGGCTCCTTCTGGAGGTGTGCCTTTAATACCAAGTCAGGTGATTCTGAGGTGAAGGGTCTCCATGAGTAAGCCAGGCCCCAGAAGTGGACTAGACCCAGGGCCATGACATCACTTTCAGTATCAAGACGACAGAGTGTAGTTTATATATTTCTCTCATGGTACATAGCTATGCTCCTTTGTCCCTGTAAATGACAAAGAAAGTAAGGAAGCCCAAGCTACTGGTTTTATTGGAGAGGGTGTGAAAGGAAAGGGTCCCTAGACAGTCCTCCAAATGAGGGTCCATGTTAGCTTGCACACCTATCTGGGCTCTGAGTCCTACAGGCAGACTCACATCTTGTCTGACCTTTAAAACTGTTCTTATCTTTAACAGCAGACCTAGCGGCATTTGGTGAGAGCCCCAACCACCTGCTACTCCTCCATTGGACAAAGATGAGGGCAGTCTGCTCTCGTAGAGATTGGCAGTCTCAGAAACCCTAGGGAGCAGTTGCACGCCATCCTATAGGCTTGCTAGTAGGCGAACCGACTTAACAGCAATGAGTTTGGCCTTAGTTATCTTTAATATCCTAGTGTTGACCCAACAGGGGCTGTGCTTTGAACTAAAAGATACTCAGTAGTGTTAGAAATTGTGTTTCCATAACTTCCAGATTGCCTTCTGGATGTTCGTTCCTACAATCCACTGTGTTTCCAGGGCTGTCTCTCTACATCTGAGTTGGATTCTGTTCTTCTCTGAGCCTACCTGTTCTCAAGGGATCCCTGCTGCCTTTAGGGTAAAGCCCAAACTCCTTAGCATAGCGGCAACCCTCTGTAATTTGGGCCCTAGTTATCTCTCCAGTCTCATCTCCCCAGATGCCTCTCTCTGCATTTCTTCACCTCTATCCCTTATACTCCAAGGAGCTCTGGTAGCATAGTGGTTACGAATCGGGCTGCAAACCGCAAGGTCAGCAGTTCGAAACTACCAGCTGTTCCTCGGGAGAAAGATGAGGCTTTCTACTCCCTTAAAGATTTACAGCCTTGGAAACCCTGTACAGGGTCACTGTGAGTTGGAACTGACTCCACGGCACATAACAACAACAACATCCCTATACTCCAAGGATCTCTGGTAGCATAGTGGTTATGAATCAGGCTGCTAATCTCACGGTCAGCAGTTCGAAACTACCAGCATTTTGTTGTTGTTGGTTTTCTTTTTTAAAGTCTCCTTTGAGCAGTGATTACAAGTTGGGCTGCTAACCTCAAGATTAGCAGTTCGAAACTACCAGCCATTCCGCAGGAGAAAGATGAGGCTTTGTGCTCCCGTAAAGATTTACAGCCTCGGAAACCCTGTGCAGGGTCGCTATGAGTCGGAACCAACTCCACGTGCACATAACAACAACAACAAAATCCCTATACTCCAAGTTTCCATTCCACACTTGAGCCTTCTTCTACTCCTCCCAGGCCCCCTCTTAGTTTAGAAGTCACTTCTGGTATGAAGGTTTCCTGGTATCCCTGAAGATGTAACGGTTAAGCTCTTGCTATTAACTAGAAGGTTGGCAGTTTGAAGCCACCAGCTGCTTCGTGGGAGAAAGATGAGACAGTCCTTTCCTGTAAAGATTTATCGCCTTGGAAACCCTATGGAGCAGTTGAACTCTGTTCTCTAGGGGCGCTGTGACTCGGCATTCGCTCCATGGTAATGAGTTTGTCGTTTTTTTCTTGGTATCATTGGTAAGCGGGACCTGTGCTCCGTGCTTGTGAAGAGTCCCAGCTTAATCCTTGTCATACACAGCACACTGGATTAAAATTGTTGGCCTTCCTATTTCCTCTTTTCTCTCCGGTTTCTGTGAAAATGCGGTAATATTTTTTGTCAGCGTGGAATCCCCAGTGCTGAACACATTGCTGGACACACAGGGTGCTCGGTAGATGCTTTTGAGTCAATAACTGTGACATGCGTGTTCTCAGTTCTATTACCCAGTCTTCACTCTCCTGCCCAACCCCTGGTGCCTACCGTCCGCGAGGCTCACTGCTCCTTCTCCTCTGCCCCTGGGCTCGGACTTCTGAGCAACAGCTGGAGAACACCACACAGCTGCATTCACGAATCCACCTCTGGTGTCCACATTTCCACCTCTGTGCTCCTTCAAGTCCTCTGATTCAGACCTGATAGACATCTATGCTGTTGCTTAGAGCACCAGTTTTAGCATCCTACCCCTCAATCCTATTCTCACCACTTCTCAGCCAGAGGCCTGACTCTCTGATCTGGTCTCCACTGGCTTTTCTTCCCAGGGTAAGAAGTCCCTCCTCCTACGACGAAGACCCCCAGAGAGATGGATTGGCCATTGATGGACTCAAGTGTGGCAACAGTAGTGAGGTTGGCCCAGGATTGGGCAGTGTTTCGTTCTGTTGTGCATAAGGTCACTATGGGTCGGTACTGGCTAGATGGCACCTAACAAGAACAACAACAACAACAACAACAGCAAGTTTAGGATAAGCACTGGACTGCTAACCACAAGGTTGGCAGTGTGAATCCACAGGCTGCTTCACAGGAGAAAAGATGAGGCTTCCTGCTCCTGTAAAGATAACCTTCAATCTTCTCCATTTATCCTAAGTACCTGGGAAAATCCTGTGAGGCTTTAAACAATAAAATGGGCTGATTTTTACTTGTATTCCTAAAATATCATACAGAAAGCTGTGTAGAGAATTGGATGAAGAACCTGTACACATACCTAGAGGAATTTTTTAGAACAGAATAATGGGATACTGAATAATTTAAACATAAGAAGAGGTGTGCACAAAGATTGTATTCTTTCACCATACTTATTCAATCTGTATGCTGGGCAAATAATCTAAGAAGAGGAATTACATGAAGAAGAGCCATGGCATCAGGATTGAAGGATGATTCATTTAACAACCTGCGTTATGCAGATGATACAACCTTGCTTGTTGGAAGTGAAGAGGACTTAAAATATTGATGCAGATCAAAGGCCACAGCCTTCAGTAAGGATTTCACGTCAATGTAATGAAAACAAAAATACTCACAACTGGACCAGTAAATAACATCATGATAAATGGAGAAAAGATTGAAGTGGCCACAGACTTCTTTTTTCTTGGATCCACAATCAACACTCACGGAAGCAACAGTCATGAAATCAAACAGCATATTGCATTAGAGTGAGTTGCCGCACTAGACCTCCGTTAAGTGTTCAAGAGCAAACAGATCAGTTTTAGGATTAAGGTGTGTCTGATCCAAGTCATAGTATTTCATTTGCTTCATATGCATGTCAATGTTGGACAACGAATAAGCAATACAGGAGAAAAATAGATACATTTGAATTACGATGTTGGAGAAGAATATTAAAAGTACCATGGACTGCCAGAAGAACAAACAGATCTGTTCTAAAACAAGTACAGTCAGAATGCTCCTTAGAAGCCGGGATGGCAAAGCTTCATCAAAGTACAAGCACTTTGGACATGCTATCAGGAGGGACTCGTGCCTGCTTGGAGAAGGACATCATGCTTGGTAAAGTGGAGCGTCAGTGAAAAAGCAGAAGATGCCAATAACATGGACTGACACTTTGGCAGAAGCATGGGGACTCAAGTGTATCAACAATCGTGAGGTTAGCACAGGACTGGGCAGTGTTTCATTCTGTTCTGCATCAGGTTGCTATGAATTGGAACCGACTTCATGGCACATAACAACAAAAACCACATCTGTAGACTCTGTGGTGATGTCTTATCTCTCATTCCTAACATTGATACTTTGTATCTCCTTTCTTTTGTATCTGATTAGTCTGGCTAGTGGTTTATAAATTTTATTATTCTCAAAAAGTCTGTTTTTGGTTTCATTGATTTTCTCTAAATGTGGTTCCTGTTAGTTCATCTTAGCTATTGTTGTTGTTGTTGTGTGCCGTGGAGTCGGTTCTGACTCATAGCGACCCTGTAGAGTGTTTCAGAGGCTGTAAATCTTTACGGGAGCAGAAAGCCTCATCTTTCTCCTGTGGAACAGCTGGTAGTTTCCAACTGCTTACTGTGAGGTTCACAGCCCGATTCGTAACTAGTAGTGGAAATTCACTAATATGCATGATTAATTAGTCTTTTCCCACCCATACACGTAATAATGGGATCCTGGTGTGGCGCTGTAGGATAAACATGGGACCACAAGGTCAGTGGGTGGTTCAAACTCATCAGCCACTCTTCAGCAACCCATTACAGCATCACTGTGCATCAGAACTGAACAACGGCACTTAACAACGACCCACATAATAAGATGGTTTAATGTGAGCACGATGCTTGATTCTCTTCTAGATAGTGAGGAAAACTTTAGTTCAATACAGGTTTAAGTACCTCATAGTAGTTGTTGTTAAGTACTGTTCAATATGTTCCATCTCAGAGCGACCCTGTATGGGCTTTCCAAGGCTTTAAATCTTTAGGAGAGCAGAAAACCTCAACCTTCTCTTGTAGAGCATCTGGCGGGCTCATACCAGTGACCTTGTGGTTCCCAATGCTTATGGTGCAAAGCTACTGTGCTCCCAAGTACCTCATTAAGTACTTAGAATTTTGTCATCCAAGAAACACATGGAAACAGAACATATGATGTCTCTCTTCAGATGTTTAAAATATCAGGTTCAGAAAGACTTCACAGTATTCTGGTGACTACTTCCTGAATAAACAAAGGGCTAGTTTCCAAAGCTGTAGGGGGAAAGGAGACACTAGGTTCCTGACAGTTTAATCAATGCCACACTTGTAGACTTCCTCAGGGACAGTGAGGGCATCCAGCTCTGACTAGTAGAAGATTTCGAGTTTGCTGTGGGTGCTACTGAAACTCACAAATCTCTTTCATAATGACCAGACTCTTTCTTGCTGAGCTCCAGAAACTACACAGGCATCTTCCAAGTGTGCTCGAGCCCCTTCGTTCCCTGGGATGGGAACCTCTGTAGACCTGCCACACTTCACTGCCTCCTGAACACAGAGATGAGGGCACTGGAAGCCGCCCTTTGAAACAGTTACAAGGGCTTAGGAACCATGATCAGCAAAAAAGAGGGAGAGCCCCAGTCCCAGTGGGAGGAATGGACACAGTGGCAGTTAACAGTGGACTCAAGTGTAGCAGCAGTTGTGAGGATGGCCCGGGACTGGGCAGTGTTTCATTTTGTGGCACATATAGTGTTGATCTGGGTCAGAACTGAGTTGACGGAACCTAATCTAACAATGGGTCAGGAGAACTGCGCTCTGTTTTACCATTAATAAACTGTGTGTCCCTCAGAAGTTATTTAACTTCTCTGGATTTCTGTTTGCTCAACGGATATGAAAATTAGTGATGAGACATCATGAGAAATATATTGTTTTACGTGAAGTTTCTCATTGAAGCTTCACAGTGATTCTTTTGGAAAACTTGTTGTTTTTATTCCCATTTTGTGCTTGAGGAAACTGGGACTCAGAGAGTTTTAGGTGTATGCTTAGCTAATAAGTGACAGAGCTAGGATTAAAACTTAGGTTTATCCATGAAATTATATGATTAAGATTTTTTCGGTTTAGAATACGTCATGATTATACCTAATCGCAGAAAGTGTCACCGTCATCGAGCTTTTGCAATTAGTGATGCTTAAGCTTCAGAGTTCCATGAATTATTGAACTTAAAACAAAATCATTAGTATGTGAGAGCTCTGTTGGCACTGGAAGATAAGCACTGGACTGCCAACGCCAAGGTCAGCTGTTCAAACGCGCCAGCTGCCCTTGGAAACCATATACAGGGTTACTATGAGTTGGAACTGACTCAACAGCACTCAACAACAAAACAGGGTAGGTGCCTTTAGTACCTTGCTTATACCCAGTATCTCTGTTGACACCAATGTCTCTTTATTCCTTCTGAAATTTCAGTTAGACAATTGTCGGACATTTTCATTTTATTCTCCAAGAATTTTAACTTCCTTTTCTCTTTCTACGCAGTATTCTGTGTGATATCCTCAGATTTGACTTCACTTTACTAATTCTTCCTTCAGCTTTGTCTAATTTTCTGCTTAAGTCATTCACTGAAATGTTCTAATTTCATTGATTATACTTAATTTCGACGACTGTACTCACTGCCACCAAGTCAACTGACTCATTGTGATCCTAGAGGGTTTCCGAGGTTGTAAGTCTTTATTGGAGCAGAAAGCCTTATTTTTCTTCCAAGGAGTGGCTGATGGATTTGAACTGTCGACCTTGTGGTTAGCAGGTCAGCACTTATCCCATAGCCCCACCAGGGTTCCTTCATTATCAGTATAATCACTTTTTTTTTTTTTTAAAGACGGCTGTTCATTTATTTATTTATTTATTTTTCATGTTTTATTGTGAATTATGTGATAGTTTACATGGGAGAACATTAGTTTTACATTCATCTTATTGTATATCGTTTCATTGCCATGGTTACAACCCCCTCCATGCATCATCAGCCAACCAAACGGTATACCCTGCAAGCCTGACCCCTGGTCGTCAGCACACAGCCCTCTCCCTCTCTGGGTCTAGAGTTCCCAGTCGCTCCATCTCTCCACGTCCGTCATTGTCTCTGCCTCCATCTCTGGCGTCATTGTTTCTCTGGGTAGGGTCCCGCACTCCGCTCTTCTCCCTTGATGTTCCAG
>NW_006408523.1:9418877-9430290 GCF_000296735.1 Chrysochloris asiatica | reverse complement strand
TTCCAACCTTCTGAGGAAGCGCCATATTGCTTTCCAGAGAGGTTGTACCATTTTGCAATGCCACCAGCAATGCAGGAGTGTCCCAGTCTCTCCACATCCCTGCCAGTATTTATTGTCCTGTACTTTTTTGATCTTTGCTTTTATTGCTGGTGTGAGATGATATCTCATTGTTGTTTTGATTTGCATCTTTCTAATGGCTAGTAATTGTGAACATTTCTTCATATGTTTGTTGGTTGCCCAGATCTCCTCCTTGGTGAAGTGTCTGTTCATGTTCTGTGCCCATTTTTAAATTGGTGTTTTTTATTTTTTTGTCTTTAACTGCTTACAGTTTTACTTCACAGTCTCAGAAAATGGTTCTTTTACTAGAAGTTCATAAGAGTCGGATCCTACTTTCTGTTTTGTCTGCTGACTCTTGCTTATATCGGTTCTTTCTTTGTGTCCTGGGTGTGAACTAAGGTTTCAGAATCATACCACGCCAGAGAGGCTCTTCTTCTTCTTTTTTAATCCCCTAAGAGATCCAAGGGTCACATCGTAATTGGATACATTTTCATATTAAATTTTTATATCAGGCAGCAAGTCTGAACCCACAAACTATGTAAGACTTGGTCTGAGGTTTTAACTTCCCAGTGGTGCTGCTGGTGATGGTGCTGTGGAGTTGCTTCCAACTCACAGCGACCCTGTACAGGGTTTCCAAGGCTGTAAATCTTTACGGGAGCAGAAAGCCTCATCTTTCTCCCGTGGAACAGCTGGTAGTTTCAAACTGCTGACTTTGAGGTTAGCAGTCCAACTCGTAATCACCACACAGAGGAGACTTTAAAAAAGAAAACCACCACCAACAAAAAACCCCAAGCAAAGACCAAAAGGCATTCTCGGTGCTAGTGGGTGAATTTTTCCCTAGGCTGTTGTTTCCCTGAATTATCTTTGAGAGCCCCATCTTTACAGGGGTGTTTCAGTCATATCTCATCACTGTTCTGGTAACGGAGACAGCTCTCCTTGTGCCCCTCCCCCCGCCATCCTCGACGTGTACTGCCGAAGATGGGCTCACACAGCCTCACTCTGGTTTTCAGGTTCTGTTGTGAACTTTCCTTTCCTTAAGACCCCAGCTTGGCATTTAAAAGGAAATTCATGTTGTGTTAAGTATTCACAGTTGTATTATGGTAGGAGAGTCTTTAGGTGATAAAGCCCTTCATGCTGTTGAAAATGCAAGTTCTTTATTTACTAACTATAAAATTTCACCATAGTTTTTCAAGGCAAACATGATGACCTCCAGCTTGCAGATAAGAAAGTGCTTCACCGAGGTTAAGTGATTTGCCTGAACTCACAGAGTAAGTCAATAAAGGAGGTCAGGCCTGTCAAACTCAAATCAGTAGTACTCTTCCGAATCTGCAAGGTCCAGCAGACCAGGAGTGAAGAATGAGCCAAAATGGGAAGTTGTTGTTGTTGTTAGGTGCCATCGAGTTGGCACCGACTCATAGCAACCCTATGCACAGTAGAACAAAACAATGTCCGATCCTGGGCCAACCTCACTACTCTTGACACACTTGAGTCCATCGATGTTGCCACCTGGCCAATCCATCTTGTTGGGTGTCTTCCTCTTTTCCTCTGACCCTCCATCTTACCAAGCATGATATCCTTCTCCAGGGACTGTTCCCTCCTGACAGTATGTCCAAAGTATAAGAGACGAAGTTTGGCCACCTTGGCCTCTAAGGAGCACTCTGGCTGCACTTCTTCCAAAACATCTTGATGGGAAGAAAGTGGCCAAATTATTGGGTTTGCCAGAGAATGGGATCTTATTAGTGGCACACTGCCTTGTTGCTGTTATCTGTCATTGACTTGGTCCCCAACTCATGGTGACCCTATCTACCCAGTCCTGCATCACCCTCATGATCAATTGTTGATTAGACCATGTGATACTTAAGAGTTTTATTGGCTGATTTTTGGAAGTAGATCACCACGCCTATTTTCCTCATTTGCTGAAGGCTGTTCAGCATCGTAGTCACATGCAAGTCTCTGCTGACAGATGGTTGGTGACTGCTCATGGCATGAGGTGCACTGGCCAACCATCTGACCTGAGTCTCCGGCATGAAAGTTGAGAATTTGATCACACAACTATCACTGACTCTTCATCCGAAGTCCTCATCATTTTAGGGTTGTAGTGTCAGGGCAAGAAAAATGCACCATGAAATGATGAACATGGCTATGCTTGGAAAGAAAGAACAAATGATTCATAGAGGTGTAGAGAAGAGGTTCTTCTTGAGCTGTTGATGATAGGATTTCCTTGTCTTTTGAGAACAAAGACAGCAGATACACACAGTGGTGTTCTGAGAAACGCAAATGGAAGCCAATAGAAAAGAGCACAGAGTCAGTACTGTGTGCAGGTGAACTCTGAGGCCACCTGTGACCTTGGCTTTCTTTCTTTGTTAACTTTCTATAGTGATTTAGGTTAAGTTTATGGAACACACCAGTTTTCCTTTCAACAATTCACACACACTTGGTTTCATGGCATTGGTTGCGATGCTCCCTAGGTCACAACACTCATTCCACTTCCTCCCTGTGTTTCCAGTTTCCGGGTGTCCTTCTTTCCTGTCCCTTCCTGACTTCTGAACTTTGTCCCTGTGCAAATACTGTCTTTTTGATCTTGATTGTTACCATCTTGCCTCCTTTTGTTAGTGTTTACCTTATAGACCTGTCTATCTGGCTGTGAGTTGAGCCATGAGGTGAGTTCAGCTCTAGGACTCAAGGTTGTATTCTCAGGGGGTTCACTAATATCTGTCTGACCAGTGAGCCTGGTCTATTTTTTTTTTTTTTTTTTTTTTTTTTTAATGTTTTATTGTGAATTATGTGATAGTTTACATGGGAGAACATTAGCTTTACATTCATCTTATTGTATATCTTTACATTGCCATGGTTACAATCCCCTTCATGTATCATCAACCAAACAAAGGCACACCCGCAAGCCTGCCCCCTGGTCATCAGCACACAGCCCCTCTTCCTTTCTGGGTCTAGAGTTCCCACGAGCCTGGTCTTTTTTTGTAAAAAAAAAAAAAATTATGATTTTGAGTTTTCTGTATTTTTCTCCCACTGCATCCAGGACTTTCTAATGTGATCCTTTTCAGAGTGGGCACCAAGAGCCGGTAGCCTACAGTCCACATGTGGAAATGGCACGTGACCTCCACAGATGGGTGGCATCAGGGTGGGATTGGAAGACAGACACATGACTGTTCTTGGTGGCTGTCTACAGGAACTCCCATTACATACCTGATAGCTTGTAAGACTCAGAGTTATTGCATTACTTCCTTTCTTTTTAAAAATGAAATACTGTACATTATGACAATTGCTTATCAGTGTTTCATTTTCTTTTGCTTTCTTCAATGTCAAACAGTTCTACAAGACTTTTTGAAATAAGTAATTATAACAGTGCTCATCATCCTTTTTTTTCACTCCTCAAAGGCAACCACTTCCAAATCTTTTAGCTAATTATTTTTACATTTGCCTCCAGAGCTCTAAAGAACCTGCAAATATTGCAACTTCTGGGTTTTTCAAGTTTTAGGTATTACATTTTGATGTATCTTAATGGCAGATAGCTGAGGGAGAAAGATGAGGCTTTCTGCTCCTGATTCAGTCTCCAGTCTCAGAAACCCTACACGGGGTCATTATGAGTCAGAATTGACTCAACAGAAGTGGGTTGTTTGGTAAATCTAAGCTATAGAAGGATGCAATGACAAATTCTATGTGAGTTAATCTAGGCCTAAAGGAATGTGACATTGTAGAATAACCAGTGGACTGCTAACCACAAGGTCAGTGGTTCAAACCCACCTGTTGTTCCTGGGAAACCCTGTACAGGGTCACTATGAGTCAGAACTGACTCAATGGTACTTAACAACAACAACAACAAAAGAAGAAATTTTAGTAGAGTTCTGACGAAATAGCAGATGAAGCAGACATAACTCAGACCCTCTACAGCAAACACCTGAGAAACCAAATGAAACAGCTACGATGCTCAATCAGAACTGATTTAATGGTTGTGAGTTGAGTCACAATAGAGTAAGCTGTGAGTAGCATAGGGGGTCTTGAAAGCCCATGAGCACCATCTATATATAGTACAGCTATTGGTCTCTCCATGTGGGGAAGAAAGAAGAGCGATGAGAACTGAAGAGACTTGGAATCAATTCGTTCAATGGACGAATGGAGCATGTGAACGTCAATCTCCATGACTCTGAGACCAGAAGAACTAGATAGTGCCCAACACCGTCTACCAACTGCCCTGAAAGAGATCATATTACAGGGTCCCGGTAGAAAACATAGAACAAAACGCAAAATCAGTTATTAAAAAAAGAAGAGGAAAACTGGGTTTTCTGGTCAGAAAGACACTGGAGGCATCTTAGACTATGGCCCTCGACAATCCTTCATGTTTGGAATGTGGCCCAATTTTTACCCAAGCAGTGGCTAGGTTTATAGGGAGGGCAACAGCACCAGCAAGGTCTGTTCACCACAGAACTGTCAATCATTCAAAATCAAAAGGGCAACATTTTCCTAAGGACAAAGTTGAGAACGAATAGAAAGGTGGGTAGAATGCGTGTGATCACTGTTGTTACCCGGCGGGAAATGTAATCATGAAGATGAAGCAAATGTATGACTTGTTAAATGTAAAACTGATGCTCTTGTCTGTAAACCTTCACTCAATTCACAATAAGAAGTAAAAAAAGAAAACCCCCCAAAACTTAAAAATGAACGGGCTTTATTTTTTAGAGGAGTTTTATAGGCTTATGGCAAAATTGAGTTGGAATTTTATATTCCTTGCTTGTCTCCTACCTACTACTGCCATGGAGCTGATTCCAAACCAATGAGGTTTCCATGACTGTAAGCATTTACAGAAGCAGCCCACCTCATTTTCCTCCCATGGAGCAGCTGATGAGTTCAAAGCACCAACTTTTCAGTTAGCAGCCCAATGATTAACCTGCTGCACCACCAGACCTGCTACCCACCACACTATTATTAACATACTGCATTCCTGTGGTACATTTGTCACAGTTCATGGACAAATACCGATGCACTGTTATTAAATAAAGTCCATAGCACACATCCCACCACTCGTCTGTCAGTTTGTCATACTGTGGTGGCTTGTGAGTTGCTGTGATTCTGAAAGCTATGCCACCGGTAGTTTAAATAACAGCAGGGTTACCCATGGAGGACAGGTTTCAGACGAGCTTCCAGACAAAGACAGACTAGGAAGAAGGAGTGATGAACTATTTCTGAATATTTAGTCACTGAAAACCTTATGAATAGCAGAGAAACACTGTCAGATATAGGGCCGGAAAATGAGCCCCTCAGGTTGGAAGGCACTTAAATGCGACTGGGGAAGAGCTGCCTCCTCAAAGTAGAGTTGACTTGACTGTGATGGCGCGAATGGAGTAAAGCCTGTGGGAATAAAGCCCTCAGGACCTTCATTTTCTGATGAGGCACAACTCAAAATGAAGAGAAACAGCTGTAAACATCCATTAGAATAGAAACATGCAATGTACGAACTATGAATCTGGGAAAATTGGAAGTTGTCAAAAACGAAATGGAATGCATAAACATTGATATCTTAGGCATTAATGAGCTGAAATGAACTGGTATTGGACATTGTGAATCTGACACCTACATGGTTAACTATGCCGGGAGTGACAAATTGAAGAGGAATGGTGTTACATTCATTGTCAAAAAGAACATATCCAGAATAGTCATGAGGTACAACGCTGTCTGTGATAGGATAATATCCATGCGCCTACAGGGAAGCCCAGTTCATACCACTATTATTCAAATTTACACACCAATCACTAAAGCCAGTGAGGATGAAATAGAAGAATTGTACCAACTTCTTCAATCTGAAATAGATCAAACATGCAATCAAGATGTATTGATTATTACTGGTGATTGGAATGCAAAAGTTGGGAGCAAAGAGGAAGATTCAGTAGTTGGAAAATATGGCCTTGGTGATAGAAATGATGCTGGAGAATGCAAGATAGAATTCTGCAAAACCAATGATTGTTCATTTCAAATACCTTCTTTAGACAACATAAGAGATGACTATACACATGGACCTCACCATATGGAATCCATAGAAATCAAATTGACTACATCTGCGGAAAGAGACAATGCAAAAGCTCCATATCATCAGTCAAAACAAGGCCAGGGGCAGACTGTGGAACAGACCATCAATTACTCATATGCAATTGCAAACTGAAGCTGAAGAAAATGAAAAGTCCATGAGAGCCAAAATATGACCTTTAATATATCCCACCTAAATTTAGGGATCATCTTAAGAACAGATTTGATACATTAAACACTAAAGACTCAAGACCAGAAGAGTTGTGGGATGATATCAAGAACATCATACGTGAAGAAAGCAAAAAGTCATTAAGAAGACAAGAAAGAAGAAAAAGGTCAAAATGGATGTCAGAAGAGACACTGAAACATGCTCTCCAAGTGTAGAGATGCTAAAGCAAATGGAAGAAATGAGGAGGTACAAGAGCTGAACAGAAAAATTTAAAGATCAGCTTGAGAAGATAAAGCCAAATATTACAACAAAATGTACAAAGATCTAGAATCAGAAAACCAAAAAGGAAGAACACGCTCAGCATTTCTCAAGCTGGGGGCACTGAAGAAAAAATTCAAGCCTCAACTTTTGTTATTGAAGATCCTCTGGGCAAATTACTGAATGATGCAGAAAACATCAAGAGACGATGGAAGGAATACACAGAGTCACTGTACCAAAAGGAAATGGTTAATGTTCAACCATTTCAAGAGGTAGCATGTGATCAAGAGCCAATGATAATGAAGGAGGAAGTCCAAGGTGCGTTGAAGGAATTGGCAAAGAGCAAGGCACCAGGAATTGATGGAATAAAAATTGAAATCTTTCAAGAAAGTGAGGCAGCACAGGAGGCACTCACTCATCTCTGCCAAGAAATTTGGAAGACAACTGTCTGGCTGACTGATTGGTAGAGATCTGTATTTGTGCCCATTCCAAAGAGAGGTGATCCAATGGAATGTGGAAATCATCAGACAAACTCTTTGATATCCCTTGCGAGTAAAGTTGTGCTAAAGGTAATACAGAAATGGCTACAATCATACATTGACAGAGAACTTCTAGAGGTTCAAGCCAGATTCAGATGAGGCTGTGGAATGAGGGATATCATTGCTGATGTCCGATGGATCTTGGCTGAAAGCAGAGAATATCAGAAAGATGTTTACCTGTGCTTTATTGACTACACAAAGATTTTTGATTGTGTGGATCATGACAAGCTATGGACAACATGGCAAAGTATGAGTATTCTGGGACATGTAATTATGCTCATGAGGAATCTGTACCTGGACAAAGAGGCAGTTGTTTCAACAGAACATGGGAACACTGAATGTTTTAAAATTAAGAAAGGTGTGCGACAAGGTTGGATTCTTTCACCATACTTGTTCAACCTGTATGCTGAGCAAATAATACGTGAAGCTGGGTTCTATGAAGAAAAATGTGGCATCAGGATTGCAGGAAGACTCATTAACAACCTGCGATATGCACATGATACAACCTTGCTTGCTGAAAATGAAGAGGACTTAAAACATTTCCTGATGAAGAGCAAAGAGCACAGTCTTTGGTATGGATTACATCTCAATGTAAAGAAAACAAAAATCCTGATCACTGGACCAGTAAAAAACATTCTTATCAACAGAGAAAAGATTGAAGTTGTCAAGGACTTCATTCTTCTTGGATCAACTGTCAACACTCACGGAAGCAGCAGTCAAGAAATCAAATGACATATTGCATTATGTAAATCTGCTGCACAAGACCTTTTTAAAGTGTTGAAGAGCAAAGATGTCAGCTTGAGGACTAAGGTGCGCCTGACCAAAGCCATGGCATTTTTAATAACCTCATATGCATGCGAAAGCTGGACAGTGAATAAGGAAGACCGTAGAAAAATTGGTACTTTTGAGTTATGGTATTGGAGGAGATATTGAAAGTGCCATGGGCTGCCAAAAGAACTAATAAATCTGTTTTGGAAGAAGTGCAGCTAGAGTGTTCCCTGAAACATGGCCAAACTTTGTCTCTCATACTTCAGACATATTGTCAGGAGGGACCAGTCGCTGGAGAAGGATATCATGTTTGCTAAGGTGGAGGGTCAGAGAAAAAGAGGAAGACCTTCAATGAGATGGACTGGCCAAGTGGCAGCATCGATGGGGTCAAGCATGGCAACAGTAGAGAGACTGGCCCAGGATCGGGCAGTGTTTCGTTGTGCTGTGCATAAGGTCGCTATGGGTCGATACCGACTTGATGGCACCTAACAACAACAACATAGTACACATTAAGGGTCCACTAGGGGGGTGACAGCCCTACATGTTTTATGTTACGTGTCTACCTTGATATTACCCTACAGAATAGTCCTAAAACTGTCCCATGATTCTCCTACTTGTCCCTCCCTCTTTGCCCCCAAGTATGGAAGTGCTTCCTCTGTCTTTATTTTATGGCACAGATTGTAGAAAGTTGTTATCTCTTCCTTGAGTGTTTGGTAACATTCACCAGTGAAACTGTCTCGGCCTGATTGCTTTCTGATTTGGAAGGTTATGGATTATTGATTCAATTTAATATGTATGATTATTTAATATATATGTTGTTTTTGTTAAGTGCTATCGAGTCGGATCCGATTCATAGCAATCCTGTCTAGGGTTTGCAAGGTGTGACTGGTGAGTTTGAACTTCCAACCTTGCAAATCAAACCACCTCTTGGTCGAGTGCTTATCCTACAGCACCACACCAGGACCTCTAAATAGGTTAATTTCATATAATCTCTTTCTCCTTGTATGTTTGAGTAGTTTTTATCTTTCAAGAAATTGATGCATTTCATCTAAGTTATCAAATGTGGGGTTCTATAATTGTTAATAACACTCTTTTATTATCCTTTTATGGTGCTTGGGGTCAGTAGTGATGGCCCTTTCTTCATTTTTAATGTTAGTAACTTGGCCTTTCCTCATTTTTTCTTCTTTAATCTGGCTAGAGGTTTACCAATTTTATTGATCTTTTCAAAGAATCAGATTTTGATTTCATTGATTTTTTTTCCTCTATGATTTCTTATTTTCAATTTACATGGATCACTGCTCTAATTTTTGAAAATTCTTTTCTTGTGCTTACCTTAGATATAATTTGTGCTTTCCCCATCCCTTCCTACTTTTCCACATGTAGGTTTAGATTACTGATTTTAGATCTTCCTTTTTTTCCCCATGATGTATGAATTTAAGCATGCATTTTCCTTTAAGCACCACTTTTATTGTATCTCACAATTTTTGGTAAGTAGCATTTCATTTTCATTTAGTTCATAATAGTTTTAAAGACTCATGTTATTTAGTAATGTGATGTGTAATATACAAATGTTTTGGGATTGTCCTTCTAGCCTTCTATTTAATCCTATTGTGATCTGAGATCATTGTTGTTATCAAGTGTTGTTGAATGGATTCCAACTCATAGTGACCACATATAGGGTTTCTGAGGAATGGGTGTTGGGTTTGAACCACTGAACTTCCAGTTAGCAGTCAAGTGTTTATTGTTTTATATTTATTAAGATGTATTTTAGGACCCAAGAGGTGGTCTCTTATGTGAACACTCCATGTGAATTTGAGAATGTAGATTCTGCTGTTGGATGAAGTATTCTAGATGTTTCATTGAGACCCAGTTGATTGAAAGTGCTGTATCTTTACAGCCTTCTGGGTCTGCCATTTACTGATGGAAGAGTTTGAAGACTCCAACTGTCATAGTGGATTTGTCTATTGCTCCTGGAACTCCTGTCAGTTTTTACCTCATGTATTTTGATGCTTTATTGTTAGGGGTATGCACGTTCAGGATGGGCAAGCCTTCTTTGAGAATTGACCCTTTCATCTTTATGTAATGCTCCTCTTTGTCTCTGATAATCTTCTTGGCTCTGAAGTCAATTTGGTCTGAAATTCATACAGTTATTCTACCACTCTTGTGGCTTGTGTTGGTACGGTAGACCTTTCTCTGTCTCTATATCTAAGCGTTCTGAGTCTTTATATGTAAACTTGGTTGCTTGTAGATAGGATATAGTTGGGTCTTGTTTCACTCCATCAATCTGTCCTTTAATTGATAGATTTACTCCACTCACATTCAGAGCGATTATTGGTACATTTGGGTAAATGCCTACCGTATTTGTAACTGTTTTCTAGCTGTTTGTTTCTTTTGTTTTGGTTTTGCACTCTTTCTACCTTCTCTGACTTTAACTGAGCAGTTTTGGTAGTTCTGTTTTCTATTCTCTTAGCATATCAATTACATTTCCTTATAATTTTTCTTTATTGGTTGCCCTAGAGTTGGCAATATATATTTACAACTAATATAAGTCCACTTTCAAATAAAACGATTTCAATTCATGGATAGTAGACTTTTTACTAAAAAGTTAAAAAAATAAAGATGGTAATAACTTATTGCATGACATTCTTTCAAGCTTAACATTCATTTAATGCTTCAAGGTGAGAAAATATTTGCTACCCTCACCACCATTCTGCATTTAATAAAGTTATAAGTCCTGGAGTGGTGCTGTGGGATAATGCACTGGACTGCAAGGTCGGTTTGAATCACAAGGTCAGCGGTTCAAGCTCAACAGCTAGTCCGAGGAGCAGCTGATGAATTTGAACCACTGACCTTGTGCTTCAAACGGACCTTGCGGTCCAGTGCATACCTCACAGAGCCACACCAGGACTCCAGGTTAAATGATAAGTTAGCTTTATTTTTTGGGTTAGATGCAACAAGAAAATCTTATTTACTCTTAACTCCATAATTGCATCAAGTGAAAAATGAAGCTGCAAAAATAATAACCCAGAACTGGAAATTCCAAGATGATGAATTGTCTGGCTTTTATTGTAGTTTTAGACCTAGCCTTTTCCATAAGTAAAATAATTTTTATTTTATGAATTATAATATAAATATTGGATCACCTTTAATTTAAAGGACTTCATAACCATTATACATTTGGAAGCATATATTCCAGTCTTTGAATTCCCTTAGCCACTGTGGGAAGCCAATACTTATTAAATAATTATTATGTTTCTTTGTACTATTATGCATCTTGGTTTTATGTTTGTAACTAAATTTTGATTTCCTTAAAAGCTACAGATATTTCCTATGTTGGCATTTAGTTTTTATATTTATCAAACACCTATCTTGTCCCACCTTTAAAGCTTTACAAATGTTAATTCATTTAAACTTCATGGTTTCCTATTGATGTAATCAGCTCACCATCTGCAGTTGAGTCAATTCCAACTCATGGAGCCCCCATGTGTGTCAGAGTAGAACTGTGCTCCACAGGGTTCTCAGTGGGTGAGTTTTCATAAGCAGATTCCACTCATGGTGCCCCCATGTGTGTCAGAGTAGAACTGTGCTC